>NW_024881262.1:3694153-4894153 GCF_018691265.1 Tyto alba | reverse complement strand
TAACACTTTGGGATGATGATTCTCTAATCCTGATGAGTGATAGATTTAGTATTTTGCTCCATCTCAACTTTGGTCATTTCTGTGACTGTGCTCTCATCTTCACTAGCCATTTTGCTTTTTCCCCAGGTTCAGTAATGCTGTTATTAAATATTTAATGTATCCATTTACATTTTTGACTGTAACTAGATTATGTTTTATCTTACTGCCTAGAAGTCCCACTTTGTCTTTTCCTGTTCTTTTATTCACATGATGAAATATTCTTGTGCTATTTATTTTAATTTTCATTGCAAAATCATCTTGAATTTGACAATTTTCAGTTTCTAGCTTATAAAATTCGACTTCTTTAGTGATTTAATTGTTTTTTCATTGTCAGCCTCTTTCTCAGTACCTTTTCTGAGGTGCTTGTTTCTATATTTCTATGAGGAGTAGGTATGCAGTCCGTACCTGAACATTTTAGAATTTTCCACAATTATATTATTCTCCAATGTACTTATGTTCAATCAAATTCAAATAATGTCTACTGATACACAAATAGGACCATAGAATCTTGTAGGAAACTTCTTAAACTATCCTGATAAAAATTATTTTACAATTACTTCTCAAAATAACTTCAAACCACTGTTTTGCCTGCACTATCATTTCATATCTCCTGAGAATTTCTTGCATTATTCATGTACAACGCTAACCACTGCTTTTTTTTTTTTTTTTCTGGATAGCTTTTAAATATTTATATTTATTAAAGTTTTATTTGTGTGCTTTTCCTGAGATTTTGATTTTGTTCTCAATTTTAAATCACACAGTGCTTCTGACCCTGCCCTCCCTTCACATCATGTCACTGGTTCAAGATCATATCAGCACAAGGTGAAAAATTAAATGTGTGTATTTGTTTCTAGTAGCAATGTGTAGCCTCTGAAATGTGTCACTCTTAAACTGTAGAAAGGAATATTATGTGTGTAGACTTTATCTTCATATCAAACATATTCTTTCATTAAGTGACGTGCACTGCCAAATGATGTTTCATAGATTTTTCCACAGCTGTTTTAACTACCCATTTTTGGTAACTTCTGACAAAACCAGAGACCTTAATTAAAAAACAAAACAAACCAAAAACAGTTGAAAAAGGTGGTTTAATATTTGAGGGTGCCTATCTTGGAAGATTAAAATGTTCCCAGTTTTTCAGCAAGAGAAAATTAAAGAGTGAGTTTAGATAGAGGTATCTAAAACAGTTCATTAAACCGCTAGATGCCATTGTTCTTCACTAATAGAATGTGCAAACTGCAGTCAGTATTATATGGAAATTAGAAACTGTTGCAGTGTTAGTAATGTAGGAGTTTGACACAAATACTCCATAGGTGAATCAGTGTTTTTCTTAGATCAGTGTGTATGAATCTCTCTGATGCTGATTTTTGTCAAAATACATATTTAATTGTGCAACATTTAGTATAGAGGAAATATTTTTAGGATAATGATATTGTGTAATATTATGCATATGTATATTATGCACCTGGAAGACTGTAAATCATACATCTGCTATGGGCTATATATGTATAAATCTTCATAGGCACACATCTTTTTTGGAAGGGAGATCAACATTTTAAAGCCAGCTCCAAGCATTTTAATAAAACACTCAGTATTTGAAAAAAATGTCTCATAATTTCGAGACAGTTTTAATAAATGATAAAGGAAGATCCTTTCACAAATTTGAAAAAGTATAAAATTAAAGTTGCTAAATTTTTAACCCAGAAAATATTTACTGCAGAAAGGAGGGAAAGTTTGAGAAAGTAAGGGCTACTTTTCAGCTCCTAATTAGCTATTAGATGTTTTTTCTTCCCCTCTTTCCTTCTGACCCCTGATAGCTGCACCTCTGTTTGAATGAACTCAGGGGTGTCAGCAGGTTTGGCATCTTGCTAGTTTGGCAGCTGTCTTCAAATCTTGTGTGCTGCAGGGCATCTTTGAAGTTCAGACAAACAGTTTGGACTGTTCTCCAAATTATATAATCCAAAAAAGGCTTAACTAAATATGTTTGCCATAGCTCAACAGAGACACTTCCAGACCTGAGTAACCTTCCCTGTCACTAGAGGTCTTACTGAAGTATAGCAGCAAGAATATGAAATATGGTGATGTGGGTTAACAACATGAAAGGATGTGCTTTTTGTCTGGTTAAGGGAGAAAAGTCTCTGATAAAGGACTTTCAGGGCATAAGAGTGCAGCTGTGAATTTCAAGCTCTCTCTAGTGTGATTCTCTGTTCCATTCCTTCAGCAGACAAAACTACTGAGAAAATAAAACTTTATTCCAACAGAAAAAAATGCATATGACATGATACAATTGATTTAATTGTTATTTATTTTGTTGCAATAGTTTACTTCTTGTAAATTGGCATTGTTTATCCAGTATCTATCCACTTTATCTAGTATAACAAAATTCCCACTGTCATTAGCAACAGGGCTGCCTTTTTGATTGGGCATAATTACATGATTTCTTTTATATTTTCTAGTGACAGCTCTTACATGGGCTGGTCTGTATAATTAAGTTACTACCACAATATTTTTAATGCAGCTGCTCTTGCTGCCTCCAGTGTTGTGCAACTAGAACTTTTCTTGAGCACAAAAGAGGGGAAAAAAGTAACTTAAAAGCCATGTATATCAGAATTTACAGGTTTTACAAATATTTAAATATATCTATGATTTTTTAATTAAACCTATTTGTGTGTAAATGCTAGAATGAAAATTATCCCTACAAACATGTTCTATAAAACAGCAGTCTCTGAGTAATTAATATGCCACCGGCATTTGGAAGAGGGCATACAGATTTTACTGGAAAAAAACCCTAGTTTTCATGCATGACAAAATCTTGCAAACTCTTTTCAATAAGGTCTATTTTTAGTAACTACCTATATTTCTGGGCATCTGTCTCTAATCTCGTGTACTATAATACCACCCAGAAGATTAGGTCCTGTCAAAAGAAAAAGAAAGGCAAAAATATTGTTATTCTCTGAGCATACAGTGACTTATATTTTTATAAGTCTTCCTTGAACAACTTAATTTCTGGTAATTAGAGTGGTTGCAATCTTTCAGATTAGAAGGGTTTAGTGTTTATTAAGAGGTTGCCTTCTGTGTTGCAAGATGGTTATCAACATGGGTCCAGTCTGGTATTACCAAAAACATAGTATTCAGGGGGATGGCTTTTTTTTACCTCTTGCCTTTTGTAACCTGAAGGAAGAAATTAGATATGTAAGAGCCTCTGATCTTATTCATGCTCTGTTGATCACAGATTTCTTCTACAACTTGAATAAGTAGGTAGTGACATATTTTATGGCAATGCAGACGAGATCACCCCAAATCAGTATTCTCCCTCTTTAATGAAACTCAGTGCAAGTTCTGGGAAGCACGCCAGGTGCGTGAGGGGATTTCACAAGCTGGGGTGGGGGGAGGGCAAGGATTTTACAAAAAGGAAGGAGATAGCAGGTTACATGATGTAATCTCTTCTCATATAATTTTTGACATAGTGGAAAAATTGGGTATGTGATCTCAAGGTGCCCTCAGGCATCTTGACTTGCCAGTGGTACTTACTCAGCACATCACTGACCTTGGCATTGTTACAGAATCACATTTGTTCACAGATTAAATGCTGTTGAAGAGTTTATCCAAATACCAAGGTACAAAGGCACCTGGATCCCTTACTCTTACTGACTTCCGAAGTTGATCAGAATTGACAGTGCTCCACAGAATGTCAGAATCAGACTGGTTTGGGTTGGAAGGGAACTCAAAGCCCCCCCAGTGCCCCTCCCTGCCCCGGGCAGGGCCCCCTTCCCCCAGCCCAGGGGGCTCCCAGCCCCGTCCAACCTGGCCTTGAACCCTTCCAGGGAGGGGGCAGCCACAGCTGCTCTGGGCACCCTGGGCCAGCGCCTCACCCCCCGCACAGGGAACAATTTCTGCCTTAGAGCTAAATAAATTTAAAGTTGTCACCCCTCATCCTACCCCCACCCCCTGACCCAGAGTCCCCCCCCACCTCTCCTGTCCCCCCTTTAAGCCCTGGGAGGCCGCTTGAAGGGCTCCCCGGAGCCTTCTCTTCTCCAGGCTGAACCCCCCCAACTCTCTCAGCCCGGCCCCCCAGGGGAGCTGCTCCAGCCCCCCCAGCATCTCCGTGGCCTCCTCTGGCCCCGCTCGAGCAGCTCCGTGTCCTTCTGCTGTTGGGGGCCCCAGAGCTGAATTTTGTTTTCAACAGTCTGGCATTTTACTTAGAAACCACAGAAGGTACAGAAATCTCACATTGGTTTCAAAACTTGTTGCCGAGTGTTAACTGACTTGTCTAAGGTGGGCTTTGGCAAGCAGAGAATTGACTGTACTGATCCCAGGTTTAGGGCTGACTCCCTGTTCATGGGCCATTTGTACTGATGTCTTCTTGAAAAATTTGGTAGGTTATTCAAATGCAACAAATTTCTGAAGTTCTGCAGGCATCTCCTAGGCTTTTGTCCCGCCCCCCCCCCCCCCCCCCCCCCCCCCCCCCCAAAAAAAAAAAAAAATCTTCCATCTCTGACAGCATACTGAAGTTATATCCGTAAGGAAACTTCACATTGTCTTCTCAGAAGATGGAGAAACTAATATGGCCCCTGCTATGTATTAAGTGGTTTAGCAATGATAACTGAATGTGCATAGATATTTTACTGCTGTTCAACTTAATTGTTGTAAATTTGATTACTTTTAGAATAACTGAATTTGTAGTTGTACAATCAGGTGGGATTCTAGAATGCAGTCAAAAATTTCTTTTTAAAAGTAAGATTGATATTTTTCAAAGCCAGTTTTATTTTTATATTTGAAGAGTTTTGAAACCTTGGTATGTTACCTGATCACACTGTTGACAACTTCACCGCTATGGGATTGTTACAATGATGTCTCTTTAGATGAGATTTAAAAAATATGTGATAGCAGTGTTTTCCATGTTATGTCATTGAAAGAAGAGCTTTATCATTTCAGGATTCAGAAGATCCAAAACAAGTCAGTATTCTAAAAATGGTTTAAAATTGTCCTTCTAGATTTAGTTACCAAGATTTTTTCTTATGGTAAATTATTTTTTGTGCTCTTATTACTAAAGTATTATTATTTTTTGATGGTTGGTTATGATCTGAAAATACTAGATATATAATATCTAGGACATTGATTTTAAAATATTAGATACTAAAATACATAAATCTAGACTATTAGTGGCAAAATATTTCTTGGTGTTGGTGTAAAACTGTAAGTAAATACTAAATACTTCTTACTTCAATTCAGGCCTTCTAAGCTGAGTAAAAATACAGAACAAAACAAGCAAGAGAACAGTGTGATGCACATCAGTCACCCTGTGAGGAATCTATTTACGCTCAGTGTGCACATGGGTCACAGTCTCATCTCTGTTGGAGTCCTGCAGGGTGAGTGCCATGAGATCTGTGAGACTCATGGTTGTAAAATGCTACCAAACCTCTGCTCTTTGCCATGAAGGTCTTTGATGTTCTTCAAGTCTGGCTCTTTCAGGATTTATGCAAGTTTCGCCCCCCATCTCCCTGTCATCTGGGTGCTGTATCTCCCAGATCTGCAAATACTGTTTTGTATTTCCTTTTCTTGCTCTCTATTTCTTCCACTCACAAAGTCAGCCGAAGTACTAGATAATGTTAAGCATCTCATTAGCATTCAAGAGACTGTCACAGCACTCACCTAGGGATTCAATTCCAGCCCAGGAGTCACTGACAATACATTTTCTACAGTCTTCTTTCTTGCTGCTCTCTTTGTTTCAATTGGCAGCTTCAAACTTCTCACATTTCTGTTCTTTGAATAATATTCCCAGCATTTCAAGCTTTTGCCATGCATAATGTCATTTTCCACAGCTCTGTTTTTTATTATGAAAAAGTACTTCTTGGGTCATAGCAGGCGTTTTAGCGAAGGAGTGAGTAAACTGCTTTTTTGGGGACAAAAGAGTGTCAGGTTGAACCAGCTGAAATCAGAGTCAAGAATGAGCCATTTCAAGGTAGGGTAGGGAGAAGATCTGGAGCCTTTGCAATAAAGGAATGAAACAGCTCACAGAAGGCTGAGATGTTTTTGGTCAATCATCCACACCACTGGAGAAGAGATTTCCAGGGAATGTTGCTCATTTAGCTGAATTCACTGCAGTATTTGGCTTTTTTCAATGGACCTTTGTCAGATAAATATCTTTCTGCTTCTTCCTAAGCTAGCACCCTGAGATGTAGATTTAGGCTTCTAAAAAGCAAGTCTCTTCTTAACCAGCCGTCTATGGATTTTCTTATGAGTATCCGTCATTGCATTCTGAAATTCCCTCAAGTCTACTTCTCCTTGCTGTCCATTTAGATGGCAGACCTGAAAGTGTGACATGGTGAGTAGTGAGGTGCCACTCCACCAGGCATGCTAACATGCTTGCTGGCTCCTATCTGGAGACTTAGTCTGACATCAGAAGAGCCTGGTCAGGGAGAAGGTAAATCTGGGAATCTGCCAGATTCCTCCCAGCTACTGAACTGCATCTTAAAGACTAGTGTAGACACAGATAAGTGTTCTCCAACTTTGGCAATAATTGTCAGGTTGTGTGGGGAATTGAGCTGCCTTTACATAGCCAGTTGACTTTTATGATTTTTATTTATTTTCTTTACTATTGGCAGTAACAAAGTCCTTTTTTTTTCAGTTCTCCTCTGTTGAATTAATGTAACTGTAGAATTTTTCTTGCTGGACTATAATTTTTATGCACGGTATCTACCTAGATAAAGGTTATTTAAAAAAAATCTTTATTCAATAACAAGTAAATACATTTTCATTGAGACAAGTGTCAGTAGAGAGATTTCTGCATGGTATTCATTTAAAAATTGTCAATTCCCTTCTGAGTAATGTACAGGCACTGTGCATATGCAATGCCTGGATGCACCTGACTCACCTTGGGCACTATTTTTGCCAATGAGTTAGGATGTCTGTTCATTAGAATGATGTAATACAATGCAGAAAGTCTATCTGACTGTGATGGGATCTGATCTTCACCACTGTGTTATGGCAGCTCTGCCTTTGCTAACTCTTTATAGTATTTAACTCCTGTTGTTGCTCTTTGAGTATACTGTTGAGGTATCTGAAATCCTTTCATTACTGGTGGAACCTTTTCAGAATAACTTCAGAGAATCATTTTCTACTAATAAACTCCTGAAAATATTGCAAATTTGAAGTATAAAAGTTGAGGACTTAAGTTTTTATGTTTGCAGAATTTACAATCTCTGAATAATGTGAACAGAAACATTAACAGGTTTTATTCTGTGTCTCTGGCCACTGAATGCTTAAATAGCTGGCAGAAGTATTTACTCTTTTATTTTAAATAGTATATTCCCAGCCTTAACCTTTACTGTTCATTTTTCTTCAAAAGTATAAAAAGATTTATTACTATAATGTCTCTTGCTAAGCAGATCTGGGGACTCAGTGAATTACGAAAGAGCAGAAATTATTTTAAGGAACATTCTTTATCATTGCAAGTCTTCTGTCTTTCCTGTAGGCCTGATGTTTTCAAAGCTTAGGAATGTAGGAACTTTACTGATGTCATCAGCTCAGATATTAATGTTGGAGGATCTGTTCTGTGTTATCAAGTACAACATGAAAGAAAAAATTGTCCACATTTTACTTTCTCCAAATCTAACTGGGAATACCTCCAGATTCTGTGATAAATTCCACTGGGGTATGTCCACTGTAATATTGTTGAATCAAATTTATTCTGGCTTTATGCTGTGTTACAGGGAATGATTATGAATCTTACTAAATTCTCATTATTCAATTACCCTTTTGAGGAGACTGGACTGAGCTACAGAGCTACCAGATATGTCACACAGTGCAATCCCTCTTCAACCTCAAGAAACGTGGCTTCTGATGATATTCTTTATTCAGGGCACTCTAGAATGATATCAGCCTAAAAGATAGAAGAAGATATACCAAAAAGGACCACAAAATACCCAACAAATATGAAAGGATGAAAGGGGTGAGGGCATATTCAGTTTGTCTTTGAAAATAGGAATAAAATGCTGTAACTCACTAAGAGTGGCACAGTAATTACTCCACAGGAGTAATTCACCTTTATTGTGGGAAACTGCTTGCCTAGCTTGGTGGTCCTTTTAAGACACTTCTGTGTCTTATCCACTGTTCTTTCACAAAATGTCTATTGATTAATGATGCAGTTTACCCTAAGACTCAATAATAATCAAAGAACAATATTTTTTAGCATTCTTTGGCACATGGACTAGATCAGGAAATGCAGACACATTCCTTGCTTCTGGATAGTATGTCTATGTAGGGATTGATGCATCGGACAACTGGTATGCAGACTGATGAACTAAAAATAATTTAATCACAAAAAGTGTTGTGAAAGAATAAGGTAGTGAGGCAGCTTGGAACAGCAAAGGGCTAAGAGATCTGAGGACCTGAAACAGAAGTGAACCCACCTAACTTCTAGAACTGTTAGAAATAATAGTGAGTAGTTTCAGAAAAAGCTGCTTGTCCTAGGTATTCTGACAACTATTGTAAAATTCTGACTTCTAACTTTTTATGGCATCACTAGAGAAAAATGGCCAGTCTGTCCTTGTTTTTCACCTACACCAGTACTACTGTTTCCTCTTAGACCTCTCCAGTTGGAGATGTTACAACCTCCTCTTTTTTCACTCATCTACTATTTTTCTTTTTTTTTGGCACCTTCATTGCCTTCAGTTTTCATCTTGGCCAGGGCTACCTCCTCCCCTCCATGGATACAGAAACCACAGCTGAAATCTCTGTGACCCAAATGAGGGTACTCAGAGTCAATAGCCCTCCTTTACTCTTTCCAGGGCCCTTGGTCCTTCTGCTGTTGGCTATTGCTGGCCACCTTGGCCCCTTCTTGGCTTCTGATCGTAGTTATGTGATAAGACAGTTTCACACTCGTGGGAATGAAAGCTAAGATCATGGCTTGTCCTCTGACAGTGGAGATGGATAATGGGCACTTCAGTGCATTTCTTTCAATGCAAAAACAGCTGATCTAACTGTTCCCATAAAAGTCCAATTGATTGCTGTAGGCATTATATTCATTCTGACAATGATAAAATGATTGCTTTAGTATCTGGCTGCGTAACCCACTTACAGCATGTGCACCAGTATTATGAGAATGTTTCAATTGTGAAAATCATTGAGATGTAAATGTCATGATTATAATTTATCTTCATTAAAAATTCCATCGGAAGAAGGAAAATTAATACATGTGCTGTATAGAGTACCAGCTAATAAAAAGTAATATGTTATACTGAAAATAGGGACTTAGGAATGTAACTACATCAGAAAATAACTCAGAAGCACATTCTAGTGGTGTGACAGGTGGTTATCTCAAGGGCATTGCCAGAAATATTTTATTGGCTCTCAGTTCTAATCTGGAGTGGTGTAACATTTCATCTTTCTCTAATAGCAATCTTAACACCTCTTTCCCCGTCTCCACCCCGCCAACACAGACAACCAGCCAAACAGAAGGGGCTGTCATTATTGTGTTTTAATGCTTGAAAATGATTGTATCACCTGAAACTGCCATCATCTTTGAGCACAAAAGCCAGCTCTGAATTTTATTAATGTCACTGGAAAGACTTCCATTAAATTCATTGATCATTGACTCACATTATTTCTCCTGTAGTCATCTATGGTTCTTTTATATTTCACATTTTTATTATTTTATTTACTTGCTGATTTATTGACTGACTAAATATTTATTGGAATTTCTTTTTTTCTCTTAGCATAGATGACTTAATCTATTCCCTTTTTATATATACAGTTTTGGGGTGTATTTTTCCTTTATTCATTTTATTCACTTGTATTGTGGTGGTATTGAACCTTATTCACTGGTTGTGTGGTGTGGGGTTTTGTGTTTTTTTTTTTTTTTTTTTTTTTTTTGTTTGTTTGTTTGTTTGTTTTTTTATCTAGTCCAAATAAAAATTGTGATTTGTGTTACTTTTCATTTGACTCCTCTTTTTAATAAAATAAATTGTGTTTGGTTGCTTTAAAATAAAATATTTTAACTGGAAAACAGGGGGTAGCCATTGAATATTCATAGGTTTATGTTGATTAAGTAGAATATGTTCTGTTACTCTAAGATTTTTTTTTTTTCTTTTGATAACATGTAAGATCCTTCCCTGTGGTTCTCCTAGCATCAAAATGTTTCATCTCAGTGAATTTTTTCTCTGCCAGATCAAAAAAAAAAAAAAAAAAGAAATATTCATTGTTCATATTAGATGTTCTATAATTGCCAAATCTCTATTTAAATACAGAATAACTACTGAATTTGTGTTATTATTTTATTTTCTTTTAAGTTTTAAGGAGTTGTAATGGTTATGCCAGGTTGAACTTTCTTTGGTTGTCTGTCTTTCTACATATACAGTTGTAGTACCATTGCCAGTGCATAGTCTGGTCTTATTGCCAGAGCTGGTATCAAAACTCTGTGATGTAGTAAAAGACATTTTATAATTTGAGAATTTAATATTAATTGCCATATTGTAGATATTAGAGATCTAAAGAGTATATGTTTTTTCTGAGCTGAGTTGTATTCTAGTTCATTAGATATCCCATAGTTCTGTCAGTTATGTTTTGCTCCTCTCGCATGGGTTCTTTAAAGCACATTACAGTGGCAAAAAGTGTATTGAAACAGGAGAGGGAGCTCTCAGCCTGGCTATGAGGGAGGGAAGGGCTGTGAGGGCATCTCTTCCCCACGTCTGGCTGGGAAGGGGAGCTCCCCTCTGTCTTCAACAGCAGAAGGAAGCGGAAGCATTTTCCCCTGCCATTCTGTGCTTTAGCCATAGCTGTCTGTTCCACTGAAAGGATGGAGACAGACTGGCTTTGAAAATGAAATGAAAACAAATAAAGAAGGTTAGGTAAAGGGTGAAGAAAGTTAAGGTTAAACGACTGTACATGTCATGGAGCAGCTTGGGGTCCAGTCTACTCTCCATCTGACATAAAATAGAAATGTTCTCAAAGGTGAATGATGAGGACAAAACGTATTTTGAATGAGTGCTATGAAAAGCCTTTCAAGTTTTAATTATCAGAATTTTGTCATGTTTCTGCCATCAGTGATGCAGGACTTCTAATTTTACTTAAGTAAATTTAAGTAAACTTTACTTAAGCCTTGTTATAGCTGTTGTCTTCTCTTTCTTACATGAATATGATTACAGGTATAGGTACATGAGCCTTTTTTACAGGCAGACCAACAAAATCTGGTGGCTTCTGGCATAAATTGGCAGTACTTCAACTGAAAGCACAGTGGACGTACAGAAAGTCTTAGGGTGCTTCATCAGGGCTTCTGATCAAACACTTGCTATGAGGTAGCTTGACCAGCTCTCACAGACTTTAATTCAGAGGGTGAGGAAACACTTGTCTAGGTTGTTTGGCTTGAACTGATTGTGACTGAGTTATTTCACAATGAAATATTTTACTTTTAATAAAGACTGTGGAGATTTTGCAGTTTCCCATAAAAATAAGAAAATACACCAAATAAGCACAATAAACTGATTCCATCGTATTTCAAGTAGAAATATTTGTTTATGGTTAAATTTTTGTTGGTTTTCATATGCTAAAAATTGAGTTAAGCCTGAAGGAGAGCTGTCTTTTAGAACTTTGTAATCTCATAGGCCCTGTCATCTTGAGTGCAAATCCTGCTCCCCAGTCCAAGGGGCAGGCAAGGTAATTGGTCATGTATCAATCTTTCAGAAACATTAATATGCTTTGGATGTGCACAAGGTTTTGTTCTTTGTTTCCGTGTTAGTCCATGGCTCACATTTATATCTAAAAATTTTGTGAAAAGTAACTGTCAAGTAAACCCAGATGAGAACATAAATGAAAGCCTTTGCTTCAGAAAATAAGAAAATCAGTATAAAATATTTTAGAGGGATTCCTAATGACCTGCTCGATGTTTACAAAAAAGCCCCTAAGGATCCACTTGTACAGAGTCAAAAATACAACATTACTTTTAGGAATGTTGCTGCATTTTTTGGTATGTTTTACCAAGGAAAGAACAGTTCTCTTTCTGACAATTGTATGTGAGAAGAGTGCTGGAGTACCATTTTCAACTTAGCATAAATGCACATTATTAAAGCTTTAATAGAATATGGCAGCAAGTAATAACATCGGTGCCTCTCAGCCTTTCTTTCACAGCATACTTTAGACACATTTGCTTTTCAAAACTGTGTCAGAAGCACATAAAAGTCTGTTTCAGAGAAAAAACATTCAGTAATATGACATGTCATTAGTAGTGACACCCAAAGCAAGGGACTGACTGACAGGTTACTGCCTGTCCTTGAAAAGCCTTACACACAAAGCATAAGAGCTAAAGATGTGACTGATTAATGTTCAACAGCCAAACCAAACCCCAGGATCAAAACAGTACAAATGCAGGAGTTCCTTACTGGAACTTTAGCGTGGCATCCCAGAGCCATGTGGTGCTCTACTTTTTTGAGAAAAGTTGCTTTACATCCCTTTGTATGTTTTGTCAGATTCACCATCTGGACTCTGAGTTTTGTAGAAAGTTTTATAGGTCTGCAGATCACCCCCACAGCTTGCAGAATGGGGTGTTTGACAACATGTGATGAGATGTAGGTGCCCTGTTCTAGTCATAATTAAATTATGTTAAGAGCAGGTGGAGTAATAGGTGTTTTTCTCAAGTAAGAGAGCGTAAATAAGAATGAATTAAAATGCACTCAAAAGGCTTTTGGTTATTATTATGAACAGGTTAATTTTTCACTAATGTATAACGTAAAATAAGAAGAAAGCACAAATCAGGACTTGTTATGCACATGTACAAAAAAGTATTTTTTGAAGCAGTTACTACAAATGGAACGTCACGTAGTCTTTTATATTTTTTTTTTCCCCCCACAAAGTGGGCTACCTGCTTGTGCCACTTATGATAGCATCTTGATATGAAATCACAATAATCTTCAATATAAATTTAAATTATATATGTGTCTGCCTTGAATTAAAGCTTAATCACTCTTTAAAGGGTATGTTCCAAATTGAACCCTTGTATAAATGTGCTCAGTTCCTTAGGACAGTAAAAACTAACTTTATTTTTCTGACTGTATTTTGTCTACTTTCTGTTAAATACCTGTCCTTTGTACTCATTTATCTGATATATCCTCTAGAAGAAAAATGAATTGCTAACAAAGTTCAAACCTTGTTCTGTAGAAGTTTAACCACTTACAATACAGCCTACAGTTGCATTTCTAAATCATAATTTTTGGTCATAAAACCAGTGGTTGTCCTTAAATAAGGAAAAATGTAGATTTTTAGAAATGGTGGATATTTTAGGCAAGTGAATTATTCTGGAGCTAATTTCTTGAAAAATGTATTGCAGAATAAATCATGTACTGTCCTTCAAAAATTAAGCTTTTGGTAATGATCAGGCAGTAGCTGTTGCTACCATTAAAAGACAAGCTATTATGAATGAAAAATTTGGGGTCAATAATATACTGAAATGATGACACTGTACTTTAAAAAGAATTTTTTAATCAATTTTGAGGTCTTAATCTTGTTTACAGATAATTTGTGGGATTAAAAATAATTCGATTATTAAAAATTGATTTAGTAGTATTTTGTACTGTGTCTCATTGTGAATATAGAATAACTTATTTAATGCAAGTATGCTGTATTAAGTTAAAAATTTCCCTGATGACCTTTATATATTAAAAAACCCCAAACAGAAAACAGGCTAAATGAGCAAAGGACCCATGAGCTTTTCCCTGTATACTGTGGCAGGACATCTTTTTAACATGTATAGAAATTACTTTTAATATCTGAAGGAACTGAGTTAATTTACATGTAGATGTGTTTGAACAAGCTTATTTTAAGTTACCATATTTCTGACCACCATAATAATTACTATAACGTTGATTTTCAGAGCTTTCTGCTGATTTAGAACTACTTGGAATTTTGTATTAATATGAAGAACATAATCATGTTGGAGCCCATAGTCTTCTTTAATATTGAGAGGTTTTTGTATAGTAAATATCAGAACTATTTGTGGGCTAGAGGCAGATGAAGTACTGGGAGAAAGCAAAATTTATGTCTTCCTCAAAAAAGCAAAGTACCAGAGCTATGATTTGCAGACCAGGCAGCATAATTTCACTTCTCATAGGTATTTGTAAGATACCAACGTAAGAGCCAACACATCCTTTTTAAATAATAATCCATGTCAGAGTGATATGATTTCTTTATATAAGTCAGAAGGCTTTGTGGGTGGAGTGCAATCTTTGTTATATATCTTTTGATACACTTAAAATTAGATGTTATAAAAAATGTTAAAGAAACATCGATCAGGAAACCATGCTAGGGTAGTAAAAATGGATGAGAATCCAGACTGATCTTAACCAACCATAAAAACTGCCATTCAGTGAGGCAGAAGTGCCTGGGCAGAATGAACTATCTGCGCAAATAGAGTCTGGAAAACACCACCTAGACATCAGCTCTATAGAAGAGACTGCAGCATACAAAGAATCTGTGCTAGACCACGTAAACTAAATGTTGGACAACTGTGTCAAAATATGCAAGAAAGGGCAAACATAGTGTTCTTGGAATGTAATAAGCAATCCTATTTTGAAGAAGCTGTATGTAGGCATGAATAGCTGCGTGACTAAGCTGCTTGTTCTGTTCAACATACAAGTCTCAGATTGTGTCCAATTTTGAGCACTTCATTTCAAGAGAGATTTAAAAGTGTATTGTAGAGAATCAAGAGTATCAGATTGTAGAAAAGATTTTATGTTTTACAGTTCGCTTGTTTGTTTCAAATAAAAGGCTGAAGTGAGGCATAGTAATACTTTTCAAGTGTGTAAAATAGTGATACAGAAAAGAAGAGAATAAAATACTCTGTATTTAGGTAGACAGGATGTAATGGGTTTGAGTTCCAGCCAGAGAGATTTGGATTAAATTTGGAGAAAAAGGGCAGTAAAACAATGCAACAGATTGCTTAAGATGCTTAGAGAGTCCCCACCACTGGAGGTCAGACAATGGTGGAAGGCCAGACAGATGTGTGTCATGACAGAGGAAGTTATAGCTGGTCCTTCCTTCGGGCATGGGGAATGGACCAGATGATCTCTGAATGCCTTTCTTCCTTTTGTTCTATGATTATATGTAAAATGTGTTTAGGACCTTAAAATAAACAAAAATGAATGCTAATTAACATGACAGTATTTGATAGCATTAACTAGACTTAATCAGGCCTACTCTCCCTTTCTGCAGAATAATAATGAAATGATACAAGCTGTGCCTGCAGTAGTTACTTCTGTTTACAACAAAGAGAAAGATGATCATGTCATCTATGAAGACTGTGATTCTATAAGAAAATGAAGTGTTTAATGAAGACTAGGCATCAAACTGACATTTAATTTTAAATTAAAAAACCTCCAAATCATAACATAATCCACATTTAGGTAATAAATAGGAATAGTAAATTTTAAACGCTGTGTTTTTGACTTGGTGTTTGGATGGGGCAGGAACTAATAGTAACTGAGATAATAGTTGAATGATGTTGTACGTCTGTCTTGCAAAAGAACACAGCAGCAGCAGCAGTTTGAAATTTGCATCAGGACTCCTCCAAATTTGATCCTATGTTGCCACAAGTAGAACAGGTTTAATTTTTTTCAAGGTGAATGTTCCAACACTAGGTTAACATCATGTAGGTCTATCCTTACCTTTTTATTTATTTATTCCATTTGACTTTATTTCCAATTTCAAAAAAAAAGAATATCATAATTCATAAAAGGGCACACTGCTGGTAACTGTATCTTTAAGATTATGCAATGTAAATGATCTAAAGCAGACTTGAGAGTCTGTCTGTTGTCTAGATTAGCATCTTGATTTTTCATAGATTTTTAAAACAGAAAGATTTTGCCAGACACCATACATACCAGGGAGAATAAGATAACTTTTTGAGTGAGCCCATTGTCTGGATATCATTCAGATTGTTTCAGGCTTGACCTATTAATATATGTGAACTTAGGAATTTTAAAATACCAGAGCACTTCTTGCCTTTATGCAAACAGCAAATCCACTGAAAGTAAAACATCTGTCTATAGACAATCTCAATAGAACAGTCTTTCAACACCTTTGAACAATAGATTTTTTTTTTTCTTAAACTTCTTTTAATTTTCATCCGTGAATAGTCAGAAAAGGAATTCGTAAAGAAAGTCTGTTTGCTTTCCCTTTCCATAGGCAAAATTAGGCAATTGTTATGTTAGGACTTCTTTATGATTACATAAATGATCCTATATTGAATTCATCAAGTGGCATTTTAAAAGTATGAAAACTATCCTTAGAAAACATTTGGATTTAATAAAAAATAAACTTCCTGTTAAATATTTGAATCAGCCTATCAAAGTACATAACGGAAATCCAATCCTCATTCAATTCAGAAGTTTAAAATTTTTAAGAGGAAAATAGTATGTTCTGTTATCTTTACTATAATAATATAATGACCCCTTTAGTTCACATTGGAAGCCATTGTTCTTGTCTATTTTATTACTTCTTAGGAATCTAGGATGTTCTAATTATGCTTTTTTGTTTGCTCATAGTGCTACACAAATAAAGCCAAACTACATCTAGGTATTAGATGGACTTGGTCTTCTCTCTCTCCTACATTTTCCTATACCCACAATATAATGAATCCAAAAATATTCTAATGGCAGCATGAAACTGAGACTCAGTTTTCCACTCTGTATCTCAGTTCTGTTAGCTCGATAGAGTTCTTTGTAAAGCACTTTGAGTCTGATATGGAAAAAATGCTATAGAAAGGTCTAAATTTTTATCACATTCAGCTTTTACAGTTAGATTACAATTGTAATATTTTGTTACAATATGTGTCATTTATATTACAGTGATTTTTTCCTCTATAAGTATAATCTGATTGTGTCCATATATGCCAAATATAAACATGTTTTGTTGGAGTTTTGCATATTTTAGAAATTTCTTAAGCTTACCCTAGAAACCAGCAACAATGAACTATAAGTTCCTGAAACTGTATTTATCTTAGATAGATGTGCTGGACAGTGTGTATTACTGTTGCTTATCAGGTAGATGCAGCTACTAAGGATAATTGTGACACAGCCCATTCTTTCTGCTTTGAGAAAATGAAAACATGTAATGGATCTGCTGTGCTAAAGGAACAATATTCTCCACAAGCAAATTTATAAATTTTCCTTTCATACTTATATAGCAAGGTTAGCTGTCTTTCCTTTTTCAAAAATAATTTATCTGAAAAGAGTCAGCCCACTAGTCATACAATATCAGAATCTCATGCCAAAATGTTAAGAAATGTGTCCATGAATCTGCTTAGTGTGAAAAATTGAGACTTGCTTTAAAGTACCTTTACACAGTCAGACTGGTATAAAGGGACCTTAACATAGCTGAAAGTAGGGCTTTGATCTCAGTAAATTCATACTTCCCTAATAAATTGTTCCTTATATAATCCAGAAGAATTAACAGTGCAGCAGAAAAGAGAAACCCGCATATATTTTATGAAAGTCAGAAAGCACCAATATTTCACTGCAAAGAGATGAAGTGAAAGTGCTTCATATTGTGCAAAAGCATGAAAAGGTAAATGTTTCAATGAGGCATCACAGGAGAAGCCTTCCTGAGCCTATATAATCCAAAAAGTCTTTAGGGAGGGATAAGAGGGAAAGGTATATTGAAAATGATGGAGAACAATGATGTCCTGACGTTTTAGACCAAAATGTTAAGGAGAGTCTTCTGAGAAGGATTCTTGTGGTGATTCACAATTTAAAAGCCCAATGCTACACAAAAACACAAGAAAAAGAATAAAAGAAGGAAAAAAAAAAAGATCTTGTTGCATCGTACGGAAGGATTACTAAAATGGTGGGTAATTACTCCCCACTCTATCATCTAGTTCATAAGAGAACAGAGGGAAACTCTGCAATATCTAATAATCACAAATAAACAGCACTAATGGTATTTGCACAGTAAAAATTACCAAGTCCCCAAAAGAACAACAAAAAAATCTAGGCAAGTTATCATGTTGAGAAAGTTGTTATTGCTGCCAAAGTGACAATAAGTAAATAAAATTAAATTAAAACTGTGAACAAATGTTGCCACCCTTGAGACTGGGATAATTCTGTGTCATGTCGTAACAAGAAGCACAAGTAATACACTTCAATGCCTATTAGTGGAAAATGCACCAAGACCCCCAAATTCCCTCTCACTACTCTCTGGCATAGCTGGTTGGCAAGTGCTGCACAAAACTGGCTTTAGGGGCTGTCTCCTTATGGAAGAAAGGAAGGTTCTTTTTCTTGTTTCTGCCTGTAATGTGATGTGTGATTTTTGTGAAGTCATGTCATTTTTCTCCCAGAAATTTCAAGCCACCATTTAGAGTAGCAAATCAATTACAGGCTGTTTCTTCCTATGCATTTGCAAAATACTTAGGTGGTAAATATTAGGTTTGTATTATATCATAATAATATCATTATAATAATCACAGACTATTCTCATAAGCTTGAATCCTAAATAAGCACTGTAGGATTTGGCCTAATTACCCAATTCTCTGCATAAAAGTCAGCAAAGTCTTTTTCTCTGACTTTAATTGGAATGAAGCTTAAGTCATAAGTCTTTGTAGAATGTATAGATTTACCTATTCAGATATATCTGATTTTTGTTTTTATGTTCAATTGGCAACTGAATAGTTTTTTTTATGCTAAAAATAGACTTTGATTAATAGATCAGAATTTGAGGAAAATATATACTTACATTTTGTACAATCTCTAAAGGAAAATCTAGTTTAGTAATTCTGAATAAATTAAATGCTGAAGAGAAATCGCACTGATTTCACACTTAACTTACACAGTAGCTCATTTTTTATTATATTAGTATTACATAATATGCATGTGTAAGAGTGATAGAGTGACATCACTGAATTCAGGTGTATTTGTGGTAACACCTTCTAATTTTTATCCATTGTTAGATCAAATTTTATGCAATGCTTGGTGCATTATGTTTTGGCTGATATTTGAATGACTGTATTTCATAAAAAGTATGCCGTGTGTTTTCTTCATACCAAGTCAAAGGAAAGATCGCCAGTAGCATACCAGTATATATCCAAAAGTAATTCTGATTGAGTTTGGAAGTAGTTAATAAATTTTATTTATTTCAACAACATTGGATTTAGTTTCTAAGTCTTTAAACATAGATCAAAATAAGGCGGTTTAAAGTCACTATAAATCAATGCATGGTCTGAGTTAATATAATACCTATGTCACTGGTAGCAATTCTGTCAGAAATTCCCTTAGATATCAAAAGAAAAAAATCTGTTTTGAGTATTTCTGGGTGAAACACATAAACTTGATGCAAGGTAGAAGTTTCTCTATATATCAATATCATGCAGGTTGTTATAAAGTTGAAATAAAAGTTTAGTATTGGAATTGTACACACAGTGCATCCATCAGTTATTGCTTTTAGGAAAACAGTTGTATTTAACTGCTGTGAATTTCAACAAATGCCTCTCTCACTATCTTTATGACATCTTTATCAGGGAACGTAGTGATAGGATGAGGGGTAGTGGTTTTAAAATGAAAAAGGGGAGATTCAGATTAGCTCTAAGGCAGAAATTGTTCCCTGTGTGGGGGTGAGGCGCTGGCCCCGGGTGCCCAGAGCAGCTGTGGCTGCCCCCTCCCTGGAAGGGTTCAAGGCCAGGTTGGACGGGGCTGGGAGCCCCCTGGGCTGGGGGAAGGGGGCCCTGCCTGGGGCAGGGGGGGGCACCGGGGGGGCTTTGAGTTTCCTTCTGACCCAAACTGTTCTATAATGGCAAAAAGACTATTTGGAGCATAAGAAAAGTATACTGTTCATCCAGTGTACTGTTCAGTTAAGTTATTAAGGAAAATGCTTGTTGAAGTCATAAGTAAAATATGTTTATTTTCAATGACACTTAGTATCTTGGCCACTTTGGATTTGTATTTTGTGGATTACAAAAGGAAGATAGTGACAAAATTGGAAAAAAAAAAAAAAAAAAAAAAAAGGAGGAAAAAGCAACTGTTAAAATGAGTAGTAACAATATATGAGGCTTTCTCCAAGCCATATTCCAAGATACAGCAATTACGTTTTCAAAGAGCATTTGTGAGAAAATATTTCCATGGAGTGATTCATGCTAACTCTTGCACACTGTTATTTGAGCAGAGTAGTTTTGTTATTTGAGCTGGTTTTATTATTTTTGTAAGTTGTTTTTTTTTTTTTGGTGTTTTTTTTTTTTTTGGTTTTTTTTTTTTTTGTGCAAACTGTGTTCAAGAGTCTTAGCCTCAGATATGTGCTAGCATTCTCAGAGTGGTGAAAATTTCAAAAATATTTTTATTCTTTTGTTTATTGCTGGTTCACTATATTGGTGCCTGCTTCTGGTTTTGAACTTGTTCTGGTGTGAAGAGTTGTATTTCTTCAATAATTTCTCTTATCAGGAATGAATTTTGATTCTCATAATATTTATCATTGAAATATTTTGATCTCTCTTGGATTACAGTCTCATGTTTTTCCACCCAGAAAATATCTGAGACATCTACAGCATTAACAGGAAAAAGAAAACAATAAATTATTGAAGTCCCTTTGAAAACAGGGATATTTTCTCTACAATATACTTGAAATTCTCTACCTCCTGAAATTGATAGTGCTTTTGTAGATAGTACAACTGTGCAGACTCCTAGATATAGTGCATATAGTGCATTTGGCCTGTTAAAAAGAGCATAATACAGATACTAATTCTGCAGTACAGTAGGGAGAGTGTCTCACCACTTTCACCATCCACAGAAATACTTTCAGTTATGGTAATCTAGCACCAAAAAATACACCGTGTTTAGTCTGGGCCTGCAGGTTTTTAGAAATGTTTGATTTTGGAGAGCTGTCCCGTGATGAGGGAAAAGTCATTAGAAATCCCATTACTCTAAAGTCATAGGCTACATGTGGCTGGATAGATAACCTCTCTTTGAGGTACGTAGTCCACTAACAAGTGTCCAGGATTATTTATTCCTTGTTCTCTAACAGAATTAGTAGCTGGACTTGTGCACAGAGTTTAGGTTTATTGCAATTGTTTCTCCAGCTATACATTGTAAAAAATAAATGCGTACCATATGGGTATGCAGGGGAGGTTAATTCATTAATATTTATGTAGCACTTTTAGACAATTTTATAGAAGTGATTATAAAAATGCTTATACAGATGAGGCTATAAAAATATGAAATTGTATTCCTGCTACTTATAAATTTTTTTACAGTAATGTCATGCACCTTGTTTTCAGTATTGGCTTCATTCTTTTATGCAAAGCCTTCATTTAGAATGGGATAAATTTAATCTAGTTTTAGTCACCTAAAATTTAGGTATGTAGTCTAAGCTAGTAATTGGTATTCCTACTAGAACTGGAGGAGAGAAGATAGACTGAGTTGCCATTGACTAATTCAGCAAATCTAAGAGGCTAGCTTTGATGCTTAATTTTTAGATTCCAAACATTTCCTTAGATGAATCTCATCTCTAGTAGAAATACGTGTTTGCAGCTGTAGGGAACAACCAGCTTTAGAGTCTGCCCTCACAAACATGTTTGGAGCTAGTTCAAATCTAGTCTAAGACTGGCTACAGGTGGTACAAAACTAAAAGCTTCTTTTGATAGAAAAAATGTAATTTGTTTTAGAAGAAAGTACTCTCTTGGCAAAATCTATTTCTGAGGAATTAGAATGAAGTTTTACATAAAAGTCTGGGTAACTGCTTGCTAGCAAGGCAGCCTAGAAATTGTGGAGCTGCAGCACTTGGCAGGCTGAGGACCAAAATCAGACAGCCTATGTCTTGTTCTAACAAAGAAAACTGGTGCAGGAAACCCAGATAGGCCTAGTTATGGGATGCCCAGTAACCATCACAGCTTTATGGCTCTGACACCCTTCTGGAGTACTGCAGTTTGCTGCCTGTTTTTGGAAGGAAACTGCTGTATCCAACAGCTTGGTACCATCTGCCTTAGATATTCCTGGTTATCTGAGGAGGATTTTCTCCTATTCTGTTTACTTAGTTTTTAAGGCAAAACTAATTCCCTAAAACACAAATAAAAATGCTCCTATTGGGTAGACAGCAGAAGTATGTCTTATTTCACATCACTTCATAGATAGAAAAAAATTTTGCCCCTATTATATAGATAATGGAAGTATGTCTCGTTTCATGTAATTTCATATATAGAATACATGACTCTATGACTGTCTATATTTTTAAAAACAGTTGTGCTTGTTGCCACATGAAAATACAGACTGGAGCTTGACTATGCAGAAATGAAAGGATGTGTTTTCTTCTATGAAACCTGAGGAAATTTCACTACAAGTCTGAGTGTGCTAAAATTATTAAACCTCTTAACTGTCACATTCATCACTGAAATACTTTTTAGTGCAGCCTTTTGCATGAGCACTAACTAAAAGCCTGATTCTAAATCTCTGAGTCAGGGGAGACAGAGGGATGAAATCTATCCCATGGCCTAACTGACAAATATTTTATAATAGTTTACACTTGTCTGAATGGCAATACTGAAGAATTTGACAAATTACATTTTCAGATACTTTCAAGAGAATTTTGCTTCTGTTCAGTCACAAAATGAGTCATGTCTGTTGCAGAACTTAAGATTCATCATGGAGTAGCATATAAGAGGTGAATATGAGTCATAAACATACTGAAAGAAAAACAAACTTTTCTTTTTTTTTTTGTGCAGACATTATGAAGTTGACTGGGTACCTATCTGCTAAGGGAAGTGCATGATCTTATATTTTAGTGCAGTAAGTTCATAAGATGAATCCCCTCAAGTGTGGGGTAGAACTGGTTTAAACTGAAGAACTGTTCCGTAAGCAATTCTGAGACATAATAAACAACCATTTACTTCTTGGAGGATTCAGTTTTCTAGGGTGATAATGATCTGACTGTAATGAACCGTGTCTTCTTGTTATGAAAAAGAATCAACTACAGTTGTCGCACAGACCTCCTGTGTATCTTGTCTGACAGCATGCTTTCTTTTTTTCCCAGATGCATGGATTTGCTTGTAGGGAAACGACAAACCGTATCTCCAGCCTTAGTGTCTTAATGTGATAAACATGTTTTCCTTTATGCACAGTAGACATAAATGCATTTCTGTTTTTAGTCTGTTCCAAAATAAATTCTAGCTGTATAGTACTTCTGTATCCTTTGGAAGTCAATAAGCATTTTCCATAAAAAAGTGAACTGTACATCTGTTTTGTTGAATTCTGTACCTCTGCTAGGTGAGCACAGTCTGCATGGTGTGTAATTCACATTCCCAGATGCTTTCATGATTGATCATGATAGGAAATTCCATACATTAAATTATTTTTGAGTAGTAGTGTATGTATGATGAATGTTTGTTTGCAATGACTGTAAACTTAAAGGGGAAAAAAAAAAAAAAAAAAAAAGAGATACATTTCTTTCGATATCCTTGAAACTCTGACACAGAATTTTATATTAGCACCGAGTTCTGGTAACTCTTTTATGAATGTACTGCAATTGTAGCAACAAAATGGTATTTTAAAGTTCTATTTCTTACCTCTGTAAAACGCTTTTTCTTTATAATGAGTTTATTAATATGTCTGTATTTTAGTAGCCTGAATTGATGAAAAAAGCAATGTGCTATTGGCTTCCAACCATAGAACATCAGTCAGTTGAACAACGAATTCACCACTTTTCAGTATTAACAGAAAAGCTGTTGTCAGTAGCAGACAACTCATAGAAATAACTATGGTACAAAAGCAGCTTACTACAGCCTTAGGTGTAGACACAGTAGAACTCAACAGTGGAGCGGCATCTACATTATATCGGTATTGGTGAAATTTGTAAATAAGGAGAGTACAGAAAGGTAAATGAAGTGCAAAGAGTTTGTATGCAAGTATTTTCTGAAAATAGAGGGAATGATATGTCTGAGGAGGTCTAAATTCATGATAGGCTCAAGATGATGCCTTTTAGTTCAAGATGTGATTTACAAAACCCTGAAAGATATGTGCTAATCTAAAAAGGAGCATACCCCAGTGACATCTGCTAGTGTCCACTCTGGTATTCCACCCAAATCAGTAGTTATCTCAGTGAAGTCAGTCAGGCTGTACCTGGTGTAAAACTGGTGAATGGTCAGAATCAGTCCCAGAAGTATAGGATGTCAGTCCCTGGAAATGGGACGGGTGATGACAAACTGGTTAATGAGACTCTTCTAGACAGAATGATCTAAACAGAATAATATAAAGGATATGTATCACATATAAAAGTAAGCAAAAGAGGATTGACAGTTATTATATAAACATGCCCACCTGGGAGTTGACAATAATACTTTGTAGCTTGCTGACTCATGCTCGTAGCCTGCTATCACACAAAGTTTGCAAATATAATCAAAGATAAACTTGAGACATCCACATTGTCAAGCACCCTTGGCAGATGAGGAGGAGATAACATTTTCTGAAGAGAAAACCAAATGAAAAATATAGGAAAATCAGGTATGTTATCCAAGTAAGGCCTTCAGTTTGCCTTGTTAATTTAATATAAGACAAATTCTTCATCCAGAAGCTTCTGATTTCTAGGACAGGAAGAAGTATGTTTTTATTCCATCATAAAGTTTTGAACTTTAATTAATTTTCTTCCTATAAAGGGCCGATGCCTTAGATACCAGACAGAAAGCCTGGGTAAGCATATAATGGCTAATAGCATACGTGCCATTTTATGTAATCTTTACATTTACGCCAAAAAAGATTTATGTTCTTATGAATAAATATTATTTGGTTAGTATATGAAAAATAATTTCTAACAGGAGCAAAGTTGAAAACTATAACTCACTTATACTGCTGTTATTCACCTCATGAAAGTACCTTAGAAAATATGCTTCTGGATTATTCAAAATGTTCATTAAGGTGTCCAAAATCTAATACAACTTTCTATCGGAAAACACAATATCCTGCCCAAATAATTTAGACCTCTATATAAAGGAATTAATTTAGTTTTATTTTCATGCAGAAGTTACACAGAAATGTCCCTGCCTCCAACACAAAACCAATAAATAAACAGGAGCAGGTCCAACACTTGAAATTACAGAGAAGTCAAGAGAAAATATAAATTAACCAATTGTAAAAGGAGGACCAGTATGTTGACTGAATCAACAAGAACTGGTGAGAAAATATATGGAGAAAATTACTTTCCCTAAACTGATTTCAAGACAACAGAACAATTTAAGAGAGACTCAAATCCCTTATAAATATTGGGCCAAGTCATACTTTAACTGTTGGGCTTCTTTCAAATTCTGAAAATATTTTCTTCAGACTTCTGGGAAGGTAGGTTTTCAAGAGCATGAATTGTGAATCAAAATTTGATCTGAATCCAGACTTCCTTAAATTAAGAAGTGTTTTTTCTATGCGGTAAATAATATGTGATCAAGATATATGGTAAATAGTAAGTAATGTTTACATCATATAGGTAAGATTATTGAGATTCCCAAATTTCTGTATTTGTTTCTGTACTGGAGTAACACAATGTGCATTTGGCCAGGCCTGTCTGTGTCTCATCTAGGTTTGTAGTAATTTTGACATGAGTTTGCTTTGATTGAATTAATGACTTTTTGTGAACAGTTTTATAAATACAGTGTCTGTTGACTAAGGTATGGGCCAGAACAACTACTTTCAACTACTTGTCACAATGTATTTCCAGAGCATATATTTCAGATATATGATGAAGGCTTGATTCTGGACATTTGATTCTAAGGGTTGATGATTATCTGTTGAGAGAATAACCCATCTTGTGTGCTTTGTGTCTGATAGCTTTGATTTAACTCTTTGAATAACATTTAATACCAGAGTGTTATTAAATACTTTCAACAGATTGATTTATACAGCTGATGGACCAAGAGTTATTTAGTGTTCAGTGAAAAAAACATTGAAAATGAACATATTTAGATGATCAAGTTTGGTCATCTAATTGTAATTTGCTCATCAATCATGATTGATCATGGTCAAATCATGGGCTGAAAACAAGGTGAAATTTTCATCAAATATATTATCCCTGTAAATTATTTTCTATATGCCACAAATAATGCTTCTTCACTTTCTCTAAAATTAAAACATGTATTGTTAAAAATAATGAGCACATTAGTTATGTACTGACAAAAGACCAGTGCTCTCTAGTGAGAGAAGTGGGATTTCTCTCTCTCACATTACTGATTGCAACTATTCACGTCTTAATGCAAGCGTCAACAAAGTTGCCATGAGTACTTGAAATAGTCTTTTATATTGATACAGCAGAAGAGACTCTTGCATTTGAAACAGTTCACCAGGTGGCAGGGCAGCTTTGCATATATTAAGGGAAAACTTTAGTAATAGATTGTGGATAATTTAACTTCTGTGGTCCTCAGACTGGTGCCACATGGAAGTGATAGTTGGTTACATTAAGAAATTTTTTTTCAGAGCTAGTGCTAACATGTAGGATTCCAGTGGCTTTTTTTTTTTTTTTTTCTTTTTCTTTTCCTTCCTTTCCCCCTGTTGCATTATTTTGAAGTGATGCATTTTTTGATATTTTCTAATCTACAAATTCAGAAGAGGGTCTGCACTCAAGTTCTGTGAGGAACAATGAGCTATGATTCAGAGCTTGAAATTTAGTTCCTTGGTATTCTGGAACTATTGAGTCATCTTTTCCTTTGTTTCTTTACATTCAGTAATCATCCCTGTTGCTTGCACAGACATGTAAGCATAAAACCACCCCTATATATGCAAAAGTATAGGCAAACCAATAGAATTGCATTTAAAGTTACTAAACTAGGCTTGTGACTGTTTAGTTTTTCAGGAAAAGGCCATCATTGCAGTCACATAATGGCACCATTTTCAGAGATATTTAGCAGTTTTTAGCAACTGTTTAAACCACCTGTCCCATTTTAGTGGCATATTTTTAGATGAAAAGAGTATTAATTATTGTGGCAATTCAAAGGAAATCTGAAAGGCTGCAACTGGGACTTGGCTTTGCTTCTCAGAGTAAATCCAAAGTAAGAACCTGCAACTCTTATGACATAATTAAATTCTTATTATTGCAGTCCTAGTATATGCAGGTGTTTATGTTATGCAAAATATACAGAAGCCAAAGTATCTTGTTGCAGAGGATCCAGTAGCAAAATTAAATAGGATGTTATGAGATTTCATAGTGAAGTGTTGTTTTGCAATCCATTATGTGTCAAATGCTTGGTATAGCTCTGGAAGATTTTAAAAGTTACAGTCATTGTAAATCTCTAAAAGAATTCTATCATGTAAAATAGTGTTAGATTATGTTTATTAACCAGGTGAGGGCTCATCTATTAGTAATTTATCTTCTCTTTAATATTAAGTAATAATTTTTTTCCCATTGTGCCATGTAACAGTAGTGTATAGTACATTGCCTGTGTAATATATGTTCGTACGTACGTGTGTGTGTATGTATACGTACAAACATATATAAAAAACCTCCCAACAAACTAGCATTCACACAGTGACACTGATTTGTCCCAGATGTGTTGTGTAACATGCAGTTTTGGACTAGCAATTATCAAAAAGAGTGTACCCAGGAGAACCGATATGTTTTGATCCAACACATTTTTAAAGAAGGCATGGAATTTCAGCACAATTTCTTTGTGTCTTGAGGCCACAGACTCAGGTAAAGTCATGACTAAAGTTATATTGTTTTATTCCTTCATATTCTTAAGACCAGCCTTGGAAAAATGAATGCAATGGATGATTATAAATATACAGATTAGAGATGACTGTAGTCAGTCAGTTCCTAGATGACGGGGATCTTTTAATTAAGTTTCATATCAGCCATCAGTGCTTCATATGTAAAATTCAATGTGATAATCTCTGGAATTGCAGTGTCTGGAAAGTTTAATTTCAAATTTTTACTGGCAAATGAGCATTTGCAACTTTTTGGGGTTCTATCAACTTCTCTGTTAGGGATTCTGTCCTATTTATTGCTTCTCCAACTTTGGTTTTAATTTTGCATTCAAGAAAGCCTCATATCTTATGATTGTTTGTTTATAATTAATTTTATCAATTTCCTGAACCAGGTACTCCTTTTCCAGCTGTGATGTAGAATGTGTAACAGGCAATACTGCAACATGATCTACTTTCAATTTTTAACTGTAGAAGCAGGAGAAAAGGATTAAAAATGTCAGCAGCAAGAGTAACATTTATTTGAGTAGATTTAAAAATGAAATTTTTACTGGCACCAGAACTCTGCATTTAACATATCTCAGGACGTGTCATGTATATTACCCACTGCAGCTTACAAATATAAAAGCTGCCTTCTCCATCACAGTGCTTTTTCTCTTGAAGGTCTCCTCTGTGTTTTATTCCTACTGTCTAATAAGTATTTAAGAACTAACTTGGACTTGTACTTAAATAATCATAACAAAAATGAGTATATGTTGAGAAAATTAAACTGAAAATAAGTCTTACACTTTCAGCTAATAGCAAATAGTATCTTCATTCTCTGTTCATTTTAAGCAAACCACCCCTCCCTCAACCAGTTACACTGTTAAAACAGTCATTCCCTAACCTATCTTGAACTAAGAGGTTAACAAACACGTGACTTAGTTTTCTCCTAAAGAGTGTAAAAATGAATAAAGAATAGAATAGAATAGAAATACATTAGAAATGTAAATTTCCCTCCCTCTGGGAACAGCAATATTAGAAATGAGAATTGCCGTCCTCTTTCCCCCCTGCTTCTCAAATATAATGCGGGTTGGTGGTGGTGGGAATAGTTCAGGAGCCTGAAGTGTGCTGAGCTGGCTTTTTGGTGTGATGAATAGCTAAAAGTTATGAACAACTGAGCACAGGCACAGAGCCAACACATGTTTGAAATGGTGCTTCTGGATAGCACACAGTGTGTTCCGTATGAGGGAAAGGCAGAAACCTTTCCAATGTCAAAATTGTTCAACTCCTGTGTATTGCAGTGTGTTTTATACGTCTGCCTGAAATGCCAAGGACTGACCATTCTGATAAATGAGATGCTGAACAAATGAACCATTCATCTCATCAATTTGTTAATTCATACTTTTCCATGTTCCTTTTCAGTCAGTAAAAAAATGCTGGTTGAGATAATTGTGTAATTAAGTAAAATGGTTTTTCATACAATCTAAAAGAAAAATATGGTTGGCTTCCCACCTGTTCCTTCAGAACAACTCTGCATATCTTATTAAACCTTTTTTCATTTAAATGCAAATATGATGCAGTATAAGTTGCTGAGTGTTTTTGCTTTTGATCAATGAGTATCCTTTTTCCAGCCTGTGTACTGGGCGCAAGAAGACATGCGCTCTAAGGCTGCCATCAGGCGTCCAAAGGCATTGAAGTACACGAACCACTTCTGTTACTTGATGCTATTCCATATCAGTGTCTATGAGCTTTATTTTGTCTTGGCTTATGCATGGAGGATGTTTCTAATTTCTCCAAAAGGAAAAAAAAAATAGTTTAATTTACTGAGTTAATATTATCTTATTGGAAATTAAAGTCTGAAGACTCAATAGCTCTAAAGCAAGACTGACATAGATTTCTTGATCAGACTTACTACACTGAGATTGTATCAGTGGCTTCAAAGCAGTGGGAAATTAAAAGAAGTGACTGGCTTCTAATGGTCTCAGATGGCTGGTAATGATTCTCTACATTTATGATTTTATAATATAAAGTTGATCTATAAATACACGTTACAGCAGTATATTATTATCGTGACTTAGGATACCTTCTTATGTTTAGCATTCAGATTCCAGTCATTCTATTTCTGGTTTCTATAATGCCTTTACATTAATACTAAAGTTTTTATGTTTAAGTTAATCCTTCATTTTATTTGAAAAGAAAGAAAAAAGGATGAAACAGAAAGAATACAGTGTCACAAATGTTTTCTTGTGATATAAAACTGATACCTCTTACTCTCTAAAGCAAGCCATCTGTTGTGATAAAAAGTGTGTAATGGGAAAGAGGCTCAGTTATGACTGGCATAACCATCAGCCACAGACTTATTGTCAGAGCTGATAAAAATGAATATATATGAAATCTGGGACCCCACATAAACAGGGATATTTAAGGGGTTACTGCTTATTAATTACCTCTTTAATTAAATCTTGTCCCTCTATCATTGTAAAAATATTTCAAAGAATAATATTGTAATTATAGAGGTGCAAGCATTGATGGTGCTGTAAGAAGAGCAAAAGTGTCTGGAAGAATGTTTCATATTTACATGCATTTAATGTTTACCAATGTGAAGAAAAAGTATTATGTTTTTAGGAATTACATTTATCAGTTTGTATTACATTGTTTTATTCAGTCGTATATAAATTTTATCACACAGAACTTTCTCCCACTTATCTCGAAAACCTATCCATCAGGTCTTGTGCTCTACACACAGTGTGGCAGACAAATTGATCGATCTCCAGTCAAATACGATACCAAGTATTGTTAAGATGCACTGAGTATATAAAAAATGAGTTCACAGGTAAAAAGAAAATTGTTGTCACTAATTTAATTTTGAGATGTTTTTAATTTAATCACATTAATTATAATGTATTGTTCATATATTTCATTGTTTTTTATATAAATATGCACACACATGCATAAAATAGAAATCAATATATGCATAATTATCCTAGCTAAAAAAACTATATTACATGTTAATTGGAGAAAGTGTCATTTTCATAAATCTTGATTTCCCAGGGTGTTTAGATTTTCTTTAGTGCAAATCTCTACTAAATAGATGACATTTAATAAAGCAGCAAATCACTTTTCATCTGAATGAGCCTAAACAAACCTATTATACATTATAGTGTATAGACACTCAACTGTTTTTTCGTTTGTTTTTCTTTCTAAACAGACCTGCCAGAACCCCAAAATCCTGAACATCTCACTGAAAGGAGGACAAACATTTGAAAAAGGAAACCCCTTTCCATGTCATTCATTTTAAGAAGAGGTGACCCCTTAAAAAGTGAGTTGAAGTATGTCATAATGTAAGCCACAGTATAATGGCCAGCTTTTCCTTTTTTTATATGTCTATTATCTTGTTTCTCTCTTTAGTTGTATGCAGAATCCACAAAAAACTTACAGTCAGAGCCTCATCCAGTTTATACTGAGTAAGGGTGTGTCTCTTGTTAAAACTGCATCAGTAAAATCAGAATTGCAAATATTCCAGGTGCTTAAAATGTATGAAGAGATCACACAGAATTTGTAATGAAGCTATTGTAAGTTTGTCCTGTGAACCTTAAACTGCAACAGGAATTTATAATTATGATGTGTAGCTATGTAACTTTTCAAATGAAGAACTGAGAATGTTCTGCATTTATTAACTTGCTTTTGGCCAAAGTGAACAAGAAGAAAATTATTTTCTCTAGGAGAAACCTATTTTGCTATGTTACACTTAAAAGTGAAGAAGTACTCTAATATATATGGTATATTTTAAAGATACCATCTTGAAAAGAAAATGCAGATAATTAAATGATCACAAACTGTAGTGCAATTAGAAAACTTTGATGAAAGATGTGATTTAAGTAATACAAGTTTTAATGGCAAAAAGAGCAGTTCTCCACTCAAATGCATATTAATCATCACAGTATGTGTGCTTTGTTGGCTGCTGATAAACTTATTATTTCTTTCTTTCTTCTGTTCACGCTGAATAAACATCTATTCCCAAATGCCACCCATAACATTGAGTGGAAGGAATGAGTCCTTGTATAGTCTGACAGAATGGCATCCTATACTCAGCACAGATATCAGGACTTTCTTTTATTGAAAAATAGTTTCTAGTAGCAAATGGTTGAATAATTCTTGAGACCAGTAGAAAAAACAGACATTTATGATCATGGTTATTGCATTTGAGTGCAGACTTTACACATTCTCCCTCTCCCCCAGCATCCAGTATTCATTTATTTATTTACCTGTGAAAATATGCTAAGAAAAGGAATTTTGTTATTACTGGTATTTCAGCACTAGCTAGAAGTCACAGAGCAGGGTGACTTCCTAAGGAGAAACATCCCCGCTAAGAGGCAGGACTCATGAGTGGTGGTATAGTTGTATGCTAGCACACTTAAGTGGTCTTAGCAGAAAAGCTGGTCTGAAACCACAGAGTTGAAATAGATACAACACAGACCTGATCTGTACATTTTTTTCTCCCAAATCTTGAATGTTTGGCTGCTGTGTTTCTGCATTTAGACAAAACAATGAGGTTCCATTCTGTCCAATATTGTCATGTGTCTATGAGGAAAATTTCAAAGTCATCTGCAGACAATTCTCTAAAAATGATTTTTTTTTCTCTACACAGTTTTACACATTTTCTGAAATTAGATTTTACTTCTTATTTTCTTACTAGCTGTTCAAAAGACTGTTTTGAATTAACACCTCAGTCAATAGTATGTGTTTGAAAGTAAATGTTCCATAGAAATGTGAAAAAAATATTTATTAAACTCCCATAACAAATGAATTGTCTTAGATCTGGGGGCTTATATTGTAGCCATTACGTTATATTAGAGAACAGTCTTAGCTGTGGGGAAAAGACAGAGACATCTGCAGTCTAATACAAATAACAGAATTAAACACAATGGGAACATAGAGAAACTGGTAAAAATTATGTTGCTGTATGGCTCAGTGGAGCTAAATGTTGCATAACATGTTTTTTGTTTTTTATTTTTGCAGTGCTTCACCATTCAAATTAATTAAAGAATCTTCCAGAATGAGGTGCAATATTGCTTTGGGAAATACTGCTTTAGCAAGCTGTAATGGGCAACTCAGTATACTTCTGTAAAATAAGTCTGTAAACTTGTACCAGTTATGGTTGCTATGCTATAAATGAATTTTTAAAGTTCCTTATTTCTAAAAGCCATTTTTAATTCCCCCTATCATTAATGCTTTTGCATGCAGTTATAGTAGCACATCACTCGGTTACGAAGGAATAGATGATGAAATTTCACACTGATTTTCTTTTTCAATACACAGTGGAAAGAAGCTGTCTTATTTTAGTCTAACCATCAGAAGAAAAAGCATTAAAGTCACCACACAGCATCATATCTGTAGCTGATGCATGCATCCACTTCACTGAAGATACAGCTAAAGATCTGACTCCAAAATTTACGGTGAGCTGATTTCTAATCATTAGAAATTATATATACGTACATAATGTGGATAAATTTGTAGTTAAGAAAATATTTTGACTCAGTAGCACAAGAGAACAAATCAAGTTACAGTAGCTATTTGGCACATATTAAGGACAGACACTAAAGTCAATAGAAGAGTAACATGGCACTTCAATTGAACTTGAACTGTGATAAGCATGGTATTGTATCATCTCATGATTTTGTTCCAGCAAAGAAGTAAATTGTAGCCTTTATGATTCTTTGGTAATCAACTGAACATTAGCTATGAGATTCATACTGGCATCTTTACCCCATTTGAGGTGGGGCACATCTAGGGGAAAAACTAATGAAAAAAAACCCCTCTGCAGTTTGTGAACTGGATTCACAGATGTCTGCTTACCTCAGATAATTGTAGTATCTCAGTAAAGAGAGGCTTGCACCATAAATAATCAGGAGGAAAATAGATATTCATAAGCATTTCAGCATGATTCGTTTAACCAATCTTGACTACCCAGAAATATTGTGTAAAGAAGCAGAAAAGGGAAGGCCACTTGGTCTGAAATATGCTCAGAGGAATATATGTGAGCATGAAAGATTTGCAGTGCATTGGAATTAAGGGAATTTATGACTTACTCCTCAAAAGCTGCAATTTCTTTTTCTTGAGATGTGGGTAAAGTATTTAACAGCACATTCTGGATAGTAATTCTCTTTTTGTTGTTAAGACACTAAAGACGGATTAGAAACTCTCAAAGGTAACGTGTTGGCTAGCATTGAACCTAGAGTTCCTTTCATGTCTCAAACTACCATTATATTACCAAAATTGAAATGAATGACTGAATAATGAATTTTAAAGAACGTTGTTAGTTGTCCATCCGCAGAAAGGAGCTTTCATTTGGCATTTAGGATGCTTTTTATAAATTTCTCACTAGGAGTAGTATTTGGTGCTCTGTTCATGACCCCTTCCGTAGAGCTGTCTTCCAACAGGTGTAGGGACTCTGTTCAGCCAACCAAGAAGTGTGAATTCCACATTTAAACTGCTGAAAATGTGAGCATTAACTTACTGTGTGGTTTCTTCTTACTAGTGTTTTTGTAAAGGTTAAAATGAGAATTGCCATACTTGAGTGACAAAGGCCTTATGGAAAATTTATCTCACTAGACATTTAAAAGTTAGATATCTGCATCTAAATTGATCATCATGAGCTCCTTTCACTGACTAACAGAGAAGACTCATCAATTTGAAATGGATTTCCCTCAGACATTCCTTCAACCTCATTGAAACTCAGCTCCTACTTTGTAAAATTTTGGTTTTGTGTTTTAGTCTGAATTTTTATATTGGTTTTATTTATAATTTAAATAGTTATTTGCTAAAATATTATCTTCATCCATTTATGATAACTTTAGTAGAATTATGATTCTATACAATCCTGTATTTCTTTTTCACTGATCTAGACCTGCTACCTGAAAGATGTATAACTATTTCTTCATCCATTCATTATCATGACAAAATACAAGAGCAACAAAGCCTAATATGGCATCACAGCAGTTGAAGAGGAATTTAACTTTTGCATTGTTTGTGAATATTTTCATGCACATCTATATTTTCAGGGTGAGGGAAGTAGGAACTGGTTTCTGAGCACTTCTCACAGTCAGACTTTTTGTATGGCATCCTTCCCTGTCTCCACTTGTGGTTTGACTGATAATGATAAATGCCATTCAGAAGACCAGATAAGGACTAGTACAAAAGTTTTAAGTATTTTTACATTAATACTAGTGCTTGTAATAATGTGTCAAGTAAATCTTAGCTAAAGCAAAGGTCCTCTCTTTGCTTTTCTGAGAGATGACAGCACAAAATATAAACTTCTCAATCTTCTTGATTGAAGTACTTGAATCACATCTTTCCTCAATATTTCTCAATAGTATTGTACCATTCAGCAATGAAGTTAAGATGAAAGAGAACTGGACTTCTGGTCCCTCAGTTCAGCAGGTGGCTGTTAACTCTCTTGCTTTATCTCCTTTTAGTGAATATTTATTTCAGTGCTTTCTTAGTAAAATTGGTTGTGACTGTTTTTTCAAGGGTGCTAGAGCTCAATGTCATACCATTGTAGGCCTATGTCTCTGTACAGACATTAGCCTCTCTTTCTGCATTGCTGATATTGATACCCCTGTTGTCCTTGGTGGACTAAACATGAAACTTTGAAGTGTCTAGGACTTTGTATACTTTGTACACCGCTCTTCTCAGGATTCAGGGCAATGGAGTTATCCAGATAGTGTAAGGCTCACTAAAGGGTCACTACATCTGAATTATAATTTCCATTTGATCACCAGTTATTGAGTTTGTGATTGTGAGATTTGGTGAGATTCCTTAATGTCATCCCAAACTCCCTAACACTGATGTGTAATGCTCCACAAAGCCATTAAATAATCTCAACGCTGATGTGCAAGGGTGAACATAATGTGTATTAAAGCAAGCATGCATTTTATGAATTGTTCATTTGTAATCTATGCCATATACAAAACAGTCCAGCTACGAACCTTACTGAGATCTATTTCTATCATAAAAAGATCAACTTGCCATGCTTTTCTTGGGCAGCATTTCAGAGAATGTCAGTAGCAAAGAATCAGTTACATAAACCTTGGAGATATTTTGTATTCCACAGCCATTACTCTCATAGCTGCAGTTCTTAACTTTTACAGGTACTGTTTCTAAAAATTATTCACTGAAAGTACTGACTAAAACCCCTAGTGAAACTTCTTTGGAAAGAAAACCCATAGAATCCATCAGATCACTGCAGTTTTTGTTAATGGACTGGAATTACCAGTCTTCAGGGGTAGAGGATGGGAACAAGATATCTTGAAAGCAGAGGCCATTTGGGTGAAATTGAAAATAATCTGTTTATGTAAGAATGTATACCATATGGGGTTGTATAATCCCAGAATTACAGAACAAATATTTGAAGAAAATTTGTATTGGAATGTATAGTCAGGCTGTATTGTATGTTGCATATGAAAAAGACTAAAATATTCAATTTTTTAATTCATCTTACCTCACCAACATCTTACTCATGTTGTGTCCATTTGCTCACTAATCAGCATCTAATGTCATTTATCTTCATTTACTTAAGTTGACTGAACAATGGAACATTGCTCATCGTAATCTTTTTGGCAGTCTCAGTTTGACATTGTTCATTATTGTTTGCCTTTCATCATGTCACTGTTTCAAGCTGACATTGTTTATCTTTGCTCACCATGCATTTGGCTGGCAACTGTTGTCTAATATCATTAGTCTTGATTCTCTCCTGTCCACTTGGCAATCATTAGCTGACAGAGTTCACTTCTGGTGGGTAAACTGTTATAATTCAGTGCTAAAATGAGTAGGAAGAACTTTCTTGAATGTTTCAGAAATGTAAACTGGAAGATCAAATTCACAAAAGGGCTTGGAAAGTGTTGTTCTATCAAAAAGCGAGAAACTGAGGGCTTAGATCTGGTTTGAGTTTGCATGTCTGTCTCATGAAGTATTTCTATGTTCACATGTACAGATGTAAAGTATAATCTGTTGGTTATGGTTTTGTTTAAATTTCAGCCCTCAAGGTGTTCTGTTGAGTCCAGTGTGAATATTTACATACCTACCTACCTGAATGAGGGCTTTTGAATATAGGCCCATGTTCAAAGTCTAATTACTTTGCTAACTGATGAGAATGAAAAATAGCCCCAAACCATAAATGTACCTTGCAACCAACAGACACAACTGAAATTCAGAGATATATTTTTTCCTCTCTGGACTTTCAATGTTATGTATATTTTTTATGATGAGAAGGTGTATATTAGTGGTATCTTTTTTTAAAGTAATTGAAACAAGTCAAGTTTGTTCCTCAGAAATCTAGAGTCTAGAATGTCTGCAATTTTGCTTATTTTTAAAAAAGATTTTCAGGACTCTAACATCACTTCTTTTGTTTTGTTTTGTTATTGTTTTAAATTTTTGGCAACTGCTTGACTTTTTCCATCTTAGAAATTGAATGTTGTCAATGCCTTGGAAAAAGCCTTGATTTAGGAGTTTTCAGACATTATTTTGTATCTTCAAAGTAATTTGAGATTACTTTGTACAAGTTGTAGTGATGGCGGTTGGATAAGAAAGATCTGGAGGCCAATGTATTTCAAAAATGTCCTTGGTTTATTACGTGATAAGTAAAAATTATATGTAGCTAATCATACTGCATATGCAAGTCAAAACCACCTTCTGCCAGTCTTTGGAAATGATTCCGAGTTCAAACCCAAGCCAGAGTACTGACATATTTAACTACTATCAAAAATGTGCTCTATGTGGGTAAATCCACTGTTCGAAGGTTGAGCTATATCTTGGGAAAGTAACAGCTACACCTGTACTTAACAAAATTCTGAGCAGGTCTTTTGTTATTTGAGTATGTATAACAGAAATTTTCTGGTTGGCATTCAGTTTTCTCTCTCTGAATTGTCAGAAAAGTACTAAATGAAGTGGTTCCAAAATCTTGGAAGTGTAAATTGTACCTCATCTCTGTAAAACAAGGACTAGCTGACCTCCATTTCTTTAAGGTTACTCTCAAGATGAAGTTGATGACAAGTCACAAAGCCTTAGCTGAGCTATGTTAACAACTTTGTGTATCTTTAAACCATGACAACTACTTCATTTTAGTTACACTGTGAAGTAGAATAAGTTTTCTTACTCTTGATGTGGAATAAAACAGAACACAGGGGCATCCATCGTTGAGGAGCTTATGTGTATTATACTTTTAAAAGGTGACATGACAATTTCAGCTCTATTGTTATTTGCTTGAGTGTTGTTATTTAACACAAAATAATATATGTGACACATTGGACTGTCTGAACAATTTGTGCTATAATTTTTTTTCTGTAGTATCCCAGAAATATAGGTCAAAATTTCATCTTCAGGAATAAAAGGACTTTTCTGAGGGGTTTATATATACTGTATACTTGCTATACATGTCATTCTAAATATAAATAAGCAGACTTGGAAGAACTGAATATAGTGAATAGACTTGATTACTTTTCAAATGTCAGATGCCATTTCTTATCTACAGTTAAATAGATTTCATATTTTTGATTTTTTCTGTAACTAATGCTGAACAGTTGCTAGACAATTTTGAAAATTTCAGACACCAAAATCTTTGTTTTTCTTAAAAAAAGTTTCCGTAAAGATCTGCATATAAAAATGTCTCTAAATCTTTTTAACCGGTCTCCAATTTAACCTAAGAGAACAAGGTTTTTGTTGAAAGTAAGAATGCACATTTGATTTCTAATATAAAGTACTCTGATTTAAATCAGGGTTATGCAATTATACTCTTGTTTATGTTTGAACAGGTAATACAGTGATTTTAGGGACTGAAACCAAAGCCATGCAAATAATGAAAAATGAATCAATTTTCTTCATATATATTAATTTTAAGGTAGGTATCATATCTCTTGAGTCAATCCGTCACTTCTACCAGAACTGAAGCCCCTGACTGCTTTTGCCACAAGCATGCTGAGTGATACAGAAACATGCCCTGCATCTGCTGTTACGTTAGCTAAAACTGTATTTTAATTCCTAAACTAACTGGAGATACCACTTTAATTGTCTGTATTTATACATAGTAGTAAATATATTATCGTGTTCTGCAGACAGCAAGTGTATAGAAGATGTAAAAGAAAAAAAATATTATTTAAATGTCAGAAATGCTCAATAAGTTGAACATAATTTCACAGAATATCTTTGGAGTCCATTAATCAGTAAGTTAGCTTTTGTGACAGATGCAGTCATATGAGATAAAAAAAAAAAAAAAAAAAAAAAAGAAGTTGCATTGGTTGGTATTTTATGTCCTTTACACTAGAAAGTGCACTAAAGGTCATTGAATAACAAATACTTCAGTGTCCACAAAGTATAGTGTCAGGAACTCTGGGCTCATCACAGGGTAAACCTTATTTTTTTATAATCTTATTCAGTTCCAACCTCATTTTTAAAACTTTTTTTCTCTAGAAAAGATTAAGTTCATAGCTGTGAATGACTCAAGATAGTATAACCTACAGAAACAAGGTTGCCTGAATTACCTGATCCTAAAAATCTTTCTAGATAAGAATGTTTGGAGGATACATAGATACCCATTGTGTTATAGCTATGTATTAATGCTGCATATACATGACTAGCTGAGTGATCAACGGAATCTGTTTTCAAAAAGAAGCTAATATTTTGCTCACCAGTTTCTCTTAGCACAGCTACTGAAAAGACTAGATTATCTGACACCTGTCATTGTGTTCACTTGTATCACCTAAGCAATTTAGCCTCTTCACTTAGTCTCCTTAGTGGTAAAGGTCAGGATGGTTAGTGGGACTTAATAGTCACCAGGGAATCAGGTGGAGTTCCTACAAGACTGAGTCTTTCTGCATCAGGCTTAATATCTGTGGTAATTTTAATGTCCTCCACTGCACCTGCAACAGTATTTTATATTGTTTTATCATTTATGCAGTGACTTCCTCACAGGGCTTCATTGTGTACAACTGTCACTACAACTAAATACTGTTGTCCTTGGATTACCTCAATGCTTTGATCTGTCACTGAAGGTAAGAGCGTAATACGTTTGGCACTGTAAGTAATGGTATTCAGTCTCTCAAGGCAAGGGGAAGCATAACTTTGTTCAGCAGAACAACAAAAGTAGGTCATCATGCTAGTTTTGCTTTTATGTCACATTAGCTATTTCCCTTTACTAGTACACTTCAGATTTCTGTGTAATAAACATCCTTCAAGTGTGAACACTAGCAAGTGTTGGAAAGAATTCTTTTCTTCACTTAGATGAAGTTCACTTCAATTTTTTAAGAGTGGAAGTTGCTGACATACAGATAAGACCACTCCTTTTTTAAAATCATTTGGTATGCTTAGTGCTACAATAAGCCCTGCATTCATTTTTAATTTCATTAGAGCTAAATCACTGGAAAACTGCACAACTTTTACACTGGTGGTTTCTGCTGACAATCCCATGATACTGCCTGTGAAAGATAGTGTAAAAAAAATATTGTGAATGGGATGGATAACACAAAACATGTAATTTCTCATGGCTTGGAGATTCTCTAACCCAGAGACATTTCTTTCACGTGTAATGGAAATTTCAGAGTGGTATAATGTAACACAATTTATAAAGGTTCTGTGAAGATAGTGTATATTTTCTTTTTTTTTTCTTTTTTATTTCTGATTGAACCCATGAAATTGTGTTGATACTAGTATGATAGTGGTTACTGAAGTGAGAAGAAGATTTTATTTGATAGTGAAATAAGTTTTGTACTTCTCCTACTGTCTATAAAATCAGTATTTGATTACAAAACTCTTAGAGTGAGTGATGTTTTTCCTGTTTATTTGGTACGCTTTGTATTACACCCAGATGGAGAAACCTCTAAACTGTGTTTAAAAAATTAAAATGCTTATTTCTCAAAAGCATAGGGTAGCAGACAAACAATTTTATCAATATATAAAGAAATAAGGTCAATATTTCTCATGAGTTCTACCAAGGCTCTTAATTCTGTATCATTCTAACAGTTCTCTACCTTCTAGTTTTTGTTAGTAACATCTTTTTTTTCCTTCTCTTTCTCACTACTGCAGAGGTTGCATGACTATGTGATATTGTTGCCATAGTGAACATTGTCTTATATCAAGGGGCTGACAATCAGGAGGAATTATGAAACTAAATGATGTGGTGTTCATATCATTCATCAAAACAATTATTACTAGAGAAACATGATATGTACTGGAATTTTGATTATGAAATGAAAATAATTCTGTCCCTTTGTTTTAAACTAAATTTTTTTTGGTGTTATAACTGTGTATGTGTATATATATATATATGCACATATTTAATAAAGAAAAACAGATTTTTTAGCATTTTTTTTACAGTATTCTCAGATTCTTTTCCTAACTATGTTCATGCTGTCACACTGATCTAGTTAAACTGTATAAGTGATAGTCTAATTAGCAGACAGCACTAGGCCCCTTATGTCAATTGACATTTATTAGCTGAGGGAAGGCAGGAGAGACATATAAGGCTTTCATCCCTCTGGGGGAATCAGCCAGCCATGGTCCATCTCTTATATAGGCACAAAAGAAAAAACTGAGTGAAAAAGAGAAATTAGTTGTGGTGCTTAGTTTTGAATACCTTAACTGAAATGTTCAAGCTAACTATGGGTATAATATTGAAGCCTAGGAGGACTTTTGTTTTCCTGCATAACAAGATTGATGTTGGAGGACTGAAGAGAAAGAAGTTATGCCTTAAAAACTCATCCTGAGAAGGGGAAGATAGGGAGATATTCCAGGATTTCAGCTCCTATTCTCAAAAGGGAAAGCCTCATCATTTTCATGCAACATTGCAAATTACAGTACCTTTCCATTACATAATATGTACAGTATTTAAGAACGGTTATAGCTTGCTATTTCAGTAAAGAAACCTAATTCTAGTCTCACTTCTCATCTTGTATGATTATTCAGTACATAAAAGAAATCAGCACGTATGGTCTTGCATTACTATTAGTCATTTAGGTAGAAGGAACACAAAGAATGTGGGAAAAGATGGAAAAAGGAATTATTTTCTTTCCTCCTTCCCTCAAATTAATATACCTGCAGACTTAGTCTTTGAATTTCATACTTTCCTGGTGTTTCTGCAGCTAGTTCACGGTAATGTTACCCAGAATTCATATGATTACAAATGTAAGTAGGGCTCCATTCTCTTCTTGAGTTACTGATTAGATGTTAATTTTTTAGTAAACTGGAAATTATTAACCTCTGATGTTGACATATCTTAGTCCTCAGTTTGACTATGTATACAGTAAAACTTTTTTTGCTGTGTTTGATCAGTTCACATTAGTGCTTTGAAACAATCAATATCACACTGTGTTTAAAATTATCTTTTAAAGGACACAAACTATTCAGGTGGAAAAAATCTCAAGAGACCAGCATGAAACTAATAAGATTTACTAATAGCTTTTGCTTTCGTAATTTGAAGGGAAACCAAAGAGTAGACTCTGAATAGCTAGACTCTTAATTGGATATTGATCTAAACAAATATTCTCTTTCTAAGTACCTGTTAAAATCAGTTATTGCTATTTGTTAGGACACATATTTATCCTTATTTCTGTAGAAGTGGTACTGTTTTCCTAAGTTATATAAAGAAGCATTAGCAGTACACTTTTAATAGACCTATTAAATTCACTTTGCTTTGATTTACTCAGTATTTGAGTATAGGCTGAGTATTCTATACAGCTGCAGAAAGAGGAGTACTGAATATAATGTAATTATCACCATTTATGCTACTATTTATTTTGTTAATTTGCATGGAACTGTGTTTTATGGAGCACTTGTGCTGTATCCACTTTTAAACATGCCTTATATGTGGCTTAATACAATTTACCCTCCAGTTTCACTGAAAGATCCTGCTTTCATTGGCATTTTCTGTTTTTGATTTTGCTTGCTTGCTTCTTTTTCACCGTTGTAGTGAGACGACACAGCATTATTTCAGAAGCTGTATATCATTCTTTTTGCAGACAGATTCCCTTCAAGTTAGAATGATACAGTCTCACAGGCAGAGCTCTGCAAAGTAGACAGAACATACCAGTGACCCTTTTTTTTTTCTTTGTCAAGTTTCTTAACAATTAAAGCAAAAAAAATAACACCAAACCCAAAAATAAACCCCAGAAAACTGTTAAATTAAATAAATCACTTCATAGAAAGATTAATGGAATGTGAAGATAAATACAAATCTTTATGGATATGGCTTTGGTTCTTTATCATATAAATGAAGATAGCAACTTTCAAATCAAACCTATCTAATAATTTGGAGTTTTGTGATTAGTTCTTATTCTGACCTATTACCACCTGCTTTTACTTATTCCTAAAAATGTTTAAGAGAGACACATGGTATTTTGGGGGAGGTAAAATAGCCCAGGAGTACAGGTCAGCAGCTTAGGTCTTAGGGACTGATTTTTTTTTTTTTTTAAAAACCTCAGCCTTCTCCATATCCCAGGTAACCAGGTCTGCCATTTCCTTCCAGAGAAGGTCCACATTTTCCCTACTCTTCCTTTTACCACCGATGTACCTATAGAAGATTTTATAGTTGCCCTTCACGTCCCTAGCCAGATTTAATTCTATCAGGGATTTAGCTTTTGTAACTTGATCCCTGGCTGCTTGGACAGAGTTAAGGCTAAACTTGCAAATACTCAAAGTCTTCTCTCTGTTCTTCTCAAACACCTATTTTTATTAAACTTGAAGCAATTTAATTATATTTAAATCTTTTACTTTTCCATGAAATCTTTGAAATCTGTCAGTGGGTTCAAAAGTGATTGGGCTTTAGAAAGAGTCATAGATACCTGTACAGAATGAGTGACTGGATAAATCAGCACCCATAAGCTAGGCTAATTAAAAAGGTACCAGAAACAATATTCGGATGGTCTCCATGTAATCCACATCACTGTAAGAATAGATGGGAGCCTGGTGTGAAGTGACCACTCTTCAGTCTCTTGCCAGATGCTAAAGGCAGAGGAATTATAAAGTCTTCTGGGTTGGCTAAGAGAAAGAAAACTGTTAGAGCTCAGGTTGGGAAATGAGCAAATTTCTAGATAACCCTTTTGTGGCTAAAGCTCCTGGTGTGGAAGACAGGCTGCTAGTGCACTGGCCCTGCAGCTTTGAAATGCCAGAGATCTTCAAGCCAATTATATTTCTGTTGTTGATATACTGACTGCAGAAATGTTTTTTGGAAGCACACAGTAACACACTGATGTCTATCAGCAACACAAGCTGAGGCAGGTGCCAGTCCTGTCTCCATCTAGCTGTGTAGGAAGCTATAGCCAGAAAAGTTTGAAACTAGGAATGTATTCATATCTTCCACTACAAGACTGACATTGTCCCAGTTCATCAGTAGACAAAGTGTAGACAGATCTTCATAACAACATCAAAAGACAACATCAAAACTGTAGTTTTCTCTTTATGAATCCTAGTGATTTTGTGTAATACTGGGGTTTTAGAAAAATATACTGAAATATATGGGAGGAGGACAGACTTGTGTTCTGAGTTTGTTACAGGTTTTTTTCTGCAATATATTATTCTGTTTGTGACTAAGATGAAGAAAAACCTTTGTCTCTGTTCCAGAAATGCAATTTTGTATTATTTTGGTTCCGGTCCCAGACTTTTATATGATCATTATATGTAGCTTAAAATAATGGAATTTGCACAGATTGTAAAGACTTCATAACTATGCCTATATATGTCTTTTTTTTTTGTCCTTTGAACAAATGTTTTCATAAAAAAAAGGAACATGAAAATACTAGCAGTGATAGTGACTGAAATCAGACTCACAAGTCTGGAGAAGAACTGAAGAGATCATTCGGTCTATATTCCTCTTCTGAGAGGTTTCATAGCTGTAACTTCATTATCTCATAGATTTCTAACCTGTTCTTGAAGACCTAGAGCACTGGCAACTCCCCAGTCTGTTCCATTTCTTCATTATCTTTTCTACAAGATAGCTTTTATTTGTAATATCATCCTTTTTTTTTTTTTTTTTTGTTTTGTTTTTTTTTTTTTGTTTGTTTTTTTTTTTTTTAGGGTTTTTTTTTTTTTTTTTCACTTCAGTCCTATCTCTACTAAAAGCATCCTTATCTTTGCTCTTGAGGAAACTTTTCGTACTTTTTACTATTATGTCATCTCCCTTTGGTCTTCTCCAACCAATGACTGTAACTGGTGAGTCGTCTTCTGTAAATCACAAAAGCTCAGATTAACAGCAACTGTGTAGTCTGTTGTCACTCCAGTTATATATGTGTATGGTTGATTATTCTTGTCTGAGTAGTTTTTCCTGTGCTTGGCTTTACTTTTTGCTCCCAGATTTATCAGATCCTATCTCAGATTTGCTTGAAACAACTTGAGTTTAGTTAGCTATGTTGTCCAGTGTGTAATGTCTCACCACTGGATTTAGCCTTCTAAATACACGTATTTGGGTTACTGCATCAACCCATGCACAATCTCCACATAAGTTTAATATAAACTTATACAAATTTCTTACAATGTGATAAATATCTAACCACAGAGGATGGTGATAAACTCACTGTCTGACTGAAGTAGGGCTATTTGAACAGGGGTCTAAATACAGTTTTTTTATTGTCCTAAAATATTTGTTCTTTCAACTAGTTTGTTTCCCCTAACTTACAGATGTTCAAACACCATGCCGTATGCCAGTTGCCAATAGTACTAACTTGCTTCTGGAGCAGCCTGGGGACACTGGCTCAGGGTATCCTGTCTGTGTTTTGTTTTCCCCAGGAACTTTCTGGGCCAGAAGTAAGGGGGCCGACATTGGAGAACAGATGCTCTAGTTTGATGTTGCCAGAAGATTCTTCCCCTGCTGAGGTCCTTCCATAGCTAGTTATGCAAACTCAAGAGTTTCTTTGACTTTACAAGACAGAGCAAAGACACAATTTCAGGACAGATTAGTAGCTGTAGTTAGGTAAATCATAATGCTGAATGTTACAAATTAAGATCAGTGAATTTCTCAGATCAAATTGGGGGGAGAAACAAGTATGGCATTCAGCTCCTGAAAAAAAAAGGAAATAACAAGTGGTCTTCTGGATGTTCTTTGTGGGCCAGGACGTTTTGAACCTTCACAGAAAACAGAGGCTTTGTATTCATGCATTGTTATGTAGAACAAAGACTAAACAGGAGAAGGAGCATATAGTGAAACCCAAAATATGAGCACAGGCAAGACATTACATTAATAACTCATTTAAATGCTTGTGAGAAAGAAAACATCTATCATTTCATAAATGAGACTTCCCTAGAACTTGTAAGGATAGAATCTGTGATACTGAAGAAGGGATCAGAACAAAAGTATGTTGGAGTTCTGGGTCCATCTACTGGTAAAATTATTCTTTTGATATTTTATAGGGCAAGCCCACACGGTATTAAAAAGCTGAAGAAAACTTAATTTCTTATGTCAACTGTCAGAATTACTAAAACCAGTGAAATTACATGAGTTCACAATAGAAGTAATTTTGGTTGACAATATATTAAGAATTTTCTTCTTCATTAATGTATCCTGAACTAGTTTTGGTATGAACGGATTTTCTCATTAAACTTTCCATAGGAAAATTTCCAAAGTTTTCAGAAGCTATGATCCATCAGTACTAACTAGAGCACTACCTCCACGCAGTGGGGATGTGCAGGTTCACAATGAAAGGTTACAGTAGACAAAAAAGCAGCATGAAGAAGAAATCTTTCCTGCTGTTTCCAATCATGTTTTTGGCTATTTGCCTGGCTTCAGAAGTGACTTCTTTTTATTACTTTCTGGGAAATATTCTTTTGTCTTTTTCACATGTGAAGTAGAAAAAGGCATTTCTGTTCCTCTTTTAGCCACTTTTCAAGTTGTGATAGTTGTGATGTTTTTGTGAAGACCAGTTGAATTTGGATGACTAAATAAAAAGTTGTAAGTAAGCAATTATCTCTCCTTATCAATTTATTTCAGAAATATGCAGGAACAAGTCAAATGAATAAGGGAATGCACAAGGTACATGCATACCAAATGATACATGGTTCTTCAACAACTTATGAATCCATGCCTAGGAATAAACACAGCTGAATTTTGTTAAACAATGCCTTCTACTACTCAGCAGGTTAAAGGATGCCATTTAATTGGGAGGACATGCAAGAAGGTCATTTAACAGATTATCTTGAATTTGACAGATTAGCCAGAAGCATGCACAGAATATACCTATTAAAATTTCTGTGCAAAATAAGGAAAACTATATCCAAAGAAATACAGATTATACACATTTCTATATATTAGGTACAAGTTAAATAATAACTAAATTATATCCATGGGAAATAGCTAATCTGTTGACAAATTAAATATATTCAGTAATTAAAATGGCTGTCACAAGAACTTTAGAGATAGAACCTGGGGAGTATCAGGTGTAACCAGCCTGTGCAGATTCAGTGTTTATACTTCATTAGATTTCTGCTGCTTTCGTTGGTATAAAGCTAGCCTACTGCTCATGAGTCAGTATAACACTACACCTTAATTGGGCTAAGAGACTTAAATCATTAATGTCTTTGTTAAAATATTTGGATACCTGAAGTTAGATTTATGAGAATTTTTCGAAGAACCTAGTATGCAAATACCTTTTATATCAATGAAAAATCAGTGTTGTGTTTGAAATGTCTGTATATATAACTTATATACCATTGAGTCATCATTCTTTTGGATCATTAAGGTGGTCCAAGTCTTGCTGTTGACTTTAGTTTTGATATACACAGAAGTTTTTTTTTTGTTTGTTTGTTTGTTTGTTTTTTGTGTGTGTTTTTTTTTGTTTGTTTGTTTTGTTTTGTTTTAATTAAGTGTCTGAACCTGGTAGTTGTCTACTTCATGTTTATTTCAATCATAAAGCCAGTTACTAGATCTTTTATCATTTACATATTTCACTGGAAGTCTTTCCTATAAGTCATTACTTTGGAAAATGCCCTGATTACAGTGTGGGGTCTTTTTTAAGCCCTCGTCATACCCTATATATAGCTATATTATGTTTAGGCAATTACATTTCATATACAGCTGCTGTAGTCTATTTTCAAATGTACCTGAAGTTGGAGAAGTTGAAAACTTTTTCTTCCCTGTCAGTGCCTTTCTATCTAGAACCCTATGCATTTTGTTAAACTGTACTTTGCCATAAATATGATAATGTCTTAACCTTCTAAATGATGAGTAATGTGCCATATAGTAGAGACATGAGATAAATCTAGGTTTATAAATCAGTGGGATTTTACTGAAGTGAATATAAATTCCACTGAGATCTAGCAAATATTGTATGTTATCATGAAGGCAGGTGAGATTAAATTCACAGGTGTACTCCCTCAGCAGGCTTATCAATGCCAAAGGTCATACAAAGAATAATAGTTGCCCAAGTTAGAAGTTTTAAAGCAGACACAACTGAATTCTCATTTTTTTTTTACTTATAAGAGATCTTCTTTTAAGAATTAAAAATAATTGACAGTGATAAGCAATTAAGCATCTTTATATTGTTAGCCATATTTATATCTTAATGAATTATTAATTATTTGATGATAAATTGAGGTGCAAATAGGGGATTATTTACAAATGGAAAAATCTCTGAAGTGGAAATAAAGATGACAAACACAGTAACAGAACTTAGCATTTAAGAACATGTTTGTCCTTTCAAACAAAACTGACTGTTAATCTTAAATAATAAATTAATCATTATGAAGAGGCACTGAATGAAGCATAGCCATCCCTAACTGACATCTTTTATAAAAATGTATAAAATATGCACATTCCTTTAGCTCTGTGACATGGAACTTTTGTAACCAATCAATAAACGTTCATGTATCCTACTTTAACAGATAACTTGAATTCTACAAGTTTCTCCACAGGTGAGAACAATCAACTGAAAGAGGTATTGTAGTCTTACCTTATGAGCTATTCAGTCTTAATTACATTGGAGTTGCAGTATTTTATTTCTCTTAAGATTTGGCTATGTTTTACATTTTTAATGCAGCACTAAAATACATTCTGATCCTTTTCCAAAGAGTTAAATAATGTTTTCTTTAGAAAACTGGGGGAAAAAAAAGTCTTTTCCCACTTTTATCATGTTATATTAATTGTCTTTATTTTAAGAGGCTGTAACTACACATTAACATTTCCAGTTTAAGTCACCTCTTCTTGTTCTTATTGGAACACGGGCCCCAGTGGGGTATTGTCATGCTTTACTATATACTCTAGTGTGTTAGTTGGCTGTCCAGTGAAGAGTTTAATACTATTTCAAGAGACAGGGATTTATTTTGCTTCCGAGCCCAAATTTTTGGAGGGTGAGCTATATTCTGGGAAGTATCACTTGCTCTATCCTTTTGAACTTCCCTGAAGCAATTTAGGCTGGCCTCTGAGAGAGACAGGACTATGAGTTAGAGGAACTTTTGATCTGATAAGCCTGTTTTTCCTTACGTTTTTGAAATGTCTAGATTAAGCTTGTGGGATAAGTAGAGGAAAAACATTGTCAACACAAGATGGGTCAATCATTTATTAAAGAGTTGCTATATCTAGTTTTTATGTTACAGACTACAGTTCCCTTTAGTTCTTTAATAAAGTGCACATTGTTAAAGAACAGCATGCACAGATTGTTAGCACAGTCTGACTTGAAAATCTTATGACTGCTCTTATTTTGTCCAAAAAGAGACTAACCCCTGGCTGGCCTGTAGATAATGAAGGCATAATGATGATTATTGTTCTGTGACAGGAATATATTTGTAAATGAGATTCAGATCATTCTTAAGAAAGTGGAGAACATTAAATTTCTTATACAAGAATGAGTAGCTGAGCATGCTCTTATACCTAGCACTTACAGAAGAAATAAGCAGCAGCCAAAATTATGTCTCTAGTATGTGTTACTATGTGTCATTTAGAGAAGTTCAAATTGATCTTTTACCATTCCTGTATTTTAGAGTGACTGCATGCAGACCTGATAAGAGTAAGTTCTTCTGCCAAATGAAGTAGCAAACTTCATGTATTGTCAGAGAAGATCACATTAGGCAAGTCTGAACATTTCTGGAAAGATCCCTCTCTCTTTTTCATGTCATCTTTGGTGAATCATGTCACAAGTGATTGGTGACTACATTATAATGATGTAGATTCAATAGCACCACCACAAACATACCAGTTGTCTACAGAAGTTCTGTAAAAACATCTTGTTTCTCAGTATTCCCATTTCTTCATGTTATTTGACAAGTTATTTGAATTACATCTCTTTCTGTGTTAAAAGTATATTTAGCTTTGTTCTTCCACCTTCCTTTCCTGATTTTGTAGATAGATTAATATAGATAAACCTAACTCTTTCCTACATTATTTTCTTGATTATAAATATCTTCTCTTTTTCATACCAAGTGAAGCTGCATTATGATCTGTCTTTGTCAGCCAAACCTGATGGGGAGGCCTTCTGTTTCATCTTCATCTATTGCAAGTGAAAGTGGGCTATCTTATGTGCAGAAAACCTGATGACATAATGAAATATCGTAGGAAGTGTCTGGTCTCTAGGGTAGTTATATTTTCTTTGGTTTTCTTCCTTTTATTTGTGCTTATTTTAGGATTATTTTTTTTTTCCCCTCAGGATGCTCAACAGCTCTTGAGCACAATCAAATCACGTTGTACATTCTGTCTCAAAAAGCACTGAACACACCTTTTCATTGTAATATCTATCCTGGTTATCATCAGACAAACTGTTATTTGGTACAATCACTGGAACCGAAGTTTTTAAGTAACTCCTGATTTTAGTTGTATACAAAACCCTTGAGACTGGTCAGGACTCTCTTCTATGTCAATGTTTTCTGTACTTTGGATCAGATCATATAAATAATTTGTATTAACTTTAAAAATTGTTATGTTGTAGTAGAATTGGAAGCCTTCTATGATGATAAGTGTGTTTTGAAAGAGGAGTTTAAATGGCAAACTTCTAAAAATCTTTTTTCTGTAAATGACCAACATTAACTTAGATGAAGAATGAAAGGATGCTCTAAAAAAACCCCAATTAATTAATACTTCTATGAAATTTTGTTGTGTTTGTGATCACTATTATTCACAAAAACCAATTCAAATTATTTCATGTTTTCAGTTTATTTGTTATTTTAATAACTTATAATTATTGAAATTCTTCTAAAACTATTTAAAGCTTAAATGTATATCTGGAATATACCTACATTTTATAGAAAGGCTTTGTTGCCTGTCCTGAGTTCATATGCTTATTACACCAGCATTAGACTGTGACTGGGGAAGACTGCTGATTGTCTCATTTCACAAAAAAATACAAACTAAATATTCATATCACTGATAGCTGTCTGTGGGAAGTCTTGCCATATTAGATGTGCTCTTTGGTTTAATTCCTTTTAGTGTAGCGTTAACATTTATGAAGATCTATGTAAACAGAGAATTTTTCATCATTCATTAAAAATAACAAAATGCACCCAAACAGCTGAAAATCTAAAGTCACATTAAATATTTTAATTCATGTAGACATACTTTTACGGATACATTCTGCAGGTGTTTTTGTTTAGGATCTATAGATAAATATTTTTGGTTTTATTAAATACAGAGGTCAGTTTAATACGGAAATACTGCAAAATACAATGAACAGTGAAGGCAAATGGGAGGATAAATTCATCAATAAACTGAGTTTGACAGTTCAATTAATGTACATTATTTCTTTACATGGGTTAAGCCTTCCATGCACTGTCTTGTACTATTTGAATAAGCTTAATGGTAGGTCTCAATGCTAATGTCATATGTCCTTGATAAAAGATGCATAATACAATTTATTCTGGATTCTAACTGGTTTTGTCCAGTACATAATTTTGCCAAACATCTAATATGGTGTTTACAGAGATCCTACAAATAAATCTTTCCAGTTGGTATTTGTTTTAGGAGCACACAGAAGAAAAGCATGGGAACTAAAATACCATCACTGGTACTGACAGCAGGAATCTGGAAAGTTTTTTTTTTTCTTTAGGGATTCACAGGAAGTGTAGATCTCAGTTGCTGTCTGTGATACTTGATGCTTCTGTCTCTAAGGGCTTGCCTGGTTGGAGATACTTAGATAACTCATGTTAATTTTATTGAGGTGTCAAAGTTAATGAACATCAATGAAACTTGTCTGGATACTCTCACTCAGGAAAAATTAAGACTTAAGGAGAACCGAAATGCAAAGATCTAAGTTGATTTGACTTTTGAGGGAAGTATATACTTTGAATTTTATGTTTTGTGTACTGTAATGTATTCAGCACTTATGCTTACCAGTGGACTGAATAAATTGCCTGCTTTGACAGACCTTCATGATACAGGTGGTAGTTCTGTTGAAGTCTATGATGCTGACTAGATGGAAAAAATATCACGAGAAGAGAAGAGGTTCTGTATTTCTGTTATGGCCAAGAGACAGTACTAAGTTATCTTTAATAATTATCAACAGCAGTTTATGTAGGAAGAAATTGTCTGATCAACTGTGTAGGAGTTTTGTCTGAGTTTCAGGGGAAAAGCTAGTAGTGTCGAGTGCTTTTTGAAAATCCCATTCCTAGTGAGTCAAGGTTTGCTGTTTCAGAATAAGTAAGTAGTTGTATTTATCTTCTAAATTACTCTCTTCCTTGAAATGCATGTCCAGTTATAGTGCCAATTTCATATGTATCTGGACCAGAAATTTCATTTATAAATACAAATAATGAAGTGTACCTGGTATTTAAGACCCTTCTAAGGAAGCATTTAATAGTTCAGTATGGCAGAAACATGTTATATGAATTCTTTCAGTTTTCCACAGCCCAGAATAATACTGCAATTCTGATTTCAGTGTTATTCATGGTCAGTCCATGCTTTTTGTCACATCAAGTCCAACCCTCTGTTCAGAATCTATTTCTGGTTTATGTATGCCTCCAAATCTTCAAGTTCCTTCTTTTGAGGGGTTTTAATAGGCAGCTGATTTGACTACATTGGAAGGAAGTCAAGCATTCCAGATCCCTGACTCTCTTAACTGAGTCAGAGCCTTCCACACCGCAAAAGAGCTACAGGTACACTGCAGATTAGAGGTACATTATTGTTAACAGGAGTGGTACATTAAATCCACTGTGTGCAACGATTGTACTAATAAAATGCATTACTTAGAGTTTTAAATCCTCAACATAGAAATTCAATTAATTTCCAGGGAATCCAATTTTGAAATACAAGAACTTTTCTCATCTGCTGTCAACTTGTAAAGCTTCAGCATCTCACACTGGTAGATTGAATTTTGTATACAAACATGTGATGACAATCTTGGCTTAAGATATGTGTTTGTAATTTCTAACGCAGGAGTGTAACTTTGTTTAAAGACAGTGTGAAATGAAAATTCCAAACCCATGCATTGCCTGTGAGCACCCCAGCTCCCACCACAACATCCTGTTTATCTCAGAATTTCTGGCAATAATCCATCCTCCATTGATTTTATGTACGGACTCTTTTCCTGAAATTTTACTAATCCAAATGCATGTTTTCATCAGTGATGTCTTATTTTACACCAATGAATTTCTTTTAATTTTCACATAATAACTCTGATTTTTTTGTTTCAATCCATTGCTTATACATCTGCACAAAACACACAAAGCACAGTGTGTTTTCACTTGAGATACGCATGGATTTATAAACCTTGCTGAATCAGGACCTAAGACAGAACAGCTCAAACCCACTGTATTTTAGATAATTTTATTAGAATCACCTCTACTCATTTTGTTAGAGGTGAAAGTTCTAAATATATTACGAAGCAAAATGCTTATTATGGCTAAAAAATTCTAATGGTTAGAACCTGTGAGAAAACACTTATGTTTGATTCAAAGAAGAAAGAAAGAAAGAAAGGCAATTTGTTTTAACATATGAGAAGTAAAATATTTTAGACATTTAAATAAAACAGTATTCTCTTAAACAACTTCTAAGCTTTTCTATCTAATGTATAAAAACCCTCAAGCAATAATTTTAGTTTCAACATGGGAAGATTGAAGGATGGACAAAAAACTCCTGAGTGCTTTATTAGCTGCCTGCTATTCTTGGAATAGTAATCAATAAAAAATATTTCTCATAAAATAAATTTAATATTTCACCAGTAAAAAATGATTATATTTTTTTCTCATGACTGACCTTAATAACTCTCAAACTCTGAAGGCACTTGTGATGCCAATGAGTTATGAAACTTTCATACTCATGAAAGAAATATAATAATCACCCTTCACTGTTGAGATATTCTACAGAACATGTATTATTAAGTCAGTAAAAGGCATGAATTCTCTCATGACTTCACTTGGTGAGCTTACTATACCAAAAAACCAAGATACCTGGTTTCAATTTGCTTTTCCCTCAGGATAGGGCAATGAGAACATTAAATAGCTGAAGCAAAATTACCAAGTTCTTCTTCTAGTGAAGACTGTGTCATAGCTGCATGATGACATTTAGAAAGGAATATTGTTTAAGGGCACTACTGGACCTGTATTACCTTCTGCTCAGAAGAATAATGGGATGCCACACTTACATTTATTCAGGAGATTACTTGCCTGATTACTTTTAGTTTCAGAGTGGCCAATATTACATGCTACACTGTGTCACAAGAACAATGGTCTTGTGGGAGTATCTGGGCATGATCCCAGACAGTGATATATCGTTTATGATACTCATATAGTTAACACCTTGTTCCAAAACATCATTTGGCACATAACAGAATGATATTCAGTATACAGGTTATTTTGATGTCAGAGTGCAGGAAACAATAAAGATCAATACATAGACATAATTACCTTTTTGTTTTCTAGTTACTGTTTGTTGAATGCAGTTTTCTGGTGGTTCATACACAAGCCATTACACTGTGACCTGAAACTTCAAGAAGGCGAGAGAACAAGGATTGTGACAAAGGTGAAGGTATGAGTCATTATTTTGCTAAATTTATAACACTGCTGAGGTGGAGTGACCCTTAAAACCAAGAGTTCAATGTAGATAAAGTAAAGCATAATTATTATTACGAAATTTAGAAAGAATGAGCATAGCTGATAAACAAAATCTGGGAAACAGAGATGGATCCTGTTGATAGATCTGATGGTGATTTTGGGGCTGTCATGAAAGTTGATGAAAGTTATCATGATAAAATATCAAGCTTTGATATCAAGGGTGATAGCTGGTTAGAATCTGAGATGTCATCCGTGTGCTGGATGCCCAGTATATGTTTCTCATAAAACCTGTTCTGCGTCACATACCTAACAAATCACCTAACAAAAGTTCAAAAAAACCGAGTGCTTTAAATCTAATCTGTGTTTATTCACTGTCACCTACAGAAGTGATAAAGTCTACTTTCTTTAGTTAAAGCAGAACTAAGTCTGTACAGAACAGATTTTGCTTTACCCTTAATGAGTTTTACTGAACTAAGGCAGAACACTTGCTTGAGATCAGCCACTTCAAGATAAAAGCCTAACCAACTCCTAACACAGACATAGTCTTACATTGCATTGTGACTAACAGCCTGAATGATAATAATCCGTATGAGCATTCTCCATATGTGTTGATTGTTATATTAATTTTCACTGTGAACAATTGCATTACATTTTTCCAAAAAAGAGTAGCATGATTCCCAGCATCTGTCAATACATTCTAGAAGAACAGATTTGTAGAGGCAGCTACAGGATTTAAATTTTATATTCCTAAACCTGGGGGTGCAGTGAAGTAAGGTAGAGCTTAAATCATATACTTCAGAAATGATCTCCAACAGCACTTAAAATTTCTTGTTCTAGAAACCTGAAAAAATAAGTCACAAATAAGAAAACAAACAAACAAAAATGTATTTTCATAAATTTCAAGCATTAACTACTAGGCTCAGATTTTTCAGCAAAGTTCAAACTCCATTTCGACATTAAAAGGTATTCCAAACACCACAATATTTTGTATCAGTGAGAAAAATTCATACTTATAAGTGAGACATGTTTTATACCTTGGCATGTCCTCATGGTCAGGAGAGCTCCATATCCTGATGCTGCATTCATTGACAAAGCCTGTTAATAGGACCTAGGGTACATTGTACTTTAAAAATCCATTTGTTCTTTAGATGCTTAATTAGGGGAAAGTTTCTTTAAGGCAGAAGTATGTTAAAGGCAGAAGTGTCTTTCCTGGATATCTAAACAAAAGTTTATGGCTCTGGGCTATATGCTTACTCGTTTATCTTAATAAGACTTTTAGTCTTTACATTACCTGATTAAAACAGTCCAAGCATTGGGAAATTCTTTGAAAGACTGAAATTAGATTTATAAAGATTAGATTAACGTAAAAGCTCAACAGGTTTGTTTTTGGAATTGTTGATTCAGATCTGGAAACCCTTTTATGTTAATCAAGAGGAACTTTCATTTTGCCTTAAGTCCCCATCCTCACCAAATGTATTTTCATTGTGTAATTTCATATTGGTTTTGAAATTTTAATAATTTTTATCAAATAGAAGATCTGAGGTTTCTAAACTTCCATTTGAAAATACACTTCAAGTTTTCCAGCTGTGATAATAGCTTTCTCTATTTAAAGTAAGGCAATATATTGCTAGTGTTTAAACCAGGACTGCAGGGAGCTATCTACAGGGCAACTGACTGAAATGACATTAATAACCTATGTACCACGGCACTGTCATTTTCCTTCCAGGGCATTACTTTCTTAATCTCGCCAGTGCAAAGTATACTGTTTTTACTTACATATTCCCTAGATATAAGAAGCCATCCAGTTAATTGTTGCATGTGCAATTCTGTATTTAGATTCTGGTAAGGGCTTACAGCACCTTATAAAAAGACTTATTATCAATATTCTTTTATGGTAAATACAATTTGATATCTGCACAGACTTTATGAGCAAAAGCCAAAAGCAATTAAGATAAGGAGCATTTATTAACATACCACTCCTTTTTGTAAACAAGTAACTCATAGCTTCCAAAGAACTTGTGCAGAAACTCAGACAAGGATACTCAGGATAAGAAGAAATAACAGAACAATCCTTTTGCAACAATAAATGAAGTAAATTTTATCTATAAAGTAAGATGAAGGAGTACTCAAGGAATTTATCCTCATAAATGGCACCTTTTAAACTAATGCATTTTTTCCATGGTTTAATTCCGACACCTTTAGTTTAGCTGAACACCTTTATCATGCAAGCAACTTTCTTTGGGACTGTATAAGTAGTGTGATAATGCTCAGAGGAATCAATCTTCACTTGTGCTTTTACATATGCTTCTAGCAAGACACAGATAAAATTCAGATCTTCTTCACAGTGTCACATCTCTGTGAGGCACAGTTCTCATGCAGGAGTGTATGCTCTGCCATCTTAGCAGCCTGACCCTTTTCTGCCACTATTTCATTAATTATTTTTCTTAAATGCCTATTTAAAGAAAAGAGTCTTGGCAAATAGAGCTTATTATGAGTTCTAGAAGTCAACACGTCCTATTTTGATGTTAGAAGGGAGAGAAAAATAGAATACAAAAGACAGAAATCAAAAAATTACTGAAATTTAACAGATGATCACACTTCAGTGCTGAAAAGGACTTTTCACTCTCAACACAGGATAATGCCTTTGAAATCCAGGAGCTAAATGAAGCATAGACTGGGGACATCTACCATTCTCATCACAGCTGCTATGGCATCATGGAGAGTATTGCTAACACAATGGAAAAAGAAATTAACTGCCCATCTGTGCAGTGTAGACTGTTTTGTCTGCTCATGTTTGATCAGTGAGGGCAGATGGACTTGTGCTAATGCTAGGGTACAGTTCAGGAATGTGGAAGACCCAGAATCAAGTCCCTCCCCTGACTGATTAAGGGAAAAGCTTTTACTGTTATTTCAGTATATCTCAGTAATTCATCCCTATTTCAGTGCTACTCCACAGCTGCACTGCTTTCAGTTACCCAGATTTAAGTTTGCCCTCACCAAGCCAAGTAGTCTGGACCACCGAACTCATGCCATGAGACTAATTTAATCTCTGCAACTTTTATTAGTTACATCCACACTTTAGTAGCAATGCATCAAGGCTTGCCAGGAGACTGACATGCTTTTGAACTGCACTACAAGAGATCCTTTTATTATATGTATTTCACCAAATTCATTTTCTTGCCTTTCAGTACATGTCCTCCCCCAAAAAGAACCTGAAAGGCTCTGGTATTTCAGCATTTGTACTGCACTCATTAAATTACCCGTAGCTTTGATGTTGCAAAACAGAAGTCTCTATTTCATGAGTTCAGGAACCTTCAGCACTTTTAATTGACTTATTTCTTTTTTGCTTCTTTCAAAAATATTAAAAGGGGATGGGAGGGGAGAGAAGGAAAGCATATTAGTTTTTATACTTATATAAAGTAAAGAGCACATGAAACTGTTGACTGATTTTACTCACCTGAAGGTACACATTTTAACATCCATTCCTGTTCTGTACAATTCTATTTCCATTAAAATATTTTGATGTGTTTCTTTACCTTTTCATTATGAATGAAAGAAAAGCCTGAAGCCCAGTTACACTGAGATGGAATTGCCCTTTTGTTTTCAGTATTTACAGGGGTTAGTAAGAGGAGATGTCCCCCACATACTGCAGAAGTAGACAGTACTAAAAGGTCATTTTGGACTAACAGTGGGAGTTTGAGAAATCGTGTGAAATCTTGAAGCCAAATCTGTGAATCGGTGTAACTTGTTGATCTTACAGTACAAAATTTGACCTGGGTTGAGCAACAGACAAGGGAAAGACTTGCCCTTTCTACTCTTCAACCAAAAGGTCCTTTTCCCTGTTTTCACTTTGCATCAATCACTGCCATTGCTGCTTCTAACAGACATTATATTCTTGACATGTCCCTCTGTTAGGAACACGACTGTGGGACTATGCTTCCTCAAATACAGTTTCTATCTAAATACTACTTATGGGTCGCTGCTCTTCACTTCTGTAGCCTCAGTTTATAATTATAGTTTCAAATCTGTTCCTTCAAGTCCACATGGTGTATTGCTTGTTTTAGGAGACTGGATAAAAATAAAGTATATATAAAAATTCGAAGAGCATAATTTGCTTAAAGTCCAGTTGAAAGAATTGGTCTAAGTAATATAAGTTTTCAGTTGAAGCTCTGTTGAAGTCACTTTTAGTATTATAAAAATCAAGCAACCAGCTAATGAAAAAGAAATAGAACAAATTAGAATGAAAATGAATTGAATTTTTTTGGTTGAAAAAACTTTCCAAGCTAGAAGAACCGTGTCTCTAGGGCAAATCAGGTTAAAACAAGTCTTTTGCAGTTGACTATTAATCATTTGGAACTTGTTCTTTGAGTGGTCAAGAATCATTTTCTCTGGATTATATGATTAAAGAGATGAAAGAGTTCATTATTGCTTTAAATAAATGCTAGTAAGTTCTATTATCCTACATGCAAAGAGAATAGGTCTCCAGTTATCTCCCACCATTTCAAGACTTACCCAAGAAGTGCCCTATGCACTTTAATTAGTTATGTATCAAAGTAATTTTTCTCCAGGAGGCAAAAAAAAAATGGCAAAGGAGTCCACTTAGCTCTCAGCTATGCTAATAATGACTTAGTGAAATTAGTGCAGTTATACAGCTCTATCTAGGGACAGAATTGAGGCCAAGAGGACATGGGACTTCTTGACATTTGGGATTTTTTTATTTTGCTTCTGTTACTCCCTGAACATTTTACATCTTAATTTTTCTAACCCACCCTCTTGTGTTTCCTGATTTTGATTCATCTCATTGTTTTCACTGGCAGCCACGAAATTAAATTGCTGCTGTTCTTGTTAGATGCTGAGAATGAAATGGCCCCTCTTGGGTGGCTGCAACTCCACAGGGGCGTCTTGTAGCCCATGAGCTGTGTGAGCACCCATCTCAGCTTTGGGAATCACTCCAGGGATGTGCTTTTTTTTTTTTTTTTTTTTCCTTCCAGTTGCAGTTGTAATCTACAGAATTTTTTGTTTTGTTTTGTTTTTCCCTTGAAGATTTGTTTAGAACTGCCATGCTGTTGATCTTATTACCCTTTCAGCTGGACAGAACTTCTTAGAATTATGTTCTCCACAGTGTTTTATTTTGGATCACAAAGGGTTATTCCAAGCTGTTGCAGGAAAAAAAAAAAAAGTGGAAATCATTGCATGGGTTATATGGCATCTTTTTTTTTAAAAAAAAAAAAAAAAGATCTTAGAGCTAACATTACAGTAAAAGCAAAAAGAAATTGATCTTAGTCAGGTTTCCACATTATATACAATATGTTAGGAGATATTTCTATGTCTGACTTACATTTAGAGAATGCAGATTCATGAATTAATGCCTTTTATACTGGTTCTTATTTTCCAAGGAACGTATATGACATTTCTTCACTTTTCTTTCTGAGTCCTTCTGATAATATTTATGTGACTCTGTGAGACATTATTTTGAACATATGCAGAAAAAATTGTGAGTTAATCAGATGTTTTTAACAAATAAGCCTCACTATTCCTAGTTCCGTGTAATTTATTGCTCTGGCTGCCACAATCCGATCTTCGCATTGCTAAAACAGTCAGATAAAACAATCAGTAGAGGAAGGCACTCATCTCCAAAACATGAGTCCAAGATTAAATCTGGATTTTTGTTGAAGTATATGGCAGATATGAAATGAATATTATTTGAATCTGTTATAAAAATGAAAAAGATAAGTTGAGTGTGAATGGAGTGAAAACCATTTCTTAAATGGAGCTGGAAAGTTATAATTTAAAAGCATTTTAATGGTTTTGAAGTCTAAGGATCAGGTTTTAAAGGTATTTATGAACTCATTTCTTATTAAAACACTTAATGATGCAGTAATGTCCCTCAGTCCTGGAGAGAAGAAAAGATTCATGTAGAAACCAGGGCATGAAATTCTGTGTCTTTCAATGGGTCACACTTTGTGGTCAGTGCTCCCCTTAGTATTTATATCTGAATTTATGATATTTATTTGAAGATTTACTGGAAAAAAACCCAGCTTACTATTTTTTTTAATTGAGGCTCTTGACTGACCCAAATAGCATCATAAAATTATTTCTATAATTTATTTCTTTTTTTTTTTTTTTTTCAAAAAAAGGTTATAGATGAACATACATGTTCTGCAATAATAATCAAGACTACTATAATTTCAAATGGACTTGAACCTAAAAAAATTACATTTTTTTCTAAAGACTTATATATACTTCTTGTTACTGTCATATTTTTCTTTGTCAAAAGAAAAATCGAAAACATGATTGCAACCAGGAAAAGTACCTTTTCTCTTTTAAACTATGAATTTGTCTTTGGTTTTACTTTTTATTTTATTTTATTTGTTTTGTGTATTATTATTGATATTATTATTAATTATTATTATTAATTATTATTATTTCTATTAAGAAGTAAACAAATTCAGAAATAGCCAGAATACATTAGGAATAAAATAGATTTTTTTTCATTTTTTTCAGTCATTTGCATTTTTCATCCAAACCGTATAAATTGTTTAAGCCTATTTGAACAGTTATTGCATCTCTTTTTACTGACACTAGGTAGGGAACAGCACAATGAAGATTGATTTTACTGCACCTTCCAATTTGGAAGATGGTCCATGCAGAAGTACTAGAAATTTATTGACATTTTAGAAATCTAAAGTTATATTATTAAAAACTTTTTTTTCCCCAAAATTTTAATTTTCTGTTTCATTTGTAAGTTTAATTTACTGGTTTATCATTTTGTATTTATGGTCTGATTTCTTTCTCTCAACCCTGTGTAGCTTAGTTAGATCTCAATTAAATTGTTGTTTCATATTGATGCTTCAAGAATTTGTGGAACTGACTTTCTTTCTCCTTTCTACTTCTCCATGACCAGCTATACTATCTGCCTTGGCCTAAATTGTTGCTATTGGCAGCTGCAGGCTTTAATGATTGCCCTTAAACTTAAAGTGCCTCCCAGGGCAGTTTGCTAACATAGCTGAAATGCCTTTTCTCGACAAAACAAAGTATTTGTATGAATAGGGTTATTATACCACTTCAAAAATTAGTTCAATTGTCTTGTTGGGAACTGCTAGTGGTTCAGTTCTTACAGGCACAGTCTCAATAACACATGGCTTTGATCACACCTGGGCAAAACATTGATAAGGCTGTTAGCCACTCCCTAGACTTATGTGTTCAGACAGAAGTTGGAACTTTTTGTTAAATGAGGAATGTAAAAGTTTCAGGCAAAGGGACCTTCCTGTGACTCAAAATGCAAAGTACCATGACATGTTCTGTATTAAAGAGAACATTTTCCTACAAAAGCATCATGTCCATTATATAAAGAAGATTCAGTGTCCTGGGTTATAAAGATATTCACATAAGTGTCCTGTCAATTATGTCAATACAAAGTAATGAAAAATAAAACCACCGAGAGCATAATTCATTGTGGATTACATGCTGCAAAACAATAGAAATAAATTACTTGCATTTCATGGACTGAGTAAAGGAAGTCTAGAAATATGGCACAAGAACATTAGTCTCTTTAAAAAATTACCCTTTTATAGTCAGTGTCTATAGCAATGCTAAACCCAGCGTCCGAGATTCCTTTTCCTTCCTGTATTAGACTGCACTGCCTACCGAAATTATTTTCTTCTAATTCTAAGAAAGTTACTGTTTCTGCTGTACCAAAACCACTGTTTCTTTCCTTTTAGACCACTCACTATATCTCTTAAGGAGTCATTATACATATGTGCTAATTAAGCTAATGTAAGTTTGTAAGTGACTGCATCTTTGCTCTTTTTAGGCACCCAGCAGTTCTGAAAAATGAAACAATTCCTTGCTTTATTTGAACGAATAAGGAATCAAAGGGAACATGCACCTTATTACATATGCATTTAAATAACTAGATCATAAATACAGTTAAATTTTTCAGAATACATTTAATCTATCTTGTACACAATCCAGTGAGTTCACAAAAATCACTTTTTACTCCATTGAGCTTAATGTTTTGTAACAACACTTTTGAAATATGAGAGACTTTTGCTGGTTTCTCAAAATGAATTTCTCCTTTTTGTAATTTTTAGAAATATAATAATTGACAGGTCTCTCCAGTCACTCATGATTCTCACGAGAATTCTTCTAAGTGTTTTCCCCAAATATGCATAAATTATAAACTTTCTGTATTTTCTGTGCCACAGATATTAGGATATTAAAAGCATTGCAGAGTTTATACATCTCTATTTTATCAGGGTTCAACCCCTTGAATGTTTCTTGAGAGCAAATGTGTGCCCCCAGTGGCATGAGGCACAAAAAAATCTTACTGTTCTCAAGGTCATCATACAAATCTGTATATCTATGTACCTTTGGTTGCAGAGATATTTTTATTCAAGAAATAGAGAATAAAACAAATTGTGCATGGTAGTAGGAAGTACGATTTTCTTAAATTCCCCTATATTTGTTTGAATATCATAGAGGTTGCCAAAATATAGGCAACTGTGAGTTGATTACCCATGAAGACGGGTGGTTTCAGTTTTACCTAAATTGGCGTCTTTTAGAGATTTGACAACATTTTACATACTTTAAAGCATTTGACCTAAACAGAAAGATATTTTTAAAACTCAGGCAGTACAATGCAGGTGTGTTTTCTGCAGCTTGGTTAAGGTAGCTGACTCTATATCTTAATCAGCTTTTCTGTTCATCACTACTTTCTAGAAGACTGTGGTGATCATCCTTTGAGGAACTATGGACTGTTAAAAGAGGTCCATTTTCAGAGAATTCAAAGGGAACACAGAGATGAAATTGTGATTTGCACTGCTAGAGATTATGTACAGTCTCTATAGAACCTTTTATTCATTTAAATGTTACCGTTTGATCCCTCCCTCACATTTCTAGTGTAGACCCAGCATATTTTATGTAAGTATCTGAAAATGCTATTCTGACGAAGACCTGAAGAGAAGAAATAAAACCCAAATCATGATTAAACCATGCCAAACTCTTCTTGCCTACAATATGTGTAGAACCTGTGTAGTCGTCTAGTTAAACTGAATTTTCCTTTGTTTGCTACTGCAAAACCTGCTTAAATTGGTTCAAGGCAATAATTTTTTTTTTTTTTTTTTTTTTTTTTTACTTCCCCTTCCTCCAATATTGATGGTACAAAATCTCCCCTTTGTATATTTATATAGAGTATAAATTCAACCCAAATTGAACTGTCAATCATTTCTGAATAGGTTATGCAGGAGATGTTAAATGTGCAAAAGACAGAGCTAAGAGGACATTTTAAGATGTGAAAAAAATAGATTGTCATGTTGTATGGAATTAGAATTTCAAACTGGAATCTGCTTTGCTCATGGAAACATCAGTCAAGCTGCTGCAGCAGTCGTTATAGAAAAGTTTATCTATAGTGCAGCTACAAGAGCTACTCAGCCTGTTTTCTAGTACAGTGTTAGAAACTAGTAAAACAGAGGGTTTTTTCTAGTTAAACAGAGAACATTGTGTAAATATAACCTAAGATTATGTATTTTATGCAAGCTTGATTGCATATTTTAATTGCAGTATAATCGTTAAACATATCTGCTTAGTATAACTTTATTTTTAAATTAAATCCAAATTCTTAGTATTTGACAAGAATTCTGATGTCACATTTCTAGTTCATTAGATTCATAATTAAAATGTGTAACTAGACTAGAGAATTAGAGAATATTTAATTTGGGAAAGCATTTTATTTCATTACTTCTGTAACAGGCTAGGCTAGATTTCTACAAATGAATTGTACATGTAACAGCTACAAAAGCTCATTGCAACAGAAGGATTTAATTCCATTTCTAACATGTCCATGGATATAAGGTTAATACATAATATATTTTAAAAATCCATATAGCGTGAATGTTACAGATATGCCTCCACCTCAGTCTCACAGGTTTTTAGAACAACACTACAATGCAGAAAGAAAACAGTGAGGTACAAATGTTATATCAAAACTGCATAAATGCAAATAGTCCCATCTTTTTCTGACCACTTGTGTTAATTTAGGCAGTGAAACAGGACAGAACCCAGTGCTAACTTGTCCAGGTTTGGTGACTGTTTATCCTAAGCCAAAACACATATTCCGCCCTAGTACTTCTACTCTAAAAGTGAAAATTAATAAAGACCAATAACAAATAGGTCTTTGGGAAGGATGGTGGGTAGTACATATTCTGCATAAGAGAAATTTTATCTCTAGGGAAGATATGTGTGATGAAAATTCAATACACTAAATCTGTAGACTGGATTTTTAATCTTTTAGGAAAGACAAGATTGATAAGTAAGAGTGAGAACATGTTTTTCTCGGGACTCCTCTGGTTCCCTTTTGTGATCCTTGAAGGACTGCAGCCCTGACTACTAAGAATCATTTTGTGGAAGTGCTTCAGTAACCAGATAACTGACGAAGGTCAGGAAAGTATTCCGATTTGGGGCGTGTTCTCCACAGCTGGGAGGGGTTATGTTATACTTCCTACAGTTATATGTTACTGGAGCCCTGTGCTTTTCTCTGAATGGTTGTTTTGGCCACTGTTGAAAAGGGATTCAGTTGCTAAACACATCATGTTTCCTTCCTGAATTCCAGGCAGTTGCCCTGGAGAGCTGCCCACTGAAGTCCATACGAAAAGTGTACATGCAGCTAAATAACAGTATCTGGAGCAAATGCGAAAAACTTGCTTCTCATGTAGGGAACTTTCAAGCCAAATGCTGATGTTTTTGTCATTCTAAAATGTGAAGCTACACCTGGCTCTGTGTGCATATGGTCTAGAGAGTTCGGTGCTGTTTGTTTGATGCCCTGGTATATTGTCCTGTTATTGCTGATCCCGGAATGCCATTTAAATGGATGTACAATCAGTTGCTAGAGCAAAGAGATAAGGGAGGGCCACAAACAGCAATAAAATTTAATACTTCATAAAATGTTAGTAGAGCAAAAAAATTACAAAGCTAACAAAAAGAGGAATAGTTGTCTTTCATCTGAATGACAGAAGAGATGGAGATAACCTGCTCTTTCAGAACTGGATGATGAAGGAGAGAATAATGTCTTGTGCAGTGACAAATGATGGTAAAGTTACTTTCCATCTCTGTGCCACTTACTGCAGTTGACAAGCAGGCAGGGGAAGAGCCACCATTTATTTTATGAATTTATTTCAATAAGTTTTATTTAGATTAGTTTGTATTTATAGTACATTTATGCTGCAGGTACAGATTGGCTATTTGGTACGTGATTCTAAACCTGTTTACTTACTAAGCCATAACCTCTCCTTTCCAATAAACTTATATTAATTACATGTATATTATGTGTGTGTGTACATACACATGTGTATATTCTTATATGAGTACATATGTGATTCCAAGAGCGGATGAAAATAGGACCAGATGAGTGTTCTGTTACTAAAAAAGACAATCTTTGCATATAGGTACTCTCATTAAGATAATGTTTATACAATCAAACTGTGAAAAGCTATTTATCTGCTTCTGACAGGGAAAGCATTGGGATTTCAATATCTGACATTTTCATTGATGCCTATAAAATATTGTCACTAATAACATTCCTGTTACTGAACTTTTATGCTTTCTATACATGCATTGTAAATATAGGACTAATAAATAAGTTAATATATATGATAATTATATTTCAGATAAGTTTCTATACACTTGAATTAAAAGTTATGTAGTTTTCAACATAAAGGATTTCTATTAAAAAGAGATCATTTTAGGAATGATAGCATTCCATTGATGCCTAAGACTTGAACATAAGTTCCCTCTTTTCAATATGACTAATAATTTGACAGTTTTGCAAGTTCTGTTTCATTCTTTTATTAACAGAATTTGTAAAACCTCATAGTTATAAAGTCATAGAATAGTTATATTTAAACCTTCTCGTAGAGTAAAAGGAATGAAAATCTACCTTGTTAAAACAAAGTTCCTGGGTGTAGTTTCTATGGTGTAACGTTGTATTTGACTCTACTGGGAAAAACCATCTTTTTTCATAAAACATGTGCTAAACGATGTTTAACACAAATGTCTTTTGCATCTTTTATCTCTTAGTTTCATCTATAAGTTATCAATTCCTTGTAGATTTGAAGTATAATTTCTTCTATGTATAATTATTTTTTTTCAAGACAGGTGATGATGGGGAGAAAATTAAATGATGATACAGAAGCAAAACAAGTAAGTGTCATACCAAATGTATAAACTGTATCACCAGCTTGCCTAATTCAGATAGAATGCCTTTTCACATTTCAACTTCATTTATGTACTGGGAAATTAGAATATTGTTAGTATGATCAAGAGGTCATAATTTTTTCTTCATAAGTCCCTCTTCTTTGAAAATGAGGCAATTAATTACTAGTCTTCCATTTTTTACTCATCACAGATTTCTCCTCTTTTTCCTTTTTGTTGATACTCATGACATTTTCTTTCAGGCTGTACTTATGACATATATTTGAATATGTAACTTTTAGAACTTTCCGTTTATAAAAAATTAATTGCCTTTTTTTTTTTTTTTTTTTTTTTTTTTTTTAAATTTCATTTTGGAGTGAAAACCAGAAACCCGGCTTTTTATGAAATGTATATGTGACAGTCCCACTTCTAGTTTCAGTCTGCTTCAGTCTAGCTTTGGACTTCTGAGTCACTGTACGCTCTGTCACCAATATTTGCAGTCACTGTGGATGTTTCTCTACAGGCTCTGCTACAGAAATACGACAAATACCTGATAATCAATGCATTTGTTAAATTAATCACAAATTTGTGAACATAATTTTAAAATATAATGTAAAATAAATCATAAAAAGATTATTTTCTGTTCTTGGATTTCAATATGTGTTCTATAAAACAAGAAAGTCCTTTGAAATGAACACTGCCCAGAAAATATTCTAAAACAGAATAATTTGAAAAAAGAATTTTCATTTCAGTAGTTCCTAGCTGGACTTATTACAGGCTGAAAAATAAACACTATCAGTTGTATGGCACGCATGCTTAGTATGGTAAACATAAGGCACCTGAGCTTTGATTACTAATGACAATTTGAAACTTAGTAGATGCAGTAGCTATGTCCTATCTGTCTCAAATACATCTTTAAAACACACTTTTAAGAAAGACTCTTGTAGTCCTGAAAAGCACTGAGAAAACTGTGTTCTAAATACAATTTCTAAAATCCAGTATAAGTAAATATCTGTGGTGGCTGTTGTCTTTTCCAATTTCACCCACTCCTTCTCAGAACATTGAATTTAGGTTTTTTTCTTAATGTTTTGAGGTACGCTGTTCTCTCTAGTCCTTAATAGTCATCTAGCAGATTTGAGAAAATGATTTTCAGTGAAAGACAAAGGCCAGCTTACAGAAATCTATCCTAAGACTCAGAAATTGTAATTGATTTTATAAATTGAAAATTAAGTTTTCTTTTGAAGTGATAATCAGTGGAATAAATTCCAGTATAGAGATATTTTTTTATTTCTCTCAGACAGTTCTTATTTTTGTTTCACTGTATTTAATGTAATAAAAATATCAGTACCAAGGATTTTGATTAGAGAAGGATTAACTCCTTAAATATTGATTGACATTTATAATAGAAATAATATTTGGACTCTAACTTGGAGCACAAATATATGTATAAGGAGAAATGTGTGTTACTCTTGCTATCATCACTTTAAACTCGATGATACTGCCTCGCCTTTCTCAGTTTTCACTGGGAACTCATATATATTTAGTTTAGTTTCTATTTAACCTGAGAATTTAAAATATATCAGACAGTGTCACAAGTTTTACCTATATATCAACTAATGCGAGAGAACTCACAGGAGAAAATAATAATGTATTTGATATGATTGAAATAATAAATTTCAGTTTAGAGTAAGACTTTAGGGTCACTTACTGTCCATGTCTAATAGCAGTAAATCCAGAGAGGCCAGTAGAGTAGAGATAATTCAGCACATCTCAGAGAGTCTGGCTATTATTTGATTTGTTCTGCTAGCACATCCTATCATGAAGCTGGATGGAAAGCTGCTCAGTGCCTGAGGAGATGCCCAAAGCTCCAGGCTCTCACGGAGGAGTACATCTCAATGACACTTGCCACATTGATTGCAGTCAGAGCTCTTGACACATGAGTAGAGAGAAAATAACCCCACTCTGCCTTAAAACTTCTCTCCACATGTTGCTTTCAAACATGGTCTGTGCAAAATCCAGCTTCAGCTTTTTAAGAATGCCTACTATGGTTATTAGGAGACAAAATATCAAGTAAGCTTTATAAAAATATTGCAATAGCTAGGGCAAAATTAAAGCTGTGACATGTCTGACTACAGGAATTGTCTATGTCCAGCTCTTACTGGATCAAGCCATGAAAGAAACATGAAAACAGAAGAACACACATCTTTTGCAGGGTCTAGATAGAGCATATGTATGGAAGGAAAAGAAAGGAGGATTACTATTTAACAAAGGTGCCATTCTTGGTAAAATACAAAGTTATATATGTAAATTTGATTTAATGACATCATCAATATTTACAGTTTTAAAGCTGTTAATGGGAATAGCAGAGTTATAATTGGACATTAAAATCAGAAGACTGGGCTGTGGTGGTTTTGTTTTTCCAAAGGCTTCCTTAAGTGAAGACTCGTTATTTCAGTCCTTGCTAAGTTTAAGCAAACAGTTGCTTCTAACACGGTCAGACTTGTTTCAAGTTAGGATGTGTCTGGAGCAAGACCTGAGCTATATTCATAAGGGTAATGGCCGCTCATTTTGGACACAGCTGGTTAGAGTAAGTCTCCTGTTGGTAATTCGCTGAGGTCTCACAAGGTACATGTATTTCATTAATTTATTTTTCAATCAAGAAATGTTTCTTTTAATTATTTTTATATTCTAGTGTCTGAGAAGATATCCTGATGCCATTTCATACAAAATTATTTGTTATTACCAGAGTTGATATTTTGATGTCAATTCAGTTTTGGTTTTTTTTTTTTTTTTCCATCATTCCTTTTAAGCAATAACTATATAATTGTATTTTTACTACTTATTAAAATTTGAAACAAAGACGTGTTTGTAAACTGTTGGAATGAAAATTTCACTTTTCACGGTTATCCGTACAGTTCCTTTAACTGAAAGACAATACAGTGAATTTGAAGTTAGAGTTCTGACATATATTTTATTAGAGAAGAAATTGAACATATACTCAAAGCAAGGATTATATTCAGTGTTTATTTTAGCACTTCAACTTAAGCTTATGAAAAAAAAAGGTTTAAATGTTATTAAGTGATTGCACATCCATTTGTATTTTAAATGAATGGAGTATTTCTTTAAACAAGAAAAAATACAAAAGAATTTCCAACTTGTCTAAAATGATATCATGGAAATGTTATAATTGAAACTCCTAACTGTAAAAACTTACACTGTTAAGAGAACAGTATTTTGAACATAACTGATGTTCAACTAACTTTTTACTTTTTTGAGCACTATTGTTTTAAAATAATTAGGCTAGCATTAAAGATCGAAAATATTTACCATGTTATTACAAGCTGTTTCATTTTCTTAGATTCACAATGGATTAACAGGTTATTAAAATAGCTTTAGAATGCATTTCCCCCATTTTAGCTCAGATTCTTCTGATATTTTCTGTTTGTCACAGTAATAGATAGATTTGTCATATGGAAATGATACTATGCACAAAGAATTTCTTTGATAATTATGGTGATAATTAATTTTTTCATTTATCTGTCAAGATTTTTGAAAATATGTAAGACAAATTCTACTTAGCTTTGTCTGATTAATCAGTGTCTTTATCACTAGCGTAGTAGTAATATTTCCATTATTGTCTTTGTGTCATTTCCAGGTTTTTTTCTTCAGTGACTACGGAGAAACCTGAAATAACTTCAGAAACATATATTGGTTTACTCTGAAATTACTACAGTTCTTTAAAAATAAGTAAACTTGATTTTCTTTTAAAAGCTACACCTATTTAAACGTGTATTTTAAATTATAGTACCCTATATTAGGGTCTAGATCTATTGTAGCATAGCATATTAGCTTATATAGTTACAAAGAAGAAGCAAACAGTAAAATTATATTAATAAAGGTTTAAAGAAAGCTAAACCACTGAAAGTGAGATTACTGATTACACACCGTCATTCAGAATTTCTTGAGTGAGGCACCTGCTTTTCACAGCTATGGCCTCTGAAGGTGTAAATAAAAAATATTTCCTCATCATAGTTTAATAATTTTAATTGCATTCAATGATTAAAACATGTTTAATAGATTAAAATGTTAAAATTTGTGCCAGAGGAGAGGGAAAGAAGAATTTAGTGATAGATGGCAGGGAAACAGCAAAGACAGTGGGAAGATAAATGTGGAAGGAGGAGTAACAAAGAAACAGGCTACTTCATTTTCAATGGTTTTGTTTCCTGCATTTTGCTGTTATTGACCTGTAGGGAAACCTTAAAGTAGGAACAAAGTGTTCTAAATGACCACATTACTACAAGTTAACAAATCACTGTTTCTCGGTTGCGTCTTAGTAACTGACTCTGTGATTCTCTGTTTATTTCAATTGCAGAATTAAATGTTAGCTCAAAATGTTATAAGTACCCCGTAATTAATATTAATTTTTTTTAGAAGAGCTAGAGAATTTCACTGTAAGAGAAAATTAATGTGAAGTGAACATATACAGATAGTGTATACTGCAAGCACTGGATACTCTATTTTGCCTTTCTACAATGGCAGCTATTCCAACATGAAGTTATTCTTCAAAACCTGCTTGATATTTGTCCCTTGCAAAAAAAAAAAAAAAAAAAAAAAGAAAAAAATGAAGCAGACATTTATTTTTCTCCTAGGTTTTACAAGAGAATTTTCTAGATTTTCACCATGAGTTTTCACTGCAAACAATGACACACAATGACTGTCCAAATTAGTGAAGGTAAAAATGAGTACTGCTTAAATAAGATGGACATCATGAGAAATGATGAAACTGTCATTAGATTCTTCAGGAGAAAATTTAACGTTATTTTATTTAAAAGGGATTGATCAATAGTACTTTTCAAACCGGTGGTGTTTACATTAGACAAATAGTTTACTAGTACAACTGAGTTGTTTAAGACTGGTGTCTATGTAAAAGCAATATCCTAATTATTGTCAAATCACTGCAATTGCGTGGTGACACTTCTGCTATTGTATTCTCATCAGGTATGACCTCCCATTCTGCAAGGTCTCTCCAAATGTTGACTGAATTGGTCATTTATTGATCATATCTTCATGCTAATGCAGTGTAACATTTCACATGCAATCGAGATGCTTATTAATTCAAAGGAAAGGTGCCAGATCGATTCCCACAGGAATCCACTGAAACATATCTTAAGTTACCAGAAGCAAGGATATTGGCGGAGAAATAAAAAAAAAAAAAAGAGGAAAAAAAAAAGATATTGAACTTTGTGTTTAGAGAAGGCATATATTTTATTTATAGTTTTCTGAACACAATTGCTTCTTTAACTGCATCAGTATTTAGAGAGACTTACAAATGTTGTATACAGTAGTTTCAGGTAATTCCAAATGGTCATAATAAAAAACATAAAACATATGCACAATCAGATGAAATCCTCATATACTAAATAAAATAATAGATATGATGAACTATGAAAGCCTACTCAGGCTACAGAATGCGATTTTGTAGCTTTCTTGTACTTGATATTGTGAAAATATACCCCACATACAAACTATTTTCAATACAATAATGTTAAACAAAGAGAAAAAGTTTACTATTCAGTGCACAGAGTCTTAGATAAATTGCCTTCTGGTTTAGTTGGAAAACATTCTTGAATGTTGCTAGAATATAACTATTTTACTCTCTGTTTTTCAAACATCTGATTTAATTGAACTCTAGGGATACAGGGACCCAAATTATATTTTACTGTGTCATTAAGTAGAAAGCAATGTAAAATCTTATATATCTAGCATATTTGGTTATTGTGAAATAAATTTTCTATTAATTTATATATTCTTGGTAGGTGATCAAAGAAGGGAAAAGAAGTTTGTACATGTTTATTTGTGGCAATGTTGCTTACTACAAATTATGAATAACAGCATTCATTGAAAGGTAAGATTCAGCACATGTATTTCTGTAATTCCTCAAAATTATTTATAGGCAACAGACTGCACAAGTAACCTGTTATGAAAGAAAACCCAGTTGATTAATTAGGTACACTTTGTGCATGTTATTCTAAAACCATAATTCACCCCATAAGTCGCCTTTAAAAGACCAGGTTAGACGTATTTTAATTTGGAACTAAAGCTAATCTTAAGACTTGAATGCCGTAAATTCAACTGCCTAAAGGAATATTTAACATAGGTACGTATGTTTAGAGTCATTAGTACTCATGGAGTGCATTAACATTTCAGGGATCTGAACTGTGATCAATTAAAGCACATTTAGCACAGAACAAAAAAAGGTAGTGTTGTTTAAATGAAAATGTCAATTTAAGTGTTGTCAAAGATGCTAGTGAGGTGTTCATGCTTCTGAATGGCTCTTCAGAAAAGATGTCTTGGCAATGGCTGGACTTAAATGTAACAAAATACCATGGCTGATATTGCATGGGAATTATAAAGAAATTAATTATGACACCTTTTGGTTTTAACATGCACGAATGTGTACTATTCAGCTCATGCTACTGATGAATTTAATAGAAAAGACTAGAAAAGACCGTTCTTTTAATGATGTTTGCATAAATATATCCACTGCAAGCTTGAGCCTTGAACACCTCCTAAAATGCAGGAAAGGAAATGATCACTTTATCTTCTATCTGAAATCTCCATCACCTAAAATATACCTATACTGTGCTCTGTTGTGGTACTGTGCAAATCTGGTTTTTATTGCAAGTAAAACAGCAGCCACACATCTGGTGGAATCACATAATAACAGACTGGTTTGGGTTGGAAGGGACCTTAAAGCCCCCCCAGTGCCCCCCCCTGCCCCGGGCAGGGCCCCCTTCCCCCAGCCCAGGGGGCTCCCAGCCCCGTCCAACCTGGCCTTGAACCCTTCCAGGGAGGGGGCAGCCACAGCTGCTCTGGGCACCCTGGGCCAGCGCCTCACCCCCAACACAGGGAACAATTTCTGCCTTATACCTAATTTAAATCAACTTTCTTTCATTTTAAAGCCATTACCCCTCATCCTATACCCACACCCCTGATAACGAGTCCCTCCCCACCTTTCGTGTACCCCCTTTAAGCACTGGGAGGCTGCTCTACTGTCTCTCTGGAGCCATCTCTTCTTCAGGCTGAAAGGAAAGAAGAAAGGAAATGTATCAGGGATGTGTTGGAATGTGGAAGATGTTGATGAATACAGCAATTAGTCAACCAGTGGCTTATAATTATTTAATAATTCTTTATGCCAATTACACACTACTTGGAGTGATTTATTTCTCTTTATTTGTTAATTTTTCTGCATGCCCGAGTGGCCAGGGAGGATGTGTGTATGGCTTGGATATATAGAACTCTGCCATTTCCTCTTGCAGTTACATGTGGCCTGGGGGACTAATGTTTTTCATCATGACCCATTCCTCCTTGATTCGGTTGGGAAACTGGAATCAGGACAGACTTTATATTATGGGAAATGCAATCTCTACGGGTTATACCCATGAATAAAATAGCAAGGAAGACATTCCATTATATAAGAACTGAGCAAAGCCTTTAGCTACGTACAGACCTAGTTGAGGTAAATATCGATGGTATGTAGTAATGGCAAAAAAAAAAAAAAAAAAAAAAAAAAGGTGTTCTTAGTTCTTACAGTGCTCTGAGTAAAATGTGAATTCAAATAACTTTCACATCACTACTTCTTCTGAACACTTTGAGTCAAACCCGTAATGTTTCTCCTCTGGTATTAGCAGAATTATATGAAGGGTACATTTTTTCAAAATGTTATCCTTTTATTAAACAATACATTTTGTTCTCTTTCAGTTCTGCTCTTTTCAGGATCTATAGAGACTAGACTGATCAGTAAGATCTTTTTATACTTCTGTTAGTGGCCACTTCCAGTAACGGAGGAAATGTTGGTGCAATCTGTCCTGCTGAAGGGCAGATGAAAGATATCGATCTCAGATAAGTGCCAAAAAATGCAGACTCTGTTGAACTGGGAGAAGTGATGCCCACAGGCCACACAATTGCTCCTGTTTGATTTATGTGGAAATATATGCTAGATATTCATAAGCCTCGGGTGAAAAGACTTATAGCTCTTTTACACATACTCCTCTTAAATAACACTTCAGTGCTGGATTAGCTGTCCCAAGAAATTCGAATTGTCACCACACTACAGAGCTTTTTCTTTAAATTGTCCTACTTGTCAAGAAGCACAGTGTATACCCTGAAATGGCGTGATGATAGTTGCAATAACCTCCTTTCTTTCCTTCATTTTCTAATTATCAGTCCAAATCCATTAACTGAAGAAAATAAGTAAATTTGGGGTTTAAAACCACAGTGTACTTTGTCAAACCCTGGTTAAAGTTGTCACACAAACCATTGTGTCCTGATTTGCACTTGTACTAATGCTCATAAAAAAAATACGGCTTGTAATTGATACCTCCTGATCTGTACTACTAAATAATATATTTTTATTTATTTTGTTCAAATGAAACTAAAAGCACACACACATATATACACGTATATAATGTAAGCCCAATAAGTAATACTCTTGTTCTAAAGATGAAGTTGAAGCAGAGAAACCATATCCCAGAAAACATTTACTGTCTTGTGATTTTACATTTAATTAATACAAATATCTGTGCTTTTCATTTGAAACAGAAAGTACAAAAATGTCTCCCAAATCAAGAAAAAGAAAGGAAATTTATTGCTAAACTTTATTTTAATATTTAATACTTAGACTTTGGTCCTGACCTTTCTCATGCAGACTCCATTTTATTTCGTGCTCCACAGTGCTTATACCACAATATATCTATCATTATTAAACATATACTTTTGGATACATATAGGCTCAGCAAATTTTATGATTATGACCAAAGATATTGAACTGTTTATACACCCTTTTACAGATTATTTGCTGTTTTTTAAATATTAGGTTCAAGTTATATCTTACATTTCCTTCTTCACTTCCCAAACCTAAGGTTATATGAAACCAAAGAGTCAGAATCAGACACATATGCTTTGAAAGTAATTTTCTATCTTTTCCCCATGTCCCCTCTCTCTTTAAATTTCTATTTAGTACAGTTAAATCCATGAAATAAAAAATTATTTCTAAAAACACTTAAAGTTGGTGATAGCTGTTAGTAAATTTAGATACTTCTCACAAAATCCCCAGACTTTAACAAATTTCTCATTTACCTCTTTCCTGAGCAGAGTTAAGAAATAGATTTTCTACTGGAAGAAAGCTTCAAACAGAGCACAAGTGGTTGTTGTGTTTTGTTTTTGTTTCACTTTTTTCTAGAATATTTTGATTGAGATACTAGTTGGAGGCCAAGTACAAATTTAATTATGCAGTTTTACTACTAGAAAACAATTAGGGCAGATTCATGAACCAATTACATCAATTGCCCTGTGGTTACTTTTAGATTTAGTAAATGCTTTCATTTTTTAACTACTGCTTGAGCTGTAATGCAGCAGATGGATTCCAGTTGCTCTGAACCAGTGGTTAATTTTCATTTTTTACTTTTAGAATCAGTAAACTAAGCAGGGAGGGCTATTAGCTAGCTGTATGAACTGCTAGCACATCTTTCAAAGGAAATGGATATTTGGTCATGGCAAATGCCCAGTTACAAGTTTCCGGGCTGTATATGAGCTGTTTCAAACTAAGTGAAGATTGGTAACACCAGTTGGTAATTTTCAGTATTTAATATGCTTCTTGTATTTGTAGCTTTTTGTTGCATATTGAATTTATTTAATCAAATTATTTGCTCAGTTTGAGATGGTAAGCAACATCAATAACACAAGAAAAATAATTTTCGGTATATTTGGCATCCTTTAATACTGTTTCTGAAGTTAGTAGAAATAGTTGGGTACCACAGAACAGAGGTGTTCCATCTCTGTAGTTACGGTGCCAGTTTTATTTCATCTTTTTTATGCAAGCAAACTGAAATCTAAGAATTCTAAGAACCCACATTAAGGTTGAGAAATAAGGAAACCAGTGTGTGGCAAACAATTTTTTTTAGCTAAACGGTGGCCCTGCTTGAGCAGGGATGTTGGACAGGATGAAATGGAGAGGTGCCTTCCAACCTCAACCATTCTGTGATTCTGCGAAATAGTGGGCTGTGAACAGCTTCTGTGTTTTTCCTTCCTTAGAGATAAAAGTGATTTGTGATTCCTATTTTTGGAGCTTGTACCACGTACCAGTTCTACCTATGATGTTTAAAATGCTGGAAATCAAAACCGAAAAAGCCAAAACAGTGATCTCAGACTTATAAGGTAAGATTTGTTTAAGAGTGGTCATGTGTGGTTTCTCTTGCTTTCCATTTGACTGATGAACACTTTTGGAATGAGAACAATCTGAATTACAGCACAGAACATTCCAAATGATAATACTGTTTCCATCCCACTGTCCTTGGTCATACAAACGTTACTACATGCCCAGTGACCTTTGTATGTATGTAGAACGAGGATATGTTTTGTCTCTCACTTTTGATTGATCAGTTAACAGTAAACAAGAGCTTTGAAGGCTCCTGGTAATGTTCCTACAGAATAATTATGTACTGAGTTTCAAGGGATAATGTAGCTAGGTAGAAAGTCCCTAATGGCATCTGAAAAGTGTTGTTTGCTTTTCTCAGAAATAACGGATTTTACTATAAATTCTATCTTTTGTAAATGCAACAGAATAAGATGAGAAGTGAAATAATAATAATAATAATAAAAAAGAGAACTATTTTTCTTTGAGATGCACGTGGAAAACGAGTGCATGTTTGATATGCATCTACTATACACAATTATAGAGTCATTTTAGAATTGTCACTGGCAGAGTAGTTTCTTTTCAAAACTGTGTTTAGTGAAAGTTAAAAAAATAAATTGTGGTTTGAAAATGTTTTCGTTCCAGAACACCTGTTAAGTATGAGTATGGTAGGATATCCTTTATTACCCACTGAATTCTCCTTAATTGCTTTCAGTCTGTATGCAAACTCAGATGAAAGATGGTAAAGGGACTAACCTTTTGCTGTAAGCCTGACACAATGATATGCAATTTCCATTTCCCAGTGTACTGTTAGAACAATCAAGCTTTGTTTGTTAGAATTTAGTATTTATGATTATAAATTATCTAGTCAGAACCAGTCATTTGCATAAAAAAATTGTCTTCCATCAAGTTTTATTTTACTGTATGTGTTTTAATACTGTAACAGCCTGTTAGTATTTGGATAATTAAAGGGATACTGTAAACTCTAATTTAGCCTAAAAGATACCTTAAAAAAAAAAAAAAGCTGTTATGAAACTTACCATTATAGTTAAATATTCTCATAAATTGAAGGGAGAAACATCTAAGTAAATTTAAAACTAAAATAACTAAATAGTTACAATAACTGAAACCATCTTCTGTGTCACTAACATGAAGATGAGCAGGAACATAAGCCAAAGTTTCTTAAGTCAATACCAGAACTGAAACTGATGTCCTTGTCAGTTTATTGTTCAATTTGAGAGAAAAGGAATGAATAAATATGTTATACAAACACTAAACTTACAGACAAAGGTTTTCCTAGGAATTTCTCCCTGAACTAAGGAGTGTGCTGAAGGTTTTTCCCACAACTAAGAGGAACCCTCAAGTTAAGGTGAAACAGGGAAAAGTGATTTTGATACCGGTAGTGTATGCCTACAAGTGCTATCCTGCATGGCTAGCAAACGGCTGGTTTACCTCCTGTGATCAGGGTATGAGTATGCTTCAGGCAGCCAATATTTCTGTCCCGTAGGAAGATAAAGACTGAAGTATTTGTGGGCACCAAGACAAAGAAGGAAATCTGGTTTATCCCACTGCAGCCTTTGAACAGCAGCAAAACTGGGAGGGTTTGCAGCTGGACTAACTCAGACTGGCAAATTTCTGAAATCATTCTCATATATTTATATTGACAGTCCCTTTATGTCTGCACCATGTTGGGGAATTGAACTAAATTCAGTGGCCCTTACTCATGATTGGCTGTAAAGATACACCAAAGTATTTTCCTGAATCAAGTCCTAATCCCTACATTTTTGTCCACTGAGTGCCCAGCTGAGAGTGGAAACTTCAGTTTCTAAAGTTGGAAAATGTTTACTTTTTAGCTCAATATATTTTTAAAACCTTTAAAAAAAAAAAACCCCACCTCTATTGAAGAGCTAATAAAGCTTACTAGCTGGGGGAAAAAAAAATCATTTTATTGCTTTTTCTCCTTGGTTGTTTATTTTTGTCTTGAAGGAAGGGAGGATATCTTAATCTTATTGCTGTGGTATCTGTCTGGAAATAAATTAATCTTCGAGTTTGCCCCTCCACCCCTCTCTTGAAAAAATCTTTAATCCTTGTACAAGTCCTAGTACTATGGTACCCGTCAAAGAGACTTCCTATCAGGTTAGTCAGACTCTTCCAGCATTAGTCATCTAAAAAGAACATAGTACAGAAAGGCTAGTGATTAACTCTTTGTTACCAAGTCTGAAATTATTCCATAAAACCATTAGATCATTATTGTAAATGCTTCTTCTTATATTATTAATAATTTTACCAGAATAGCATTAGTATGTCAACATCTCTCAAACTTTATTTCTGGAGTTAATATTATTGAGACTGCTTTAAAGAGGTCTCTTTCCCAGGAGCTGGGTGAACAAGGTAATAACAGCTGCATAAACCCCGCCGCTATTTCAGGCTGCTTGGGCACCGCCTGTGATGTTCGCGCTGGTACCATGCAGAATTTGCAGATCTAGCGTCTGTAAACCAGCAACCACTTCTAACCTGTGCTTATAAGATCCTGACTTGAATGTGCAAAAGATATTACCTAACTCTCTTCCCAGTTTGGTGAATGGAAGAGACAGTAAATGAGAAGATCCTCAGGCTGTGTGAGTGCAGTGATTTTTAGTTCCTGAAATGACTTGTAACTTCATAAAAATATTTTTTTTTCTTTCTTTTCTGTATTCACAAACTGCATCTGACTACTGTTTTTCAAAATGGTCACCATGATAATACATCTAGATCTAGCATAATAAATACTACTGGTACCTTATTCTTCTCAAACTAATAATGCCATATTCCATAAAGTGTTTTCCACTGTCTGTAGTAAGAGTGTGGACTGCAGTGTATGCAGTGGTCACTGCAACAAATGCTTCCTGCCTGATGTAAAGGGAGTTGAAAGAAACAAATGGCATAGCATACAGTGGGATTTTAGACAGGTTAGTTGTGTGATAATTGGTCAGGGGTTTACACAGAAACAGCCATATTTTGTGGTCAATATACTTGCTTATAAAGAGCAAATATACAAGCATTCATTTATTTCATTAATTAGGTAAAAGCACAGTTGTATCTTTCTGTGCATATCGATGAAGGGAATTAAGTGTTATGAACAAGGAAGAGCAGTGGTGTAGTATATAACAAAGTAGCTGATATCAAAGAGAGATGGAATATTCTGTGCAAGATCTTACAATCTTTTCTCATTTTATTCCTACTGTGAAAATACATCAGAGGTGCATCCTAGTAGTATAGTGAATATAAATTCATGTGCTAGCTGTTTGTGATCATCTGAGTGGTCTTTTTAAGCAATTGTAAATGCTTGTCCTGAGCTGACCATCCAAATCAGCTAGGTGTACTGTGAGGAAAACTTAGCTTAGTATTTTCATTTATGTCTTCATTTTTTCTTTAAGTACAAGTAATCCTTAAAAATCATACCAAAATCAGGTAACAATTTTGCTGAAGGTTGCACAGATTGGTCAAGGCAGGAACATGATCCTGCTCAGTCATTCACATCGCAAGTATTTGGGTTTTTAACTCTCATTTTAGACTAAACCTTCCGGATATGTCCCTCGGTAAAGAAAGAAAACCACAGAAGTATCTTTTCCTGTTTTTTTTTTTTTTTTGTTTGTTTGTTTGCTTGTCTTGTTTTGGGTTTTTTTGAGGTTTTTTCTTGAAATGTCTATTTCTAACTTGATCAGTCAAAGTCTACCTAGTGAATGAAGATGTTCCAGGTTTTACATTAGCTGTATATTTAGGATATTTAAGTATCCTAATAGTACTATCTACTTCTCAAGCTCTATATTTTGTAACAGTGGGATTAAAAACTCAGGCTGCTTTAAATGTTGCTTAGACAAAGGCGGTTAAAGATCTGTAAGGAATTCTTGAAGATGCATTCAGGAATGACAGAATTATTTGTGAGTGTTCTGGGATGATGTAATTTACTCTATTGTAATATGGAAAATAAAATTAGACAACTCTGAAAACTTCTTCACAGTAAAATGCACTTCATACAGGTTTTAATTTTACTGATTTAGGTACCTGAGAGCAGAAATTAGCCTTGAAAACTTTTCACTGTGTTATTTGCGAGGAAATCCCCCACCATGATTTGATTGGACCATATGACCTCCAGATGTCCATTCCAACCTCAACCATTCTGTGATTCTGTGTAAGGGACAAGAAAAGCATATGTGGAATCCCAGGGGATAACAGTGATTTTTATTGTTCAATTTTGCTACTGTAAAGATGCATTAACAACCATTAGGGTGCTAGCATTTACTGGCCCTGTAAAGGCACTTGATTAAATACAAAATGAAAAAAGGGCCAAAAAGGAAAAAAAAAAAAAAAAAAACCAAACTCTTGAAGTTCCACAGAAATACATTTTATTGATTGTTTAATCTGAACAATCATTCGTACATATTTATCATAATCTCCTTCTGACTTCATTGATGAGATAATGATTCTTCAATGGTATTTTCTCTTTGTTCATGCATTCCAAATAAGTTTTTTTGAACACTTCAGATTTTGTAGGCTTTTAAAATTTTATCTTTAATTTTCCCTTTTACTAACACTTTGACTTTCCACTGAACTGAATTCTTTAAATATTTTAGCTTAATTATAAAACCCACTCATAATTTCTTTTCTAACTTAAAAATATGACACTACTCTCCACTCTCACATTAATCTACTCACATCAGAGGTCACTACTTTGACCTTGTCATAATTTTATGATGTATGTATTTTCTAGGTTTCTTTCTGTCATTTGATCAGTGATCACTATTTCCCTATTTTATATATTTCACTATTACAATAGATGTGCCAATACCAATTAGTCTTGAACTGCTTGTTATTTTGTGACCTTTAAAAAGGCCATGTCGCATGATTTATTTGCTATGCTGTGTGTATTCAAATATCGGTTTGCTGTGGTATAATCATGGGCATTCTCTGATTTGGTAATTAATTTCTTTTTTTCTAAATGAAAACCCATCAAGAAATATTGACATTCTTACTGCAGTGGAGACTAGTAAATGTTATCTGGAGAACTGTTCTGTTTGATTTCCTAATTCTAATTGCTTGAGGCAATTCCTCCAGCACTTAAATTAATTATAGGGGAAGAGTCTTCCAGACGGTGTAGAATGAGTGTGGTTCCGCTGTAAAGAGCAGCAGGATCTGGGATGCAGACATGGATGGAGTGGGAGGAGGCAGGTGTCACATGATGGCAGTGAGTAGTGCGGCACTGAAGAATTTAGGGGAAGTGGAAGAGGAAAGGAGGAGCTGATGGATATCTTCATGTGGAGAATTAGAGCACTGTTTTTAAAGATAAGAGATTGTTGGGATTTTTTTCTTCTTTTCTTTCTGGTTTCTTGAATATATTTTACTGCTTCTGTCTATTGTATCGAAATTCCCTTTTTAATAGTGATAAAAAAAATTCTCTTTATTTTTTTAAGTAAATGAAGTAATACTAATATTTCAAAACTAAATTGCACTTTTTTGGTAATTTTTTAACAAAAGAGTCATTATTTCCTCTCTTGGATAAGTACAGATATTCATGTTTTTATGTTAATCTGTCACTCCAGATTGTAATAGTCATGTTCTTTCTCTGTATAATTCAAATAAACTTCACAGGAGAGATATTTTCCTGGACGGGCTGGAGACAGAAAATATTAATATATTTTTTACTATTGGCAGCTACTGCTATTTGACCCACTGGTAAGTTCTGGCCTCTCCTTTATGCGGATCTGGAGTCCATATTTCTGACTGACTTGCAGAAAATTAAAAATAAATACCAGCCCATCAAACAGAGTGTGGCTCAGAAAGTCACAGTTTTAATTTGTTTCAAACCTCATATCCTTATCTTAGTATACAGTCCCTTGCTTTAAGGATAACTTTTACAATTTATTTGTGTAATTTGATGAAATCAAATAAAATATTACATAGTAAGAAAAGTGCCATGGGACAAAGTTTGAAATCTTATCTCAAAGGAGAATTTATAAATGAAAATAAAATCACTTATTTGGAAATACAATATGGATCAAATCCACAACAGTTTATGTGTATCTGTTGTATTCAACAAATGCTGAACTTGACATTGGATTTTTCAATACCAAAACACAAGATTTTGCTACTCTAACTAAAGAAAATCTTCTGTTAAGGCTGTTTTACTTGCTGGGATTTAGACCAGATCAAAGTATTTCAGGGTCAGTCAAGAGCCTCACTGACTGACAGGCAAGTGTCACCTAAGTAAAATGAAATGCATCCAGGCTAATGAAATCCTTGCCTTCTGGTTATGCCTATGGAAAGCTGTATTTGTGGGGTTATAGGTGTCAAACTATTTTGAACGGAAATAAGTTCACCAGTAATTTAATATAGTCTCACAGGCTTCTACCCAAAAAAATGAAGATGAAAAATATTGGTTCCTATTTCATTCCCCTGAATCCAAAAGTTGAAAATCTTAAGCCAATGTTCACAAGTTAAAAAATTATGTGCCAAGCCAAATTTATAAATAATCATCCTCTTCTCACTTCTAATGTCCAGATAGGAAAAATGTTGCCTTTTTTGCTACCCGGCCAGGCAAGGATGATAGTCCTCCTCTGTTTCTCTTGTTCATCACTCTTAATGACCAGGCAAAATTTGTTGAGAAGCGTGAATGAACCATTGTGGAAAACCTTGGCTTGAAATAATAGAGAAGGACAGATAAAACTATCACTCTACTACTTACGTTACCCAAAAGTTAGTAGTGATATTCTAGTCATGTGTAGATGGGCATTAAATGACACTGTGGCCTTTTGACATACAGCAGGTTACTTCAACTCAGCTGTTATACACCTGCTACTCTGCAATAACTGCTCACGTACATATTAACTTCAGACAAATATGAGGTAATGCAACATGACCTAATGTCACTGGTTTTAAATTAAACTGAATTACTTCACATTTGTTGTGAATCATGAACACACACACACACACACACACACACACACATAAAGTGAACTAATAGTACACTGTAATTTAGCAAGACAGATAATATTTTGTAAAGAAGAGAAGAGGAAAGGATGAAGAAAAGCAAGTGATGAATGTTTGTTGCATTTAATGAACTGGAAAGTGTTAGGCAGAAAAAAGTCATGTAAGAGACTTACTGTCTCTATGTGAAAACAGAGGCTTGTACCTTGCTTTCAGATAACCTCTGATGCTATGAGGCAGTTTAGACCTTTAAGTCTGCCGAACAGGTTTCCAAGAAAGAAAAATTCTAGTGACAAAAACCTAGAAAGTGTTCTGCAGAAAAAATACAAAGTGAGTGTGGATTAATTTCAGTTATGTTAAGTACCACTTCTAATGTTCATATTCTGTATCACTGAGAAGTACTAGTCAGAATTAAGAGCACGCTGCTGAACATGCAGAGCACAGGATAAGTCTGTATCATGAAGCAGATGCAAGAATTTATCAAAAGAAAATGATATATTATCTAAGCTACCCAGATTTAAAGGACTGCCATTTATCTTGGGAGTAACTGTCATTAAGTGTCAGTATTCACCTTGGAAAGAAATGACATAGACCTCTATAATAGGCATAATACGCATTTGTAGCACGCAACAGAGTATTTTTCTGAGGTAAAAATTACTTACACACATTTAATCATTCACCGTTTCCAATCCAGGATATCCTAACAGGGATGACACTAGATTTGGCTAATAACTGGAATGAAGTTTTCAAAAGCAAATGTACTACAGCTAAAAGAAATGCACAGACTTTGCTTGACAGGACCCTTAATTACATGTTCAACAAAAAGCTGGATCCTGATGATAAAGAGAGATTTTTCTTCCAGTTAGTAAGTTCAATGTGAATTATGAGCATTGTAACTATAATACATTTCACAATTAACTAAATGATCATAAGAGGTCCTGTTCTACAGCCTATTCCCTGTGAAGGAAAGGTTTGGTCCAGGGGCCTTGCAGCATGTTTCCTTGCATTAACAACATTAGGTAGATGAAATAACACCTTACCATATTTTCCCAATTAAATTACCTTTAAACATGTCTGGGAATCAAATTTATATTGAAACCACCTTTGGCTCCCTTGGCTGTACCAGGCTTTTCCAAGTCATGCCACGGCAGCTGGAGCATTGTATTTTTTATTTTTTATTTTGCTTACAGATTCAACAATTCCAGGAGGAAGACAAAGTGCTTTAAACCCCTTACCTTTGTCTATAAGTCTATTTGGGAACAAAATCAGAGTACCCCACCTTCCCAGAGGAGACCTCTGATAAATCAATTTTGTAAAACTTGCACATCTTGGTAAAAGAGACTGTAAGAGTTGAGTTTTCAATTGTGATGGTCTGACAAGAGGTAAAACCATTGAGACTGCTAAAGGAAGTTTCTAACACAGATGTATGAAGGAAGCAAAAATTAGAGATTTTAAGTAGTTACATTTATTCCAAGCCCAAATGCAAAAGATTTCAATCTAAAAATAAAATTGAAATTTTGAAATATGTAGTAAACATAAGGACTTATTTAGTATTAATTCCCTCTGTTTTTATTTCTCATGTTCACATTTCACAGTTGTAAACTGGGTATTTTACTCTTTGCCAAACCTTCACCACAGCTCAGTCCATGCCTAGCCCTCATGGCTGGACCTTTACTGGAGTTACACTGGCTGCTAGAGTCTGAGTGTCCCTGTGGGCTAAGGGGGAGCTTCCTGAAAAGAGGGGGGATATTGATGCAGAGGAGAAAGACCTCCTCTTTTCCTTCTATCCATTGAAACTGAAGGCAGTTTTATTCTACCAGAGTGTCTGGCAAGATTTCCCTAGATGCTCATGTCATCCAGGTCACACTTGGATCATACTCAGGCTGTCACAAATTTCTCCTAAGTAGGTTGTGGACGGCAAAATCCTACATATATATCCTCCTTCTTAAGATGACATAGACATCAAACAGAGCACAATTATGCTCCTGGCTTAGGAGAGGCAGCAATGTTAAACTGCCTGTCCAGGCTGCAAGCTAATCTATGTCATCACCTCTTTGTCATCTCAGAAAATAATGGATGTAAGGCCTTGATACAAGGACAGGAGCCTATTTCATCTGTGGGGCTTTTTTGTTCCGAGTTAACATTCCTCTCCCTCTCTCATTTATCTCTGACAAGTACAATGTTTAGGAGTCAAAGACTTATGCACCTTTGCAAGAGGATCTGATTTCTAGATCAATAGCGTCCTTCTAATATACCAATATAATCCATCCTCCACCATTAGGTTATCATGAATCAGAAACGTGCGAATATAGTCTAAATCCTTTGTTACCTGTGGTAATTCATCCTGCATTTTCAGGTCATTTCTTCTTTTGGTGTTTCAGTCCTTTTCGTTTAACTCCACAGTAGACCCTTATATTTTTGGCTATGTACCCAGGGTAAAAAAAAAAAAAGTAGGGAGGAGAAAAATATTCTTATGTTTCGCAGCCCTTCAATGTGAATAAACTGTTAAAACTTCCAAACTATTACTGTCACTTCAAAACTAGAAGAGTTGCCACCTTTCTAAAAACAGTGGTTCAGGCAGTACAACTTTGTACTTCTACAGTGTTTGATATTTTGTGTGCAACAAGTATTGACTCCAACATTCCCTTGACAGAGCACAAAAATTCATTTTGTGAATTGTATTGACAGCCTAAGTCAGTTCATTCTTTTTCACCTGAATAGGCTTCCCTAACTTATTAACTCAGTGTTGGGGGTTTTGAATATTTACCTCTTAGATCTAGATATATTTACAGCGCAACATATATTTTGATATGCAGGAGACCTAGGATAAAGGTTACCATTTTTATAAAACTTCATAGAACACCCAAATGACAAGTATCTATCCTCATACAATAATCCCTAGATCATAAAATGGATAGATCATCTTCAGGCAAACTCTAGTGACATATACTTGAGGTGGTGGCTTACATTTCCCGTGACTTTCAATCCCCAATATGCAAGTCTGCTTTGTGACATTAAGGTGGATAAAGAGAATTTTATAAATTTATTTCAGTTAATTTTACTTGATGAAATAGAATTTTGGTTTAATAAAAACCCCATTTTTTATCAGAAAACTCATCAGACAATCCTGCAAACACTCCCCCCCCCCCCATATCCGTGTCTCTAATTTTGATGAAAAACAGAGGGCAAGACAAATCTTCAGGAATATTATTTAATGAACAATAATTTGATTAAAAACACTTATTTAAGAGCTCATCTGGAGCATATCAGCTCTCCCAATATGACAAGTTTTCCAAAGAATATAGCAGTGAGTTAAGTTTCATATCTGATGAGTCAGACTTCAGAGGATTATATCTCAGCTCATTTGGATCGCATACCCTAAACAAACCAAGTTAAATTTTTTTTTGTTTGTGGAATCATCCATATTTACCTACATAAATGAAGATAAAAATTGGCCTCCTTTTTCAAAGACTAATTCAAGAAACTTCAAAAACCTTCTTTTCTTTCTTCTGATTTCTTTCTGCTGATCTCTCTACTGGAGAGGGACTTTTTACAAGGGTATTTAGTAATAAAACAAGAGCCAATGGCTTTAAACTGAAATGAGGTAGATTTATATGTAAAATTCCTCTGATTAAGTCTTCGAGTTTATGCTTCAACTGCCTATTTGGGGTGACCCTGGAGAGAGTCCCTGGGAAGAGATCTTCTCTCCTACCATCTCTACTTCACCTCTCCAGTTTATTCTGTCTCATGCTTTATGCAGCATGAACTTTTAAGTGTCTGAAGTAGAAATATTTTACCCCAATAATACAAGGATACAATGAATAACAAGACATTTTCATAACTAATGTTTGGCTTTACTACTGACTGTGTTTCTCAACCTTTTCCTGAGGATGCAGTCCCCTTCTGCTCCATTTAGGCTCATCTGTAGAAAGTGCTTGCTTCTTCCGGAGCTGGGAATTGAGAAGCTGTTCACCTGAAAATATATGTGCTCCCCTCTCTGCCCTGAAGGCAGGGGACTGCAGGTAGCAATGGTGTGCAGTTTGATACTTTGCCTTCGAAACAGTGATGGGAAAACACTAGGAGAGCATCACGGTGATTCCAGGAAAATTTAATCTTTTGCTCTTATTTTAAGTTTCCAGGTTGCTAGGAAACATTTGAAATATAACTAAAGAGGAATGAAGTACATGACAGAGTTATAAAATACTCCAGTGTTAACTGAGGAGCACAATAGTTTAAGAGCTATCACTAACACCAAGAACTGAACATACTGCAACATTCTCAATTAATTATAACTTTAAACAACTTTCATCTAGAATTTAATTTGTGTTTCTTTGGCAAACCAGAGGTCCCTTGCCTGTAAAAGCTCAGTGACAGCTATATAATATTATTGTAAGAGCAAAGACTTTTTTTTTCAGTTAAAAAGGCAATCTACGATGAGGGAAGTCAAATTTTTTACTCTATATCAACTTAGGTTATTTATTGGTAATGTTAACTAAATAAAAATAATGTTAATTTTCATGTTGTGTATTAAAGTAAATGAGAAGTAGTGCCCTAGCTGGTGCAAAATGAATACATATGTTATGTTCACTCATATTAAAAAAAAGTCACCAGTTAATTAATCCTTAGATTTCTAGTACTGAATATATGCTAAAGACAAGATAAAGGTAGCGATTGATCAGTAATATTAGAAGCAGCTTTTTCAAATTAAGTATTTTTAATTTTGGGATGGGAAAATATATCATATATGCACTAATTTCTCTCTGTCTCACTACTGTTTTGTTTTAATGTCTTCAAATTTGTCCTGCAGTCCCTTGTTTGATGGGAGGGAATTTCACAGTGAATCTGGGATGTCACGCTTTCATGCTAATAAAGTTAATGTCAACAATCAAACCTGTAATAAGTTCAGATGGAGATAGTCTTTACCGAGTTCCTAGGAAACATATATTCATATGTGTTCACAAAATAAAAGGAGCCTGTAGAAAAGGTTGAAAGATATTTTTCTGAGAATAATACCACAGTGGCTGTTTTCCCTTTACTTTACCATAGCTGCAACTGTGGCATCACCCATATACAACAAAGTTGTTCATATTCTTTCAGGATTTGGGAGTTCAATACAATGCATTCTTTACTGAGACAGAGATAACTAGAAGTGTTTTAATGACAGGAAGATATTCTTGTTTCCAGAGCTTGTTTTTGTCTTTCACTTAATAGCATATATCTGTCTTCACTGAGGATTAAAAGCTCTGTCTGAGATGATTAATGATAATTAGCCATCTCTAGTATACATAGCATGGAATTTATCCTCAGTTTATAAACACCTGAATTTGGATGCCCAAGTATAGTCATCTACATGTGAATGAGATGCCTCAACATCCCCAAGGTTCCCTGGACACCTTGCAAGTACAGCCAGTGAAGTCTGGAGAAATACCCAGCTCACCCTGAAGCTGAGGGATCCATCTGGAGTGTTGAATTGTCCCAGGCCTCATTAGCTTGTACTGACTTTGAATTTAATTTAGATTTGCACTTTGAGTTTAATTTAGTTGTATCATCTGCTCCTTTGGGTTATCTGAGTATCCTGTCTGGAGACGATCTGCAGTTTAAATAAGATACTGGTGTTTCTTAGGTCCTCTGCCACAGCTGTCAGACCTGGGCATAGGAGGTGGGTACGCTAAGGTTTGAAATGGCACTAAACTAACTATGGGCAACTGAACTGGGCCTTAAATACTGTAGATTATGGTGAAAGTTTAAATACCTAGTTCCTATGAAGACATCTACATCTAGCTCTCTGAATCTGTCGCATGAATCCCTCCCCATTTTAAAAGATGATAAATGCCATTATATTTAGATCACTTTACAGCAACAGAAATAATCACACAAAGATTAACAAACCTATTTTGTTTAAAAATAACATGAACTTGAAGACCTAAGTTTCCCACTAGTCTTCCTTAGTTTTCAACCCTGTCTAAATAAAAACCTCAGTGCAACCTTTGGTCACATCCATTTTTTGCTTCTTGTTTCTATTAGTTTTATTGTGTAAATAAAACAAATAAAAATTCTTTCCAGTTTATAAGATATAAATCACATAATTTATTTTCCTCCTTTATCCCTAATAACTCAAAAGGAAAAATACAAACAAATATCAAATTCAGGCTTTGTCTCTTTTAGTAATTTTTCTTTCTTTGATTAGCTACCATATTTGAGTTTGTCCTCTCAGGAAATTATATCATCTTGCAATCATTTTCTTCTCTTAGCTCTTATTTCTAATACTTGGAACAGCTTGAGTTTGACAGATCAGATTTAGTGAATGTTAATAAGCTAAAGTCAGTAAAACATCTGTCCAAATAATTTATTACAAATAGGTTTAGATGCTGTTGGAAGCCATTAGAGAAGTTAACTTGCAGCAACTTGCAGCATTTAATAATTTTCTAATACTGGGTTTGACAGAATTTTAAATTCTGCAATTTATATAAGATAATCAGACATTGTGGTTTTATTGTGCTGTGAGTATTTTTTCTTATTTCCTTTATAAAGGTAGTTTATTTTTTCTTACTTGTCTCCACAGTGAGCAAACCCCTCCATGAAAACCCACAGAAGAGAAGACTACCCATTTATTCCTGTCTTCAGCTTCACCCTTGTATGTACATTATACTTTTTTTGTGCTGTGTACTATTGTAAGAGTAGCTGTCATTTGGTCACACTGAAGACATGAGTAGTCCAATATTTTATCTCTAGTGGTGACCAGTACTTAGTGCCAAGGAAATAAAAAACAAGAGTGAGAACCCATTATATTCTCTTAGTTTACAGCCACTTCCTGCTCAGAGATTTACAGAAATTGAGTCTCGTGGCTGTTTCTAGTACCAATTTATATTCAGTGTCTTTTGCAAACTTTAATAGACGATCTTTGGCTATGGTGAAAAATGTTATCTTTAAGTAGAAACTTGAATTGGATACTTTGTGCACTCCCATGTAGATGTCAGAAAGCTGAACATCTATCTGATCTTCACAATTTCTGCTTCCTTTTTCCTTTCCTCTCTTTGGAAGACTGTAGTTTTATTGAAACAATGTTAACACTAGCTTTGTATCATCCCAGTGAAAAGAGAAATATTTCTGAATTCTAAGGGGAAGGTGAATTTATAAAAAAACAGTATGAACTTGTCATAAGTACCAAATACGTATCAGATAATATGTAAGATACGGGCTTGATTGGTCAAAGCTCTTTGCGTTCTACAAATCCCAAAGGTACAATTGGAGTAACCTATCTATTTTGATGCACAAGAAAGTCTATTCTAACCTAAAATTTCAGACACTTGAGAAAGTAAAGTATTGAAATTTCCAAATTCCAAGTGAAAACAGAATGTTTGTGCTCTATTATGCCTAGTTTTTTTTCTTGAAGGTTTACCAGTCGTTTTCTTGTAGGATACAAAAGAAATCTAAGACATCTTTTCCAATCTGCTGTTTAAATAAGATAGTTAAGACACGTTATATTTGGAATCACTCAGTCCTAGTAGTTGTGGTGAAAAGTTTATCTTCCTTAAGGGTTCAGACAAATTAGTTCACAAAGTAACACCTTCAGATCATTTGTATCTGTTCATGACATCATTTAGAAAGCAGATATGCTATATCAGTGTTGTTTAATATTGCAACCAGCCAACAGCATGTCCTCCAAAATCTCCGAAATATTTTTTTTCAGAGTAGTCAAGAGTATCCTTTTTTTTTTTTTTTTTAACTAACAATTCAGATTTGGTTAGGAATTTGAAATAGAATCCCTTGAATTTTCTGGCACTCAAACAAATGACAACAGACTTCAACAGAGTTGGTAATGGCTTTGAATCTGGTAGATTAAGAAACTCTTGATAAGATTTCTTGACCATCCCACAGGGGAGTTTAACCACATGTGAATCAAATGCAAATAACAAGCAATATATATACTGCGTTCTCAGCAGTGAAAGTTAATTTGTTGCTATTCTTCATAAGAGTGACACTTTCTCTCGTTAGTCTGAGAGTTAATGGTGGAGATTCTAGTCTCCTTATCAACTTGTCATTTGCCAGTGATATTTCTACTAAGTCAAGCAAACAAGAGAAGGAAACCATCAGGTTTCCTTCATCTTAGCAGAAAATTACAACCTTCCAACCTGTTAAAAATTGAGAACAGAGAATCCTTTAGAAGTCAAAACTTTGCAGGTCCTTGGAAAAATTTGGAGGGTAAGAAAATTCAAAGTAGATGTTCATGGTCCTCTTTAACTTGGCTGTCATCTCTATGTGAACAGTTAAATTCTCACAGGAGGAGAAAAGGGAGTTGCAGACTGTGAGAATGAGTATTACACTGGACAGATCCGGAAAATTGCTCTGTCCTAATAACCCCTGAGGTTTATTTTTTGTGATTCTTCAGTTCTTTTATTTTCTTTCAGAAAAGTACATTTTATATCAGTGTTTAACCTTTTTCAGCTGAATTGAAGGTTACTTTGGTCAAAGAAAACATTTAGTAAGATGATTTCTTTTATTTACTTAAACTTTGGTAGATGACTTAGCATCTGAACAGCTTTTTCTTGGACTTTTTTTTTTTTCTTTTCCTCAGAAAAGTACTTCTCATGTACTCGCAGAGAGTCTAAAAATATTCAAAATATCTCTAAATTCAGTTCATTTCACATTTGTATGGACTATGGAAAAGCATAGTTAGGTCTAAAAAGCTTACCTTATGAAGAAAAAAAAAAAATGGGAAAAAATGGGAAAATTTTTAAAGTTGATTTGCAAGAACCTAATTTGTCAAGTTTCAAATAACTTTTCTAAGGCTTTTGAGATTTAAAATGAAAAATTTCACTTGTACTCTCCTGAGCTTTGTGACATGCTCTTTTTGAACACATTGGAAATAGGTGGCATACATAACATTCCAATAATACCTGTATCAGACATTGTAAACTGAGAGCTGAAAAATCAATTTTAGAACAATCAGATGGTTTATAATTTCTGTATTAAGGCATACTTTTCTGTACTTTACTTAATAGCCAAATTTCCAAACCAAAATTATTAATCTTTCCAATAGAGGTACAAATATATGCTGGCCCTTTGTGAAAATACAGAATGCCAACTTGTAAGAATTTCAGTAAAGCCATTGAATAGATTCAGCGAACAAGAAAATTTGGAGTGATGGGATTTTTGGATAAGAGCACCTTTATGATTAAATATTTCACTCTCTGTTCTGATAAGCAGTGGTTAGAGACTGTGAGGGACATTTCATCTGATACTACCTGAAATCAAAAGGCACTTTCTTTCTATGAAATGTAAGATTATAGCTGTCCTAGAGGAAAATAGCCCAGAGCAGCATAATTAAGGCAGATGCTATGAAATGTCAGAAAATTCTGGAGCTGTTGAAAAGTAGCAGGGAAGCAGAACATACCTAAAATCAAAGGAAAATTTAAAAAGTAAACAAAAAAAGAAGCAGCTATATAGATCTAGCAAAAAATATAATGGGAAGCAAGTAATAAAAATAAGATACTACAAAGCAGTAGGATGAGATGCCTGTAGTTATTTAACAGAGATTGAGAAGAAATTCACAGAAATTCTCCAAAACAGAAATTCTACAGATTTCCAGTTGAGGCTGTTGTAGATTTGGCACCAGGCCAGATTGTTCTTACGATTTTGGAAAAGAGTTTAAAGAATCTACTGTAGTTGTACAACACTCCTGAGCTAAGAGACTGGTTCCTTTACTAGATCTGTTCAAGTAATTTATTGTCATGACTAAGGCTAGAAAAAGGAGGTCATTTTACTTGAACTCTCAAGTTCCATATCATGCTACAGTGCCCAGAAAATCAGTCTACATCCTAATGAGTTCAGTCTAATCCATTTCAAGTTAATGAAAAAAAAAAAATATATGCACATGAAGCTTCAAAGGGAAGTGTCTTGCAACAAATGATACCTCTAAGTTGTCCAGGATATCACACTTGAATCACTATACTTAAAAGAGTGCATATTTTTGTTGCAAAAAGTCAAATATGTGGGTGGCAGAACACATAGTACTTATTAACTCAGTTGCTGAAATTTGACTGGTAGCATCTTCTGCATGATTTGTCCACTTTAGGAAGGTAATGGAAAAACAGCAAAAAGCACAAAAGAGGACTGGTTGCTATTCAAGCTCTTTTATGCTTCTGTTTTCTTGTAGGCTGGGTTATGCACATGGCTTGTATTAAGAGAGAGCCATTTCTGATTGATTTGAGCAGGTTTTGGAAATATTTAGTGGTTTCTGTTTATTTGTTTGCTTTTATAGCTCTTTAATGTATTTCAGTCACTATGGTTTCATTTTCTGAAGTCCCTTAAAATATCAGCTATTTTACAAACCTCTTATTCTTGACCATTCTGTTAATTTGTTCTTTGAAAATGAAGCCATCTACTGATGTCGTTCCAAGTGAGCACACATTTTAAGGATGATGAAAGCAGGTGCCTCTTCTTTGACTGTATTCAGATTAATAGTAGTGTGATAGAAATAAAAGAAAGAATATCCTTATACAGTCTGGTCTCAACTGTGTCACCTAAATTCTCCAGAATTCCTTTGATACTGATGTTTCCTCCTCAGGATTTTAATTTCATTTAAAGAGCAGAGAAACTTTTTTGCATTTGTTGGTCAAATTACCAGATAAATAATCACCTTTTCTTACTTAGGTTTTATTTTTAATTTTTTCTTTTTTTTTTTTTGTTTTATGTTTTAGCATAGCACACAATGTAAAAATCACTGCAATATGTACCTATCTCTTTCAATTTTTTATCTAACATACATCCCTTTTTCTGTTCCTGGTTAGTATACTGTACATAAATACAGGCTCAGATTTGAACTTTAAAAAATATTAATGTTTGTTTTCTTCCAAATGGTTATTAAGCTACTCTATTATCTACCTCATTAGAAAGAGATCCTAGCTTTTGATGCACTTCTGATAAGGCAGGAGTACTGTAATGATGCTTTCCATGTCTAGGACAGTGACATACATATATAAGGATATAATATGCAACTGTTGAAAGCTAATAATGTACAGTATAATTATTATTAGTTCAAGTGAAATTTTGAGAGAACAGGTAATTTAAAGTTCATGTAGATTTAAACAAGACACTCTATCCTGTAACTGCTAGAATATGAAAATCATTCTGCTGTCTGTAGTTGAGTTGTAAAGTTAACTTCTGTGGAGTTAGAAAATCAGTAATCATTATAGCAATTGGCTTGCATGAATACTGACTGTAAAGGCTTACAAATCAGAATATGGAAGAGTTTTAAACTTTAACGTTTTACATTACTTTCATCACATTCAATAAAATATTATATTCTTCCATGATGTTTCATCAGTATGCATAACTTCATTATCTCCATATTCTAGACACATCTAGTGGTGTGCTATGTTTTAAATCATACTGCTGATGAGTGAAGTTTTCCTAATACCTTATTCTTTTCACCAAATTTCACAGTTCCCAAGTCCCAGAGCCTATTATTTGAAAACAGTTTAACAATGATTTAGGAATAAAAAATACATGGAAAGATACCATAACTTTATTTGGTAAAAACTGTGGTATGTTCATTTAAGTATATAGAACTAAACTAGATGAGAGTAAATATACTACAAGTATTATGTGTCTAGCCACACTCAAACTAATGCTAATGTTCATAGTCTGAGTGATAACAACAAGGGATTTCTATACTAAAAAATTCTGTTACCAAAGTGTACAAGAGACTAAATTATAAAAAAACAACTTTGTAGTCAAATGGGCTTTCACACTCTCTTATCTTGACAAATTCTTTATTATAATGCCTCTATTTCATTATAAATTTTTCAAATCCTCAACAAAGTCCTTTCATCTTGTGCAATTTTAAAATTTATTTTAATTTATAAGTTAAAAAAATCCTTTAAAGTTCAAATGTATAATAAGAATGTAAAAAAAAAAGATCGAATTGTTGAGGCATCATTAAAGACTACCAGGTTTGACCTGGCATGCTGGTTAGAGAAGAAACACAGATTTTACGGGGCAAAACTAAATTAACAGAAGACAGACATGGGGTTAAGATTACAGAATTATCTTTAAAGCGCGTATATAATTCATAACTACATGTTAAATGGATGTATTGGGGACAATAGAGGACTGATTTGGCATGACTGGCAATACAAGTTAACTTAATTAAGATGATGGTTGACTGCACTTTGGTCTCTGAAGCAGTTCCTAAACAGTATAATGATGTTCTCTGGTTGGTATTCCTTGAATAAATTATTATATCTGATTAGTTTTTCTCAGGCTTCAAGATGAGATGAAGCTTTATTTGAATTCTGAGAACTGTGATTTATTTGAACTTAGATGACTTCTCTGCTCTAGCTGCATACATTTCCAAGTCAATGTAGACATGTTTATTTACCTGAAAAATCTGCCTTTCTACTAGCTCTTCAGTAGGTCTTTCCAAATAAGTGGCTATTTGTTTACGTCATTATGATGTGACCGGTCTGCTGTATTCGCATCTTTGGCTGTTATCTTTACAGTTGTGGAATGTGGTTATGTGTGGTAACAGGAAGAAACCCTGTTTCAATTTGCAGGGTTATTTGGAATGTACTGTTTTATTGTTATATTTTAACTGAGTGGATATTTTTATTTCTTCCAGATATCCCTAAGCAAGATAGAAATGAAGTGAATTTATCGTAGCAGCTCAAAATTATTGTTTGCCTGCTGAAGAGGTGACGAGAACCTGGACTAATACTCATCACCATTAGCTGTGAAGAATTCTCACAGAAGTCAGTAGGAGTTTTGAATAAACATTGACAGCAGGGCAATGTCCTTAGAGGTTATTTCTGTTTCAGATGAATCTTCCTGTTCTGCATTGCCACCTGTGCTGTCCCTTGTTTGACAAATTACAAAGAAACGTCATAGATATTTTAATAAAAATCAGAGTGCTGCCAATATTTTAAAGGGCAACACAGTGTCACAGGTTTTTGAAATTCAGAGTAATGAATACCAGCTTTAAATATTTCGGTCTCTGGGCCTATTGAACAGCACAATCCATCCCCCTAAAACGAAATTTAAAAATGAAAAACAAACTAAAATAACTTTTTTAAAAAACAGTAACAATGCTGTAACATGTTTACTGGAGAAAGGGTCAAAAAGGTGATATTCACACATCACCTGTTACACTACTAAAGAGTGCTCAAGTTGAGCAAGAATGGACAGAAAGTATCACGAACAAAACTTTGTTTAGTAGATACTTTGATATTGGTTTGCTAAAACACATCACTAATCCTGACCTCTTGATGCAATTATGTTGACAGTTTTTGTCATATTCCCATGAAGCACTGAGTGATGTTGACTAAAAGGATTCAGGCATATTTTCACTATTCTTGTGCTAGATACATATTAGTAGTTTAATATGATAGTTTATAAAAAACCCTCTTAAATATATATACAGACTCTTAAACTCACCTCATTCCCTTGCAACACCGTTAGAATCTGTTGTATGTGTACAACTGGGTCTTTTATTTTGGGAGATAAAAACATTTAGTTTTCAGATGAATCCTTTCTAAATACACTATTGACATCTGCTGTCAACTGTCATCTACTTCATAATTAATGATCCAGATTTTAACATAGTATTTAAAGATAATCAGATTTAAAAATTTAAATATAATAATTGTTTGATGTTCCTAGATGAAGCTTATGATTTCCTGACTCCCATTTCTCATTTTCAGAAAGCAATGTGTTCACATCTAGTGATTGATGCGCATAACATTGCTGATATCTAGTGGGTGTATAGTGACTTCCTAACTGACAAAGCTTCACCCTCTCTTGCCACACTTCTCCTGTGTTATACCCCTGCCTTCTTAGTCAGATGTAGCATTAACTCAGAGGGCCTAGAGGCCAAAGTTAGGTAGTGGGGTCTTCCTCTTCCTACCTGCACAGGTCAAACTATACAGCTAGTTCCCAATCTGTCTTATCTCCACCACCTTCTGCTATCTGTCTCCTCTGAATTGTTTTTGCTCTGCCTCCTTGCCCCAAAATTTCAACCTCTGTTTGGCTCATTATACTTCCACACACTCTGATGTGGATCTGGATATCACTCCCAACAAACATGACCCTTAGCTGAGTAAATATACACCAATTAAAATGAGTTTAATTTTTAACGTGTATGTCTCATAGTGGATAACACTTTCTGTGTTGCTGAACTATAGCTGGAAAGCAAAATTTATATCAAACAGTAGGAAATATAGTTAGAAAAGACCTTCAGATATATCTTGTCTGTTGTCTTACCTTTAAAATTTCATTCCTTATATGTTCTTCTCCATGTGTCTTGTCTTTTCTTGTTAGAGGCATACGTTTTATGGCATATATATTTGTCTTTCCTGTAGAATCTTATCTGGTAGTTTCCTGAATTGTTGACATTTGTTTTCTTGGAACAAATTATCTTGATTTTGTTGTGCTCTTTCCTCTCTTACCTAAACATTGTATAAGAACTGTCAAATTTATTATTTTATAGTGACTTTCCTGCCAGTTGCAAGCTTCCCCTGCTCCAGAGCAAGACAGGAAGATGCACATTCCTGTGTCCCCAGTTGGACCCTATAATTAATATCAGTGACTGTGAACAAATAACTAAACTTTGGTAAAACTCCAGTAGGAAGAACCAAAAGACTGTCTCATCTTGATTTGTACAAACTAGAGACTGGACTCATGTTTCTACTAACTGCTTTGACTATATTTTAAAGTGCTTTGAGTATTTTCCTTATATACCATCACACATCAAGACTATTCAGTTGTTGTGACATTGTGTGTATTTCTTTTGTGTTAATATAGAAGAATTTTAAATAACAAAATATTTAGTTTTTTAAAAAATGTTACATTGTTTATTTTCTGGATGTCATTAGTCATGTTTTTCATAGGAAAGACAGAAATAAAATCAGCTGTACAGCAGAGTCAGCAGTATCCACAGTGAGCATCACTGGGAAGTAATATTATATTAGTTAATATGTACATTAGTAAAACAGCTATAATAATTGTAGCTGCTGCAAATTGTGTCATGTAGTTTGTTGTATTGATTGGAAAAATGACTTCCTAACTCATCACAACTTCATTTTCATATTGGTTATCTTTCACTAAGTGGTAGGTGCTTGATTTAAAGAAATTTAAAAAGAAAACCTGTGATTCTTATTTTTACAGTCTAGTTCTCTATACAATGAAAGTAAACTCAAATGAACAACTAATTTTTCATGGATTACCAAACTACAATGATTGGCTGCTAACACAGGATTTGAATTTTCACTACAGCCAATGAATATTGATATAAAATTTAAAATTACTTACATTTTCTGTGTCCATAGGAGCAGTAGTTTTTTGATGTAAGTGCTAGAAATCTTCTTTGATTATTTTCAAAATAGGAACTGGAAATATTTTCCAATTAAAAAATGTGTCACAGTTTGGAATTATTTGATTAGAATACATCATTTGGAAATGCACAAGGTGGTGGCTTCTGCCTTGCAGAGGAAGTTGATATTTCGTTGTAAAAAGGTAGCAGTGGAGATGTCAGTAGATGTTGCTCATTGAAGATGAATATGCAAATTGAGAGTTCAAAACCAAAAGAAATATTGTGCCTTGGGAATATTTCCTTTGTTTCTTTCTTTCCCCTTTTCTTTTGCAGAGAGCGTTGTTAGGAGACTAGGAATATTAATTATTATGATAAGTGTATAAAAAAATTCTGAGTAACGTCTATTGTATAACAGACATTTTCTGGAGATTATAAACTGGTGAACATGCTGCAGTTTAATGAGAAGGATAATTAAAAGTTGCATCAAATACACATTTTTTACCTTTTTTTTTGTTTTAAGACTTTCTTTTCTCCTTATTTTTATAAAAGAGCGTCTGAAGTCCCCACTTTATAAAAGCTGTTCTGAATAATTTATGTAATGAACTGATGGAAATAAAAATAGAATTTATGACCCAGTGATATTTCCCTGCTTGTTGTGCAAGAAGAGGGGAAGACTTATGTGATAAATTAACTGTAAAAAGGAGTGGTAACTTGCTTCATAGTGAGTAATAAGTAAATCACAATGGTATTCAATGTAAAAAGTGTTTCATGAAAAGTATTAATAAGAGCACAATTTGATTACATAGAAAATCCATTGTCATTTAGCATTTAGTTTACATTTCCAGATAAAACCTGTTTTAAAGCAGAAACGTTTTCTAATGCATTTGGAATACTCTGCTTCCTACAACAGGCCTGAAGCCCCTTGCCTGGCCAGATGGCTGAAGTGGAGCCCTTAGTTAAAGAGCATTTCTTCTACTAAATATCTTGTATCTTTTGTAAATTTAGGAGCTTTTTTGTTTGTTTATTTTTCTCCCATATGTTTTCAAATACAACGATTCATCCTCTGCAAAAAAAAAATCTACTTTAAACACAACTGACTCTTAAATAAATTAAGAGTTCAAGCAACAACTATCAGAATGGTGACTGTGCTGAGTCCCAGTTTGCTAGATCTGCCTAATGCAAGCTGGTGATATTTTCCCTGACATGTACACTAACTAGCAAACACTTCACTTTCAATTTTATCTCTCTGCCCACTATACACCTCTAGCTTTATCCTATTTGTCGCACAACATTTACTAGAGATAAATATAGTGCAAGTAGACATTGCATTTGCTTTTGATGATACAGTTCAGAACTGACCTTCAATTCTCCTGTAATCTCATTGCAGAGTGTTTCTTGGGCAGAAGTTACAAAATTGTACCAAATTATTCCAGTGAGCTGTGATGGTCCGGAGACAGCAGCAAACTAAACAAGTAAGTGCATCCTACTTTCTTGCAACTTTCTAACCAAAACTCCACCTGGACTGTAGGGATTTCAACTGGCAAATGTTCTGCTGAATGGCTGACATTCCCATATGACTGTGTATGTCTTGCAAGATGAAAAAACACTGTTACCTATCAGGTTTTTCAACTTTTTGTAATTTTCTCTAGGTACTAATTTTTTATTCATTTGTCCCTGAAATTGGTTTAATCCCTGAGAGGTGCTGGGCACCATTTACATCAGGTCTGAAACTTCAAACTGAATTTTGTTATTGCTGATTGAAAGGAAGCTGGATCCATGTGAGCAGCAGGCTCGCTGTTGCAATAAGGTTGTAACTTGGGTGCCAGGTTTGGAATCAGCGGGAAACGGGACTTTTCAGCAGTTCAGATTTTCTCCACTGTGTTTTTATGTTAGCTGGAAGTTTATACTAAAAATATGCATTGGCTACAGGTATGCAGTCACCTAAAATCATTTAACATCTACTGTTACAGTGTAAGAGTAGATGACATGGTTCCTTGGAAGCCCATTGTCCTTTTTCAGATACATTCTATATTAAGCTATTGGGCTGTCATAGTTGTCTGATGGTCTAGGCATCACCAAAACCATGAAAGACACAGAATTATAAGTGCAGGCAACATTAACACCCACATTTAAGTGATACTAAGAAATGTAATGCTAAGTTATTATGTGAGGGATCTATATGTTTTTTTGCTAGCATCAGTGTATACTATCAGAGGAGCATAAGGGAAGATGCAACATAGCTCATGGAGGATTCCAGGTATTTGTCATCTTTATAGCTACAAGTGTGTAACAATAACATGGTAAAGTTTAGTTCCAGAACAGCTGCTAGGTATTAAACTGTGATCAGAGGACACTTACTGTTGAAAATGTTGTTCTAATGGAGAAGTTTTGCAAATTATCTGGATGGAATTTTAATACTGCAGCCTGCTTACAGCAGGACTTTCTTCAGAAATGACAGAAAAGACCATGGGACAATTCTCAGCTCTGTTTTGCTCAAATAGATGTTTCTGAGCCTCCTACCATATTAAAAGTACAAAGTTTTGTTTACAAGCAGGCCTTGAGACAAAATCTACTGTACCAAAATGTGGGGTCAAATCACAAAGTCACTGTCATTAAGATCAGAATTTCAGTGACAGTGTTTTTGAACAAATAATTCAGATTTTGGCACATATTTTTTATAATTTAATTAGGGTAGATTTCTTGCAATCTCATTCTTACAATGGCAGCTTTTATAATTAAATGTGGTCAGAATTTTAGATTCCCAAAACTTAAAGGAAGCCTTTAACAAGCTAGTAAACCTCAAGCTAGTTAACCAGTAAGCCTGGTAAATTCCATGCTGGAGAACACCTTCAGTGCAGATTCATTTAAGCTGTCTACCTTCTGAGTCACTTACTGTATGCGCTTTGAGTATTGCCTCTTAAAAATAAATATATATAAAAATGTCATATACATATGATCTTAAAAATTTTTCGCAGCTCAATTACACTGAATCACACATGAACATTATTTAAAGAAAAAGAGGAAAACCAGAGAAGCAAAAGACACACTAGCAGAGGTTAGAACACCAGAGGTCTATTACACAAGCACTCATTCAATGTTGACAGCAAGCATTAGGTAGGGCAATGGTCACAACTGGAGCTTAATAGCTAGTTAGTGAGATTTCTGCTAAAGAAGAGAAATTCACAGGAAGAAGGAAAGGTCTTTTATTTTGCACTGATTTGAATGAGGTAAAATAGTCCATCATTAGCAAGTGACACGTTGCTTGGTGTGCTAGCAGGAATTTTTGTTCAAATCCTAAGCAAGTTTTGCAAGATCTGGCTGAAAACTGAAACGATGTAGGTACCAGCTGAAACAACTCTTACTGTGCTAGCTGGATCCTTCCAGCACAAGATTTGCTGTGTTTAAATGTACCATCGCACTGCCTTCATTATTAGTTAAATGGCAGAGAAGCACACATCTTTTCCATTAAAATAATTTTTTAATTAATTGAATCATTTGCAACTCCTTCATGTGTCAAAGTTAATCAGAAAGGTCTAATTTACTCTCAGACATTGGGACTATTTGTGAAAGAGATTGTTATGAAACAGATATGTTTCATATCATTTGTACCTTTGTATGCTACAATCTTCTGCTTATTGTTACAAAAATCATAATCTTCTTTACATTGCCTCTATATTACATATTGAATTTGTTAGTTAATAATAGGTATAATTCAGTTCTGTGTGATTGGTAAACCCATCTTGATTATGTCAATTATGCCAAATTTCTTAAATTTTTTGTATTTCCTCTGGAGACAGCATGCAAAATAGAGAAAATATGCAGATGATTTATTTGAATTCCCCTCTCCTTTGACAATAAATAATGAAATTACTTAAGAAGTTGTTCATTAATACATCAAATTAGTATTATTGTGCACAAATATTATAATTCATTAATTATTAAGAAGCTCTTTGCTGATTCAAAGAAAGTGAGCTCCTCTGTGAAGTCCCTGAATACAGTGGACAGACAGTACAATATACTTAAAAGTATAGATGGTCTAATCATATAGATTGTCCCAGTTGGCATATTCAAAAGCACCTGTGATTTAAAGACTGGACTTGCAAAGAGTTTTAAAAACACTTCAGTCTAACTTTTAGGAATCAGTGACACCCTCACTGCTAATGAAAGTCTTGTGGTATTTAAGATTTGCTAGTAAGTCCTTACTGCTTCTGGTTTTCCTTCTTTCAGTGCACATGTGCACCACAAAGCTGTGACATTTCTGATTCTCTTGGTGTTTATGCTCTGTATGAATTCACAAATTAGATCTGATTGTTCTCTCTTTGGGTCTGAGACAGTAGGTGTTTGCAGAGCGCTGATAAGACAAATACAAAATGGTGGGGAAAATGTCTATTGGCTTCCCCATGAGTAAAAAAGTCAACATGGGAATCTGGGAAAGTCTGTAATTTATTTTTTTTTTTATCTTATTGAAGTATGTTTGGATTTGGATCTAATGACCACAACTTTCACAGATTTTGAGGGAATTGGATTCTAAGATGTACATGAAGTGCATTAGTGAAAATTTCACTATGTGCGATATCAGTTTATTAGTGAAAATTTCTTGAAGTTCCTGACCCTGTATCTTCCAATGATGTAAATCAGTACAGCTATATTGTTTTAGTGCAGTTATAGCGGCCGCAGACCAGCTGAATATATCCTTCTTACACTTTTCAGGAAATCTAAATTGAGAAGAGGAAAGTGTTCTATGATTTTAGTGTTTATGCAGTTACTGAATTGTTCTAGTCGTCATTCCATTAGGGAAAAAAAAAAAAAAAAAAAAAAGAGAATAAAACTTGGGCACAAGTTTTATTATATTGGATTGTGCTGCAACTACAAACACTTAATAAAAAGGCAATGGGTATATTATAGCACTTTATTTCACAGTTAATCTTGTAGTGCTAACAACTTGGTGCAAAATGAAGTTCTAAATTTGCATTAGGATAGAAGAATCCAAATCTCAGTATATACAGCTAGTCGAAAAAGTCAAAAGGAGCTAGAACTATATTTTGTGCTGCATTTACTCAGCTTGTAAAATTAATTTCTAAAGAAGTCTTGAAACTCAGATATTATTGTGGACACTAATTTTGTTAAATTAAAGACAGACCATTAGTAATTTGTGTTCAGTCAAATTGGTACCTACAGAACATGCACAGACTTCTTGCCTTGTCACCATACGCTTCCATCACTTCATGAAACCATCCCAGAATGTGTGAGATTGTAGGATTTTTGAAGTGCATATTATATATTTTATTTAATTCTCTTTTCAGAGCCTTTAGGGTGTCTGGGTTATGTTTTTTAGCTTCTCTCTTCAGCAATAGAGAACTGAGTTCTGTAACCACTAATAAAAAGCTGTAAAAATAACGCATGAATAACCTTTGAAGAAGTCTGCCACAGAATTTGATGCCAGATTCAAGATGTGTATATTTAATACAAGAGCAGTGCTAGTCAGGATTTCTGAGTCTCATTCCAATCAAGGAAGTTTGTTAGAAAAGAGGAATTCTGTTTATCTTCTGGTTAATCAGACAGGATGGTTTCCCTTCATTTTCTCCATTCATCAGCCTCTGATTTCTTCATGGCCACCTTGAAATGCAGTAGTTTTTAGTGTTGGTAAACAAAGTAAAGAATGAAACAAATAAAAGAAACCCTGAGCTGCTGATCTGGGTTATTTGAACATCCCCTTGGATAAGCCTTCTGATTCATTAACAGAGTCTTTGTTGAATTGCTAGACCTTTTAAATTCAGTGCAGTGTGCTCATCTCTGTTCATTTGGAAGGAATTGTGCTTGATTTAGTTATTTCACATGGTAATGTATGTAATTTGATAATTTTCTTTAGCTTTCACATATTACATATTATCTTGCATTTACATTTGATTTGCTGGCACATGCCAACATTCAGGAGTTCATGGATTAAACATAAATAGAGTGTGCCTGCTTGCCCAGTCCAGTTCCAGTGAATTAACAGTTAGGTGTAAATGACAACATTCACACCCTAGGAAGCTTACGAAATATGTGTAAGACTGAGAAGCAGAAATTTTCACTGTATGTGATGTTTTCACAGAGTTTTCCCCATAGGTCACTGAGATTTTCACATAAGTTGGGACATATATGCAGGCAAATTTTCAAAAGCTCATAAGCAGATTTGACTATGTGCCTATACTGCAATCCAACAGCAGAACTTAAGTCAGCTATATATAATTCAACCAGGTCTAAATAAAATACAAGTATATAGTGGTATGACAGTGACAGCATGTAGCTCCATTGCAGACTGACTGAAAACCTGTCTTGGATGCCAGAAAAGTATCTGGCTAAGTAGCCTAGAGGGAAAATAGTGCCTCCTGCCTACTCTCCTCTCAGGAGATGAGTTAGTTTAAAGCTAGTTTCTGTCAGTAGGTATGCTCTCAAGAGAACTGCTGAAAGTGCGTTAGACTTGTGCTTACGCGTTTTTAGCCTATAGGCAAGGATCCAGCTGGAATTAACTGGCAGCAGCCCAGGGAGATGGGTCGGGCTGTGGTGAACTGCAGCCGCTGAGGATCAGAGCTTGTGGTGGTAAAGTATTACTGCAACGGTTGTACCTTCAGTCATTCCATTAGTGTAGCAACAGTGTGGTTTTATAAGTAACTAGTGCCTTGTAGGAAATAAATGTGCTGCTTTATTGCTAACATTTGAAATGGTAGGGAATGGACAAATACTTGCTGGTGTGGGAGAATAAGTGCACTAAATGACATCTAGGGTATTTTCCCTTTGAAAATGGAGTTTTACTGAATATGGGTAAGTTCCTGTAGAAAAGAAAATAAAGTGATATACTCCAAACAGGAGTGCTGACGTCCTTTGCATGGTTGCTTACAACAGACCCTGTGTTTCCCACAGTCTCATGGACTTGCACTGCAGAACAGGCGTCACTGACAGGTTCACAGAGCTGTACTTGCCTATGGGCTCCTTTCAGTGTTAGGGAAAGATCGTGTTCAAATCATGCTCGATTCGGTAGTGCCAGAGACTTTGTCTAGCCTGCAGAGAAGTTGAATTCTAGGATGCTCTTCATGGTCTTAGAGCACTGTGTGGTTTGGGTTTCTTTGCCCCAAAATTGCTCTTGGGCTTATTAGGACATGAGTTATCACTCACACTTGTGTGGGAAGTCAGGCCAAAACAGATGAGTATGGATATAAAGTGTCTCTTTAATTACAAACAACTGGATAGCTTTTGCATAAAATATCTTGGAACATTTGAATGCATTATTTGCAAGTGTAAGACAATTGGTTGTGCACTTTGTGTCACTCACAAAGTCACCACTCACAGCGAAGTGAATTTGAGCATGAATTGACCGTGTATGTGCACCAGCCATGCTCCCCTTTGCCCCAAGGAAACATTGCCCCATTGACCTGCAGGGCTCCATGAAGACAAGCGTATTAGTGCAGATAATTACTGTATACTAGCTGATGAGCTGTAAATTCTAGATATGTCATAAAACAGAGTCAGCTTCACAGGAAATTTTCTCATTTCCGTGCTGTAAATCTCTCCAGGTTGTCTCCTACCACTATGCTTCATATACTGTTGGCAGATAATAATAGATTCAGTGCTTTTAAAACTAAATTGTCTCTCCATCACAAGAACAATTTACAAACAGACAGCAAATACAGACAGTAAAAGGTATCCTATCTCTTAAAACTTTCAGTAAGGTCAGTCCTTTTTGAAGGGAACTCAAATATGTGAGGAGGGAAGAAGGGATGGAGCAGGCAGCAGGGAGACCGTCAGGGTATGTCTGTCCTACAGAGCCGACGGTCAGTGTACCCGCTGATGAGTCACATCACCTCTTTCTGTCTCATTGCTAATGCGCAGATGTTCTAGGAAAATCAATGCAGAGTTCCTTTTTTTTTAAAAAAAAAAAAAAAAAAAAAAATTGCTAGAAAGTAGTTTTTTGAAAGACATCTAGGATAAATGCAGGTGCCAGGGCTGTGTGCTGAACTAGAACACAGAATCCACCCTGGTTTACTTCCTTTTTCCTTCGTTTTTGTTTTTATTACTAATTTACCTTGGATATATTTTCTGATGTTTTTCCTTTGTCTCTTTTTGCTATACTTCTTTGCACTTTTTTAAAGGTATATTTTTTTGTTGTGTCTCGTTTTCAGGTTCCACAAGGAAAAAATATTACAGTGTTAGAACAAAGGTCTGTCAAACTCACCGAACACATGCACTTTCAAAAGTTTTCTAGGAAGAACTACTCCACATTTGCAGCCCTGTGTATTTTGTTGTGGTTCATATATGTCAAAGTTGTTTTTTTTCTGAGCTAAATTGTCCTTCTGAAGTTTTCTTGGACTTCGAAGCATGGATTAGGCATTTTCAGTAGGTTGGGCATACCTCCTATCAAGAATCATTAAGAAAAAAAAGAAGTGTAACAAGCACAAAGTTACACAGGACCAACATTATAACCAAATAAGTAGTTCTCTTAGCTTTTTTATAATTGCTGTTCTGTTTATTTTTCACGATGTCAAATGAATCCCCAAGGCTTCTGCCAAGAATCTAGGGTGTTATTTAAGTTTAATATATGTTATCATTTGAGGTTAGCTTAGAGTGCCTCTTACATAATTATAAACCTAATACTTTTATTTTGATTTTTTAATAATTATTTAGACATGCTCCAGGCCATGTAGCATGTCCTTGTGAAAATGTAGCAGCTACCAAAGCAATGACTAAAATGACTGCACTTTGCATAACACCAGCAGTCAGAAGCCTTAAAAGCTAAATAATACAAAATATTAATGGCTGGTCTTTTTCATGCATCTCACCTACTTTAGCAGATGTAATATTATTAGCTTCTTAGTTCACAGTAAATTAGATATGCAATCAGTAACGGTAAGAGACAGACTTACAGAATATGAAAATGGCCTGTAAAAGATTATTCACAACAGCAATTAGTGATTGTTGAAACTTGGGGCAGCCAAAGTATTTTGTAAACAGTAAGAACAATGGTTTATTTCTAGAAGTTAATTCAGGCAAAGTACTTTATTTCTGAATGCTGCTGTTGTTTTCTATTTTGTGGGTGGAATCACGTCTGTGGCAGGTGGCTGGTGGCAGTGGCTGAAACAGCTCGCTACTTGTAGCCAAAGGAGTTTTCCTGATATTTCAAGTAGTGGTGATCTGTGTTGCGTAAAGGATTTATAACTGGCAGGTTTTAGAAAGAGTTGAGTGCAAACCGGTTCGGCATGGCAAGGCCTTATCTACGCCACAGTTCCAGCTGGCTGCAAACCATTTAAATCAGCTATGTGACTGCATCCTCTGGTGATAGCATTTTGTGTTTTTTCTCCCCTCGGTTTGGCAGACATCTTTTATTCATCCAGACTCCATTTTGTTGATGCTTTGGGTTTGCAAACTTAGCTCCAGTCAGTTAAACTTATGCCATTGGGTTGCTGGAGACTGCTAGAGACTGACATTTGGTCTACAAAATTTTTAATGAGAAGATGATGAAAATGTCTCTGAACACCCATGCTTTATTTAGAAATCTGTGGCTGCTTTACAAGCTTTTTTTATTAAATCTCAAAAACTTCCTAAAATTGCTTCATATGATATCCTTTTACCGTAAAGCAAAAAATTGAGGTTCTGCCAGCAAGTTAGTCTTGAATCAGGAACAGACTCTAATGCTTCTGTTTCTCAGTCCTGCATTATAATTATTAAATCACTACTTGAAATGTAACAGAAATTGAGGGCTAGGTTCTCACTTGACATTAAAAACAACCAGTCTCAGAAGCTATTAGGAAGGCTGAAGTCAGGGAGACCATAGTGACATACAATATCGGAGTAGATGTTTCTGATTCCTTTCTTAAAAATCTTTGTTACAGATTATATGGATTAACTGTCTAAACTCAGTGCTATTTAAAACAAAAATGGGTAGTTGTAACACTGAGCTTTCTTTTTTTGCCTCTTATTTTGAAAACAAATTGAAGGAGCAGTATAACTGTATAATGGCGTGATAAATCAGTCAATTTACGTTTGGCAGAATAAAATTAGCATTGCCATTACTTCATAATAGGGCATGGCTATGACTATGGAATTGATTTCAGAGTAAGTCTGATCCATTACAATTTTGTTAATATTGAATTTTAAATAGGATGATGAATTGCTAATCAATGAAGTCAAAGAAGCAACGAAGCAACTTAGGAAAAAACCCTACTGTTTACTTTTTTAAGCGTGTCATTTTACTGGGCTTCCATATTAGGAAGTTTATATAAATAATATTACAATTACGCTGTGGACACTTGTGCAATTCAAGGAACAATCTTCGTTAGATTAGGAAATTTTTCACTCATTTATTTTCACTATAAACTTCCACCATTTTTGGTTCACTCTGAGCTTGCTCTGAAAAGGTGGACTAATGCTGCTGTGTTGTTTCATATCCTAAATAAAGTAATCTAATAACAAATAGCAGGAAACTTTGGTGAATTCCTTCTTTGTACAAAATACCTTTCCATTTCTTTTTCTTAGTTGTGTATACTTCTTATTCTAATATATAGATAGAGTTTAAATTTATAGGTTTATCCTAAACCTGAAGGTGAATTTAATCAGAGGAATTTTGCCTTTTTTTTTTTTTACTTTCAATTTCTGTCAGTTCTGGTAGAGAGACCATACCTCCAGAGATACCTCCATTGTGTCTCATCTCAGTTATGTTTAACTGAACAGATAAAACTAATCTATGTGCATTCTTTGCTAGGAAATCTCTGTGATGATAGAAGTAGAGAAAATATGAAATTGCACTCAGTTTGCCCATAGGCTGGGAACAGAGATCTCTTACCCTGTGTATAAGTTACTGGAAATCCTTCTCACAAATCTGCATGATCCAGAAGGGAGAAGGAAATCCAGAAATGCAATAATGCTTCATTCTGGTCACCAGCATCTTTCTCTTATAGGAAAAGAGAACAGAGTGAGAAAGATTTTCAATTAAAAAAATAATGTTTGGAAAATACTATTTTCCATATATCTTAATTTTAGCTATTGTTTTCACAACTCCTGTAATCAAAGACCAAACACAAATGACAATGAAATGGCAGCTTGCAAAATTTCCAGAAAGCTGAAATGAAATCAATTGCTAAATCAAACTGAATTCATTAAGACATAACTTTTAAAAGTACATACAATCTTTCTCTTCACCTACAAGATCCTCTTTAATATGGATAGGATAATAATTATTAATAATTTCTCCAATGAATCCCCACAATGAAACACTGCTCTGAAGTGAACAGAATATGTTCAGTCTCTTGGAAGAAATGTTGAATAGGGCTAAACAAGCTTTTTGCTCATGCTGTGCAGTTTCATTAATATAAGTGGGAGTCTCAAAGATGTTCACTGACAACTCTTGGAGTGTTCTCCTGGGAAATACCGTCATTCCTCAAAGTGATGTGAAAATCCTTTGCTTGGGCAATTTTCCATAACCACTGTGTTATTCCACAAGCATTCTTCTGAAATCAGTTGAGGCATTCAACACATGTGAAAATAGACATGCCACCATCCTTTGTTAAATGTTCTTGAGCTGCATCCAGCAAGCAGGTTTACTAGAATACAGTACGGCTCAGTGTGAATACGGATGCCAAGATTTGGCTTCAGTATTATGGAAATATATTTGTCATTCTGATCTGCAATGACATGGGAAAAAGTCTATTGCTGCTAAGGAGAACAGCCATTTTACTGTGAAGAACCCTGTCATTTAAACAATTCAGTATGTTTTCAGCCATTTTGTGCAGAGATTTTCCTCTCTTCCCCCCCAATAATTTCACAATTTTTCCCTGAAATATGGTCTTTATTTCCAAAACACTGAGATATATAAACCTAAAGCAGTATTTCCCATCACCAGAAAAAAATAAAAAAAAAAAAACAACAAACAAAAAGCACTGTTTTTTCTGTCCTGAAAATTATTTTCTTTTTCATCGTATTTGCAAAAATATTTCCTACTACCACAACCCCCCCAACTTGTACAAACATCTATCATCAGGTTTTTATGATCTGCTTAGTGTACCAAACTATTTATGAATTTTTAAAATAATCAGGTATCAGTTTCTGTCTACATGCTGTTTTTCAGTTCCTGCCACTGCATGTTTGAATAACTTATATCAGGGTTATTCAGGATTACAGTAAATTAATTTTTAATGTATATATGTCTGTATAGAGAGTTATGAATCTAAACATAAAAAATATATTTACAAAATATTTTGACCAGCATTTTAATAGTTTGTAGGAAAGCAAAGCTTCCATCTTGCTTCTATAGACTTATGTAGATGAAATCTGGATTCAGGCATTGAGGGGATTGCACAGAAGAACTTGCTACCAGGGAAACTCTCATCATCATTTTTGTAAATGCACTAAATTTTTCTAATCTTTGAGGTATGGAAAGTATCCTGATTCCCACATTTATCTCAGCAAAGAATTAATGTCTGAATGTCCCTTTGTATGACAAGCTCCAATTAGGCACTGCAAATGACAGTGGGGTCACAACAGTCCCAGAACACGAGTGAGGCGACTCTCCAGTTGAGATTTGCAGACACTTGCTGGGTTACTTATCCACTCAGTCTCTTCACAGCTTGTCTCAAAATACGACTCTCGTTTTCTCATTAAGGCTAAAGTCAGGCAAACCTCCTAGTAATGTTTATGAAGGTCAGTGCTTTGAATTTTTTCCATGTAATTGTAAATAATATTTTGGGTTTGGATGAAAAATTGCAAATATCTGAAAATCAGACACAAATTTTTGGAGCTGTACTTAATTGGGAATGAATGAATTTTATCCTGTAACACAAGCTTGTTTTCTGCTGAGCACTTATCTTTCAGGTATGGTGATTTTTTTCTGCAATTAAACTGGGACAGATGCATAGTCAGGTACATGGTCATATATTCCCATTCTCCTGGTGTCTAACAAAGAGCCATCCAGTTCCTTTAATCAGATAACTCAAAAATAGTAGATCAACCGGCCTTTAAACCTCAAAAGATGACCAGGCAACATTTTTAATGGGAAAAAATATTTCTTTGATCTCAGGAAGGGATGGACCAGTGCTTGAGGAACACTATATAAAATAACACATTATTAGCTTATAGGAAAGGATTAATAGACACAGAAAACATTTTCTGTGACTAGAAACAGTAAACAGAGAGACAAATTCTTCTTGTTTAGCTTGAATTTATTCATTTGTCACTGTTTCTACCTTTCTTACATAAGCTGTAGAAGTACAAAATCTCTGTGTAACCAATTAAAACAGGACCATACTAACAAATCTATCCAGTACTCCAGTTACTCTCCAGTAGAGCTTGCTTCTTTATTAAATAAGCACTAATTTCCTTCAGGAAAGCCAAGCATATATTTCATCAAGATGAAAGCATGCAAATATCAGGAGAGATATTTCTTTAAGATTTTAGTTAGAGCTTTAGAAATTCTGCTCTCATTGCCACTCAAAGTCATGCTTGGTGTTACGCATGTCACTTTCTGTTTTTTTCACTACAGGAAATCCCGACTTTCAGCATCATGGGGATTAAACTATTAAAAGGGTTCTTTAGTAGCAGCTTCAGGAATTATACAGCCTGGGACTTCAGGTCATTCTAATTCTTCAAAGACCTTCTAATGAAAGTTGTTTGATACACCTTTATCATCCAGGCTAAGTGATGAGTGAGTTTTGCATTATTTCCTCACAATGTTTTAGTCTAATTTCTCTGCTCAAGTTTTAACTAGCATGTGTTTGGGAAGGAAAAGGACAACACGGTTGGTCTTGTTGTTCCCAGAAATAGTTTGCCTTTTTCTGACCTCTTTTTAAACAGTTCTAGTCAGCACACTAAGGCCATACAGCTCTCTAATACTGTGCTATGGAGGAATTGGCTAAAGATGTTCACATGATACACACAAAGCAGTGCATTTGAAGTTCACTTTTGTTATGAAACATGGAGTTGGGAGAACTGCTGAGGAAAGAGATTTTATTAACCTTTACTCCTTGAGGCTGAAGGTGCAGATCTGCAGGATTAGCCTGTTTTAGCAGTGTTTCAGGATTTGTATAGTTGATTCCGCACCTGAAGTACAAGAGGATACAAAAATGGGAGATATCAGTAGGATAATATTCAGGGCTTCTAACCTTCTTCTGAGTCACAGTTATTTTAGGAATGCTTCCTTACAAAGTACAGATCAAGTATGTAGAAAATGGACCATTCACTTCTGTTGAATGTATCATCTGAAAAACTGATGCCTACATGAAGCAAGGAGAATTTTATAGATAGGGATATGTTTTATTCCAGTTTGAGGACATAATTCTTTTGTTTGCTAAGTATTTTTTACACTAGTAGAGATGTCCAGCATTACTGAACTGCAGTGAATTATACCAGGAATTTTATAAACTGCAGCCTTTGTCAAATGAGAAACAGTACATGTTGTACCACTCAATGTTTTCTCCAGCGGTTGCAGTAGTATTTCAGATGAGTCTCCAGTGAAAGAGAATAACATCCTTTTGTTCACAAAGTCATCAAAACCAGGAAGCTTATGATCTTTATCAGCAAATTATTTGCATTTCTTTTGCCACAGTATCAGAGAGGGGAAAGAGAAATAGAGAATGAAACTCACACACAAAAAAGTAGAGCTGTTTGGCAGAGGTTCTAAAGCAAAGTCTGAAGTGTATTTATGGTTATAATTTTGCACAGATCACTTGGTGCTCTAACACCGTGCTGCTGATCACAACATAAATCACACTTTAATTTTAACCTTTGCAATTCATCAATAGTTTCAATATCAAGTATAATTCAGCACTGACACTATTGGTTTACAGGTAAGTGGAATAAAAATGGAGGAGACTTAGTAATGGATTAGTTGGCCTGTCAACAGAGGCAGAAAGATTCATGTTGTCTTCTCTATGTTTCTATCACATGCACAAAGCTATAAATAATGGCAACAGCTAATCAGACACAAGAAAGATATATGCTGTCATTGAAAATCAGTTATTTGTACCATCTAAGCTTTAAAAATTTAGCCACTAATAGTGAACACATTTAATAAAAGAGCATTCTGCTGCTTGTTTTGCATAACCATATATATTTAATAGATTTTCTTTTAAACATACAAAATTACTTTTTTTGGTCATGGTATAATAGTTTTGTTTCTAAATAAGTGTTTATGGGACTCTGGATAATTAGAGATGTTTTTAGGACAATAATATCTTATTTGGCTATTTTTTTTTTCTTTGAATATGATAAGACTGGAATTGGCTTATTCTTCTGCTAGATGGAAAAATATGATATTTGTCTGCTGTGAAGTTTCTTAGTCTAAACTTGTTCACTCTGGGACTGGAATTTTGAAAAACGTCTAATCTCTAAGAGTCTCAAGTTTGCAACAGCCCCCTGAATGCTGTCCTCCACTCCTAACCCAGCAATTCATTGGGATGAACAGGCAACTAAATCTTCATTGTGGTGGCCATGGTGACAGTGGTGGTGCTGGCACTGGTGATGGAACAGGAGCCTGCAGAGGCTGATGAATCTCTGTCTTCGCAGATATTTAAAATGTTACTGGATGTGACCACAAGTAATTTGATTTAACTTTGAAGTCTGCCCTGCTTTAAGTGAGAGAGTGGATCAGATCACCTGAAGAGGTCCTGTCCTACCTAAATTATTATATGATTCTATATGGTGACTTATAGCTCTTGGTAAGATGTTTCATATTATCTCCTACTTCTTTTTCCTCTCCTTTTATGCTAAAACTGTTTTGTTGTTTTTTTTTTTTTTTTGTTTGTTTGTTTGTTTGTTTGTTTGTTTGTTTGTTTGTTTGTTTGTTTGTTTGTTTTTTTGTATCACATCCAACAGAATTACAAATGTCTTTGAAGGCTCTATTTAGGATGAAAAGTTCTAAATAGTCAGAATTTTATTCTTCCTTGTTCTTATTCATTCTGTTGACTGAATTATTTCCATCATACTAAATCTCTATATGGAGCTACTAACTCAATGTTAATAATAATATTAATCTCCCTTGTGCTAAACTTTATACCCAGAATATTGACACATACATTCTATTAAGTTTATGGTTTGTGGTAAATGTCAATAAGCTGGAATGAAAAACCGAGTGACAAATCATTCTATGTCAATGTGTCTGTGAACAAACCTTCTTCCCTCTCCTTCCTCTTCCCAGGGGTTACAGGGGTTCCTGAGTAAATGCTAAAACTGTTTAGTAGTACACTGACATACATCCTTCAAAACAGTTTAAGATCTTTAAGAGAAATGGTTGGAAACCTGCCAGTGCTGCTCACGGGATACTTGTCTGCATTTACGAGATTACAGAGTGTTAGCACTATGAAATGTGAGGTGAGTTAGAATTTTCCTCTGATCAGAGTTATGTAAACACTCAAAATGTTTCACTGTTTTACATGATTCATATAAACTGTGTGTTACATCCAGAGAAATACTGAGAAAAGTTTTACTCTATAGGAATATCCTAATCTCTATGAGAAGTTTTTGGGTTTGTTTGTTTTTTTTTTTTTTTTTTGAAGGAGGGGTGGTAGTGTAGGGTTTGGTTTTTTTACTATGCTTCAACATATATTTAATTGATGGACTAGAACTACTCTATAAAATGTCAACTTTACCTTCTAGGAAAATCAGTCCTTTTAAAATACTTAGGTGTGTATGCAGTACATTATAATGCTAAAGTTATATATTGACTGAAGAAAGTGAAAGGAGTCCTTTAAAGACCTCCTACTCTTGTAGGAGGACATCACATGCAATTTATCATATATCATGGATTTTCATTTAACCAAAATACTGCTCCTTCCTTCCTTCCTTCCTTCCGTCCTTCCGTCCTTCCCTGAAACCCTATACAAAATAATGTAAAATTGATCTAGATCTCTATAAATGTTGAAATCAAGTAATATAAGAGAAGGATTATGTGTAATATTTTGGGGCCTGAGCTTAGAGTACTAAAAAGGACATGGTATCAACATAGAATTTGACTTTTCCAGAAATCATTGGTTGTGTCACAGCATGAAATTAGCCTACATGTTTGCCTTTTTTTTTTTTTTTCCTGAAGAACTTTGTCTGAGAAGTAGTGTGTGATATCAGCGGTGAAAAGTGACATAATTTTGAAGGCAAAGTATGTTACAGTATCATGGATTTCTATTACAGTATTAGGTTAGTGATGTGGAAAAAAAAGTAGTAGGACTAAAACTCTTAATTTCAGATGAAATGATCTACTATCAAATATTTCATCCTCATTTAAAAATTTGAAAGTGAAAAATATAAAATGTGCAGCAATAGTAGATAGAATGGTACTTCAACTGTAATTTTTTTCCATGTATGGAAATGTACCCTGCGGATTCTGCTGACAGCTGCAGGAGATGTGAAATCACAGGTACAGATCAGAGCCCTTGTGAAGAAGAAATGATGATAGGAGAGTGCACTTGGGCATGCAGAGACTACTGCCTCCTTGTCTTTATAGCAGACAAATATAACTGAAACAGACTTTCAGAAAGGACCTAAGATGTGATTTTTAACTTTTGGTCCTCTCTGAATAAATTACTGCTTATGATAGGCTTCATTACTTTCTTGAAACCTGGCCATAATCAGATGTAGGTAAAGGAGGATGCTTTTTATCATTTCTTTGGAGAAACACTGCATCCCACCTCACAAAAGAGAAATTGTATATCACTTTTCTCTGACATGTTACATAAAAAAGAAAATGCACTAGAGTAAGGCAAAGAGACTAATCTTGTTGAAACATTACATTCAAGCTAACAGCTTATATTAGAGGAATACCATACTTTATGCTCAGGAAATCAGTTTAGTCAGTGATCGGTACACAAGCATTGGACCGTGAAAATTTAAGTTCAGAATCACCTACAATACTTTGTGTAGGCAGTTTAAACTGTTGGTAATCAAGGACAGTCTTGGTCATATCCCCTAGTTAGGTACCACAGTGCTTAATGTGATAGATTTTTGGGTAGGACCTACTGGTAAAATACAAATAATAATTCGTCTCAGTACCAGAACTTTTAATGTACAGGACTCTCAAATGTAAAAAGAGATCAAGATTATCCCCAGAACATATTCTGAATATTCATGGATTGGTATAGGAACTACCACATGAGAAGTCTGCAGAGCTGAGACAGCTGTCAGCTATATTGTAAGGTGTTTTGTTATTTAAAAAATCTTCACTAAAACAGAAAAAAATGCTGATTCTTCTGGAATGACTTCAGTGCCAGCCACTTCATATTGTTCAGTAGCAAGATTACTGACTCCTACAGCTCTCTTTTTAAGAATTCACTGAAATTATATCAGCTCCTAAAGATCAGACCATAAATACCAGTGCATTAGGTAAAGGTAATGCATCATTTCCCCTGTCATGTCCTACAGCATTCACAGGTTTGGTTGGAAACAGTTTAGATGGCAATTTCAGACTCTCAGCTCTAAAGAAGAAGTGTAGATCTTGTCAAGGCATTGAAAAGAAGGAGCAAGAAGTTGCTGAATGTACAAGAAAAGAATGGTTTATATTTGTGTTGCCTCTGTTCTATTATTTCTCCTTGACTTCCAATCGTAGTTTTTTAATTGCTTCTCTTTGTTCTTTGAATCGCCATTGTTATCTGGAACGAAATATTTTTGCTTTGTCTTGACATCAGCCCTCAAGAGAACAGCATTAATTTTTCCTTTCCTAGCCACCAACGACACTTTTACCATTTACTGATCCTGTCATGGTACATGTCTCTCTATAGGCCCCAGGCTAAAGAAGTGTCATTTCACCAGAGGAATGACAGCAGATATTAGCCTATAATAAGGAAAATACTGATAGCTGTCATTATTCTTTTGCTTGTTTTTGTTATTGATTGTTATTGAAAGAATATTGTGTTAAATGCAATGGAAAAGTCTGCTTCCATGTTCCCTAGCATGGTATCAGCAATCTCTACCCTAGCTTATAAAACATTAAATCCCTTGTGAAAGTGGGAGATTAATAAGAGGTACTTTAATCTTCTCTTCATTTATTGCAACACAAACAGCATGAAGTGCAAGGGTTAAGGGAGGGAGGAAACAGAAGCTATTTTCTTTTACTTAAGCTGCTTGCTAAATCTATCACTCCCTGAAAAGAGACTTCAGCAGAGTCAATGATAGTTAAGACCCTGACAAATCCAAATAAGTCATGGACCACACATGCATCAATGTACCTCTTGGAAACTAGCTTCTAAATAAGTGCCAGCTCCAACAGTTTTAATGAGTTCCCACTGAAAAGCAGCACAAAGTTCAGTCCCTGCAGAAATCCAAGGTGTTCCCTTAGCAGTGTGCCAGCAGCCCACACTGCACGGCACGCGCTGGTGCGTATCTACAGCTCACACAGAAGTATTAACACAACCTCTTTCACCTTCTGCTACCTGCGAAATGTATTTGTGTTGGATCTTGAATCAATACACTTGTGTTCAAATCTCTGCTTGGGCTGTGGGAGAATGTGTTTTAACCATTTTAACCAAGTAGCCAGTTTCTTATATTCTATTTATAAAGTTTCTGTCTGGTTGGGACAATCCAGCTAGCCGTCCTAGTCTCTTGTATTGTGAATTTTTAATTTCACTTAGAGAAGAGGTGGCTTTGTTACAGACTTACTGGAAGGTGGAGAGGTTATTTGCACAAAACCAATAAGAAACTCAGAGCCCTAAACCTGAGAAGTCACTCTGAAGCACTTCCTGAAGCTAAGCTGAAACCCTCTGGCCCATCAGTTTGCAGAAGGCTTTGGTAACATTGCCAGCTTTACCCTGCTTCAGTACTCATAATCATAGCAATACCATGTGTGTCCTACGACTGATGCTTTTATAAAGCTCTGCAGTAGCAAGAGAACTTACTTCTCTTCCAGAAGAAGGTGGATCTTTAGCAGCCCTTATATCATTAACTGCCATCATAGCAGAGACCCTTTTCCAGGCCCTTTAAAAGCAGTAAAACTTCTTTCTCTACTTCTCTCCATCTGCCAGACATCTTCAGTTTTCTGTCTTTCCGTAGCAGACAATCACTGCCATTAAGACAAAGTACTCTCTTTCCCTAGATGGTAGAGCTTGTAAAGAGAAAAAAAGAATGGAATATTTCTCTGCAAAGGGCACCTGTCTTTCACAAAGGATAAAATGTTGCCAGATGAGTTTAGCAACATTATTAATCAATCTGCAGAGACATCTTTCTTATTTTTTCCCTTTGTAGGAAAAACCTGTAGAAGAAAACAATCCAGGCAGAGGAAGACATACAAATCTCTGCAACACCAGCTGGGGGGGTTACTTTTCCTTCTTGTTATGTTAGCCCTACTGTCTCTAGTAGAAAATTTTTAGGGAAATTATATATCTTCTGTCTAAGTTAGTATCAAAAGGTAGCCTTGAGTGTTTGTGTTTTTTTGTTGTTTAACAAAAGTTGATTATTTCTTTGAGGGGCCTCACTTAACATTGGAATAATAATCATATTTAATTGTCTGTTTGCTTCTGTCCAGATCCCTGCTTGAAGACCTTCACCTTTATTGCGCTTTTCTACAAAAGGCAAAGTTTTCCATGCAAAAAAAGACGCAGGCAAGTATCTGTTCTAATAATTTATTCTTTACAGAGATTTACTTAGCTATTGGGAATTGCGGAGAAGTGCATATCAGTATATCAAAGCATTTTACAAACTCTGTAAAGTAGGGAACTAACACTTTATTGATGCTTATTTTAGACTGATGGAAAAACTGAGTGATTCACCCAGATTCCCATGGCAAAGACTGCCCTTCCTCCCCTGTACTGTCATTGTTTGGCTCCTATACACTTGTCCTCAGAAGGTGTGTAACTGTAAAGTTCTTCAGTATGAACAGAAAATGCTTTCACTAGTGTGGGATTTTTCACTTTCTTTGTACTGCATTAATGAAAACTCCCACTGCTGCCAGGGAATTAGGATGGATGGATGCAGGATGACATAGAAAAGCCCACTCTTTATGGAGAAAGATGCAGGATTTTATATCTAAGAGCCCCTTCCAAAGGTAGTTAAAATACCTGAATAAACAGAATGAAAATTCAGAGTGAAAACTAAAAACATCCTGAAGTTTTCTTCAGAAATGGAAAATGAGTGGTGAAAAAAACCCTCATTTTGAAACAAAACTAAGTAGACTATGCCAGACAGAAGACAACTTTTCGTTAAGAGATGATTCTTCCACAGCCTTATTTTCTGCCTCTCTAAAATACAAAATATGTCATTCAAAAGAAGACAATGTCACTTACTGCAAAAGAAAATACAGCACAGACATTAAGTAAAAACAAATATGCAAAGTAATTTGAAACTAGTGAGTGAGGTAGTAAAGAAAGAAACATTTGTGCCCTGCAAAGACTCTTAATTTCTACTAGAACTGCTATTGAAATGTCCCAGTGATGCTAGTAAAAAAAAAAAAAATTGTGTTCTTTTTTATTTCCATATTGTTTATAAATGTTACTAATATCATCATGGACTCTTTATTCCTTGTTTGTAGTTTGTTTGACTGTATCACATTTGAGAGTGAGGCTGACAGCTAATAACTGTATGGGAAGGGTCCTGTTGACTTCATTATCATTGAAACCAATGCATAATAAAGTGAGTATCTAAATGTGTTAATTTCTTTTTTCTCCCACCTGTCGTGCTTATCAGTATAAGTAGCTCTTTCACAGTGGTTCCTGAAAGTCTGTTTGCATATAATCTATAGATGGGCAATGAGGGAGCAATACCTTATTTTCAAACTATGTAAGAGAGAAGATAGGATCAGACACTTACAAATTTCCATCTAAACCTATTTTTATTTTTTTTAATTTTCCTCTCCCTTCATAAGTCTGGTAGAGAATGAAAATAGTCAGGAAAATCTTTGTGTTTTTTCTGGACCTGTTGCCATCAGAAATCCTTGACCAGTCCCTACCTCTTGTTTTGTTTGCCACTGCCCTTGGTAACCAGAGAACAAAGGCTTCCAGAAAAAAAAAGCAAAATCTATTGATTTTCAGTCAGATGCCTGCCACTGGGCATGCATTCATTGTCTACCCATCCTTCCTTCTGATCAGTTAAATTAATGGTTGAGAACCTGAACTAAAGAAAAACCAAAACAAGTTTTGTACTGGAAAAGCTAACACAAAGCATATTGCTGGCAATGGGTAGAAAAGAGGAGGGTGCATAGAAAGATCTGGAGTGTTCAGAACATTGGATTAAGTCCAGGGATTTGTGGTTGAAAGTGGATAAATGCAAGACACTTCTCTCAAGGGGCAGAAAAGAAAAGAAAAACAAGCAGAAATAAAATACATGAGAGCAGGACAGAGAGCAGCAATGCAGAAAAGATTCTGAGAGAGACGGCAGGTAACAAATTAAATATAAGTGAAATGTGAGGCTATTAGGGGAAAATGCCACAGCTATTTTGGAGTGCATTCCTCATGAGGAGAGAAAAGCGATAATGCACATTCCCATACCCTTACTGTGATTATAACCAGACTATTGTGTTCACTCGGGGAGAACCACAGTGGATTAATGGTGCTGATAAACTGGAGGTGTCCAAGGAAGAGGTACCTGTGCACTTCCTCTGTTAACAGGGTCCTTGGAAGTCACTGTGGTTTACCAGTGATCTATGATGGCCAGAAGAGACTTAAAAGAATGTTGTGATGCCAGGGAGAGTTTTGAGAGGGAAGATTCATTTAGCATCTGGACAGGTCGATGATAAAGGCCTTTTGCATTGCTGTGCTGTGGCAGTAATTGACTCTTAAATTTAAGAGGCTATGGAACAACTGTCCTCCTTGCTGATGAAGAAGTATGTGACCAAAAGAATCATCAGAAATTCAAGAAGGAGCTGAATATCAGTGCAAATAGGTGATATTTTCTGTACTGTACCAAATTTTATCTCCTCCACGTTTCACAAAATTTCACAGCACCAATGTTTAAATCCAGTGAAGGTATGAAAGCAAGTCTGTATTAATCAGGGGTCTAAAAGAAATATTTCATTTTCAGTGTGAATTTTGTCCTGATTTGTTAATACACAAGCAATATTTCAAGTTAGGGAAATGGAAGATAACTCTAGGACTTTCCATAGTTCCTTGGTGTGCATCAGAGATGATTCAGTCCATCAGGCATATGCATTCCATAATATCTGCACTATTTCATAACACTTCAGAGTATTTTCTAATGTAATGAATATTTTAATCTCAGATACTTTTCAAAGTTTTCATAAATAATTAATGGATGTCAACAAAGTGTTAATTGATACAGAGACCAAGGAATGGGTTATGCAGGTTAACAAGTAACATAAAATCCCTGGCTTAAAATAAAATATCCTTTAAAAAACTGGACCACTTGCTATTGTATTCTGTAACAAATATGTTAAAAACTCCCTTGTTTTCAATTAAGCATTTAGAAAAAAGAATCTCAAATCCTCTAAAATACCTTAATTTAAAATCAAACTAATGTCAAAACTATTCTTACATTTTCTGTTTTAACTTACCATGTTCTTGGAGACTGGCCTCCTGTCCCTTTACTTTTTAGCCTATGCCTCTTCTCTCAACAACATAATTCCCAAAACTCAAAGTGCAAGTATTAGGAAAAAAAATCTAAGAAAAAAATCTTTGTATCAGTAAAAGGTGAAGGGTTCTAAGTCTTCCAGTCATATTGGAAGTCACCTTCTAGGCAAGCTGCAATCATTTTTTAATTAGGAATTGTAATTTTTAAAGACACTGCACTGACAGTATCAGTTAGTGACTCCAGTTTGTTCACATATCTCAATATATTTCTGTTTTCAAGTTTATAATTATACTGGGAAATGTAATAAAATTCTGTTGCATGATAGATTATACAGTTATCTGTTATAAATTCAATATTCTTGAATAGCATTCTTTTTTTTTTTTTTTTACAGACAGTTGAAAAGGAGATGAAAAGGTGATGAAGTCCACAATATCGTACTTTTTTTCAGCCTCCTTAATTCTTAGTCCTTGAGGCAAAATATTTTTTAAATTACCTTGTAGATGCTTTCTAAAATCCTCTCTCACATTTGTTTTCCATTTGAATCACACTTTTATTACCATGAAATAAATAAATGCATTCATATTATGCATATAACTCTACAGTTTTCTTTGAAGTATTTCTTACAGGCTAAAAGGCTTTGATAGGGGATATCTAAATTTTCACAGATTTTCACTAGAGCTGCACTGTAATATTACCATATTATTTTCTCATACTGTTGTTTTTTAGGGGAGAGGGTTTGTTTAATAAACATTACTTCTTGTTGATTTAGTTCAGGAAATAAGTGAGACACTTTTTTACTTGAGCAGTTAATTCATCATTCTTCATTCCAAAGAGGAGTAATAAATTAAATTATTAACACAGATTTTGTGCATCTGTGACTGTGTGCACATGGGAGAGGGAAGACAACTTTTAAAATCTTTGCTATTCTTCTGACCAATGCCTAAATCCACTGTTCATCCACTTGCCCTTGAAGCCTCAGTCCATCAGTCCTGTGAATTATTTGCTAGCAATTGTTCCTCCTCTGGAGGCCCTAGACAGTATCAACATGTGAAATGGGGGGCCTTACCCCCCAGAAGCGCACAACTCACTGTTGACTCAGTTGTTGGTGGCTGTTGCTGCCACCACTGCTGTGAGAACAGGATAAGGATAGCAATATTCAAGCAGGGATGTTCAGATCAGACTGCAAAATCTCCTGCAAAAGTAGAGTAGTTTTGCCTAAACTCAACTCCAGATTGCTACCACCACTGTCTGGGTGGCTTAAAGCAGACTTGAATATCTCTACGTTATATTGTAATATTCTTTCCAGTGGTATTTTTAAAATCTTTTTCTCCAGGATTTTCACTGGTTTTGATAGGCATGAAGTCAGTTTCTAGCTGTTTCTATTTGCATGATGACTCTTCAAAGATGATGACTCAGGATCAGTGGGCTGGTGTTGGTGGAGTGTTACACCCCACTGGCTTCATCTTCATCCTTCACTTAATGTTTTCCTAATGGTTTATTTCCCAAACATTTCCTCTTAGACACCCAATTTTAAATAAAAATAATTAATAAGTCCTAAGCTGTCCCTTTTGGAAGAAATTTCTGATTAATGTTTGTTCTTATTCAGGAGATGTTTGCTTCATAAAGTTAGTTGACATTTAAAATTCAATCAAATATAATCTCACCTCAAATTTTATGCTAGCAGAAGCACAAATGGTGTACAATAGTTAAATCATAAAACAATTAGGAATAATAGCTCATTTAGGTAATAATACTGTTAAATAAAACTAAGCTTTTCATTAATTATTTCAGATGTTTCTAGTTGATAACTATTTCAAGTCAGATTTCAACACGCTTTCAGCTCAAATTTTGCATGTTCGGAATAGATTGTTTAACATATGAAAAACGGTTCCTAATCTCTGGATGTTTTATCCATGTGATTCACTTACTTGGTTGCTTTGTGTTTTTTTGTGGAAAAAAATAATCTGACTGAATATACCAGGAATGACCTAGCATAATGTGAAATACCTAATAATAAAATAATGTGAAATGAAGGAAAGTGAGAAAGAAGTCAGTGCCTTATTGTCAAATTTTGAAAATGGCATGTATTTGTGAATAGGCAGGGAACTGTTACAGAGTAATGTATATATCTGGACTAGGAGTCCTCTGTGACAGAAACTTTGCTTGATCAAAGCTGGGTTTTCTTTCATTTTTTTTCAATAGCTGGTATGCAGAAAGCAACCAGGGTATTTCATTAAATGCTGCATCTTTAAAAAGCAGTAGTTGTACATTGAAACCATCTTGAATGTTTTCCCAACCATCTATTGGGAGCAAAGAACTAAGAGAAGAAAATAAGAACATTAACTTGAATGAGTCCTGTAGTTAAAGGTTTTGTAAACTTCCTTACTTTGTAGGTTGTTATGAGCTCCACAGAGAGTACTACCACCTGAGTCAAGGCAATACATTTTTTACTGGAGATCATATAATTTTCTTTTCACAAAAAAGTATATTCCTTCTCAAAAATGTTCTTATTTTTTTCGCAAATGTCAGTAAATTTTTTGACTTGGAGATTTTTTTCATTCTTTTTTGAATTACAAACTACATGCAATTTTTATGTTTTTTTTCCCCTCCCAGCAAATCTGTTTCACCATGTTGCCAGAAGAGTTAATCTCTTTTTCCTCCTGTGTTAGTTCTTTATCTTCTATTCTTCTTTCAGAGCTGATCAACTTGAATTGTAGTAGAATAACCTAGCTTATTCATAATTTGAACTCATAACATTTATGACATGATTAAGCAAAAGAAAAAAAAAAAAAAAAAAGAAAAAATCCCCAAGCCCAAAATAGCTTAGCAGCCCCATTGCCTGATGCTGCAGGTACATTTCAGGAGTACTGAATGTAAACCTGATGAGACTCCTAGAGCTATTGGAATCGGCCTTAATAATGCTGGATAATGTCTATGTCCTGAAAATGTTTTACAACACACTGCATTATAATTTTAAAAGAATTGCCTGTCGCTATCACAGTCTATAATGACGCATCTCTCTGAAGACCCCTTGTAGTCAGCTTCCTGATTTGTCATACCACCTTCTCACATGGCATTACTGCTAAAGGAGTCATTGCCTTGCAAAATAATGAGGTGCCATTCTCATCAAGTTAAGCTCTCGTGCATCACCATCTCTGGGAGATGATGAAGGCCTTTTAAAGCATCTCACTGTGACCTTGGAAGAACCGTCTGGTGCTTCTGTATATCCAAATTCCTGTGGACACTCAGAAACCTTTCAGAGAACAGTTTTAACAACTGCTTACATATATTACTGCAACAGACTAGGCAGAACTGTAAAGATGTATTATCTTCTCAGGTTCTATCACGGCAGGTGTCACCTGTAGGAAATCTCTTCAAAAATAAAATTGCATAATGAAGGAAAGGGGCGGGGGGAGAGGGGAAAGTCTGCATAATTACACTAAGTGAGAACAATCAGCTAATCTTGGTGATAAGCAGAATTTGAATTTAAGCCAAATTGTAGCCCAGAAACAGCTTTAGTGCACTGGTAGGTCATGTCTGCTGTCAGGAGAGGAAAGGTAAGCATAACCCTCATTTTTTTAATGTTTCTTTGCAGTCCTGCTGGAAGCTGGGAGCCAGAAAGGATGCTAAACTGCTCCAGCTGCAGCGAGATGCAGCCTGAGCTGTGACTGGAAGAAACTGCTTCTGATTGCTGAGGCTCCCTTCTCTCTCACCATTTGTGTGCAACTCATGGAGACATTTGTAAGAATAACACTGTTATTGAATTAGAGATATGTAGCTTTAAGATTTCTTTTGAAAGGGAAAGATGTATTACAAAACTGTAAAATGTCCATAGGGTTATCATTCTCTAGTCTTTTCTCTTTTCTCTTGAAACAGTTTGACTAGCTGATGTTCCCTGCTTATTTTTCTCAGATCTAAGGTGCCTGTTAGTAAATAGAAATATACATATGCCTCTGAGTACACCTTTAGCACGAAAGAGAGTCTTATCCTTTTTACAAACCCTTCCCTGAAATAAATAATTTGCAGGCCCCAGGCAGACACTAAAATATGTGTGAAGCATTGAACGTGTCTTCTCTAATTTCTGTTAAAATTTAGAGACAAAGTATACCTGGGCAGAGCATCCATTGAGCCCCGGTTTAGATGGACTTTTAAAAAGTTTTGCTGGAAACAGGCTTTAACAGAGCACACGATTCAATATCAGGTATTGTCCTCACATCTCTAACTTGGATTTTTACTGTATATAATCAACCTAAATCCCATGTAGCTACTTTTCTTCTATGATTTGACAAGCAGGCTAACATTAAGGTAGAAGTGTGCTTTATAATATGAGATGAGATAAATAGATTGCTAGACATTTGAAAGAAAGGTAGCCAAAAAAATAAAGAGGTGATATTATAGCAACTGCAAGCACAGTATATTATGATGGCTGTTAAAAAGAAAATCCAGGTAACAAGTGAGATTGTTCATAGTGTATATTATCAAGAAACAAATCTCATGCACTTTGAGTACAGCTATTACCACTTGCACAAAATAGGTGATAAAGTGAAATACGAAGAACCACAGACCCGACAGCCTCCTGTCCAAAGCACATAATGTCTCGCTTTCACCAAAGTAAATGGCATGATGTATTAATGGCGTTTAGTCAACCAAAAGAACCAGTGGACTTTCGGTCAGGTTCTCCAGTCACTTTTATGTGAGGAGAGAAATACTGTTTTCAAAAGTTTGAAAGAGACGTATCTTGGCAATCCCTGGAAATAGCTTCTCTGCTAAGCTGTGCTGTGATTTATATGAATTAGTATCAGTCTGGCTTCACTGTGAAATTAAACACTACTAGTCCCAAGATATTTGGGTAACTTTTATTCTTAATTTTCTTTTGATAGGTGTAGTGAGTACATTTAAAAGTGGAACAGTCACTTGAATTTTTCACAGAAAATGCAATTATAGATTTTTCTCTCCTTTAGTCCTTCGTGCTTTTTTTGTCTCTTCTTGTAATAAAAGCTGACTATTTCCTTTCTCCATCAAACATGCTGTATATCTGCCTTTCAGATGAATTATGCCGTGCTTATTTAGGCAAATGTGTAGAAAATAACCATCTGCAGTCCTGCTTTTCCACTTGTGAGTATTCTAAGAATCTTGTAAAAGCAAGACTTGTAACAGGTACGTCTTTAATAACACCCTATAGTAAGATTTATCATGTCTAGATGTGTGTGGGGTGTATTTTTCTTTGTTTTTTGTTTTGTTTAGTTGGGTTTTTTTTGTTTGTTTTGTTCTGTGTGTTTTTTGGGGGGATTGGATCCAGTGAAGAAACAACTGACAATGATGCCCTTGAGAACTAATGAGTTCTCTATAAGGATAAAGTGCTGCTTTTTTTTTTTTTTTTTTTTTTTTTTTAAGTAGTCTAATCATGTACAAATCCACCACTATATATTTCTCAGAACGGAGAAAAATAACTGAAATTGTATCTCTGTACCATATTGCAGAGACCTAGTGTTGTGTTATGAGATTTTGTTCAACAGCAGGATTTGAATTAAAAGCTGGAATGCTGTAACAGTATGAAAGATGAATTTTGTGTTAGTGGAAGATATATCAGTATGTTTTATCATTAGCTTATCTCTGACTGTCATTGGCATATACATAAATTTTGTCACTGTATAAGAAAAACACTAAAACAGTGTGTTTGGCACTGAGATAATCTGAGACAAAAAAATTGAGAAGTAACCTTCTTCAAATATTTCATAATGCTATTGTTTTAATGTCAATATCATGAAGCAAACTGTACAATGTCATATCATGCCAAGTGATGAAGTCTGACATTTTGAGATATTCCAGTTTTTCAAAGCCATACTTATAGGAGTGGGCAGAAACACTTTCATAAGTCCTTGCAGGAATGCTTCTCTTTCTTGGAAGAACAGCCATCAAGTTCAGGCTATATCTTTCATTTATATTTTAAATACTGGAAGTAGTTCAAAGCTTTTTCTTGTAGGTTTACATGTATCATTCTCAAAGCCTGATAACATTATAAACAGTTTGGATTTTTTTTTTTTTTAATTTAAATTAAACTTTGTACATAAATCAAAAGAGCTGGAGAAGAATAATCTTTAGCTGAATATAACCAAAAGCTAGATTTTAATCCTGTCATTAATTTTGTTTATAAACTATAGGCCTTGCAGAAAGTACGAGAAGTCTGTGAGTTTGTCCCCTTGGTCCAGGGCAGGGTCAGTTTTCCTGACATATTTCTGATGAATGTTTATCATCTCTCAGGCCCTAAATACTGCTGTTAGGAACTCTGTGCATTACAGAGAGACTGACTCAAGTACCTCACTTATATGCAGTACAACAAACAGCTGTTATGATTAGCATAGCAATAACCTCATATCTTCACAAACCTCTTATTAATTCACAGAGCTGATCTTTTTGAGTTATACAAGATACTAAAAAATGCAGGTTGCATTGCAATATTCCTAAATATAAACTTCAAAATATATTTTCTGCCAGTCAGCATTATATACTCAAGTAAAGAAGTAAACTGAAGCTGAGTGTTCGATTTGACTAGACATAAGTCTTGTGACTTTTACATCTGAAGGTAGAATGTCATTCCACCTTTATTTGTGAACTGCTAACCAATGGTAAAGACTATCACAGCTAAAATGATTAAATAATTTTGGAATACATCTGAGAACTTTATAGCTCACTGGAAAACATTTTGTGAAGAAAAAATTAGATTGTCTTTATGAAAAAAAAAATCACTTTCCTTGTTATCTCTGTGACCCCACACCAAACAATAAACAACAAGAGAGTAGCATTGATAAGTTGCTGTGAAACTTGAAGTGAATAAGCTAGGGATGGATTAAAACTCCTCATAAAGAGTTCTTCATCTTCTGTGCTCTATCTTGAGATGCAGCTGGGAAAGAAATGTTCTCTTCAAAGCCTTTGTGAAAATGGCAGGTTTCAAATAATCTGTAATTACCTAAAATGTCATGATCTAACACATGTGTTTTCTACAATTTTCAAAGCAAAGGGCAGACATCTCCACGCAAGATGAACAAACAGGTTTAGTCAAGAAAGGAATGATATCTGCAAGATATGCTTTAATTACAGTACTCTGTTATGAGAAAGTTTTCTACTGTCAGGATTTAATTTTTGATACTTTTAAGCAATATCCTCATCACAGAGGCTACACTTTTTTTATAAAAAGGAGAGAGTTCATTACCAGCAATGAGTTAGCAAATAAAAGACTTCTGTCACTGATAACAAAGAAAACTCATCTGTTGTTATTCATTTGTTCTGTAAACACTACAGAAACACATATTTCTTTACAGAACAGTTAGTAAAGCACAGGTAATTTTTTACTAGAATGAAAGGCAGTTACAGTTTGGGGTGTTTTTTTTTTTTGTTTTTTTTTGTTTTTTTTTTTTTTGTTTGTTTTTGTTATTGGTGGTGTTTTTTTTATTTTTTATTTTGTTATTTTTATCTTTTGAAACTCCTTGCATATGAAGACTTTCTTAATATGTTACATTACATACAATAAATTGATATTTCATCATCTTCATATAGGAACTTAAAGTAACTATGAACACTGCACATGATTATTTAAATTAGTAAAGCTTTTAATGGCCACCTACAGAAGTGTGATAGAAAAGACTAGAAGAAAAAGGAGAAAAAAAAGTGTAAAGTGAAGAGGGGATCAAGCAGCTTGCACAGATGGCTATAAAAATTAAAGTCAAGGTGAATTTGTGGCTCAAATTCCAATAGGATATAATTTTGTGCTATTTATCAAGTGGTTATTAGTATAGAAGTATTTGCACTCGTTTTTCCAGTACTGCAAGATTTGTAAAATATGTTACTTAAAAATGACTGAAAGGAGATATTTTTCATCTATCTGAAACCCAATAGGAGCTTTTCATATGGTAGAAGCAACTAGCATCCATCAGGGCCATAGGTGCAGTACTGACTTGGAGGTTATGTAATGAATCATTGCTAATACTTCCTCCAAGGGTTTGGTAGCCTTGGAAGGTTTCATTGCAGTAATTGTTCTTTTTGTGAGATACAGTGAGATCACAGCACCGGGTAACATAAATAATTGTATGTCAGGTTTGCATCTAGCTCTCTTGTAATCCATGACTATTTGGACACCATGGAAGCATACAATTTATAACAATATATCATCTCTGTTTCTGCAAACAAGTGTGTATTAAGCTCACATTCTGTATTTGCTCAATTTGCTTGGTTTCAGACTGGAGTAAGGAACCTGTTATAAAACACCTGTAATAGCCGTCTGGTAAATAGCATAATTTGTTACATAGCAGATAGAGGAAAAAAGGAGGTTTACGGTGCAGAGCTATATCAATAAGTGTTTTGGTTTCAATCACAAGTGCATCACTTTTTTATTTCTTCACATAAGGTGATAATGAAGAATGATGACCTCATGTCTAGACCTAAGCTTTTAACTTTGTTGCAGCTCTGGGAGCTTTAATGTTTTTCAAAAAGCAATCAATCAAGTGCCAAAAACTGTCTGGCTAATTACCTCTGAGACTTTCTAAAACTCTTCATTCTTTCCTCATAGAAATGTAGTATTTATAAATTGCTTTGTTGAAGCAAATGCTAGGTTAAGGCCTATTCTCCTCTCCGCCTTTCTTTGCTTCTACTCTATACTTATGAAAGTGCTAATGTTGTGAATCTCCTTATTGACAGTGGTTTTCTTTATATGAGATTACCATCACTGTTTCTTCTTGAAAATTTCTGGAAAAAAAACATATTTGTCTCATGATATAAGACTAATGAGATTATCCAAGCTGTGAATATCTCAGGGAAAGAACCTCAGAAAGTGTAACCGATGAACACCCAGACACATGGTGTGACCCAGATCCAGTGAAATGAATAGCAACAATGATGTATTTGACTTAATTTGAGATTTCTTTGAATTATCTATTAACCTAGAAGTCAGAGGTATTTGAAACAGAACAACATATAATCAAGGGGAGGAAAAAAAAAAAGCTGGAGAGGACTTCTAGAGGCCTCATAGTTCAACCTGCTGCTCTAAGTAGGGCAAAGCTCAGTGCTAGATCAGGGAGCTCAAGGCTTTCTTTGGGCCTCTTCCAATATTCAACCACTATCACAGTGAAGAGTTTTTTCCTTATGTCCCTATCTACCTGCTCAATGGATGTTGGCAATTCAGGTAGCGTGGGCTTTCCGTGCCAGGATCTCAGTAGGAGGCCACATACTTGGAACAGTGTTCTTAAGGGTGAAGCTACAGAAGATGCTGGTTTATATCAAAATGTACCACCACTACATGTGTCGCGAGTAGAAGGTGCAGAGAGTAAAAGGGAAGACAGTGTTCCAAACTGAAAGCTGGTAGTGACTGACTTGCTCCAGTCCTCCCAAACTGTGACCCAGTGTCTCCACTAGAATTATTTTTTTTTTTTTCTGTTCCATACTTAGAGAGAAACTGTATATGTAGAACAAAAACATATTCACAAAATACCAGAAAGGGACTGTATTAATCTTAAACCATTAATATAACTGTTCTCTGTAGCCATATAACAAAAGCATGGGTAAGGCAATGAATATATAAGCAGTTTATAGTGTGCATATTAAAAGTCTTTATATAAATCATTAATGTTATACAGGGTAAAAGATAGTCTCCATAGGAGATTTAATGTGACATGAGAACGTAAATGCCATTTCAAACCTGTTGGACTTTGAGATCTCTTCCAAACAGAGAAATATTTTGAAATGTCAGGATATTTTATAGAACTGCTCTAGGAAGCAATAGTTAAATGTTTGTCAAAGTACTGGGCTGTACAACTGCATCTACTTTTTTTTTTTTTTTTTTTTTTTTTAACCACTGGGATATTTACTGCACTAGGCTCTTAGAGATGAATTTTTGTATAAACCTGCAAAGACTGAACATTAAACAGATCATAGGATATTTCAGATTGGAAGGGAACCAAGGAGGACATTTACTCCAAACTCTTGATTAGTGTACATATTTTCTTCGCAGTCTAAATATTAGTGTGATAAATTTGGCTATTTCTGCTTTATATTTTTTTCAGACTCAACATTGTACTACACAAACAGTTCTGAAATAACAGTGAGCAGTATAAAACCACTGAGTCTTCTTTTGTGTTACTACATTTAATATATGTAATACTTTCCACGACAGTGAAACTTAAAATGATGAAAAGTTTGAAGTTTATCATTAATTTAAATACAATGAAGTAAACGCACAGTATGTAATTATATGAGCTATTTTTTTCTGGGTAAACTGAAGTATAACTCCAGTGTTCTTAGAACATCAACAAAATCAGGAAATGATTGCAACTGGCATTTATAATAAGCACTAGTTATGGTTGATGTATGAGATAATTATAATGCTTTGCAGGAAAATCTAATAAATCCCAGAACAGTTACTCTGTAAAATCTATTTTTATGGAAATTAGGGTATGACTATCTAATCTATTATAGCAAGAGGGTTATACAGGCAATTCTGACAGCCTCAATCAAAAGCAGTGTCCACTCCTGAAAGGTAATCGTTTTTGAAGTTCTGCACACAGAAAATAACAGGTGTTCCATTTTCTGAAATGAATGGTTTAATATTAAAATATGAAAATCTTCATAATTTGCACAGCTTGATGAACTTTTACAAGAGACTTGCACGTGTTTTGACACAGAGGTTAAAAGACTGAGTAAATTGTGGTGGATGTAGTTTAATATTTTGGGAATCAATAATGTGCCAAGAGTTAGAGCTTAAGTTAAACTTCTGACATATGTAGCATCCCAAGACTAAGTCAGGCTTTGGATACTTAAGGGTGTATTAGGCATGAGTTATAATGAGCAGTGCCCTAACTTTAGTTCTACAGTTAAATTGAAAAAGGCCCGTTACTGTTTCTAGAAGTTAGTAAACTGACATTACTTCTGATTTACACAGCCCAAGGATGGAAAGCTCGTTCTCAATCTTCCATTTATAATTCTTTAACTTTTATGGATATGAAAAGCAAAAGATGGAATATCTTTCAGAGAACTGACAGATGATTGTGAGAATAACCTGTCATTCCTAATCTTGGTTTAAAAATGTTTTTTGAATGCTTCATGTCCTTTTTGCCTGGGAATGTTCTTCAAGTTTTCATCTCTAAAAGATGATAGAGAGCTATTAATATTACTTTATGCTTGTCCGAGTTCCCCAAGGACAAGCTTTCAGTATTAGATATCTAAGATAGGCATCTATAATCCATTTTGGATCAACTAGGACTGCATTTGCACATTTGCAAGAGTTATAACCAGTAGGTAGCTTAATGCAGATGCCTCATTTTAAATATTGTAGCAAACAGCTCTGGAAAAAAACCCCTTTCTCAAAAAGTTACATAAACATGTGCTTAACCTTGATCATAAAGTTCCTCTGATAAGCCATACAACTAGTGAATTGCTCACATACTTTCTAGAGTCAGAGTTCACTCCTAAGCGGATCATGTGAATTAGATAAATCTCAGTCTTGAGAACTGTCAATAATCTGCCATTTTAGCTTCTAGTACTTCAGTTATAATTTCTATCACCAATATGTCAAGACTTCTTAAAGTAAAGATGAGTAGAAAATACCTTGCCAGAAAGAATACTGGAAAACAGAACAACTTGTCTGGCAATCTGCTTGCTATTGTGTTAGTAGATATGCCACTAGAAACAAGATTTGCCTACACTTACAGCTAATATTTCTGGCCGATCCCAGCTGCAGTTTATGCTCAGTTTGCACCATGTTTTCTTTCTCCTTAATTTTTTTTTAATTCATCCATCTCACCCAAAATATTTCTTATTCACAAAGTTGACTCAGGTGTCCTAGTCTCTCTGACATGGTAGCAACATTTTTTTCCTATCCAATAAAGAATCAGAATCATAAAACATAATGTGGAATTTTATTAAATCTTTACATAAAATCCTCAGGTTTTGATTCAGAGAAGCTGACATGCTCTCTTCACTCAGGTCTTGAAGGTATTAATTCCCTTTGAGTCAATTATCTAAGCCTTTTGATAGAATTCCTCTTCTGTACCTGCTTCTTTGAGGAAAGTCATTTCCCAACAGAATAAGAAATTTCCAAATGAGAAGTGATATAAATCTTTGAGGATCCAAGTGACTGCCACATGAAAAGAAGATAATGGGATATATTTTATCTGGATTGAGAAGCATCTGCCAAGTACATCTCAGAGGAGCTGTCTGTTAAAGAGTGTTTAGAATAGATTGTTTACCCCATTAAATATCAGCAGAAACTCTACCTTTGCATTGATTTCCTCCATCTATATTCTCAGCTGAGAAAGCAGAAAAAGATTTTAGAGAGAAACAAGAAAATATTATGGAGTGATATAGCAACCGGAGTTAAATTTAGGCTTGTATTGGTAATAGTTTCACATTCTTTGCTGTTTCTATACTATTGTGGTCTTTTTCCTACCCAGAGTTTATAATTAGAGAGAAGGATTTAGGGTCTAGATAAAAAGCCTGTTGCTACTACTGGGAATTCTTTTCTCAACGAGGTTGAAATCCAACCCATAAATACAGCTGTATCCAAGAAGGGAAAGAAAGACCCAGATTGCATTTGGGTTTGGGGTGGGGTTTTTTATTTGTTTGTTTTGGATTTGATTGTGGGGTTGTTTATTTTGGCTAATAGCATAGATTCTCAGTTCCTCAAAAATATGAGCATCTATGAAGTTGACAGATCAATCAAACTAGGCACATGCTTAACCATCTTGATAAACTGAAGCCTTAGTCGATAGTAGGAACTCCTGAGGGCCTGTGAGAAGAAATTAAAGCTGGGACATTCCAAAGAGTAATATCCTGGTATTAGCATAATGTCTACATAGAAAATATTGATGAGAGCTTGCAAAGAGAAACTGGGTTTCTTACATTTTAATTCCTTCATTAGATTTTTAATTTATTTCAATTCAAAGGGTTTAACTTTTTTTTCAATTCAAGAACCTTTTGAAAAGTTCATAGAACCACTACAGAATTAAAAGAGTTTGGTGGATGCTATAGCATATATTATCTCAAAGATATTATTTTAGCATGAACAGCTTTCAAAACTTAATCACCTAACCAGCACGCATGTCTAATTGATCTCTCCCTCTAGGACTGCTACATTTTCTTGACCTTTTAATAACTGATGGCTTTAGAGAAAAGATTGTTCAGATAGCTTCTTAAAAGTTGAAAGAAGATCTGAGGTATATTTGCAAGATCTGAAGAAGACATACTTAAAGCAAGTCGTGGCCTTGTGAAGTTCTGATTTCCTTGTTCTTCGCACATGTTGCAGTAACTCTTCTAAGGACAGAAGTTGGAGATTGGAATGGGCTGAATTGTTCTTCATTGGAGGGAGCTCATTTGGGACATGTCAGTCACCTTCTGCTCCCTCTATATGTGACTCTAGGTTATTTAATTTAGATACTTTTAAAGAGAAAATAAAGTCTGTGTCTATCTCAAGTTCAGGTATCTACAGCTACTAAACACACATGCAGGAACAAGCAGATGGTAAGATCTTTTTCCTGACCTGTCTCTTGTACTAAACCCTATCAAACTGTTAAACCTCAGATCTTTTCTACAAGACTTTGCAAACTAAGGTTGTTTTTTTTTTCTTCAATTTCTTTTTTCAGTTTTCTTCATTTAGCTTAATTCTCACAGTCTGCATATGTATTCCAAATAACATCTAGGTTTAATTCTAAATTTATACTGTATGGGTAATGCTTTTTTGAAAAATTTTTTAAGTCTTAGAAATGACTTCAGCAAAGTTGCTGTTGCTTCTGCCAGCAGTGATGAGGCCCCCATGAGTGGAGGTGAGGATTGGATAACATCTGCACTGCCTACTTTATTGCTTACGTACCCAAGGACAGCTGTTTCTAGCAGCCAGTCGTGCATGTAATTGTAGTTCCAACCAGTTGAAGCCTCTTGCTTAAAGGGTTGTAGTATTGATGAGTTTCTGTCCTGCTGTGTGGCAGGCAGTTTTCTACCTTTCTGAGAAACATGAAAGCCCACATCCTACACTTTTTTTATTTGAGCTTTATACTGATATGACGCAACCATCTTCAGCAGCATTATCTTAATGTGCAAATGGCCTGACACGATGAAAATCCAGGCTGAGTTTTCAGCTAGGAAAATATTTTCTGATGAGCTCAGTAATAACTATGCTGCTTTACTTTTGAAAGTTTGATCTGTCCCTTCTATATGTGACATCTGCTTTCTATGTTGCAGAAAGAACAATTTGTTTATATTTGCACTTATTTTTTCCTGGTATATGTTTGGGGAAGTTCATTTGCCAGAAAAACTGTATGAAAACTTTATAACAAATGTAAAAATCTTACAGAGATGCATATTCTGTATGATAGCAAATACCATTTTTTATAGTTCAGGGCTGTGCATGTGACATAGAAGCTCAGTACTTTTGAAGTAAAAACCTGCTTACTTGGTGTTCTTCAGGTGTCTGATGTCCCAGTTCTTCCACTCTTGACCAAACTCAGACAACTGATAAATTTGAGGGAATGAGCCCATGCTGTCGTCTGGGTAGGAGACGCTTTGTACTGTACAAGATATTATCTCCTGAAACCCAGTGAGAAATTATATGAATGAAGCAGTAAAGTAGCCTCAAAGAGATTTATTGATTTGCCTCCTATTGAAATACATAACAAACCCCAAAAGATTTTATTAGTAGTTTTAGCCAGTAATTATAATATAAAGGTGTTCATTGGTTTCAGATGGGTTTTGATTAGACGCAGGAAAGACTGCATTAAAATATAGAGAATGTTTAAAAAGAAGCCTGAAGAGGACAGTAAAGATCAGTCAATTCTTATGCCAAAACTATTCCTTTAACTACATAAGCATCCTGAGGATGCTGAATAATAGAAAATGTTATTTGGTATAATAATATTTTAAAAAAAGATGTTTTGGAGAGGCATAGTGCATCATATTTTGCAAACTGATTTTTTAATTTTTTTTTTTTTTAATATATAACTGTTATCAGCTAAAATGGGTTTTACCTGTTACATAGAAGAAAATGTATAAGGATGGAGGCAGGTCTGTTCTCTCCTGTTTGATAATAGTTCTTACTGCACAGCTTCCTATGTTTTAAACTTCAATCATGTCTCCTTAAGCTTCTTATGACCAGTGTCAGTGCATCTACTCTGAAAAGTGAACTTGAAGAAATCCTATTTACATAACGTTTATGTTCAATTTTGAAAATGTATCCTGGAGAGTGGATGGAGAAATTATAGTCCAGAAGAGATGATAAATATAAAACAGTATTATAAATGTTCAGTGACCTCAACAAGTCATTGCTTAAAGGACCATGTCAGTCAAGAGAAAAATTAACTTGAGTATAATGTTAATTGTGTGATTTCTCTTGGAAGACTGTGGTTTTGTTCATTTAACTGTGATATTAGTACAATTTTGCACAAGCTGGAAGTCAACAGTTATTCAGTTTGAACTAGAAGACAGGATACTAGAGTAATTCAACTGGAAGAAACAAGAGATATGAGAATTCTTTCAAGAGAATTAAAATCTGATAATGAAAGATCTTGGGCTTAGTATTGATTCATGGAAAAAGAAAAACAAACAAACAAACAAACAAACAAACAAAAAAAAAAAAAAACAAAAACAAAATAATGTTTGTAATAGCCTAGAGCTGATGGTAGATGTTAGTAATGAGCAGGGCCAATTTACTTCAACAACTAATGGGAAGAGGGGAAGAGGTTCAAAACCTTCCAAATTCACTGCAGAATTGGAAAGAATAACAGTTACATGATTTGTTTCAGTTGGCTTGCCTGACAACTCAGTCACCATTTTGGAATTGAAATCTATTATTGTGAATAATCTGAGTCAGAAGCAGCATTCAGAAGTTCAGCAGTAACAATAAGCCCTAGTTTTACATTCAGGAATATCTAAGTATTGTGGGAGAAAGGCAAAAGTTACCTGTGGACGTATAGAAAGGATGACTGAAGCCATTCTGAACTGTCAAACAGGCAAGCAAAAAGGCACTTAAGAGGCAGTAAAATCAGCTGCTTTGAAAAACACCAGAAAGCCAAATCTAAGTAAAAGTGAAAGCTCAGTAAGTAAGTATATAGCTGCTGTTTGAAGTGACTTGTGGATAATACTGAGTACAGAAACATAGGTTTACATTTCTAGCAAAGGGGCATATTGTCTTCATGGTTTATAGAAATTCAGCAGTTAGTATGCTTAGCTACTCCTGATGATGTTATTTCAAGTTTTAATTAATTCTGAAAACTTACTGAAAATGCTAACAAATGCTTGATTGTGGGTTTTCCATTGTTTTTCTGTCTATGCAAACACTGCATTTATGCAGTGAGCAAACCTCTACTGCTGAATACATGCATCCTGAGTACATCTGCTGAGCCATAACAAGATCTTACAAGGTATGTTCAGATTCATTATTTGTCTCTTGGCTTTACACATACTGCACACAAGAACAAATGTAACTGCACTTTAAAGAAATGGTACTGGAATGAAATTTAACTGATTTCTTAAAATGATGTCCCGCTTAAACAGGAAACAGATACACATGCACTCATGCTTCTTCTATATATTTCCCATGAAGATTTCACATTGCTGTTACACTAACTATACACAACAAATTTATTCTGTGTTCTAAATACATTCACAACGTCATTTATTTTGATAACACAGTCATCACAAAGCAACAGGGCGTGTAAATTCTTTGCTCCAAGGGCATTTGGGATTGAATGTTTGACTTCCCCTCTGAAAATGAAGCTGAATAAAACACCCGAAAGGTGTCAGTTTTATCAGTTTAAGTGAAGAAGAAGTTATTGGAGTGATGAAAGCTTCATGAGAAGTTTTAATGTTCTTGCTTTGATTTCACCAAAAGTATGAGCCCTTTGGAAACTGATGAATACATTAAATCAATAAACATACTTCATTATTAAACTGATTGGTATACCCTTTGATATATACATTAAATATGTAGATTTTTCATACTTGAAAACCAATGAGAAATGCTCTTCCTTTTTTGTATCTCCCCAAGTCACTTTCACTGAATTACAGAACACTTCAAGGTGATTTAGAGAAAACAGGAGTTCACTAACTACTTAAAAGTTGGTTGTCTAACTATCCAAAATCTTTTCAGGTTCCTAGAGAAGTTTAATGACTGCAAACCGTCCTAACTGACAAAATTAAGGTAAAATAGGGATAGCATTGGCCGTAGTCTGGCCTGATATTTGGCTCATCAGCCCAATTAAACAGGAACACAACACTTCTGTCTCTGGTATGCAGTCCATTGGAGTACATAATCACCTGGGATGGGGTTGGCTTAAGAGATGTGATTCAAATTCAGACCTGTGATGCAGAGTGAATTTCTAATATCTTAGGAAGGCACTAGATCTTTGGGGAATTTGTGCTATTGAGGAAAAAAAGGAGAGAACACCATTCAAAAATCTTGCCTGCTCAGGTCCCAGGAGATAAGTGGTTTGTCCATGAAACTGCCACAGAAATTCTTCTACTCTTACGTGACTGCTTTCCGTCCATTCAGTCTGCAGTTTCTGATAGTTGATGTCTTAAGAAAAAGGTAGATTCATCAATTATTTTGCTTGAAAAAAACCTGTTAACTTGATGAGAAGCCTTCAAAAATGAAGTTTAATAACTTCACAAGTTTTAAAAGCCAAATTCTTCCAAACCCGTGTGTATAAAAGGCCTTAGGCATTAATGAAATGGCAATGGTTACACCAAAGCAGAGTTCTGTTTTCTTGTACATCAAATAGCATCTCTAATTATTTCATTTGGAAAGTACGTTCTTTTGATGAGATTTTTCAGAACAAAAGTTTTCTTAAGTATAATAATTTGTATACATAATACATCTTAGGAGGAATGGCAGATCACAAAGTGATGGAGGCAACTTAAGCTTCATCAACTCATTATGCAGGAACAGAGTGGGAGATGCTGAGATATGAAACAGAATGGGAAATTACACCAGAAGAACAGTGGCCTATATTTCTATCTTTACAATACTTAATTACTTTCTAGTACATCTGTGTATTGTGTGGTGTCCACTTTGATACTCTTCCCTCTTTAAAGACATGAAAACTCATCTTCCTTCCATTGAAGTTCAGGGCAAAACTCCTGCTAGTTCAGTGGGAGGAGAACAGAGCCCATGTTCCCTCTTCCCCATGGAAAACGGCCTGGGATCATTTGCCATAGCTGCAGTTCAAAAGCGTTGTTCAGAAGATAGACTATTCATATTTTGTCAAGTGAAAAGTTTTTGAGAGAGTTCACTCATGAATTATATAACTGAGGAAATTCAACAGAAAGCTAATTTTGAATCACTGAAGCACTTGAATTTTTCTTTGAAGATGGCCAAATCTTAGGTTCTTTGTGTGAATTTATTTTTAACTCTGCTTTCTCTTCTGACCTGGCTGACCACTGGTCTGGCAAAGATCTGTAGCATTTTTCATGTCACAGAAAAGCAGATACTACGTCCTCTCAAATTTACATGTTGGTAATGAGGAAATGCTCATAGATTTTTCAGCTTTGTCACCAAGTTCTTATGTGAAGTTTTGTGGAAATCTGCTCTTTGGTTTACATCTCTCAAAACCAGACTTCCACTATTTGACTGTTCAAATTTAAATATCTGTGTGTATAATCTCTTCCTTCTTAAATTTCTGTATTTCACAATCAGAGTTGGGTTGTGAGGAGAATAGTAATTTGATTAGGTGTTACTGGTTTAGGTACAAGTTGTGTCATACATCAGCCCACTGAAAAAGAAAAAAGGATGGAATTTCATCTACAGCTAACAACTTCATCGATATTATATGTATTACTCATCTATTTTTTTTTTTTTATTCAGAAGTTTCACATTTACGTCTAATCTTTATATTTGATCAAATTCCTAACATCATAGATGATAATGTTCACATTAATGTGTAGATATGAACTGTCTCTCTTCCTTCAAACAATCTGTCTATGATCTTTTATGGTTCAGCACTGTTAGAAATATATTTTAGGCTTACAGACTAAATAATTTGCAAAGATTAAAAAAAAAAAAAATAATTGCTTTCAGCAATCTTGTATTTAATCCAAAAACCTATTTTAGTAAAAGTAGTGTTGATTAAATTCACTTAAAACAAAAACCCAGATGCTGGAAGGACCTTAACACTGTTCACACAGAAACTGCTCAAATACTGCAAATAATAATTGGATAAAGAAACTTTATACGTTCTACAATTCTGAAAGGTCATTAAGAGATAAGTAATGCACAGGTAATAGGCAGAAACAGTTGACATATCACATCTTGACTCCTGAGGGGAATCAACACACGGGTCCCTAGAAACAACACACTAGTTTGCATGACCATGGGACATAAATTCACAAAATAAGTAGGACAAATTCCCATCTCTGTGCTACCAAAGTAAAACTGGAATACCCCTGTTGACTGCAAAGGAACAGCTCTGAAATGACAGCACAGGAATGAAGAAGAGATTTTGGTTGGGTGATGGGAGATTTTTGGCATACTGAAATGCGTGGAGAGAAAACACATCTCATAAGGTTAAGAGGCTTGATCCTCCCTGCCACCAGCTGGTTCAGCACTGAGGGGTGAGGATCATCACCACTAAAAGAGATTCCAGCAGGACCATCATGCTATAAAACTGATTATAACAAAAAGAGATACATATATATGTAGCATGAAATTTTGAAGTTAATGGGGTTTAGCTATTGGTATCTATGAGAGCAGATTGCAAGCACTTTTTTTTCATGATGTCTACATACCTCTTATTCTGTCAAGATAGTATGAGGAGAGCAAACTGTAAATTTCATCGTATGAGCAGCACTAAAACAACCTGAATGGTGTTACCAGTCTGTATCGCAGCAGGATAAACTGCACACTGGCCTAGGAGAAAGGATGTTGGAGAACACATTCTGAACTGCTCTGGGGATCCTCCCTCTCTCAGACGGACTCAGAAGCATAAACAAACTTCAGCTGAGTTAAAAAATATTTTCTTTTGTGTGTGTTTATACAGTCTGAGCAGAAAACTGCCTTCAAGACGTCTATAGCTGCAAATTATGCAGGAACCACAGTCAGTTTGTTCTGAAGTAGAGGATCCCTGTTAGGGCTGATGATTGTCCGGGCTCTCTGACCAGCTACCAAGTCAGATCTCAAAGTTACAGCTAGAAAAAGTCATGTCCCAGTTCATTTTAAATCTGGTCAGATGGTAAAGACAAGGAGTGCCCACTGCAGTGGGAAGAAGATCCTCCATCGTACATTGAGGTTATCTCAACATCCATGTGATTCACTCTCAAACTGGGCAAGAGCCAGCAAGGAAGCAGAATATAAAACAATCTCTGGCCCCAGGAATCTATCAAGAGCAGCCTGTGGACATTTTACAGGAATGGCCACCTGAAAGCTGAGCACCTTAACTTGTAGCAGTGCCTGTGGCCTTGGGCATGTAAGTATTGTTAGTGTAGATAGTGAATAAAAGTGTTATTGCAAATGGTAAGTATGTAGTTTGAAGTACACATAGAACTTACTGTGTTCTTGCACTCTATCTCTGCTCACCAATAAATATGACTAACCACTACAACAATAATAATAATTGGGGAAAACCACCATCCCACAACACAACCTCTAAATGGAAAAATAGCATATATTATTCTTTTATTTAGACCTCTTAAACTCCAGTGGGAATAATTGGGAGCAAATGAAGACAGAATATCACCCGCAGTCTCTGTAGGAGATTGCTTCCCACACTGACATGTGTGCTTGTGTATTCAGAAGAAATTATATTCACTGAAAATACAACTCATTGTGTCAAAAGAACCTGGTAATTTTGAATAAAAAAAATTAACATTATTAGAAGCCAAGTTATACCCTAGACCAGTTAGTTCCCGTTGACATTGTATTCATCCCTAGCAGCAGGAACCTACAGTATTACGTTCCATGGCTGTGTTTCACTAATGATTTTTATTAAAATGGTATTTGTAAAGAACTGCATATTTCACAACATGCAGTCTACCTAGTCCTCTTGCTAATGTACTGAATTCTACTTGTCTTAAGACTTGAATTCTTTTGACATTTTAAAATGTTTTACCTGGTTGTTTTCTTTAAGATTTGGTCTTTTCCCCCCCCAAGTTTTCACATGGCAAGGACTGGGAACAATGGTGCTGGTCATGATGAAGAATCTCAGCAGCACTGGTTTTTTTTCTTTCCTTTCTTCCCCCCTTTCTATTACACACGGTGCAATTTTTACCGACTGATCTTTGCCTCGGTCTTTGCACACTTCAATAAAACAAGGACTTTCAACTTCCTGGGTTTTGGAGAATGACTGTACAAATCATCCTAAATCCCTCCTGAGCTGTTTGGGGCTGGAAGATGCACGTGGCACATAGAGTTCCTTAGCACTTTCAATCTTCTCTTTTATGATAGCTGGGAAGGAGCAAAAAAAAAAAAAAAAAAGTGAATGTGGCAGTAAAGAGTGGAGAGGCACAGAACTGAGATGGTCAAGAGGAGAATGGGAAGGACTGGGCTGTCTTGGTTCAGGCAGCTGGTACCATGCTCTAGATTTCCATCCAAGAGAAAAAGATAGATTTGAATAAGGAAAGAAGAAACATACTGCATTTGCAGAAGTGAAAGTCTGCCATGTGTTGTAGCAGACCACTGTAGAGGATAATTCATGTTACTGTAAATTATTGTAAAAAGTGATATGTGGAGTTATTGGTCACAAGTGACTTGTGGGCTCATTGGCTTTCTTCAATCTATAGATGAAACTTGTTTTGATAGAATTGCCATCAGGAGGTAGATGTGAGATCTGTTCCTCATATAGATCTCATCCATGATAAATATGTGGTTATTGTCTGAAGTCCTACAGCTAAGTAATAACATTTTTTGAAAATGACCATGTTACTAATTATGCCACCTCTGGATTGCATTGCAGTATCAGAGCCTGCTCCCCATCTCTGTTTTGTGAGCTTTGACATGGTAAGAATAGCTGAAAACATTTTATATATTGGTAGGTGAATTCTTATGCAGAAGTAGGAGAAAATAATTTCTAACTCCTTCCTTCAAAATTTAACATCTTTCAGTTTTTCATTTACTACCAAAGGGCTTAATTCTTTTATGAAACTTTCATATTTTTTCAGATATCTTATTTTAACAATAGTAGAAATAAAAATTATGCTTCCGGTAGGATTTGGTTTAAGAAAAAAGGGATTTTTTAAAAATTCATTAATTTGGATCTGTTGCTTTATTTCTTTTATTTCTTTTCTTTAAGATTTATCTCATTAAAGAAATTAAGGACCTACCTTTCTTTTGATTATGGTAAAGGAATAGAATATCTGAACTCAGATTATGGAAAAAAATGAGTTTGCTGATGTAAAGTTGTATAATTCAGATCCGGTATTAGAATTTTTTTAATTGACTTCCTTTATGGCATGACTACGTTTTTGTACTCAGTAAATGATATCAAGTTTATTTATAAACAGTAATCTAAATTTAAAAGTTTAATTTTGAATGAAAATCTACAAATGTAGAAATTTCAGGAATAATCTTCTCAAAGTGACTCACTAAGAGTGGAAAGATATGACTAAGAAGCTCCAACCTGTAGCCAGGGGGCTCAAAACTTTTGTATAAATCCATTGCATTGTAAGACATTCCCATGAAAGCTTTCTTATGGTCAGAAGATATATATAGAAGTAATAGTGGATGAGAAGAGAAGATATGGAAATCCAAGGCTGCCTTTGCCTCCCTTGGATGCTCTGCAATCTGTAGTGGATATTTTCTCAGGTGCATGGGGAAATCTAATATCTCCCAGAAACCACAGAGCATGAAGTCCTCTGCCTGCATTTCTACAAACCCTCAGGACTAAATTACTTCCCATTGTATTTTGCTCATGTAATTTTTTTCTAAGATAACTACTTGGATTCATAAATGACCTGATATTTCTGCCCCCCCCCCGCCCTGCCCCCATCTATCTTTTTATGTGGGGTACAAAATCTCTGATAAACCTATATCATTTTAAATGAAGAAAAATTAGAAACTCATTAACTTCAGCATATTAACAGACAATGCGAAGGGCTAAACCAGATGAAGGAAGAGCGAATACGAATTCAAACCTTTAGGCACACATTTTCTTCATTATTGATAAACGATCTTATTCTTTTAATTGAGCATCTGCCTTCCCCAAAGAAAAGTGTCAGATGAAGAAAATGATGGAGAGGAGTGAGTGTGATCCTTGTCACTTAACCACACAGAGCAGGTGCTCAGGCACTGTCACGTTATTCTTGGTTTTTACTCCTACCAGCAGATTTTGTCAGGAGGTTTGTTGTGTATATTTGGGGTATTTCCCATAGTCCTTCATCTTCTCCTCATGGTTAGAAGTCTGTTTCTGGTAGGAACAGCTTGTAAGAAAAAAAAAAGCAGTCTAAGAGATCTTTGAAAAGTCAATGGGTCTTCAGGATAACAGCCTGAGTGTCAGCAGAGCCTGCTCGCAATGGCGATTTTAACAGAAGAAAGGGGAAAAGACCACTGTGGTTTTGTGACTGATGTCAAACATATCAGTGACGGATAAAGAGCAAATCTGTTGTCTGATAACAGGAATGAGACAAGGCTTAACAGATTACCTGCAATATCTTTATTTCCTATATCTTTATGGCAGTTTTATTTTCACAATGCAGGGATGGATGTAATTCTGAAGGAGAGAAAAAAAAGTCAAGCTGATTCCCCATTTGCAGCTGAAAGCTAATCAACAGGCAGTCAGCGACAGCAGCAGCATTTGTCAATATGAATCATGTGTTGGTCTGACACTGGGTTAAATTTGTTGCAATGGAGTTAGAAATATTTTACTGAACAGAATTTTAAAAATGTAATTGCATGACAGAAAACAAATTTAATCGTGAGAAGAAGCAGTTCAAGAATCCTTTGCAGTTTCAAACAAAGAAACTAGATAGAATAGACTGTCAATTTGATCTTTATTACGATAAGGATTTATAATAGAACATGAACTCCTGAGTGTTTCCTTGAGTTAGCCAGATTTTCCAAAGCATTCAGTAACTGGCTGAAATAAAAGTAGATTCTGCAATGAACTTTAAATAAAGTGTTGAAATGTCTTTTCAACAACAAAAAGGAGAAGTTTTAATTCATTCTTCCCTTTGTTCCCCCAACAAATATAGTTCCTGTGTTTGTGAGACAGATAAATAGGTTCAGCCTTTCCTTAATTTACAAAGAAACGAAGCTTTACATTTTCTTGATGAACAACATAACTCTGTTTGCATTTTCTGTATTATGTAGACCAGACACTTTTAGTACATAAGGAAGAGATAAAGTTATTTTGTGAGGGTGTCATCTACCAGGTTTTGAGAGGTGCTGCTGCTGTAGGCCAGACTACCTGGTACTGCTCGGCTCCTGTGACCTGAACAAGCAAAACAGAATCTCAGTAATTTCCCTCAATTGTTCAAGTAAGTCTGTGGTCACTGTGCACCATCAGATAAGCAGACAGAAGCCAAAAATGTAAAGACAACCCTATATCTTGACATTATAAAGTATGCAACAGCTTTTCTTATCCAGCTGTACTTAAGTCCTATTTACACAATTCAGTTCACTGTTTGAAAGCAGCAAAAACAAGGTATTTTGCCAGTTCCGTTCTTCCCAAACATTATAATCTTGTTTACATAAGCACCGTTTGAATTTACAGACAAATAAACCTTGAAAAAAGATTCATCAGACTCTGTGTGTGCTGCAAGTTCCAATGATGCCAGACTGTAATAATAAAATTTGGAATAACATTAAATGTAGAATGAATGCTGGTATTCTAATGCAAATTTGAATCTAATTAGCATTATTAGTTTTAATAATATTAATAGCAACAATGATGGATGAAATAAAGTGATATTGTTATCTGTGTTCTATTCTAAAGTTCCTTTTTTATCTTTTGGTTGTAATTTTGTATAAATTCAGAGTCTCTTCAGGTTCCCCCATAGCAGAACCCTTGGTCAGATCCTTCCCTTACTCTTGCATTATTTTTCAGAAGAGTTTCTGAGAGAAATAGCTTGAGAAAGTGTAACAGAAATACAAAACTGCCTACAAGGAAGAGATTGTATATAAAAGCTGTATAAATGCAAGGTAAGAATTTTATAGTGAATTTCATTCTTGTTTTTTCTTAAAATTCTTGTTTGAAGTAAATGTTTCAAAGCACTAAGAGGTAAGATGCACAATCTATTTATGTTTCAGATAGATTCAGTATAAGCTTTTAAGAGACACCATTTTTTACTACTTAAGTAAAACCTAAAAATATCTACAGTTTTATGACCTTTATCAATTTTCTGATTATGCACCAAACATTATAAGAATGCACTTGATTTCAAATTCTGACCTATGAAAATGGTCAATGACTTTCTTAATAAATTAATTGTAAAATAAACATTCTAGGTTATTTATAATTTTATCACATTTAGGAAGAAATTCATCACTGCATGAAGCAACAGAAAAAGACTGGGCTTGACCCTTTAACTCAATTAAAAATTGTTTTAACTAGATTACTAGTAATTATGAGTCATGACATGAGTCTAAGAGTTTAATGTCATTATTTAATCGCATGTGGACTATATCCATTAAACAGCAATATGACTCAGTTTATCACTGTTTCTTTATTTATCCTGCAGAGATAATACTAACCAAAAAGAGCAATGAAAGACAGTAGATAAGTTTAGCTCATTTATGATTTTTGTATGTTCCAGCCACCACTAAAGTTACACTTTTTAATAACAAGGGTCATCTACTTTCCTCAGAGATAAAGCTTTTCTATGTTCAAAATATAGTCAGTCAATATTAATCTAAATGGGTAAAACCTACATAAGTGTAGCTTCATTAAATAGCTTAAATTAAATATGTTTGGGAAGGAGTTTGGAAAATGGTGAAGGCAATCCGTCAGATTTATATTTGTATAAATGAGAAAATACAAAAAGCATTAAACAGTACATATGAAAAACGAAGTAATTAGTCATCCAGGTGAATAAGAGATTATAGGTACTGGAGTACCTGGTAGGTAACACATTGACAGAAAACTTACTAAGTCAAATTTCTAAGTATCTAGATTGCTTTGTTAAGCAGAATGGAAAAATAATTTAAAAATTAAAACACTCATGACATTTAACTTTATTCAAACTAAAAATGAGGTGAATGAATCATATAACCTGGGAAATAAACAAGGGAAAAAAGTTCAATAATAAACAGGCATAAATGAAGTACAGAATTAATGTTTTTCAGCCTCTTGAGTATATCCAGAGAGATACATCTCATCAGAGGTCTACCTTTTGTAGCTTATCTTGGTTTCTATCTAATGCCTTAATCACAGAAAAATAATCTTTCTCTTTCCTTAGTTTTCTGCCTGATTTACTGATCATCTTCAACAAGGCAGGGATTGTGAAGAAAAACACCATGGAACTCTAAATTTGAATATTCTGGGGAAAATTTTCAGAGCTGGAATGGTACATTTCTCCTTGAAACATAGACCCATAAGCACTTTTGTCTTAGTTTTTAATGTAGACTGCCTAAATACAGAGTCTTTTAGATAAAAGGCTGCCACAGAAACTGAAAAATGTTTGTACAGCAGACTGTTATTTCACATATAACCAGAATGTTATATACTTTTAAATATATATATATATGGAAATATATAATGAATTGTATTATGAAATATATGCTCATTATAAAACGTTTAGCTTATATCATATCCAAGATTGTGTTATATTTATTATAATGCAAAATTTTAACATAGCTTTACATACATATATAAAACATAGTATATAATGCTAAACATATTATGAAGTTGGACTATCTACAGAAACAGTTCCCATGCCCAGAACCATCATTCCATCCCATTTACAGCGCTCCATCCCATATTAGGGGGAGGCACGGGAGTCCTTTTATCCAATGTAGACCATGTTGAAGCCAAAGAAGGGTGGGACATGATCCTTGCTGTTTCTGTGGAAGTATCTATTTCCTTTTATCTCCTGATACTTAACACAGACAATTAGCATTTAGATACAGTTTATGGTGCCTCAGGCTGCTCCCAGCTGTTTCTTACTTAAGAGTGGTCTTTGGCATCCAACCACACTGAGCTCTATTTCTAGGAATGGTCTGTCCCATGCTGGGCTTGAACCACTTTAAATAATTCTAGGAAGAAGAGAAAAGCTGTTCTGGAAAACCAAATTGCCTGGGAAGGCTGTTCTAAGTACCTTAAAAAATTCCAGAGCAGGAAGATCAAGATTACTTTACATTCTCAGTGTTAAGTGTATACTTTTGTGTGAGGCTGATGGGAAACCCTAATGGTCTAATCCTGCTCCCTTGTTCACTCCCACTACTATTGTGACAAGTCAACACATTACAGGCAGTAGGACTATTCCACATGAGCAAAGAAATACTTATTGTGAGTAAGTAGGATAGAAAAGGCCCTTAGTGGCTGTGCTAAGAAACCTATTTAAGAGGTAGTTAGCGAGGGGCCAGAAGGAGTGTGTGAGAAAAATCTCCTACTTCCAGCTAGAAATGTGCCAGACCCTGAGCTCAAAGGCCTGGAAATGCTCTCATCACGCATACTCAAAAAAGCATCCTGCATTTTTCATGAAAGCTTAATTTATTTATAACTAAACGCAAGACTAGATTCCCTTTCCCCAGGTTTGCTTTACCATACAGCCTTATGCACATATAGAAACAAATTATAGGGATAAATTTTGAAACATATTTTTAATTACTTATTAAGAATATTTTATATGCTTATATTTAATGTGGTTGAAATAGCCAAAAGAAAATGGACTAGTGCTGCAACATATGCTTGATGAAGTATACACTGGAAATTAAGTTGGGAAAAGCATACAATAAGATCAGAACTTGGTTTTTGTTCAAAAATTACAAATAAACAAACAGGAAGAGATACTGAAAAGATGTCTCACGTGTATGTACTTTGAGGCCTTTGCGTTCGAACAGTGAGAGTGAATTAAGTTTTTAGGGTTTTTTGAGTTTTTTTTTAAATTGGACTAGCTTTTGATCCAAAGTCATGTCTGTGAATAATCAGAGAGGAAAATGGCTTCCATCACACAAGTGACATTAATCTAATTTTCCTCTGGGAATAAGGAAAACAACCATTTAAGCCTTAATGGAAATGGATGGACATTACACTGTTTTTCAGAAAGCTGCTTCTATGCTGCATTAACCCCAGCCTCCCCTGCTGAAAAAAGGAGAATGGGACCTACTAGAGATAGAGTGCTTCTTCTTGATGTATTTTGTGAGCTCTCTAGGGCTCCTCAGTGTTTTGTAGGTTAAAAAACATAAAACATGTAGATTGTATTTATAATTGAGTGGTATGCTATGTATCATTAATAAACAGAGGGTATTTACTTCACTGTGACATGTATTTTTGTCATATAAGATACATATGAGATATATGGTTAGAAACTCTCCTTTATGTCCTACCTAAAACAACAGTGCTGTACCTGATAGAAATCCTTTACTTAGTTGAAAATAGTACCAGAAAATGAGTTTTCATCAAAATACCCTGAATATTGTTCCTTGAGGTTGTCCATACATATAGCAATTACTCGAACCATCAAGAAGTTTTGGTTCAGAAGGATTTTTTTTTCTGAACTTAAAAACACAAGAGTAGAGTCTGTTTTCTTGAAAATAAGTCTTGTTTCTTTAGAGTTGTAGTTGGGTTTCCCAAAGAGATATTAACTTCTGTTTGGCTTAATATTGATAGATAGTTTTCTATGAATTCAATATAAAGTTGACTGTTCAAAGTTTGAGAGGAAAAAAAAAAGCAACGTAGTAGGTCCATTTGGTCACAGGGAAACCTTCTGGGAAAGTCTGAGAAATGAAAAAGCATTGATCCTATTTCTCTGTGATTAATAAGTCAGTGAAGAGCTGCAGTTTTGAGCTGCATTTCTGACCATTCGGGCAAACTTTTTCATTGAAGAACATTTAGCCACAGGCTGAAGTTTTCCTGTACATTTTCTGATGCTAGCCTGTAGGCAAGAAGTTTATTTTTAAGTTACTGTGACCAATTGCACTTTAATGACAATGACAGCTAATTCTGATCTCATTTTTGTAATTGCATTTGCATTTACATTTACATTTACATTTACATTTGCATTTGCAATGAAATGCAATTGCATTTCTTTCAGTGACACGCCAGGAAAAATATATGACTGCTGTAGCACTTGCAAACAATCCACAATGAATAATTCACTTGGTGAGTTCAGAGTCTGTTTCTCGACATGGAATCATCATGAGGAGATTATAATTTCCTTGAATGTATTCATGATTAGACTGAACTTTGGTAAATTGTTTTCCTTTGTGGATTAACTGTCAGCAATTAACTGCATGCCTGATTCTTCATATTTAGCATTTGAGGTGTCTTAGTTTGTGGTGATAGGCTTTTATTGAACGATACTTCTTCTCCTTTTGCATGTCTCCAAAGGGATCGGTTGGAAGACAGCATGGAGAAGTTTGCTAAACAAATGTGGGACTTTGTGAATAAGGAAGATGTTTTTTTTTCAGAAGAAAATATTTCTCTCTTAACTAGAGCAGAACCAGACATTTGTTATGCAAAATAAAGATTGTTTTCTATTAGAAACAACGTTGACCGAGCGCTGTGGAGCCATCAAGGCAAATAAAGAAATCCGCCAGGAACTGCAGACACACAAGGAGTGGTACACTTTTGTTGGACAGACTTAATCTCTGGCAAAAAAAAGATGGTGGTATCTCACTTCTGCTTCTGCAAAACATTTTAAGCATAACATAAATTAACAGAAATAAGTGAAATCTCTGTAAACTAAGGTGGATTACACTTTCATACCTGTTTTTGTCTTATCAAAGCCAGAACTTGCTCTGAGTTTAATTTGAATTAACGCAATCCTTGCACTAACATTTCCATTACTATTTCAGAAAAGCAAAAGTAAAGTTCTGCTGTGACAATACTTACTTTATATTGGTGTGTTTATTTTTAAATCATACATCTTCCTTTGAACCTCCTTCTATGGTCAAACCTTCTTCAGTCCTAACATAAATAGAGTCATTACACTCTGTTTTATTTACATTACTAACATTTTAAAATTGTGTGCCAAAAATAATTTGGTCTTATCTTTCACTTGGGATTCAGCTGAATTCTCTTCAGCCTATGTCCAGCTGAATTCTATCCTGTTAATACAGCTTATGTTTATCAGATACTATGAAATGTTGCCTTTTAAAAGGGATGCTGCTGTCTACATAATTTCTTTTCACTCACTGAAGATCACATGTATTTATTTTCCTTCTCCTCTGTGAATTCCTTTTGCCGATTCCACTGTTATTACTTTCCTCATGTGTGAAAAACTCAGTAGAATTGCTGAAACACTGGCTAACAAAAGAGTCGCAGCTTCTGAAGCGCCAGCTCCATTGCAGAGCAGTCGTGATCTCTGCCGTGATCTGCTCCATAATTTTGCTGCGTGGGTGGGTGTGATTTTTTCCCTTTGTGTTCCCTGACTCACAGAGCACTTGATAAAGTATGTGGAGAAAGAAGAGAAGTGAGGGCGCAGACTGGCCATTAAAGCTGTACTTGTACTACAGTGAAATGCAAGTTTTTCCATAAGAAATATGTCCTGAGCAAAGCAGCAGGGCTAAGACCCAGCCATCCACAAACCCCCTGCTTATACTCTGGATTGTGAAAGTCTTTTTGTGATAAATGTGGTGTGGGCAGCAGCAGCCAGCAGTGCTGGGGAGTCCAGAGGAAGAATGCTGTGTTTAACATCCTCTGGTGGATATATCAACTCTTAGCTCTTTTCTTACCTCATTTAATCAATTTAGATTATGGTTTATCATAGCCCAATAGCAGCATAACAACGTGATAATGTGAAACAACCACTACCAGTATGATTTGTTTGCCTGAAGAAACTTCAAACCCCTAGAAAATACAACACAATAATATTGTAATATAAAAACAATATATAAGCATGTATAATAATGTATAATAGTACACGATTCTCTATAAAAATCATATCAGTGGTGGGTTTTTTGCTAAATCTACTGCTTTAAAATATGTACTTATGATACTATTGCATATATATATATCTACAGATAGGAAAAAATATGGAAGAATGTAATTAAAAATAAAAAAACAAAAGAAAAGGTCTGTAAGAGTAAAGCTCTATTATCTTGATTTAAGAAAAAAGGTTGGATGGAATATTTATAAATTCTTTACAGACTTTAGATAATGGAGTTATTCTGCACCGAATATGGACTAAATGGAGAAAGGTGAAATGAGATGGAAGACAGTTTAATTGAATGTAGGTCTGTCAAAATTCTTCCTCAAATGATTGATGAGAAATGACTGTCTAAACCTCTTAATTAATCATTCCTGTAACAAAAAAAAAAATAGTGTGTCAGGTACAATTTCATTTTTTATAGTACTTGATGGGCTGGCTTTAATTGTAAATTTATTGCCAAAATAAACCTGAAAGGTAGATGAACTGGAAATAATCCATGTGTAGCAAACTAGAAGTTATGTCTAACGTACCTCTAATGCACTTCTGTCTTTCTTGGGTACATACAATACCTGTTGAAACAATAACAATCATGGAAGAAAAATACAATCCATAAAATACCTCCAGATTATATTACCATTATGGAGTGGATCAAACACATTTTTGAAGGAAATTCATTGCCTTTGATGGAGTTTCACCATAGACAAGTTCAATTCTGTGTTTTTAATTACCACTGCGAGTACTGAACTGGGGAAGGGTGTTTAAACTCATAATTGACACACCAACATATGGAAGAGAAGTAAATATGCTATTAATTAAGAGCTAAATGTTGACACGTAGCAAGATTAAATTATATCAAAACATTAAATGTAACTTGTTTAATGCACTATTAAATATCCAAATGTTGTGTATATGGAATTGTAAATATATCCTTGAATTCTGAATGAGTTATATGGCAAAAAATAAGGTTTTTCCAAACACTTGGGCCTGGCCTGCCTTTATCCGGCGGAAGTCAATGACAGAATAGAAGTAACTAGCATACTGTTTTGTCTCAGCTATTACATCTTGTCACCAGGAAATGTTGTGTTGCTGCTTACATCTGTGAACATGGGCTTTCCATTAGGACATGTGCTGCTGTACAAAGCTTTCACATTAAGAAAATCCTCAATTTACTTTTAAGCGTTGTACTTCATTACAGGAGAAAGCACTGTCACTGAGCCTCATCTACTATGGATTTAGCATTTGTCTTTTGATTGCTTTGCGTTAGACATACAATATCAAATTCTCAGCAACAAAACCACAACAGATTCTGTAAGTGTAACTTTATAGCACATAAAGATGTTCCTCAAAAATGTGAGCATAGGAAAGAAACCTCTGAAGAAGGCAGAAAGGCAGATTATAATTTTTCATACAAGATTCAGACCTTCACAAGAAGTGACATTAGCATTTGCAGCACAATACGGACTTTAAAAATACTCAAAAGCATTGGTAGTAGAAAAAACAGAAGGGAATATGAATTATTAGTGCATATTATTAGTTATACTGTTTCACATCATGCTTCCAGAATTTTTCCTACTTCAGAGTTATCAACCCTAACAGAATATATTGATTTCAATTCCTATCTCAGTTTGATAAGATTCATTAAAAGCTGAAAAATTAGCAGGCTTGTTGTCCTACAACGAAGAGATGGAATTAAGTTAATACCTGTGGATACAAAAGGGAGGAAGAACAGTGTTTAAATTAAAACACTTTAATATATAGAAAAACAATTATATAGTTTTTGACATGTGATTTGGTTTCTTGTGCTTTTGTGGGCTTTTTGTTTTCTGTTTTATTGTTTTTTTGTTTGTTTGGTTAGGTTTTTTTGGGGGGGGGTGGGCAGGAGGGAAACATTACTGAAATATTTTAAAGTATTTTTTACAGGAGATAGAGGATCTCATGTACTTTGGCTCTTGTTCCAGGGTATATTCTATTCACAGTAGCTGAAAAGTTATGCCATTAAGGCATAACTATGTATAGGTTGCTAGTATAATCACATTAATAGCTTAAGTTCTGCCCATGTAGCTAAAGTAACAAAAACCCTTGTAATTTAATTATGTTTTTATAGTGATAACTGTTATAGTAGATTTCAAAGTAATACTATGTCAAAACCTATATATATGCTATTATCACAGTCACAGGTCTATGTAAATATCTGTCTTGAAATACCTTTTAATAACTACTTTAAAATACTTCTACTTATAGATGATGATTATGCATGTAAAATAAATAAATATGCATGCATGCATGTGAAGATGAAAATAATTAGGATCAATAAAATAACTTACACAACAAAGGTAGACATAAGATTATGGCTGGTCCATTAAAGTCTATGAATATCTGCCCATTGACTTCAATTAGCTTTAGATTAGGCACTTAAACAGCAGGAAGCAAATGGAATATTCTATTTGATTATCCTGGTCAATGAGCAATGAATGCATAAAAATAACCATCCACAGGCCTCTCTAAACTAAGCTAAAGAACAGCAACTTTTCACGATTTTATTCTTACTTTTTTTTCTTTTTTTTTTTTCAGTCCAAAGCATTCTGGGTATTTCAGAGATAAGAAAGAACTAACTTCTATGTCTGCCATTAATTTAAGTGCAGTTTCAAGACTTCAGAATAGGGGTCCACATATTAATATTATTGAAAATTTATTTTAATGGGATATTTTTTGATGGTTTCAAATAATTTTTCACTACAGAGCCCAGAAGATGTGCTATATGCCCATGAACACACCCAGCAGCCAGTTGAAATGGAAAGGAAGACAGTGACTTTAAGCAGGGAGTCACCACCACCCTTGGCAGGGGTTAACACAAGTGGCAGGTGAGCAACCACAGTGCTGTGGCTGAGAGGGGACTCAAACAAAACCCGGCACAATTAATGTTTAATGGGCTGAGATAGACAGTCGTTGGGTAATAAATGTATCAATTTACCAAATTTATTAAAAATAGGTCAGCGGTTAATTGGGGAATTCAGAGGCCTGCCAAGTCTTGCAGTCCTGCCATGAATCTCTTCCACTTTCTCCAGTGCCAACCACAGCCTAGGTGGTATCTCATAGTTTCCTTTACCAGCCACTTCACTGTGTGCAGGGCAAGTGGTTGATGGCAAGAGGATAATTCACCCAGAAGCCTCTGTTCTGCTGCCTTTAGCATCAGTGGCCGCTGCCCCAGAACAACCATCCACAATAGAGCAGGAGCTTTCAGGCTGATGGAGACGATCTTCCTCTGTCCTCTGGGCTTCTTATTCTGTATTTCTTCTCAGACTAATTCTTTGCTTCTTTCTCTGCCTCTTATCCTCTTCTGAAGAGGTTTTGTATTTATCCCTAACTTTACCAAGCCATTTGGACATCTCTGGGTCTGAAAAATATGACCAATTACTTTGTGCCAGTTGCTGTAGGTCTCTAACAGGAGGGAATATACTAATTACTGCATGCAAACCATTTTTTTTTGGCCTTTATTGATTCAAAGTTGATCCAAACCATACAATTTTTGGTCATAGTTTAGCAAAATATGGTTTTGATGCCAGCTGGAAGGATCAATATTGGAGGACCTCTCGGTTTTCCACTGCTGAATATACCTGAGGGTATCAAAAAATGGCAAGCACTCCCAAGGAACATTTAAAACTAAGTAAAATAGAAAACATTGGTTATCATTCATCAAAAAATCAGTGTTATATCTAATTTCACCAAAGGGAAAGTGTACAAAACAGTGTTTAAAATACAAAAGAAACATGTATACTAAAATTGAAGATATTGTATAGTATTCTGACACAATTGCAAGCACAAATGAGACAAGACATCTTGCTACATCTAAAATATTAATTACAAAACATTGAGAACTGGAAACTTTTAAATTAAATTATGCCTTAAAGTCTGTAGTATAAGAAATTAGAAGATGACAGTTTGGGGTTTTTGCTTTTTTTTTATTATTGTTAAGGTAAAAAGTAGATTGCAAATTAATGGTCAATAGAAGCTGACATGGCTGCTGGGATAGATGAGTGAGAAGACTCTTCAAAAGCTCAGAGCTATAGCACTAGAAGCCTACCTCTGGAAGACGTTGCTAAAGGAAAACAAATATGATGAGGTGCTTTTGACCATCAGTCTTACAGAACACCCAGATAAGCACTCCCTACCTCTCCTGACATCCACAAGCAAGGGGAGCAAGCAGGAGGAGTTACAGGCTGTGATTAACTTGAGCATTAACAGTTGGGATTCTCCAGCTACAGAATTTGGAGGATTTTTGTATCTTGCTAGTTTCAGCTACGTTGTCCTGAGGATTTATGGAGAGTAAGAGATCCTTTATGTAGAGAATATGTAGATAAAGAAGTACAGCACCAGCTCAGAAACATGGGCCATCAGGATGAAGAATAATGACTAATATCCAGACCTGAACTAACACCTGCAGTATTTGAAGAACGATGGGCCAGCTGGAGTAAAATATCATTGATGTATTTTACCATAACAATTTGCATATTGATAAAACCCCATAATTTAGATTGCCTCAGGTTTTCTCTGAGCTATTCTGCTGATACCTACAGCCTCTTATCTGTGGATGGAAGGAAAATTACTTGTACTGTCAATAACTGTTTACCTATATTAAAATAATTAGCAATCAGAGTGTACTCCACTGCCTTGAACGCAGGGAGTCTAATTAACTTTCTCCTTTGGATTTATACATCTACTAACAAATACGTGAAAAGCCATCCCATGTCCTCCATCATGGAAATGTGTCTGTCTTTATTTTGGAAAGGCAAATACCAGTTCAAACAAGGACACCCTTTATGTCAGGGATTTGTCATTGTATCTTTTCAGTACATCATACCATTCCACTGCCTTATTCAACACAGAGCATTATTCAACGTGTTACACTGAGTGATGCACTGCAATGACAAAGTGTTAATCTCCATTAAAAATTTAAAAGACAGACAGCTATTTTCATCTGGAGAAGCTGCTGCTGATTCATCTGCGGCCCTTCCCAGCTGAGGCGAAGTGGCAGCCATATCTCCCAAGCTATTACAAATTACTGGAAAACCATCCTTCAGTTCAACTTCCAGCCACAGAAGCTGGAAAGTAAAATTGTTTCATAAAAAGATGAATCCCGGTGCTCTTTTTTGCTACTTGATATATTACTAAAATGAAATAGCATGACTTTCCTAAAATCTGCAGATGATTGTCAGAGGTTTAAGTACAATGGTCACCATCACGATCTCAGACATTATTTTACCCTGAGAATACATCAACGTGCTTACATCTTTCTGTGGTGGGAGGCTTCCAATTAATTCTGTAGCAGTTTGTGCTCATTTGCTCCGGGGTCTGGGGAAACCAGTGTCCTCCTGCAGAGAGCAGAGCCAGGGTTACCAGTGGGTGTTGAAGGCTGAGAAAAAGATAATGTCATCTGCAGCAATTATCATCTTCATTGGTGATACCTTTTTGGAAGATATAGAAGAAAGAGGTGCCCATAGTAATATAATTTAAACCAAGCTTTATGTTGAATGGCCATGGAGACCGGGCATAGGCTGTTAACGATGTCACATAGTGCTGCAAAGGCATCACAAGCTGGTAGGCTTGGGTGGCTTGCAAAGAAAATGTTGATTTCATCTGCCCCCCAGCACGTTGATTGTATTGCCTGGCATCTTTTCCCTCACACGGTTACTGAAACTTTTCTGATGGCACTGAATTCATACTCATATAGCCTTTAATAATGGTGCTCTTCAGTGAGAAATTTAATCTACTCTTTATATATTAATCTTGATAATGGCAACATGAATAAAAGGCAGAGAGGGAAGAGGATGATAAGAGAAAGCTCAAGTAGGATAGCGTAGGTGTTCATGACTAGACTGATAGAGTGACATTTACATCTTTTATTGCTTGTTTTTAAGAAAGACGCAATTTAACTTTAGAAATGCAGACTCTTCTCATGTTTTTACATTGGGCAAGGCACATAAAACATGGTGACCACAGACAGATCACAAGATCCATGCAAAGTTGGGAACGGTAGGGTAAGGCAAAAAAAGTAGTGGCTAAACCTCACTGAAATAGGTAGCCTGAAGGGACCTAGTCCACAGGAATTATGGATTTCTTGACACAAAAAATCCCAAGACCATGAGCAAATATAGAAAAAGGGAGGGTAAAAATCAGGTCGGAAAACAAACACATGGAAAAGAAAAATGGAAAAGTTTTTATTATCTTAATTGTGAAATCTTATGAGAAATGATGAAAAATGTTACCATGAGTAATGTCTGAAACCCATATAAATTGGTAAAAATATTTGATGGATGACACCAATTATATTGAAGAGATACCATTTTCTTAATCAGAAAAAGACGAAACAAAGCAAAACAGTGAATTTATGTTACAGATTTTAGCACTCAGACATTCTCATGCAGTTATAAATAGGTTTTTAAATAGGGTAGTCTGTGGGACACATAATTCCAGCTGACATGAGGAATTGTTGAAAAGCGAGAGGAAACCTGTCCGTGCTGCTTGTTAGAGTAACAGCTTGTGACTGCATGCAGAAACAATTCACCCAAAGATCCAGTCTCCTTCTGTTACCAAGAGCACAACAATGGATTTTTGACTATGATGGGGAGTGCCACAGGTGATTACAAATAATGGTAAGCAAATATTCATCCACTGTTGCAATAAATTTAAGTGTAAGGAATTTAAGAATGAGTATGAAATAATACCTAATACAGATGAAGCATGATAAATATTTTTTCCAAAATTATTTTAAAAAATAATCAAACAAAAATTAAAAAAACACCCCAGAGCATCCTAATCTCTTTTAGAAAGCTTGTTCTTAAAAACCATAGAAATCCTGTATTTTAACTTCCTCTTGTGAGAAGTTCGTGTTCTGGGCTGTTCCAGCACTGAACTGAGCGAATACTCCATGACTCTGTTAGCACAATGACAAGCCAAAGTAATAATTAGTTTGGGCATAATACTAGCATAGCTACATGAATTTGAGTTGTCTTGATTCATGAGCCAAGTCCTGTAAAAATACACCATACATCTAAATGCAACATCTAAATATTCTCAGAGACAACTAGCAATTTGTACCATTGTTTAATACATTGGTGAAGGTATAACGTCCTTCACCATCTACAGCTTGTATTTGTAGGTGGATATCTGTTTTTTACAGTTTTATAGAAATGAAACTCATGTCATTATGGATTTATAGATATCTTTCCTAAATTTTGTCTCTGTTTACATACTGTGTAGCAGTGCAGCTTGCAGGTGCTGCTGTAATACAGAAATTGAATAAATGGGAGAATAATGGTATTAAGCATCAAGAACTTTTGATTCACATCATATTTTAATTGTAGTTGTTTTTCTGTGCAAATGCTACTGCAGGGAAGAGAGTTATGGGAAAGCACAGAAAAATCTATGCTATTAATTTTACCTCTATATGCATTCTCAGCCATGAAAGTAATAAGCAAATGTATTTTATTTGTAAACTAATGACTATATGCATACTTATACATAAATTTTAAAAATTTCAGGCAAATGCAAAAGTTACTGTTATTTAGAAATGTAGATGAGAAAACACAGGAGTCTGGCCTCAGGTGCAAGGGAAGCTGAGATTGTAAACTAGAATTGATGCCCTAGCACTTGGCGAGCTGGTGGGTACATCCTCTCTGGGATCAGCTGTGGGACCAGGTGTGCACGTCACCGAGGAGGCTGTAAAAGTAGGCTGTGGGACACTAGTCAAGGGATTTTGTGGATCTGATCAAGCAGCTGCCCTGAAGTAAAACCAGAGGATGAAGGTAAGAAAATGTTGTGAAGGAGAACTGCTGGGGTCTGGAGTATGGCATGGGTGGGAGTGGTTAGAGTATCCTCTGCCCTGAGGGGTTATAATAAAGGGTTAAAGGAAATTAAGTTTTATGCTGAGAGACAGGGTTGCAAGGGAAGGCATGGATTCTTCTTATGGCTCTGAAAAGTTACTAAGGAATGAAAACAGCTTCACTTCTTTCTTCAAAGCCTCTGTTTTGTATCTTTTCATATCTACTACAAAGCCTGCTTCAAACTTCTGTTTTCTTTCCCTGTAGCAATTATTTGCAGCCTGTAGGGTTGAGCTGATCCTTCTACTTTACTTTACCATGCCAGTAATTTTCAGGGAAATGAAAACCAGAAACTGACAAATAATTCTTAATAATAATGAGAGTAAGTAATTAATAATAAGGAGTAGTGTTTTTAAGATAAATTCAGCTGTATTATTTGGCTGAGTAACGAGTGGACAGAGTTGCAAATGGGTGTAACTTACCAAAGTTTAACTGGAACTCGAGACATTCCATCAAGATTTCTGGAACATATAACCTAAATTAGCACAGGTGTAACCTGTCTCCTGAAAACAAGCTAAATGCAAGCTTCAAGGCTGTTGTGCTCAAAGATGTCCCATGAGGCGTGGCAAGCTTGTGTTTAAACTTGTGTGTTTTGTGGCTTGTCTCAGAGTGGGAGTAAATGTCAGCTTGTTGAATTTCTAGTCTGATATTAAACTAGAGAACTCCTGCCCAAAACCAGGGACTTACTATAAGAGAGCCAGGGAGATCAGACATATGGGCATAAAACACAAAATTACACCCTTCTGATATAAACAATTTGCAACACACTCTGAGTGGGTGGTAGAAACCTGAGGAAGAGTAGCACTGAGAGTGTGTCTCGGAGAAACCTAACCTGCAGTGCAGAGTGGCCTAAAAAAAGAATCTCAATTCTGCCCCTAAAGCCCTTGTTTACAAAGGACAGCAGAGCAGAGAGAAAAACATTGTCTCTCTACAGCATCAGCCTCAGCTGCATCTTGATATGGTGGTATTTTTCTAGGTGTAACAATATAAAAAATTAGTTGTTCTCAGGGTGTCCAGAGAGGGAAGAATTCAGAAGAAAAGAGGGTTTGAAAAACCTCTCAGAGAAGACAAAAGGAGATAAGTTGCTTCCTCTGATTTTCTTCTTTGTATACAAGCCCACAGGTGATGCTGAAATCCAGATTTCTGGTACTGACCATGCACAGCTGTTGCTCAGTTATGTACTGCATCCCCCACGGCTACTAAACAGAAGTCAAATAAGTCGTGTTTGTGGTTCCCTTTAACTACATTAATTGCCAAGTACTCATGTGATCATGCATAGGAAGAGTTTGAAGGAGTAAAGAAACAGATTATATAAGTCCTTCCTAACTATACACACATTTTTTTTTCCAACTGTTGAAATAAAGTTTTATTTTCCTTACCGACAAAGCTCCTCCTGGCTGTAATGACAGCAAGAGAAATAGAACCTTATAAAAGCACTTGGAGAGTTGCTTGCTGATTCATGTGACAAAATTGGTGTCTGAAATTGAGCTAATTAATATTCTTATTATGATAATCACCTTCAACATTTCCCTTTATTTTTCCAGGCTTTTTCCTTAGCTATCTGTCTCTGAGATAAGAAATTTATTATCAGTGTATCAGCCCAGATACATTTCAGGGGAAGAATGGCAAGAATTAATTCTGGTCTATCTGAGGAGAGTACAATTAGGAAGCCTTCATGATGAGACTAAATCTCCAGATTATTGAATCAGATATTCTCAATTCAGACTGCTCTGAAAACCTAATACTCCATTCACTTTTCAAAATGCACTTGGAAATAATCACCACTGTAAGGGAGGATCGGGGGAAAGCTACCTGTAAATGATCTGAGACAAAACAATAATTTCATAATTTTAAAAGCTTGTTTTCAAAGTTAAAGGTAAAATATATTTTTTCTGCCTTTTTATAAATGTTAATTTTATTGGTACAGTGCAATATTTTTGATATCATATTTTTAAATCGTTATCTTTTGGAAGTTCTCTTTGACCCTTCATTTTTCACATGATCAACACACTGATAGCTCTGAAAGAATAATTATAATGGATGATACTGCCTGATTTTGTTTCACTGGGAACTCATCTGGGTAGCATTATCCAAGCTTTGACACATCGATGGCTTGTCATGTATTTTGTAAAGAATTCAGGGGGAAGGAAAAAAAAGTCAACTTCAGATTTGATTAATGCTTTCCACAAATAAAAATGAATGTTACTCTGACTTCCAACTTGTCTTTGAGTCTCCGAAACTGAGTGAATTTTTTGTTCCCTATCCTCTGGAGATCATGACTGTAACTAATGAATACAGAGCATTAAAATATCTCACTCTCCAAAATTTGGGAAGTGGGGGGAAAACAAACAAACAAAATACTCCCAGCCAGACTTTTCACCTATGTCAAAGAACGACAGTGAAACTTAAAAGGAGGCAGTCATGTCTTGGTGTCCTTTCCCTTCCTAGTCACTTCTTAACTTACTTATGGAAAAAATGGTCATCAAATAATTTCATCTAGGGTGTTGGAGTTGATGGTGCTATGTTGCTCTAGGACCTTTTAAGCACACGGTCTTCATTTCTGGAGCCATCCTTAGTAGGTAACTCTAGAACTGATGATTTAGTAGGCTTGAAATGAACCTGGAAGCAATAGAGAGACAACCAAGTCATAGCAGGTGAGTGTTTATTTTTACATTGTGTAGATTTGCTTGAAGTCTAATCCTCTGAATTGAAGAGAGGACTGTCAGATGAGGTCTTGCTGGCATGAGATACTGCCAGAGCTATCTGAAAAGCTGATGAACAAAGTCCCAAGCCTGATATGTATTAAAAGATGACTAAAACAAAACTCCTGCTCATTTGACTTAATAGTCTCCACTGAGAACCCATCACTGTACCACGGCCTTTCTCCTGCGAGTGTTTAGCCAACTTTGTGGTTCACATTTCTTGCATTTTTTTCATGGGTTAATGTCCTCTCATTTAGCTTCAAGTTCCAGATCCAGGCAACCTGCAAAATGCAACAAGCAGCTCACAGGCTCCACTGGGCTTCCTCAGCTGATTCCACTAAGAAACTGAAATATTTTCCTGGCTTTCAAGCAACAAACCAGCAAACAAACCCATTAGTTTCTGGTGAACCTGCCAGCTGCAAAACAGGGAGGAAAAAGAGAAATCCACAGAGCAAAAGCTATGGCAAAGCTTTCACCTGTGCTGTCCACACTTTAATTATAGAGGAAAAATTAAAGAAGTTTTGCTATTACAAGACTGTTTATCTTCATCTTTAAGATCTGCTTTCAATTAATCTATTTACCTGTTATTTTAAACCCTGGTATGAACTTAAAGGTTATATTTCAATGCATGAATAACCTTTTCTGCAACAGACAAGCTTTAGGAAAAAATGCTAGAATGGTATTTTATGTAACCTAGAGCAGAATTTATGTCTATGATCAAATATGCCCATATAAAGTTTATTTTAATTTCCCAACCCAATGTCCTAGTGTTTAAATTATTTTAGCTGAACCAGAAGCTACCTCTTCAATTCTGGGAAGTAGAGAATTTTTGAGGATGCAAGGTTGCATGATAAAGGTTTTTTTTATCATTTTATAAAACTGGTCATTGGTTTGCAGTTTGAAGATGAAAAGATATGAACCAAGTATTCACTCAAAAAGAAGGGAGAAAGCTTCATTACCAAACTGAATATTTTTTTTTGATAGCATGAACTTTTCATTTTCTTCATTTTTTTTCCTGTGGGTTTTTTTTTTGTGAAAAATTTGCATGGCATGAACTTCAGGAGTTATTTTTGTTACCTATATAGATTAAATATAACACTAATTTTAGCCCAATTTTAACACTAAGCCAGCACTAATTTTAGAAATTTATGCATTTATTAAAAATGAAAAATTTTAAAAATAATGTGCAAATATTGAAATAGTTATATTAATGTATTAACTGTAGGACTGGGAAGAAAAAGGGAAAGAGAGAGTGGCTGGACAAGCTCACATAACCAGTTAAATCTAAATCTCACACTTCACCTGTGGGTAAATGTTGTTTAAGGCAAAGGTACCATCCAAAAGGAATGTCCCTGGGGTGTGGCGGAATGATTACATCGTTAAGGATCCCACTAGGTAGCTGGGTTTGCCCCTGCTGCTGAGACAGGTCCTGGCTGGACTAACCACCCAGCTAAATCTGCTTTGTGGTGTAGCAGTGGTGGAAAAACTGCCAGGATGCTCAGTGGTAATCAAGTAATGAATGGGGAATAGAAGTGTTTCATGTGCCGTCAATCTGATTCACAGGGAATAGAATAGAAGGAATAGAAAAAGGAGAAAAAAACCCCAACTTCTGAGATGCCTCAGAACAGAATAATGAAGATTTGCTGGGGATCTTTCTGTACAATTGAGTCATAGGCTTCTACTCTGAACATGACTTCCATTCATTAAATTTACTGAGAATGCCCACTGGTCTAAGGAGTGAGTTATATCCTTAATAAAAGGAATTCTTTTGCTCTTTTTATTCTATGGATTATTTATCTGCTGTCTAATAATTCATCAAAGCTGGAAACTACCAGTGTTGATGGGAAATAGTCTAGTATTTAAGAGTTTCTGTTGCAATGCCTATTTTTAATTAAACATTCTCAAAGAAATTTTAAATCTAATTCTTCTGGGCCTGTATCAGAGAAAACACCCTACACTCTTCTTTACCCTATAAATCATACCCTATATTCTCTCTTTTTACTTCCTCCCATGTATGCACCTTACTCCCGAGGGTAAGTTGAATATGTTTTTATCTATTTTTATCAGACTGGTCCATAGCTGAGCACTCTGACTACAGTATTCGATTTTGGATAAAATTAGCTTTAAACAAGCCAAGTACTTGGAATGGCAATTTTTCCATTATCACTTAGAGTAGTTGGTAGTAGCTTTGGGCAGTAAGAGGTGAATTTTGTAAGAGATGTGGTGACTATTAGAAAAAAAAAAAAAAATTCAAAAATATTTTTTTATTTGTGGGTTGGCTTTCTCCAGGTATTTGTTACATCAATCTGTCCTCTGAGAAACACTTACAATAAGGCCAAATTTGTCCAAAAATCTTGATTGTGATTGAGCATTTGTGGAAACTTCACAGTGTACAGTCTAGCAAAGAAGCTCACTAAATACAGAAAGATTTAACCCAAAAGAAATCTAAGATCATGAGAATAGAACAAGATATGTTTTAACAGTCAGTGCATAACTTACCACAGCAAGGGGGCAGATTCTAAGATCCCCAGCCATGCAGTTAACACAGGTGGAAAAAAATCTGCCTCCATTTTTTGAATCTCAATGCATGCACCTATATGACCATGGAAAAAATAAAATTAAATTCAAATTCTGTAACCAACCAATAAATCTTACATTAGCCTGGTGGGAACTATGACTCTGAGTCCTCAGTGAGCCAGAAAGAAAAAGCTTCAGTGTTTTCTATCATTTCCTAACCCACTTATCTTCCAACCCTCTCTGCGTGTTTCAAAGCCCTTGAGACAACATCAAGAACTTCTCCCATTTTAAAGAATCGTATTCATCCAATCAGGGAAAAGAAATTACATGAATGCAATTATGTGATTAATCACAGCTGACCAGCAAAGAGCCCATCCAGATCCAGAGTGCTGAACACTATGATGATCACCAAGCAAAACACATTGGAGGGAGCAAATACCACATAAGCCCAAATAACAAATTTAAAGGACTCAAGATCTGCACATGAATATTTCATGAACTGAAGATGAAGCTGTTTGACAAATTATTATTTTTCCATTTCTGATAATAAGGATTTTCATTTTAGGTTTCATGAGATTTTTATCCCTGAACTGTAATAAAATATCTCTGTATTAAGAAATTTTTGGGAATTAATTCATTCATAATGCATGAAGAAGGGAAAAAAAAAATCACCTCTCTATGCCACTGTATCCCAACATGGAAATTAAATTTAATTGTTACATTGTTGAATATACACAATTATGTTGTTAGTGAAAAGAAACATGTTAGACTTTTGCATTTTAAAAAATTCCTTTTAAATATAACCAATTTCAGTGTTGCCTTCTACACTACTTGGAGGTCATAGAACAGGGCTCAGATCTCTCTCCATTTCTACTTACTGCAGCTTGTTAAATTAAGGACTGATGACATTTTTGACCTCAATAATTTACCAATATTTGAAATCTGGCAGGATTGATCTCTGCTCTAAATATGTTTGCTTAGAAATTGGTAGCATGTTAATAATGTAACAGTCGTTATGTATAAATTCATTTTCAGAAATTCCTATTTCCTGAGCCTAATGGGAGCCAGATTACTCCAGGTCTGGTGAGCCATGGATGATGGTGCTCTATCGTCCTGTCACCCAAGGTTGCATCATAATTATTTTTCTACTTTCTCTAACTTTCTCCTGATGTCCTAATCCCTGAGAGGGGAAACACTTTCAATGTGTCCTTGTTCCTTGGTGTTCTCCCCCTGCCAAAGGCTCTTTCTGGTGGCTACAGTCAGCCCAGTCCATGGCAGCAAACATTCTTGCTGCATACGTACAATTTAAGGTATGCCTACCCCTTGTTCCTCCTGTGAACTCTACCAACTGCATGTTTTCCTTTTCAAATCCCAAGGTATATTTTTTCTGTTGCTTCTATTGTGGAGGCAATCTTCCTCTTTTTTTTTTTTTTTCTTTTTTTTCTTCCCCCTCAAAAATTGAAAGGGAATATCAGGTCCACCTGGCTATCTATAACGAGGAAAGTTAGATTAAACTGGTTTAAGAGGTGTATGCTTCCAACAGTGGACTTTTTCATGCTGTCACAGGAAAAATTACAGAGCAATGATTTGTGTAAAGAGAGAAATACCTTCCACGGTGATGCTTATGTGTGTCTTAAAACAAAAGCGATACACTTGAGGACAATGAGTAGTTGTTTTCATCTCAATTTTGTTTTATGCTGTTCTTTGATCTAACATGAAAATCATTACAATTTATGAGATAAAGCAGTAGACAAGACCCTGGGGAGTTCTTCGTTATGTAACGCTATATCCGATTCATTATTTTGTGACTCTCTTCCTCAAATAGCTTTCTGAAAGATCAAGTTTGTCAAAGCTACCATGGGTTTTTAGCTTTGCTAAAATCTACCGTATTACATGCTCAGTGAATTTCCACAGCTTTTGTTCGAGTCACTGACAGCACCTGTCATTTGCCTTTTTATGTCTTGAAAGCTGCTGGTGGCAGCATAATCAAAGATGCTGAGTAAAAAATATATATCCCAGAGCAATGGCCCATAAAAGAAGGCTACTTATATTTTAGCATAGACTGTATGTGTCATAACCTGGAGTTTTGTGTTTGTTTTTTTGTTTGTTTTTTTTTTTTTTTTTTTTTTTCTTCTTCTGTGTCTCAACACTTTATTGCACAATCAGGCATCTGGGTGAGTTAGTAACAAAAGAGTGTTGTTAAGGAACTAAAACTTTATTATTTCATTTTGTATAGTAAGGAGGGAAAAGTGCTTGCTTCACCAGTTGAGTATTATAGCCAAAAGAAGTGAGTCAATGCTCTCTTTTAAGATGTTAGCTACATGCTAATGTTCAAGGGCTTATTACTTGGATCTAAGTTCTCAATAGTTATAAAAGTGCTGAGATTAAGGGCCCAGTGTTCCCACTACAGCAGAAAATTACAGCTCTCCCATCTACTTACATTTTATTTTAGGAAAACAATTTTTTCCCCTCTAGCCCATAAAGAAAAATAAGTAGCATTATTTTTGATTTTTCAAAGGAAAACGCTTGATATTTCATTTGTAAACTTTTAATATATGAAGGTGCTCTTTGTATAATGAAACAGCCACGGAACAGAGACACCTTCGGATGAGAAGAGGATTCTATTTCATTCTCTCTCCCTTCAGCCAGGGCAGAGTTGCCCAGTACCCACTGCTCTGCCAAAGACGGGCAGGCAGCGTGGTCCTCTCCAGCCTTTCTGTCCTGCAACTGGGCAGAGCAAAGCAGAGGCAGCTTGGGCTCTTTGTCCACCCTACAAGGTGAAATGGCTCAGTCCTTCAGAGGGCAGATAACAACATTATCATCAAGATTTCATAAAGAGTTAAAGTCTCCGTAGGTCTACAAGTGCCATATTTTGTAGATTGGTATGGACTAAGCCTTGCTGATGTGTCTGGGGATCAGCTTGCACATCTGGGGGGAAGCACTGGAGGAAGACTGGAAAATTTTAGTAAAATATGGAGTTGTGTCTTAGCTACTTGGTTACCTTTAAAAATAAATGCATGCTTTTGGAGGGGAAATAGTAACTAAATGGAAATGCTGAAGCTAATGATTTATCACATTCTGAGTGGTCATGATAAGGAAATGTTGTATTTGTTGAAGCCAAAAAAAAAGTGCCATTTTCTGTAGTAACACTATTAAGTCACCTGCCATATGTGGATTGTGTCATGGACTACTTCAGACAACTTTTAGCTGAAAGTCAGTAATACACTTTTAAGAAATGAATCTTTGATAATATAATAGCTTTGTGTACTGAAGCCAAGACCATGCAGTTTTCTGTACATTTTCTGTGAACAACAGGCTCTATTAATTAAATATGTCATGTACTCTGAGACTATGTATGTTTTTTTGCTCTCTCAGTTGTCACAAGATCTTTGAACAGGAATATTCTTTGTGGTTTTATAACCAAAGTAGATTTTCTGACTAGATTTTGCTGATAGATTAATTCCTTTCATTCAAAGGATTATTTTTATTCATATGACTGATCAGATGGATTTATGAGATGCACACGTTAAACCTCTGCAGAATTCAGTGGCAATAGTTTCCTCTTCTGTGGCTTTCATAACTCACCCAATCAAATTCTAGAATAAAGCTATAATTTTATTGTGTTCTCCTTCAAGACTTCAAATGTATTCCAGACTATTTTTTAATTACATACTACAAGCTTTTTTTTAATTCAGCTACAATAGAAGGTGTGAAGGGAGACCAGCCCTCATCCTCAGGATGTCAAGATGCTGCCTCCTAGCAGCTGAAACATCATATGCTTTGAGTCAAACTACTCTGTGTTTCAAGCCCAATCTGGACTTCCACCCACTGAGGTACTGTATGTTTTATTTATCGGCTTATTTGCTTGGTTGTTTTGGGGACAGGGGAAAAGAAACAAGAAATAGTAGTGTCCAGGGAATTCCTACACTCTGCCATTTGGGAAGCATGGTACTTCAGGGATGCAGAGCATAATCCTAACAGGATATAAAGCAGTGTTTTTCAGTCTATTCCAACATGTTTTGATTCATGGGAGAACAGGTAACTGTTCACAGGAAGTCCATAATTTCCATTATTTTTTTTCCTATAGGTTTTGAGAGGATTAAAAATTCCTTTTAAAGCCTGTCCCATCAAAGTCTAGCCTACTGGGGTGGGGGGAATCTCTGCACATCTCAATGACGTTCTTGGAGATGTTAATTTTTGCCGCTTTATGCAGTAGTTAGAATCTGTGAATCTTTTGCAACATTCATAAGGGACCATAGAATGTTTCTAGGAAAAGAAAAAAAAAAAAAAAAAAAAAAAAAAAAGGAAAAGTAGGTTAGACTTGAAAGTTGTACAATATTCACAAAGGCTCTGAAAGATGCAAGCACCTGCATATTTCTGAACTGGCAGGAGGTATAAGGTTTTGTCCTGTTTAACAGAATTTAGAAAATAACAGGCTACACTAAATCTGAGTAAAAAGATGGGTAAGAATAAGAACACTTAAAAAAAAATTGATCAGTTCCTCATTAAAAACAAAACCATCAATATCCTTTATCAATAATCTCCTTAGACTTTTATTTTTCCTTGGTTAGTGTTAGTTTTTAATGATTATATTTTCTGTAAAAATGTGCATGTAGAAGTCTCCTCAATAAGTTATGCTTATGAGGACCATTTCCAGAATTTTGTTGTTAAGTTTGTTTTCCTAAGGATAGAGAGAGAAGCAAAGAGAAAGAGGAAAAAAACTTAATTTTCTAAAATTAAGAAACATAGTTCTACTCAAGTTTTTCTGAGACTTACTGTTCTTATTTCATGGCAAATACTTTCAGAGATAAACAGTGGGATTTCAGCATTGGTTAGGCTTATCAGAAGAGCTTAAAGGTAGCCTAATTCTTCTTTTGACATAGTGAAAGTTTTATCAGTGGTGATGCTAGGAAAAATTATTGTAGGAGGGTTGAGAGATTTTGAAAAATGTAACTCATGGCATGTTAATGAATATATATATTCTTTTCTGTGCCACATTCAAGTAATTTACCTCATCCCATGTTAGGAATATTTATTTTGAAAACAAAAACGTATGACAATTTCTTTAATGTCATTGGTTTAGCAATTGCAGTCAAAATGATGTTAGGGGAAAACTCAAGAGAAAGAAATGCAAAGTGTGCATTAAAAAAAAAAAAAATAGTTCATTGCTATCCCTACATATTTGTTTTCTTGATTTTGGAGGTAAGAACCCTCTATGGAGAAGGGTTAAATGTGACTAAGAATAAAAAAAATTATGAAGTTCGTATAAAAGCTGACAGTTCTACATGAAAAATTTCAGAGTCTTTAAATATCCTTATTTATAAGTTTGGAATACTGTTGAACTGAAGGTCCTCGTTCAGATATGCAATGAGAGCATGCTAGAAATGGGTTGTTTTTTTTCCCTTCCCCTAAAAGCGGACGTGGCTCCCATATGCTCTCTGCTGAGGAGCACATGTTTTACAATATCTACTTCTGAGAATTGAGAAGAAACACAAATTTGCCTGGAGATATTTCTTACGTCTTCAGAGCAGTGAATAATTGATGAAAAACCTATTATCAACTCATAACGGGAGTACAATTGTTTGAAGGGTAGAAACACTTAGGTTTAATACACTGGTCATATAAATGGAGAAAATCAGAGAATTAAATCAATATAAGCTATGAGTCCCCCTGTAAAGGACAAGGTGTCATGCAGGAAACAGAAGATGACAACCAGCCCCAGATCTCCCATGCTGAAGAGCTGTCCTGCCCAGGTGCAAGGCATGAGACAGAAGTGAAGATCCAGATTAGGGATGGTAATGTGCCGCAAAGACATCTTTTATATGAGGCGAAATTCTCTGATCAAGCTTTGCAGCTTGATTGCAAATATTTCTTTGACTGACTAAGCACGCCTTTAGATTATAGACTCCTTATTTAATCAAGTAATGCTTCAGTCAAAATGAACCCTAGAATAGAATTTAGGACCCTATGATTGTCTTCTTGCTGCTGTTTAATTTAGAAATAGCAGTGTTCTATTCTAGGTTCATTTTAATCTTTTATTCTGTTACAGTGCTGAAGATAAATCAGTCCTAATGAAGCATGTGTGGTTTATTTGCAAGGGAATATAAACCAAGTCTGAAAGGGACAAAGTAAATTTTCATCCCTATACCTGCCAGTACAAGGACCATGGCTCAAAGAAAGGGGCACTCAGATTGTTAGAGGTGGCTGAGAGACAGTGATAGTAGTTTCTTTTCAAGTAGAATGAAAAGAGCAAATTATATTCCCTTGCAATGACAGACTACAGTTATTTCCACTGTTTGGTGGAAGCTTTTACCTATTGATCAATAATGCCAGGTTGACTACACCAAGTAGCAAGTACCCTTCTTGATAGGGTGATCCTTTCTGGGTACCAGCCAACAGTAAGACCATTTCAGATGTGTCACCCTTCCACCATATGCTCCCTTAGGAAAAAAAAAAAAAAAAAAATCTTTAAAACATAATGCTTAAAACACAAGATCTTCACTCTTTAATTTGGCAGTTTGCAAAACATGGCATTTGTGAGAATCTGGCACAACAATTGTCAGAGCATCTCTATCAATACAAGAATGGAAAACAAACTCCCTAGCAGCAGCATGCACAGCTGTGTGTGCCCACTCCCCCCCGCTTCTTCCTACCATGCAGTGCTTTTTTTAGTCTAAACTGTTTGTGATTAGAGGGGGGATGTGAGATTAGAAATGTCTTGTAAAAAAAGAAAAGACCTTTAAATGCAGTTAATGCTTCTGCAAAATAATTCTTCACAAGCTTGGCAGTTGCTTTTCAAAAAAAGAAAAAAAAATCAGTAATGTGCCATCTGGAAATAACATACAATAATGTGGTACGTAGACATGGGTAGAACAGCTAATACCAGTTAAAACATCTCTTTTGTGCTTCTTGTCACTCTCTTCGGTTGCAGTGGGGATATCCTGCAGAACTTGCAGGTCATTTTTTATTGTGAACAGCCTGACATGGAACATAACATGTGTTCTAGATAATAGGGAGATATTTATTTTTTTTAATAGCAGTATTAGGAAGCTTGGACCCCACTTACTGTGAGCAGGGCTAAATTCAGAAAAAAACATCAATAGATGCAGAAGAGAAAGTGTAACAGAGCTGAATTCTCCTTGTCCTGCTAATGTGAGACAGAGCATTTCCAGCAGGGACAGATTCAAGACATACAGCAAAATGTTTTCATCCACTCAGTCCCGGGTAGTGCTGTGAACATACGTTTTCAGCTAGTGCCATCTCATTGTAGTGCTGTGTGTGAACAACAAAGGAATGAAGTGTTTAAAAAATAATTGTTTCTGCATGATAAATTATTAAACCTTGATCTTTCTACAGAATAACTCCAAGGAGGTTAAACAAGCCCCTGAGGCAGGTCCAGTCAGACTTACTCTGCAATCATCCATGATGGAAAGCAAAAGGAGTGAAGGGGATAGTGTGACTTGATGAGCAAAGCTAGAAACAAAAAATTCACTGGCAGGAATTGGAAATACCTAACTGGTTGACTAAATTTTGCCTTTGATGTTAGCTTTATGCTCTAAAAATGATTCTTCTTCTTGCTCAACGTCCTTTTCCTTCTGTACTTCATCAGAGGCTTCTTCCCATGTCTTTAATGATCTTATCTTTTAAAAGGCATCAGGAACTTTTTAATGTTCAACAGGACATAAAGCTGCCTGACTTTGGCCTTGGCTGGATTGATTCTTCTCCTGGGTTTGTCCCATGCTTTCTGTCAGTCTTCTGCTATGCTGTCACCAGCAAGCTTTCATGTCCTGCCTCTATTTTAAAAAGCAATGTTTGAGAAGTGAGCTGTAGGGGGAGCTTCCCATTGTAGTCCTTTGCAGGCAGAAGAACCAGAGCCTTGGTTCATTTGCTTGGATGGCCATTAAATAACAGGTCAAGTGTTGGGCATCTTGGTCTGCATCTGAGCTGCAGGACCTTAGGTAGGAGCAGCACGGAGAAGAATCATGTAGAAACACCAGCAAATGCCTTCCAGGGGCCAAGCAGCCAAGCCGAAGGGATCAGCAAATGGCATCAGGTGGTTGCTCAAACAGAACTTGACTTTGCTTTGACCTCTTCCACATTGCCAAGGGGGCTGCTCTCAGCCTGGACCCCCCCAGAAGGAGTTTAATGCCACTCAGCCCTGGGTTTGAGTTTTCTTTCCACATTAAGTGAGCGTCTGGAGAAGAAGAAGAAATATTGTGAATGTATTTCTTGCATGCTAATCTCATTTTATTACTCTTGCAAACTGTGGTCAGTTTGCTTTAGAGGGTCTCGACTACTGAATTAAAAGGTTTTTATTCAGCTTAACAATTTACCCATTTGTAAAGTGGGTACTCTGGGGCTTCCAAGAACATTGTTATTGTGTTGCAGGTCTTTAAAAGACAGACTAAATTAAAAGAAACACAACTGAAATAAGATTAGGTTGCTTATGGCTGCACAAGCAGTTTATATGCATTCCAATGCTAATTATAATGTTTCTTTTAATGTCATTTATTTGCATATCTTTTGGTGTATTATACAGCTTGAAAATTCTTAGCAGGCATTTGGAAACTATTATACATTATTACTTCCTTAAAATCTTAACACTTAAATCAGGTCACCCAGCTGTTTAGCATCTGATAACAAGATTAGAGGGATTGATTGCACTCTCTGTAAGACTGCAAATACCTATTAATCTAGGAGTCTTTGGAAGTTAATCAAAATTATATTTTTCTTCTGAGAATGATATAAACATTTGAAAATACATTTATAATTTGCAACGGGTATTTTAGGCTCTAAGGTACATTATTCTTTTGAATACTAATCTTTTTAGCTCTTACTGTAATTATTATAACTTTGCATAGTAGTTAATACGCCAAGATTCTGTTACTTAGTATGTTGGAACTGTCCATGTTTTCATTAATTCTATCAATCAAACTTAACTCTCCTCCACCTCTAAGAAGTAATTATAATTATTTTTATGACCATATATATGTTAATGAAAGAACTATTTCATGACATCTTAATTAATTCTCAAAATTCTTATGGACTCAACACTGACGTTGCCTCATAATGACTAATCCAAAGAAAAAAGTTAAATTTTAAATTTATTTCTAATTGGAATAAAGCAGGAAATATTGGCAAACACAATCAGACCAATCTTATTCTTGTAATTCATTTAGCTTCAAATTCTCCTTTATAATTATAGACTTAAATGTTTTTGCTTTCAAGGTAGCTTAAATCTACCTTTTTTTTGAAAACCTTTTGACACATGGACACTTTAAAATCTTTACTTCTTTACATCTCATTACCTCTTTACATTCTCTCATTATTTTTTTTTTTTCTTAAATTTGGTGGTACACTCTGGCTCCCATCCCCTGCCTTCACTGTAAGAAAACAAGTGAGGAAGCTCTGTAAATGTCAAAACACTCTTTTATAAATAGAAACAATATGTATTCAGAATTTCAACTGTGATTTTTGGAAAAGTGTCTTAAACCATTTCGATGCCCAGAGTAGAAACTGCTGAAGTAATTTAGAAGCATACTGGAAGTCAATAAAACGTGTGTTTAAAAATCAACTGGAAGTTTTTGGAAATAAAATAAGTGGGAGGAAAACTTCCACGTTTTTGATTCAGTTTTAAAATTCTGCCTTGTTTAATTCCTGAAAATCTCAGCCATAAGCATACATTAAAATAAATTTTAGATATTTTAGAATCATAACTGACCATCTGGTAATATAGGAGCCATTTATGGTGGTGTTATACCAGGTGATTTATTGAGGAACTGACTTTTTGGAGAGCTGCATAGAGGTGTTAGGGGAAGATACATATTTGTATATCTGTGGCCAGATAGAAATGTCTAAACAGAGATTAATGAATAGGATGCACCTTCTGTCATTTTTTAATTGACCTCTCAAAGGGATTCACTCTGAACCACCCTGGGAAGCATCTTGAAACTTCCACATCCCTCCCTTTGCCATCACTTGCTGTGATCGATGGACCTGGTGACTTCATCCAGTCCTTTGACTTGGGTTAGATTCAAAGTCTTTGGATATTTTTCCTTTTCCATCTGAAGCTACCATTTTCTGCTCTGATTTCCTGCAGTCTTCCTCTGACACATCAATGTCTAAGGCAGCAGAGAAATTTCTGCTGCAAACCCAAGGAAACTCCAGAGAGTACAGGGACTTGACAAATATTTGTTTTACAGTGGCAAACAAGGTTGAACATTAAAGATATGAAATATGTGCTAGTATTGGCAGAATCAGTTTTAAAGTGAAGAATCTGGCAGAACTAACAATGTAATTTCTTCTCATCATTAGCAATTCCTTTGTCAGCATATCTTGTGTTCATTGGCCCTCTCCTGTCAAAAAGGCATTAAGGGCAAATGCATTGAGTTCAGCTATTTCTGGAGCACTGTAGTTCTCGTTCTCATGCATGAAAAACATCTAAAAAATATTGCAAATTGTTATGGTTTGGAGGAGACTAGGAGACATTCATAAACATATGCAGGGCTTTGCAGATGCTTACTCTCCCCTGGGGCAGTCAGCAGGGGTCAGGTTCTGGCCCTGCACTGGTGGCACATGTGGTAGACCCCGTTGGGTACGTGGACTTTGCGACTGTGCTGGGGTTGGACCCCAAATGCACAAGTCTCATTCAGTCCTGTGCAAATGTTGGCATATTCGAGCAGCTCTGCCTCATCACCCCTTTCAACACTGATGACCCCTTCTGCAATTGCTTTGGCAGAAATAAAATCTTGTTCCAACTGTATCAGAGTTGGTGACTGCCAGGCCAAAGGAGACACAGTAGCTGCTTTATAGAATGAAATATCTTTACATATCTAGGAGACTCAGATTTGATGTGCTTGTTTGCTTTGTTCATGTGTGCGATTTGAGGTTTACATGAGCTATTTTTGGTGTCACCTCAATACAAGAAATATCAAGAGCTTTACTTGTTTTTTGTCTGAGGATGACAGGCAAAAGTGTTGCATGTTGGAGCATATCTTTGTTGCTTATGTCTCTCCCTTCTCTTCCGCTTAAATTCATTCCTATTTCCCCCCTACATACACTTTTTAACTGAAAGCAGCCATTGAGCTTTTTCTATGTGTGGCTCCTTGTGTCAGTGAAAGGACATGAGCATAATGCCTGAAGAGTGAAATGAGTTTCATAGTACTGGATCTTAAATTTTTAGTCTGTTATTAGGTCTAAGCTAATGAAATTCCTGTATTTAATTATTTTAGATGATCTAATGTCTATAGGTACTTTTATAGATACATGCTATTATACCACATCATAGATCTTTTTCTGAGGTATTCAGTATTTGTTGTGTCAGCCAAATACTGAAAAAAATAAAATAAATAAATAAAAAATTATCGGTGGAAATTTACAGGTTCTGTGCTTCAGAACTTATGTTTTTGAATTTAGTCACTTCAAAGTATTGAGGCAATCATGAAATATGTTTAGACTTTGTTCTTTTTATGTACTTCTCAAGTTTTCTCAAATTCTTTTCAAAAGTGGTTAGCAACTCAATAGGAAAGCAATTGGTTTTGAAGCAGGTATGTTAAAGAAAGAGTAGTAGATAAGATTTTGGGTTTTGGGAAGCATTGTGGTCTTTCAAATTAGACTGTAGAACAGTGTCAAGGGCCGTTGTATGTCGACTTCATCCTAAGGCCTGGCTGAAGATGTCTTGCACAAATGCTTCTGCTCTCCTTTCCTGCCAAGGTTGTGGATGCAGAACAAATTTCATTTGATCGTTATGGCTTAAAGCCATCCAAAACACCAGGTGAAGGGAGCTGGAAGTCTTTCATGGTGTATGGATTGTCCAGGAATTTGCCTTGGTGGAACCACAGAGAGAAGCAGTGTCAGCAGGATAGTTTAGCCATGCTGCCCCTAATCAAAGTATCTTAAATAGCAATGTCAATAATTTCATTCTGTTTGTACAGTGGCTGTTTTTTTTACTTTCTACTGTTAAAATTTTCCTTTTTGTTTTCCAAGGACAATTAACGCTGTGAAGTTGAATATTTTTCTTTCTGAATCGCAGTGGCTATAAACACTGGGGTTTTTTGTTTTTGTTTTTGTTTTTTGTGTTGTTTTTTTTTTTTTTTTTTTTTTTTTTCCTCCTAGTTCTCAATAGCTGCTGGTTTTATTAAAAAGAGCCAGAGGAAAAAAAAAAAAACTGGCTTTTTTATTGACTGATAGTTGAGTATTTTATGGTGGCAGTAGAGAAAAAATCAACAGCAGTTTTTCAGGTGAACATTTTGCGTGGGACTACCTTTCATCACACAGCTTGTGTTTAAGCAGAAGACAAATTTCCTGTGCTTTGATCCAGAGCTGTGTCAAAACTGCTCAGTACAGTGAGCCCACACATGGGACACATAGGTCAGACAAATACTATATAAGTATAGAAAGAGGAAGTTGGTGGGAAAGAAGCGTCCTGAGAGGTAAGTTTTGCTCTATCTCTGCTGTGGTGATAATGGATCCATTCCTAAAACCTGTATCTTGTCCAACTTCACATCTTACCTACCCTCTCTGGGGCAGTGGCACTGTGATTCTGGCAATGCAGACCAGGCATCAGGACCTTGGAAATTTTGAGATAAGTTAAGAAGTGACTGGGCGTATACAATAGCTGTGTGTAATCAGCCTCACAAACAAGCTGTGGTCCTTTTATAACTATATTTATCTAAAATATGTTATATTTAAAATGCATTCATTTCTGGAAAATCTCTGGCATTACAAATGTAAATAAATGTTTTAATGGAAGGAAACACAATACTTACAATATATTATATGAACTTCTGTTTCCTGAATACTAAATTGAATATAGATGTGATTGAGACTTTGAAAAAAGATGATGATATACAGATAGGTGATATTTAATGGTTTTGAATTGAAGATAAGTTTAAACCTTGGAGAATTATGTAAATTTCTCTCTAAATTTCATGCTGTTGTGTAGTATACAAAACACTGTATGTAAAACCACTTTGAAAACCTATTAGAAAATACAAAGGTTAAGCAGGTACAATAAATAATATTAATGTGATAGTAACTGATGCTGAAACTGCAGGGATATGTGCATAGTATTATAATTAAATTTCTGAGAATTGCAATGCAGGTGGCAAATGCTGTCATTGGACTCAGCATGCTACAGAAAGCTGCTAAGATTCATAAACACACACAACTGTTTATAATTAGAAAAATCTGCCCATCTAAAATTAATTGTGTATTCAAAAATCTGGGCAGTAAGCATGTAAGTAAATTGGTATTTTTCTGTCATATTTTGATTCCTCGGGCTGTTAAACGGTAAAACTGAAGTGTTCCTCTAGAAAGTGTTTAATGTCCTCTGAACCAGCCCTCTCTGTACTGTGTTACACTGGAGATGGGGTTTTAAAGTTCAGTTGAGTTCTGTGTTCTGGTGGAAGAACTTATATGTACATGCATCTATACGTCCCTTCTCCACCCATTCCATCCCATGGTTTTACAACAGCAATCCTATACAAAAAAATTAAGTCAAATTTCTTATTGTTTCCAGAGCTGAGTTTTAGGGTAGAACGAAGTTGCTCTTGATTTGATTCCTGTGAACTGATCCTGCAGTCCCAACACATGAAGCAACATTTATGTTTGAACTCGTGCCAGACCCTCATTACTAAAATGTTTTCCTTTCTGCTTGCTTTATCCTTTTCCTTGTAATATTAGGGTAAAAAAAAATATTTTTCTTGTTACCGTATTTTCTAGATAGCTTCCTTTGTGTTGTTTTCCTCTTTTTAATAAAGGAAAAACTTTGTCACTGAAATTATTTCAAGAGGGAGGGACTGTTTATATTCAGAAGGAAAGCTTTTTAAAAATAGCTTTTCTTGGCTGCTTATAAATCTTTATCATCACTAAACTCCAGCAATCAAATAAGAACAGTTAAAACAGTTCAAGAAAAAAATTGGCTCTCCAGCAACCTCAGTAGCTTTAACGATCTGGTGAAAGACCAAACAAATAGACATAATTATCATAAAAAAGCTATTACATAGCTCATCCCATCTGAATTGTTTATGGGATAAAAAATAAAGTACTTAAATTCATCAGAGGTTTCCTTTGCTTTCAGATACCCTTCTTTCCCACTGAGCTCATTGCAGCCATTAAGACTCTTACCCTGAGAAGGCCTTGGATAATGAAATCCATAGTTCTCTCTTACTAGAGCAAAGCATTTGAGTTCACTGATTTACTGTTTCTGCTTCAGTACCTGATGACACCAATACTTGAGTACTCGTGACTGAGTTGCAGGTGTACATCTGTCCGTCTCCAATTATTCCTCACCATCATGCCTCAGTCTCTTAAAGTCTGTGGTAATCAAGTAGTTTGGACTTTATACAGGTATAACGTAGTCTCTGTCAATTCCCTGTTTTCTAAGTAAAAGATAGTCTTAAGTGAAAAAAACATTTTATGAGTTTAGAATTTGATAATGTCTTCTCTCTTTTATTTTAGGTTCATCTGTTTCAGTAGACGAAATTTGATCTTTTTTTTTGTAGCTGGGCATGGCAATCTGGGTTAAAGGAGGCATCACAGTTATGAGGGTCACTCGTGCCTGAAGACCTCCTCAAACAAGAACAGTCACTGGGCTGTAGGTCTGTGCTGGCCTCCGGATCCGACCCTATGGCTAGTGGGGCAAGTAAAGTACGTGTACCCCCACTGCAAAGGTCTTGGCTTGTCCACTAGCAAGTGTTACTGGGACGCTTTTCTTTCCATTCAGTGGTCTACTTGAAGTAAGACTTTGCTGTTGTAACCTGTGCCGTGATGTGAAGCATAGTTAAATATTGTGCCCTGTATTTCTGTACTATTGATAAGGAGTAAAATGCTTCTTAAAATACCTACTTGTTCACTAATATATGCTTCCACTCAGTTTCCTTTTCTCCAGTACTTACATGTTAAGTATGTAGCAAACTATTTGTAGGGAAGAGGTGAATTATAATGACTAGTTGTTTTTTTTTTTTTTTTTTTTTTTTCTTTTTTTTAATGGTTTTGACAAATGTTTTAAGGTTTGTTTCTTTTATGTGTGTTTTGGGTGGGTTGGGTTGTGTTTTGTTTTTTTTTTTTTTTTTTTTTTTTGTGTGTTTTTTTTTTTTTTTTTTAATATATAAACCTTTGGTAAGTGTTTAAAGCAAAGAACTTTCTATTTGATCTTTATTCATGCTGCATGTATGCTGTCACAGACAGATGCTTTCACACAGTTTTAAGGACAGGTTTCTTTCTGCTAGAGTGATTGATTTGCCCTATAAATCTGTTCCCACATAAAATTCACAAGGAACAAGTGATAGGTCATGAAGCAATGAACTGATGTTAAGAATTTGCTTCCTTACTTGTATTTCTCCCTCTCTAATTCCAGTTTTAACCGTTCTCATGCCCCCCTCTAAAGAGTGCACTTTATTTTAACCTCTAAGTGTACTTGGACTGGGGATGAATGAGCCTAACAAAGCAAAGGGGGAACAAAGGCCAGGCAGTCCTTGTACGCTTGAAGGGCCTGGTTCTTTTTACTGCCCCTGGGTGAAAACCTAGTGTAAACAAAAATAATGTACCGTGTGTATTCCAGAAACAGCCTTTATGCAGAATTTATTGTGAAGAAAACCTGAGGTGGATACACTAATGAAGTAACGTTTGCTGCTACTATATTTAGGAAAAAATCAACAATTGCTGCATTGCATAAGTGAATTAAAGACAGAGTACTCAAGAAAAACACGAACTGCTCCTGTAAGTAAAAATATATGGCATGTGTATTTGTTTAATGTATATATAATATATAAGGAAATAGAATACACAATTGTCAGGTTTTTTAACACACACAGATAGATGGATGCAGATACCTGGGGTCATAGACATCTGCCCAAGGACACTGACACCTACTTCTTCAAAGATATTGTAGAAGATTACAGCTGAGGAAGCTGTAACTTCCTCCACACAGTTTTTTAGGGAATATAGAATCTTGGGGAGCTGATGTATAGAAACCTTAATTTCAACAAAGATGTCAACTAATGGTTGTAAAACACAAATTCTTGTTTTGAAAGCATGGAAACTGCTTTCGATATTCTGATAAAAAAACCTTTATCTCCTTGGTGGGGTTAAATATTATTTTTTCTTAATGATATGTTTGTTATAAATGACTTTGAGATTTGACATAAACAACTCTAATTTTATGGCCTGAGGTGTGGCCACCTAACCTGCTGTAAAACCAAGGGCTGGGCTGTTGTATCATGCAGGTGAGATGCATTGCCAGATTTCCACCTTCCATTACCCAGCTGTCTGCTGCTTTTGTTGCTACTGATGATGATGCAGGGATGATGGGTTTTGAGAGTCTTCTCTTTCTCTGTCCCTGTTCTTTTGTGTCCCTCCTGTCCTGAGAAACATTGCATCTTTTTCTCCTATTTAAGTCTAAAGTGCTGCAGGATGTGGAAAAGGTATCTGGGGGAGGCGACAGCTCTGCAGAGGAATGAGGGTGCTGTATTATTATTAATAAAAGACCTGCAGAGAAATCTCCTGTTAGAGAATGATTGGTGAGATTATCAACAGTCAGTACGTGACCTATCAGTTGAAGGTTGAGAGCAATGAATCAAAAGATCTTTTGTATCTCACAAGGAGGTTGCCAACTCTCAGGAACACGCAAGTGCATTTTCCTTTTTTCAGCCTTGCCAAAAGACCAGTTGGGAATGGGTTTCCATTTTCACCAGGCACTATACAAATGGATAGCCTCTCCATTGAAGAATTTGCAATATAAATTGACAAGATAATATCTGATGGTTTCCAGATCACAAGTGACAGAAGATATTACTGCCCTGGTTTGAGGGATTGCAATTTGTCAGATTCTTTCGGTGAAGTGAGCAGGGTCTTAACTAGGCAGAAGCAAAAAGGTAAGAAAGGGCACAAATAGTGTGACAGGGTGAGAGAAGAGGGAGAAAAAGGCGTTAGATAAGGTGAGGATGTACTTTCTTGATTCTGGTAGTATGGCTTTTTAAAAAAGCATGAATGGAGAGAGATATCCATGTAATCTCTTACCATCACAGTAATGTGAAACTGTGTTGGCAGCAGTATCCATAGCTGCCTGGAAGAAGAGGACATACATTTTACTGAAACTTAGTGAAAACAGAAGAGAAACAAACAGTAACACTGGAAAATTAACATTTTTTTTTTTTGATATTTGTGAATCTACCCACATCAACACATTTTATCATTATATCCTTATCTCGCATGTGAGTTTCACTGCTTTGACAAGCACAATTTAAGCTTTTCCTTGTTTATTTGTTTTAAAGAGTTTCAGCTGTAAGACCAAATGGTACTTTGAGTTCAAACTTTAGGTGACTGTTATTGTTTTGGCTCTCACAGCAGGGAGTGAAAAGAACTGAGAGGATGAAGTGCTGCAGATTGAGATGGAAAGCGTCTACCGCAGCAGATTTCCTGCCTCTGAATTGATTACAAAGGGTAAGGTTATGTTGTTTGATTTAAGTACAGAAAGGAGACACTAACTTTAATTTTTCTTCCACGATTCACTCTAATAATAATATTACGTGTTGTATTATTATGTAGGATATACTTGTATATATATACTGTAAGTACATGGAACAGACACAGTTGAACAGGGAGAACAAAGGAAAAGATTGAATAAAGAAACAGGCACAGAAAAGTTAGGATTTAAATTGGGCCCCTTACATCAGCTTTGGCTCTAGGAGGAGTTTCATGGCATAGCTGTGAAGTATAAGACCACTGAAGACCGCTTTTAAATGCATGCATACTGGACAAATCTAAATGATTTTTTTTTTTTTTTTTTTTTTTTTTTTCCTCTCCTTCCTCTTTAAAAGAAGAAACCAAAAGACCTCATTTTGGTGAAAATACTTCATCTTTTGGTCTGAAATAGTTTTCTCTGTTAGTCTCTGAGGTTGTTCACAATGCAAAACAATTTCTTTGGACTCGAGCTGGAATTTAGTGGTGCACTTGTTCTATATGAGATGAGAAATTTGTGCATGATGAGATTTATGTGCATTTGTTTTTATCTTCGGGTTTGTTCCTAATTTATGTCAGATACGCATCAAGTGCCAGGTCAGCAAACTTCTAATTGCTTCACAGAGCAAAAGAATTAGATTATAACAATAAACGTCCTTTGCAGAGCAGTGAAAGAATAGGAAAAAAAAAAAAAAAAAAAAAGAAGGAGGAATGGACTGAGAGTCTTGACCTGGTGTAAATATCAAATCAAAACAAAGTCAAGAAGTCCCCTAAAACATGAACTGTGCTCCTGGAATTTGGGCAAACTTCCTAAAAGCTAAGAGCACCATAACTCACTCTTAGGTGAGTTATGCTCAGGTGCTTAGCTGAGCATCCTGCCGATAACATTTCTTATCAGCCAAAACATGATTTTCCTGAAGTTAAGGGAGTTTTGCAGATGTTTTCTATGGGGTCGGTATTCCATCTTTTCACCTCAAAGATATTCATAGTTTGCATAATGTCTGACAGCAACTTTTTTTCTCTTCATGGTGTGAAGAAAAGAGGGTTAGTGATTACAGAAGATAAATATAGGCAGTAATGATTAGTGAAAATGATTGATAAATAGGGTGGAGAATAGGAACAAATTTGAGGCACAAAAAGGCAGAAACAAATGTTTAAATTTAGAGTTCTGTCCTCAAAAAGTCCCTGCCTGTCAAATGTGCGGAAATAAATTATGAAAATCTTGGCATTTGATATTTCACAACGACAGTTATGACATTCATGAGATGTATGCTGCTAAGTCATTGCCCATGGCAGGTTTATACAGCGTGTACATCTTCTCCAGGAAACGGGCAGCACACTTCAATATGTTTTAGAGACTACAGAATACACTGACAGTCTGGTCTGTTTTCTAGGACAGTCTGAAATCTTGGCTGGTCAAATCATGAGGCACAGAGGTACCTTTTTCTAACACATGTGGTGTAGTGCTAGTCGTGTCACTCAGGTACATCTGGACAAAATAGTTTTAGATAGGTGAATATTTATCTCAGGACGTCAACAGTTTAAAGTCAACAATTTACATAGGGCACACTCAAAGATTGGATCTGCCTCTCTTGACATCAGTGACAAAAGTCCTTTTAGTTTCAGTGGAGCTGCCTTTCCTCCTCGCGCTCCTGGTACCCTTCTGTGCTTGAGCTGAGTTTTCAGAAAATGCACAGAATATTGCATTTTTTTTTCTCCTTTAAATCTTTCCTTTTTGTAATTATTATAAAAGCAATATGAAGATCAGTTAGCTACTGATGGACTCATACACCATCTCGTCATGTTAATGTTTTTCATTCATTGTTTCCTGTATTTATTTGTCTATCTACACCTCCCTGTTATTCTTTGTGTAGACTGAAAGCTTTGTTTATTCTGCTTGTACAGCACCTGGCACAACTGATTCCTTTCACTAGAGAAGAGCTTCTAGATGCTGTGATAGTTTTAAAAAAAAACCCAACCTGTCAGTTTAGTCACCTTTTGCAGACAGAAGTACGGAAAAAAAAAAAAAAATCCTTTAAGAAGATTAACATTTATATAGATATATACGATTTTTCATTAAGACCTTTGAATTTTGAAATAACTAATGAGCTAAAATAGTATAATCCTTTATTATAAGGATTCTTTTCCTCTCATTATTTTATAGAAGAAAATAACTAAAAGGTCAGAAAATTTTCAAATGTCCTAAGATGATATTAGATGGAACCTGTATTTATTTTTTGAGTTACAATATTTAAATGTCAAACATCCCCAGGAGAAATAAATTATTTGTTATAATTAGAAAATGTAATTTAAAAAAAAATCATTTATTAGTGACTAAGAAGCATATTCAGTGAGAATGTTTCTTCTTTTGTACAATAGCTGTGTACTTTGAGATAATGCTCTAATTAACCTAATTGCAGCTACTGTATTGAACTGTAGGTTGAGATCCAAAGTGTCATGGCAACTAGCAGAAAAGCTCTGCAAGCCTCTGCTTTCTCAGTATAGTCTTAAAAATAGCTCTTTATTATAGGAAATAAGGAGGTAAATCTTCTTAACAAGATAAAGCTTGAACCAAGAAAGAATATTCCCCTTTGCACTTGATGGTAAAGCATAAATTAAGCATTTCTGCTTCAATTTAATTAGCATAAGCCATCATAATAATGTACCCCATAAGTGTTTGCTTTTCCCATCTAGAGCAAACCTCCTGTGCTCAGGAGATTTACTGTAAATCATTGAATATTAATTTCTTGGATTTTATTGAAGAACATTTTACACAGTCAGCTTAAGAGAGAGAACAATCATTTTCTTTCCCTTGCAGGAAAGATCTTATTTAATACTGTGATATTAACTAAAAGGAACTCCGTGAAATGCTGCTCCAGTTTTATGATCTTGCTAAACTCTGGAGACTGCTGGAAATGGGAATTTCAGAAAACAGGAAGTGTATATTTTAAATATGTCTGACCCGAATATCTGATATTATTATGTCTCGCTGTTCACTGCAACTCATGTAATCTTTAATTTAATTTACAGTTGTAATGCTAATTAGAAAATTGTTTCTGAGTTTAATTCATAGAAATATATGATTCCATACAGGCTGAATAATGATTGCAAAACTGACATAAATTCAAAAGAGAGCTTTGCAAGAATAAAGATCACAGTTCAAGTCTAATAAATTATATCAGTGTAAAACATAATGGATCAGAGTATACTTACACATTGGTGCCCTGGTAACATTATCAGACAAAGCAAACGTTTGTACTGTGTGTTCTATTTCCCATAAATTAACAATTTTGTCTAACATATACAGATTTTCCTCCATATCTGGATATCTGATTAGGTTTTTTGTTGTTTGATTTTCTTTTTTTTTTTTTTTTTTTTTCCCCTGAGAAGTAAAGTTCATGTATATTGGAATTCATTTCAACTGCTTAATTATGTCTGTGTTTTCTGGAGATCTCAAAATAATGTTCCATCAAATTATAATTTCATGAGCTTTTTATGCTCTCTGTCATTAACTAACTGAACTGGGAAGCAAATATTTACGAGTTCCATTTGGTTTTTGTATGCTTGCCTGGGAAATAGGGCAGCTGGGAGCAGCCTGCTGCCAGGACCACTCGTGCTGTCCAGTAAGGGTTCCCTTCTGCTCCCCACCACAGCCCTGGTGGGACGTGGGGCTTGACCTTAACTGATTACTGAAATTTTCTGCTACCAACATCAGTTTCCCATGTATCCTGCTTCCCAATGATTCTAACATTCTTCTTTTCACAGAGAAAAGCCTTCATAAAAATATGTCCTTAACCCATGAGTTTGCTGGAAATTATACACCTGAAAAAGAAATGCCAAAATCTAGAATCTTTTCTTCCTTCCCCTAATATGCAGCCCAAATACTAACTTAGGAGAAAAAGAAATCCATAGTCTGTAGTTAACACTGATACTAGCTTCCTAGGAAACACAAGATTAGATAAACTGTAAGTGATTGTCCCTTGAATTCTGGAAATATCAATAGGTCCATAACCAGAAGCAGGTAATACCTGCTATTTGGGTAGATTTTGGTAAAGCAAGGGCCGAATATTTATCCTGGTGTTCCAATAGTTATTCACAAAATATATATTTGCAAGGCTTTTGTTAATGGCATTTCATACCCAAGTGTTTGATATGCAGAAACAAGTAATTGCATAAATGGAGACTTGAATTTCCAACTCTGCCATCGGTACACACAAATGTAGGTTGTCTGCAGAATTTTGTAGTCATAAACATTTATATTTGCAAATTAAAGCTAGTCGGGAGGTAAATCCAACTAAAATCCAAATGCAGAAGTGGAGACCAATGTAACACACTATCTGGTCGACTGCACTTAATTTCCTTTGTGAGACTTTAGGCAGTTAAAGCAAATCTCAAACTGAAAAGTCAGTACTGCTCTCTGACTGTTGGAAAGCTGGGACACCAATTCCAGCTTTTATGAGGTCTGATATAAATCTCAATGAATCCTCCGTGAATGGAAGGAATTGCAGTCTTCTAAGTTCTCTCAATTTGCTTTAAATTAAACAAGTACATATTTCAAAACTTTTTTCTTTTATACCAAAGCATAAACATTTTCTTTAAACAGTTTTAAGTACTTATGAGCATATGTAATTTTATACTTCCTAAACCCCTTTCTGTAAGGAAAAGGACATAAGAGGTCTACAGAGATTAAGGACTCAATTTAAAAGTAACCACACTTTTTTTCCATGAATAGTTAGACCAGTGACTTCCCAGAAGTGACACCTGAGGCCGACAAATTTCAGGCTTATTTTGCTTCAGTCAAATAGCATTATTTTCTCCTGTCTTTGCTCCTGCATAGGAATTTTTTTTCATGCTCTGACTGTCCAGTAGGACTTCCCAATTGCCAGGAAAGGCTCTCCGATCCTTCGCTGTGACGGGGCTCCCCAGCTGATGCACGGGTCGGGGTGATGGTAAAGTATGAGGGCAATTGGTGATGGATCTTTTTTAATCACTATAGCTAGCTTTAAATAGTAATGTCTAGGTGCATTACCTTGCTTATTCTTTCTGCTGCTTTAAACTAAAGTAAAATAAGCCTATTTCTTTAGCTTGGTGTCTGTGTCCTTTGTGTTAACGCCGTCAGTTGGCAGAACACATCTGCTGCAGCTGCTCTGAGCAGGAGCAGTAATAAAAGTCTCAGATTCAAGACCATCAGGATAGCTGTGGAGTTTTCAAACTAAGTCATATTGTAAAGCTGATTTTGCAATTTGTTAAACACAATGTCCTTAAGGTATGTTCAGCTTGTTCTAGTTTAAAACTGAGTCTTTCTTTCTTTTTATCCTAAGACACAGTTTTAAGTAACAACAAATCGCACAATGTAACTGGGTGAAATTCTTTTTTTTTTTTTTTTTTTTTTTTCAAATTCCCCACCTTCTTTGCCAATGGGCGTTTTGTTTCTGTGGTGTTCCTACATGCATTGAAGTATTGGATTGTTGCCAGCTTCTGGGAGATATTTTATTCCTAACAAATGTCAAGAGCAGTTTTGCTAATCCTTCTCCTACATGTCATCCTTCCTCATTTATTCTTCCAATGACAATGACATCTTTTCCAGAGATGTTTCCCCCAAAGCTTGTCACCTTATTTATTTCCTCCTCTGTATTGCCTTGGGGAACAATGTAAGTATGAGGACAGTGCAGAAGGTTTCTCACATTTGTTAAATTTGTTTAATCGGCTTGGTAGAGCTGTCTAGGTCTGGCCAAAGCATGTGTAAATATCACTATTTTTAACTTTTTTAAAAAATAAAGCTATTTTTTCTTAAACATACATTTAAATTATAATAATTTTATTCAATCATTTGGTGACTATAAGGTCCTTTATGACTTTCCAGTCTGACCTCTAAATAGCACAGCCAAAAGTTTTCACTGATTTCACTACCATGTCCATCACACTGCCGAGCTATACTTGATCATTCATGGAAGTGCCTGATGCTGACTTAGAGAATTCAAGTAATGAAAAACTTTTAGCATCTCCAAACAAATTAACAAATAAAAATGCTGCTGTTGAGACTGCATACCTTTTAATTCATCTCCCCAAAAATGTTTTCAGCTTCTTGCAGCTTTGTAGAAATATTGGCTTTTGTTAGATTTTCCCACAAAGTTTGCATTAAGGCCAACACTTACTCTCTTTCTAGATTTCTTCCTGTAATAATTTCTACTGTTATGGGATTTTCTGCTGCTGATGTTTTTAATATTTTCTATTGTTATGTTCTCTCTCAGGAGGAAACATGCCTGTCCTCTGGCCTGTTGCTCCCTTGCTTACTTGCCTTTCTTTAAATATTTGCTTAGAGCTGCTTCTTTCATTGGTGTCTGAGATGGCAATTGTACATACTATAAATACAAGACAATAAAAAATAATGCATGCTCAATTTTCCTCAAAGGTCATGAAGTATCCAATGGAAGTTGATGGGAGGTGGGTGTGTAATTTTCCTATCTTGAAAATCTTGGCCACCGCAGTAATATGAGTCAGACTCTTTCTACCACACAGGAAGATTTCTTTTGCTAACCCAAAGACCACAGTAAAAAAAAGCAACCAGTAAAAGGAAAAAAAAAAAAAAAAAAAACAACAAAACAAAAAAAAATCCCCAAACCAGAAGAAAGGATCTTGAATCTTATCTTGTTCTAAGTGAACTCAGAGACAACAAAAGCACTGAAGATATGACTTGTACTAGATGAGAAATAAGTTAACAAAACAACACAAAAAGGAAAGAAAGAAGGACTTCATATTATTCAAATAGATGATACTTTTAAAAGAAATAAACTTCATCTAGTACCAGGAGAGGATATTAATACAATTAGGAGGAGAAGGCAGTTGGAAGAACAGAAAGAGAATGGCAGAAAGTAAATATGAGAAAGGATGAGAATAAATATCTCAAGGTGTATTCTACACGGATTTGCACAGTTTTATTATATGTTCTTACCTCCTCCAGTAGTACTAGATATACTTCCAAATCTCCGGAAAGGTAATTAAATAATTCTTCACTTAAAATGTTACTTTCTAAAGATGTGTTGTTTTGCATGTGCATTTAAATACTGTTGGAAGCAGTTTTATTGCCATTAATGCAAAATTATTTTTTCAAGTGATGTTTGGTGCTGTGACATGCAATCAAAGATCATACCAGGTAAGAAAGCATGTCTTTAAATCCTTGGTGTGTATTTTGTGTGTTAAGCGATGATTCAGCCTGAACGTGCTGGTGAGGACTATGTTGCAACAGTGCCATTAACTGTCTCAGAGTGCCTCTGTGAAGTTTTTGTTTGTCTTCATCAGGTAAAGGAAAGGGCTGAGCTATTTCATATCAGCTTCACTGCACCTCTTCATTTGTGTTGCTACCTCAAGAAGCCTCATGACAGTAGAATGTCTTGAAGATGCACACTATCTAAACTCATACCTCTTGAAACATTAATTCATATTTCTCACGAAGGTGCTGAATAGGTGTATAAAATAAACAGTGTGTTATGAAAAAGTATTTTCACACTGCATGGAAAAATATTCTAATGTTGTAAAAGTACGACTGGAAGACCTTACAAAGTCCAGCTCACGTGTGAAAGTGTAAGGAAAATCAAATTGCTCGGTATTACAGATCGATTTTAAAATGTTAATTCATGGTCTTTCTGCCTACATACCAAGTTGTCCTAAACAGAGAGTCAAGATTCAAAACCTATTTCCCAATGTTGCATCCTACCTACATGTGCTGTCTTAGATATTAAATGGAGTTCTGGATTATGGGAAAAAAAAATATCTAAAAGTTTTCTATTTGTTTGAAAAACATTTTCCATGGTGGCTGTGGAAAATATACATTCCTAGTTATAATGGATTTACATTTATTATATATGGCTAGTTTTATTTTTCTTATTCAAGGAAGCACAGTCTGTTTCAGTTCTAAGGAAGAGCCTAACAGCTTGCCTACATCTAACAAAAACTTGAAAGAGAAGATCAGCATTTTCATCATTCTCCTCAAAATAGTACCTGAGTCTTGTCTAACCAGTCTAGAAGACAGGTTTCAGAGTCATGACCCTTCAAGGGCATCCACAAACTGACTATGTGATTTAAAGGATTTACTTAGTTTCTCAGCTGATTCACAATCACACTAATTCAAAGACAGTCATTCCATGAAGTTTGAGCAATAAAAGATTTCCTTGTATAGGACTTCAAAATGTTTTATTCTGGTGAATTCCAACAGAGACTCTGGGGAAATCCGAGCTTTTTCTTAAAGAGAAAGAAAAAGAAAAAATTCAACCACAAAACCACACATCTACACACACAAAAAAACCCCACGTTTTGTGTTTTTTTTTTTTTTTTTTTTTTAGTAAAAAAGAAAATCTGTTTTTATTTGATAGTTATGTTGAAAACAGTCAACTACCTCTATTCATCAAAAGAATTCAATCAGATTTTGGATTCTGCATCTATTTCAGTTATCTATACATTTACCAATGTTTAACAATTGATGTCTATTTAAAAAAAAAAAAAAAAAAGCCTTGAAATTGGGATGGTCTATAAGTACTTCAGCACAGCAGTCTAGGACATCATTATAACAATGTTTGAAATGTGCCCTTATCCATATAAGAATTTTCCTAAAACAGAATTTTGTGGGGAAATTTCAAGAAAATTCTGTAATTTTCCAGCAACAGATTAATTACCCTGTCCCTCAGATTCATGAGAAAGGTTTGCATTGTGCAAGCTTGTCAACCTGCAAATTTTGTGAGTACAATTCTAATGTCACATTTACAAAACAAAGTCAACACAATCTTCACATTTTGAGGTAAGGAGGGAGATTTTACTGCCTTTTAAACAACTGGGGAAGGTGAGAAACAGCAGCAATCATAGGAATATGAAGTGCTGAAATATACAATTAGAAGAGGTGTCTAAAAACTTAATTGAACAATGACATGCTGTCACCAGCAGCGTAAATACAATCCTGTAATGACATTTGCTATAAACCATGTCAAAATGAAAAATAAGTGTAAGCTGACGTGCAGAGTGTCTGAGATTTCTGTGCAGCTGATGGATATTTCTACAGCAGCAAAATAACTGACGGGAACAAGAACTTCAGCAGTGATTAGCCTGTAATTAAATGGAAGCAATAAAGGCTCAAGGTAACAAGATGTGGAACAGGACTTATGAAGTATGAACAAAATTTGACTCAGTAATTCTGCTGAAAGAGTCCAAGATTTAAGCATAACAATAATTGTCATCTTGTTGTCTCTAGTGCCAGATTTGTGTGCTTCCTGTAAAACAAAGCAGTCAATTCCTGTTTCCCCCACGTTTTTCCCCTTACCGTGTCACATCACATGCAGGTTTATGGCTCCTTGGTAATTGTGAAGGACCCTGGTAGTGCTTTTCCTAATACAGCAGAACAGATCTCACAATCCCCACTGCAGGCTCAGCTCCAGGAATATATTCCTGAATTTTCTCTGTTTGTCACTAGGAATAGATATGCACTTTTCTCCTGCTGTCAGACTCCAGCCTAATTTTCTGTTTAATAGACTGCACATTATTTTAGGAGAGCTCTCCTTGGTTTATTTTAGTGCAGTCAATAGCGTCAACCACGTGCTGAGTTCTCAGCTCAGGAGCCCAGGACAAAAAGTATTTATTCTCTCCCACACCCTTTGTCTTACATGAGTTTTATTTTGAACAAATCTGAATAGAGAGATAAAAAAAAAAAAAAAAAAAACAATGAAACCCAAAATATGATCCATCTACTTCAACTGCTTCAAGGTTTGAACATGAGCTATTGAATGTTTCGTACTGTTCATTAATAGACAATGGTAAACAGAATTTGTTAAATAACTTCAAGTAACATCCCTAGGAAAAAATGAGCATTTCTTCTATCAAATGCATTTTCTATTATTTACTGTCTTGTAGAGTTAGTTTTAATAGGCTGAAAGCAAGTAATACTAACAGTAAATAATTCATCCTAAATTCTGTATTGAATGCATCAGACCCTTACTAATCCACATTTTGTTAATCCTCACACTTTATAACTCACACAAAAGAGTCTCTCCCTTCACCTCCTGTCTCTTTGCAAAGATTTAATATCATAATGTTTCAGTGACTTCTCAGACTGTTGGAATCTCATTATTTATACAGCATAAATAATTAAACTAGACCCTCTTTTTAAAATTAAATGAGCCATGTATTTCTGAACTAGTTACCTTAGTTATAAATTTTGCCAAAAGCTGATCATCTCTTATACACACTTAAAGCATTCACTGGCTTCTTGCAGTGAGGCTTCAAAAATCAGGAAAGTCACCCAGGCAAGAACAGACTGTATGGGATACAATACGGACAACATATCTCTCAGCAGTATGGTGCTTACACCTTTTTCCCCCTGTTTTCTTGGAAGCTAAAAGTCACTGGGTTTGGTGAATATGTGTCCGGGTGGTTCCAATGTTCACTCAGCCATTCTCTGTCACACACACTGGGGCCATTATCAGATGCCTACACCCAGTGGTACTTGTGGAAACCTCAGATTTGTCAGTAAGCAAACACTTTTCCCCTTGCTCTTACTTTCCAGTTGCTAGTCCATCACCGAACAGAGGGTTGATGTGGAGATTAGTCCCAAGGAGCTGTACGGTGCTTGTGTGGCCAGGAGACGCAAAACCCTCTTCGAGGGCTGGCTGCTATGAAGGCATTTTGGAAAGAGGGGTCTCCCTGGGATGACTGGTGTTTTAGGTAATTTGCTAAAATAATATTTTTCATTTACCAGTAACACCATTTCCATGCATGTTTTTAAAAGATTAAAAAAATCAGGATGAAATATAACAAAGTTCTTTGTCCAAAAAGGCAGTATGTGTGGCAGTATACAAGCAGGAGGTTTTGTTATGTGGAGAAAGTTTGATAATTTAGATGCATGACTTGTTTTAAACCTCATAGAGCAATATTTGCTCTGAGTTACCTGAATAAATCTCTGTTTAATCCCTTGGTGATGACAGTCAGAATTTCTCAACTCTACGCTTTTATGTGTTAACATTTGGAAATCCTGATTAGCAACACAGACAGTTGGAGGGGCCGAACCACCAATAGATGAGGTTTGTGGAAAGCAGTTTGTAGCAAAGACAGCTAAATAAACAGAACATGCTTCCTTCAACACTCTTAGTGCAGCCACTTGGCCTGGGTATTTGGTACTGAAAACTGCTTATAAAATAAAAATATCTGTGCTAAAGGTGTTTAATGTCTCACTCATCAGTCTATAGTATTGGGCATTAGCTGTGAATATTGAAGGTATGAATATGGTTTACTTGTACAGACAAAACTCCAAATTAATTCAGTTTGGGTTACATGCATGTCATTAAAATGGCTTGGTCTTTTTATGCATGTGTTAGTTGAAAACAAATGAGTTTTGTTTGATGTTTCACATTGCACCATGGATAAAAGTTCTGTAGCAAATACCAACCTATTGCTTTGATCTTGTGTTGAAACACAGGAATGTAGATTAATGTCTCAATCCTCAGACACAAGAAAGCATTTCTGATCATAGCACTGGCTGAAGGAAGGGTGTATATTTGGGGGTTTTAATTAAAAAAAAAAAAAAATCAAGAAGAATCCATTTTTTCTTGTCTTAAATAATTACTTTCTTGCTTCATGATCAGCAGTGCCCACTCTGCTGTCAAGAAAGCAACTATAAAAACAACCACACAAAACTCAGACTCAGAATAATGTAACAGAGTGGCTGCTGCATGTAGAGACTAGAAAAACAACCATTCTCCTGTCTTCTGTTGTAGATGGAGTATTGCAATTAATCAAATAAACTCTGATACATTTATAATTCAACAGAACAAAAATACAGATTGAGGTTTTATTAACCATTTGAATGGAATTCTTGCTCTTTACAGTAATAGCTGCACACATTAGAAAGCAGAGTTTGTAAGAAGAAACAGTTTATAAAGGGTAGAAACTTTAACAAATTGAAAGAGCATAGATAGAAAAAAAAAAATAAACCAAACAAACTCAAAAATCCTGTTACTTTTTTTGTTTTCAATGAAAACGGGATTAATCTTGATAGTGCTTAAATTGTCTCTTATTGAGAAGTGAAAAAAAACATACTAAAGAGCAAAAAGGATATCAGAAAAAGATTGCTAGACTATATTATAATTTTATAAATAATATCTAAAATAAATGTATAAATCAATTAGAGAATGCATGTTTTTGTTACCTTCAATTCATTTCAGTATTTGTATAAGATACCAAAATACTTCCAAAAGAGCATAACTTAATTATTCTGGGAGATCAATGTACACTTTCTCCATAAGAGATCTAATTGTTTTATCCAACTTTGCCTTCTGGATTGTCAAATTAAGCCCAAGAAATACATCACCAGAACAGATATTTTTGAATTTAAAGTTCCCTAGTGAAAAGGAGCAAGTTTTCAAGACATTAACAGATTTTGTATCAATCTTTAATCTCACAGATGATTGATAGTTATAAGGGCTGGAAATCCTGTGGAGGCGTGTCATGAACGTCTTGTACCAATATTTCAATTTATCCTATTTTAGCTTCTCTTTTTCTTCCTCCATTCCTAAGAAAGTATACTTCATATTACCCAAAGAAGCAGGAAGTATCAATACTGTGAAACAATAATATTTTCTTGGCTAGACTACTTATGTATGTGAAAATATGGCATTTTAACTATTAGAACAATTATCATATTCAGGACAATATCATACAAATGAAGATTACAGTTATTCAAATGTTTATTTCAAGAGGAAAGTGTTTATACATGAGCATCACATAATGTTGAACCAAATGTTGAATTTTCCTCATGAAGGTTTGGGACTGTGGTTGCAAACTCATGCTAAAATGAGCAAAACCTTCAGTTCACTCAGATGGGACTTGGGGAAGCTCTTCATCTTCCCTTCTTTTGTACTCTTGTGCACTTACAGTTTTCTGAAAAGTGCTTCTCTATGTTATTCTCTACCTCAACATATGGCCAATGAATAGGAAGCAAAAAGAGTGTGAGAATGTTAGGCTGTCTTTTAAAATGAGCATAATTATTTTATATCAGTGTTGTCTTCACTGTCTGATATCCAACTGTCCCATAAGACTGACACATGAGCAAATATTTCCTAATCTATCATGAAAGAGAGTATAGAATTATGGAGAACAATATAGATAAGAAAATATATGAGTGCTTAAATGAGCACATTGCAGCACATTAGGCTCTTCAATACATCACATTTTATTTTTTCTAGATAACTGCAGTGTTTCAACAGGTTCATTTTCTAAAGGAACGGGCCAAGTCTTCAGGCAATGTGAATAAGTACAAATGCCAATTTTGCTGAAATAAAAATGCAACATACACCATATGCAAAGACTACTTTAGGATTGAGTGTGTAAAGAGCAGAAACATTTGTTTAGGCTTCTCCAGGAATACTTTCTAACAGCAAAGGATTAACTTATTCTTTCTTTATGACAGAAGTTACTCAGCTGTTCCATCAGTCATTTATAGCCACATTTTTTTCAATTATTTGATCACTAAAAACATAGAAATATTTTCTTTTTGCAATGACATGCCAGTTCCTGTTTATTCCTTCTGATATTTTATTTTCAAAAAAACCTGCAAATCTCTAATTAAAAAAGTCAAAATGCATTATTAATTACAAATCAAGAGTATTTTGAAAGCAGGAAAGAAAATAAACAGCTCTGGTAAAGTGAACAGATGGGATTACAAACTAAATTGCTGTCATTAGCATTATGAGTCCTATAATTAGTTATTAGAATAAGAATACATATCTAATATTAATATGAGATAACACAAGTGCTATTATAGGGACAGAATAAGAAAAGAAATTTGAAAAGATTGAAGTTAAGGATAATTGAAGTCTGACTTCCTGCTAATATCTAGGTTTGACTTGTAAGACTCTTGTGGAGATAAGTTCTGATTTTGTAGACATAATTCTGATTTACCAGTTTTTAAAGCAGAAATTGGCCTCAGTGATGTCTCCATATTACAGCACTCTGTATTATGAAGAGGATCTGAGACTTTCATAGTTACCTTTCATACAGTTTTAAGAGCATTGATGACAAATGCTGAGCAGAGTGGGATAATGACTTATTTCTCTCTGCTGGTGATGCCCTCGGTGATGCAGCCCAGCACCCCGTTGGCTTTGCCGCAGCAGCACCCTGTTCACTCATGTTGAGGTGGTTGTTCCCTTTCCCCAGAGCTGCTCCCCAGCCGGGTGGATCCCAGACTGTGTTGCGCTCCTGGGTGATGTGTTCCCAGGTACAAGACCTTACACTTGGCCTTGTTGAATTTCATGAGGTTCTTGTTATCCCACTCTTCCAGCCCAGCCAGGTCTCCCTGCAGGGTGACTCTCCCTTCTGGAGTGTTCACTTCCCCACTCAGTTTGGTATTGTCGGCAAACTACATCAGGGTACACTTGATCCTATCATCCAGATCACTTACGAAGATATTAAACAGCGTTCTTCCTAGTACCCATCCCTGGGGGCCCCCACTGGTGACAGGTTGTCAGTTTGAAAAAGAGCCATTTCCCACCACTGTCTGGGAGCTGCTGCTCAGCCAGTTCCCCACTCACCCACAGACCACTTGTCTAGACCATAACACATCAGTTTCTCTAGGAGGAGGCTGCGGGGAACCGTATCGAAAGCATTGGAGAAATCCAGGTAAGCAATGTCCACCACTCACCTCACATCAGCCGAGCAGGTAACATTGTCATAGAAGGTGACCAGGTTTGTCAAACACAATTTGCCCTTGGTGAATCCTTGCTGGCTTTTCCCAACCACATGCTTCATTTGAATTGTGATAGCCCCCAGCAGGACTTGTTCCATAACTTTCCCAGGGATTGAAATAAAACTGATTGATAGAACTATTTCCTGGATCCTCCTTTAAACCCTTCTTGCAGATGGCAGTGACAATAACCTTCTTCTAGTCTTCTGGGACATCCCCCAGTCTCCACAATTTCTCAAAAATTATGGAAAGCAGCTTTGCAACAACATCAGCCAGCTCAGCACCCTCAGGTGGGTAACATCAGGGCCCGTCAATTTGTAGGGGTCAAGCTCCTGTAATAGTTCTCCTACCAGCTCTTCCTTCACTGACAGTGGGTCTGTGTTTGCATTAACCTGGATTTTTGTTCCCAGGGCTTGTTGAGGCCCAACAGGTAAAGGCAGAGGTGAAGAAAGTATTGAGACCCTCTGCCCTTTCAGTGTTGTTGGTGACTTAATCACCAATCCTGCTTAACAGAGGGATTAACTCCTTAATTCCCAATAAGTACAATGAAGGTGAGGGTGTTCAAATGATAAATAAAAACTGTATATGAGGTAAAGTTGTACTTTTCCACAGTCCTTCTAGTAGGTTGTGGTGTAAGGTCTGGTGTCACACGCATGTTACATAGGACTCAGAATGTTTAAGTCACATTAGGAAATTATGATGAGTTGTCAGGTTTCAGGAAGCAAAAGCTAAACATGAACCATAAGCATTGATATAATTAATAGAAAACTAAAGTCAGTAATAAGATGTGGGGCTTTTTTCTCTTAACTTTGAGTGGTTTTGTTTGGATTAGAGAACTAGAAAATCTAATTGAAAAACTTGCATGGTTAGTCTCATTTAATGACTGTTATACAGTCAAGTATACATTAAGAAGAAAAATGTTAATTGCTGATGTGCTGAATATACTGTATAGGTAACATTTAATTGCAAAAAGATATCATATTGAATGACTGTTATTTTCCTATCTTCCTAAAATGAATCTACCAACAAAATAATACTCAGTGTAAGCAAAACTGAGGTTCAAAGATCTAATTTCTAATTCAGGGAGGCATTAAGCATATGCTTAACTTTGACCAAATGCGTAAAGCTATTAACTTCTACGACCATAAAGAAGTGCTTAAAGTTAAATGGGTGCTTAGGTTATTATTCACACAGGGTTGCCTTCTTGAATCTTACTCCCCTGCCAGTATTAGCAGTCTCTTTAGCAGCCGGTCCCATTGAGATCAGTGATGTCAACTGCCAAAAAAAAACCAACAAAAAACCAGTTACTAACCATGAAAAAGAGGCAGAACCTGATTCTGATCTGTACATATGGGTTTATTATTGCAGTGAACTATTTTTTTTTTTAGCTAACATTAAATGTGAGCAGAGAAAAACAGGTGTTAGCTACCTATTTATTGTGCCTGATCGTTAAAGGCAGACAGGTAGCTTGTTGAATATTTGTGCTTGTAGTTAATTGTGAATGCAAATGAGAAGCTGCCTTTAAAAATCAGGATTCATGTTTTTGGAGACTCCAAGATAGTACTAAGCCTGGACAGGAAGCTGATATAACAGTCCAGAGTAAAATTGCTCTACTTTTTCCATAAGGGAAATCCAGACTTTAAAGAATAACTTGCATCCCTAAAAACTTCTTTACTGATATGGACTGGGGAGAACACTAGCAAATCTAAATTTCATACAGAACAGACATAGCACAGCTATCATGATGGTTAATAAATGGGCTATGAGGCTAAACCACGCTTGAAAGGATGCAGCAGAAAAATATGCTTGCTGTTTTTACTTATTCTTTACTAATTGAAGGAATTGGATTATTTGTGTTGATTGTATACTCTCTAAACATCTCAAAATCAGACCTTGAATTTTGTGTTATCTCATACTTTGATTTCCCCTACACCACAGACCAAAGTCTTCCCATTGACTTCCACTTGTTTTGCACAAGCTCAGAATCAATTCCATCTTATCAGTATCAGACATACCATGTCTTGTCGGAGGAACTGAAAAATCAAGATAAAGTGTAACAATTTTATCAAGTTTTGAGACACGTAGTTATCTTAGTCAAATACACTCTTTTGGCACTGTATTATTCTTTAGTATTTAGGAATTTTAGTTAAAAATTCCCCATAGAGATATTAGTTATGTAGGGTTGCCCTTCTTTGTTTTCAAAACCAAACCTTCTTACAGCCATACAAATTCCTAACACCAAAGCCTCCACTGTAAAAATATGTGCCCTCCCTCCCCTGCAGAAGAAGGTTATTGCCTGGATTTCACAGATTTCACATTCTCTGTAATTGTTTCAGTGATTGCTTCAGTCTGTACTTGGAGAATAGGTAAACAGTTCAAAAGATGAAAAGAATATGAAAAGATGAATAAATGTGAAATGCTATCTTAAATTTTTCATTACATACATCCCCCTGCTTGGATTTATTGATAACTATTTAAGTACATAACCACAAAACCTCCAACCCCATATTATAAGTCAGTAGAGATGTGATTACCCTGATTTTTTCCTCTCTCTCATAAGCACAGCCTTATTTGCCAGCTGGCCAGCCCTCCCTTCCTCCTTGTTTTTCCAATGAACAAAGTGTTTAAAGAGCCCAAACCAAACAAACCGAAGAGGCACTGACATAAAAATGACAAATGCTCAGGATCCTAGCAAGAGTGATGTGAAGCAACAGCTGTCCTGCTCAGCCTGACTCTCCCATGTCCATCTGCAACCTCAACCATCTGCACAGGGGAAGGAAATTGCAGAAAACAAAACTGCAGAAACAAGGGCTGCGTCGCTGGGTTTGCAGAAGAGAAACACTCTGATCTCCCAGCACAAAAAAACAGGTTTTGAATGTCATCACCCACAGAGAGGAGTAGTATTTCCCTTTCAGGCCACTCTCGTGCCATAGGGTATTTTCTATATACTGTAGTGTGAGCAAACTTCTAGCAAGGACTGAGTAGCCTCATCCTAGGTCACACACCATGCACTAATTTAACCTGAGGATTATCAAAATCAATTAAAAGATTCTATAGGGTGAAAGTCCTTTAAAACAAGTTTTCCCAAAGAGAAAAATAACCCTGAAATCTTCAGCAAATTGGACAAGTTCTGAAGTTGAAGTATTAGGTGATGGCATGGAAATAATGTTCCCCTGCCCTTTGCATTTCCAAACTCTTATGAAATCTCTAGCCAAGGCAGAAACATGATATAATATACAACCTTTTTGCAAGAATAAATATGTGCTTGGAGTCCAAGAAAATCTGCATAATCAAGCTCAGGATAATTTGCTTGGATGCCTGGCAAACCAGGCTGAATTCAAGTCTCTTACCCATTTTGGAAAGGGCTTCTGGAAATATTAGAAAAAACACATTTTGCCTCAAAGAAATCTTGGTATAGATTGTTTAGTTATCTGGAAATATACCTAACACTTGAATCTTCATGTGAAGTATTTGTGCTATTCATTTTCACTGAAGTCTTTATTATAGCAGACATTCAAGGTTTTAACAGAATTGACTTTAACCGGAATTGATTGGCCATTCTTCCCCTACACAAACACTTTTTGAATTAAAAGAACATGTTTCTTACAGTTAGGTTTCAGCCCAACTGCTTTTACTAAGTGAAAATCCCTTGCAGTACAGTTGTACTACTCACTTAAGGAGAAGTTATTCATGTGAGTAATGGCAGTAAGTCTAAGTCCATAAGCCTAAATAAAAGGTTAACTGTTACAGCAAATTATAGAGTGGCTGTTTGGTTAGTTTTGCTTTTCTGAAGCAATTTCCAGAGATATATTTACCTTGAATATGCATTACTCCTCAAGATGTAACTTTTCTTTTATTGGAAATTTAATTTATATAAGAGTGAGATGTGAATATTTGGAAGAAGGCACATGTTCCTGAGACATTTCTCTCGCAGGTTGTAGATGATTCACAGGAAGGAAACTTTTTGATGTCTTGCCAGAATACAAAATGTTAGGTCCTTACATGGTGAAAATGAAAGGAGCTCCATTTTCTTCAGTACACATTTATAACAGTGGTCTGGCTTATATTTGCTTTTGTAGGTATCTTTCACCCAACTTTGTTTTGAACAGTCTTTGCTCAAAGAACAAAAATAGCAGCTGTAATACCTGACCCTGGACAGAGAAAATTTTGGAATTAAAGAAATGTGAGTAGGAAGAAAGTCTGATGATGTTTGAGCTAAGTACATGAGTGAGGTCTTTATACAAATGGATCATAATATGAATACTTTAGTGGTGGCCTTATACCATAAACTGTTTTGCTTCAGAGAAGTTTACTTTTAAACACTCATTTTGGGAGGTATACTATTTTGCTGGCTTGCATTGTAACACTTTTGTAATACACATTTTATGTGATCCAGGTGCTACAATCATGATTTAAATGTTATGATATTTGTTATTAAAATATACTATAATTTGCTACCTGACAAAGTAATGCTAACCCATGAATAAAGTATCCTGGCGAGCTATGGAAATAAGATAACAGCAAAATGATAACTAATTCCTATGTTATAAGAGCTTAAAAAGTAGTACTAAATAGTAACATGTTATTAAATATGTATTTTATTCCTTACAGACAGCATTCAATGTTTATTTCCCAGCTAAAACATAAGCCAAATAAGTATTCCAATTACAGATGAAAGGAAAGGCATTCATCCCTTCAAATCTCTACGGCAACGGGTTTGGCAATGCTTATAATAAATGTTTTTTATCTCAAGGAATTGAGGATTAAATCTGATATATAACTGTGAAATAAATAATACAAGCATCTTATGACTGCTTACAGGATAAAGTCGTAACTGTTGTCTGGATAGGATTAATAGCAAGGTGTTATTTAGACTATCAGGAGATAAGAAGAGAAGATTATATAATCAAACTGTAAAACTATAATTTAGCATTATACTTTTTTTTCAGTCTCGCATTTGTCACAAAACTTCAGCAAGTACAATGGAATGTACCAGTATTTTCAATTTAATCTTAAAGGAAGATGTGTTCAAATGTATCTGGGTATGTATGTATCTTCCACACATCTTTTTAATGTATTCTCTTCAGTGGTAAAAAATATATGGAATATTCAGTCTTAACAGCATGTGTTTCTTCCAGACATGATTCTGTTGAGATTAGATACCTCCATCTCCATGTTTATCTACATATTTTCTTATTGAGCATGTTCTTTTTTGCCTTTGTGACTTTTTGTCTAAAAGTAATTGCTGCATTTTCTCATCAGAAATGTGTATGTGCCTCTAAAATGAAACAAATGCATTTCTACAGCACACCAATGCCATTGCCAGTCTTACCTGTGACCTGAAATGATTTGGTTTATTTTACTTCTTTGTCACTGGATATCTTGTTTTACAGCCTGAATTTCTCCTTTTAAATAGATTCTCAGATACAGAAGGAAGACAAGATCCTCCTGGTGTAGGTGGCAACAAATGACTTAACATTTTTTTATCATGAAAACAAATAATCAAATTAGAATTTGCCTAGGATATTAATCCAATCTAAGAAACATGGCTTATTCATCCTACTGCTGAAAAAAAAGAGCCATATTTATTTATGGTAGTTTGTTAGATATGGATTCAGATTTGCAGGTTAACATTCAAAGAACAGAACAATTCTTAGTTCTACAGATTTGATTTTTAAAATTAGACTAGTACTGAGTGATGCGTGATGAGAAGTCAATTGTCAGGAGCGCACAAGACAATAACTTTTAGCCATTCTCAGTTATTTTTATACCTCTAGATTTCTCTAAATAAAGTATACAAATTTAGTACTTCATGCATTCATGTTTTGATGTTTAGTCCTTGAAAGGGTAAAAGGAAAAAAAAGTCACAGTAGTGAACAGTGAGCTGTTTCACTCCCAACTAAATGGCCATTTTTGAAGAAAGATTAATTTACGAGATATTTAATAATTTCTGCCAAGTGTGCTATTGGCATTGGCTTGTCTGAGGTCCAGTAACTCACCTTCCAAGTTCTTCAGAAAGACTGAAAGAACCCATACTGTTTGCTGATTTAAAACAAACACAAAACCCAACACAAACCTCCTTGCATCTTTTGATCTGTTTCCTTCCTTCCTATATCCTAATGCCAAAATTAACATTATTATAAGCTATTTATGCTTATAGGCATATAAGCTTAGATAATATGTACCTGGAGATAAATTTAGCTGTATATTGCATAATGCTGTAAGAACAGCAATATGGAGGCTAAGGAATAATTGAAGATAAAATCCTCAGTGGTGAAATACCTTATGATTCTGCAGGTGCACAGAGTATAATAATATGGTCTGGAGATGAATTTACAGTATGGGAAATTAGATGCCACCAGAATTTTGACTGCAAACCTGTGCGTAGTAAATAATTGTGAATGCTGAAATATTGGGTATGCTTTATGAATATATAAATATGCATTAGCATTCGGTATGCAGGAAGGGTATGTGTCAATGGAGGAAGGCTTACTCAGAGATGGGCTATGAATATGCAGCAGCTGAACTTTACTCCTTTCCTGAAGATTGTAGTTCAGCATTTTTATTTTTATTTTTACATTTTCTGTTGTGAAAAGCATCTGGCTATCAGCAGTTACCTTCAAAGCCTCTTGCCCTAGATTTCACAGCAGGGCACAGATGAGGCTGGATCTTTTCCCTACTTCACAGACCAGGGCTGAAAGACTTTGGTGGATCACAGTGCTGCATGTGTGACACCGTGTGCACCAGGCTCCTTCCTTAGCGGCCCGCGGCTCCTCTGTGTGCCAGGATTTACCGTATGGGGAGCATTTTACAGTTGCTTCTTTTGCTGTCCCTGCTGACACAGCTGCCTGTACTCCCCTACCCTGCATCAGGCACCAAGGGTCATAAATATTTCATTCTACACAAAATAGCCACTTGTTACTACCAGCAATATAAAAAAGGATAGTTATATTGCGTGGTCATACAAAGATAAACAGAAGTAAAACAAATTAGGAAATGAGACACGCTCTGAGACATCCATAACTATGGATTTAATTTGGGGATTTCCTCTCAGAGATTTTTTTCAGGAGCTGGATCTGCAGTCATCGGGAGCCTGACAGCATCACTCCAGTTCTGGTGCGGGGACAGGGACTCTGCCATCGACTGTGATGGAAACAGATGGGAGCATTGCTTTGCAGTTATTCCTGGCTAAGCCATACATTCCAGTGGAGAGCCCCAGTATTTTCTCTTTATTTCTCATCCATGAGTGAATAAGAAAACTAGAATCTGAATAACAGAAATTTGTGGAAGAGAAAAGTTATGATTTACAAGGTATTAATTGCTCATGTTACTGAAACCCCAGTTCTTACACTATCTCAGGAGAGTGTTTCTATTCACAGAGATACAAATCACACAATCTTTGCATCCCTTTCCTATCATCGGGGGCAAGAGAACTTCATTTTCATTGTCTTTGGTGTGACACCACCACTTAATCTCTCTCTTGTTGGCCAAGAAAAGATCTTAATTTCTAATGTTCAAAAAAAATCAGTGTTTTTTTTTTTTTTTGTTAAAAATCCACTTGAAGACAGTATTCAAATGCTAAATAGACACCTCATGACACATAAACAGCATTATTTTATGTTCTAAACACTACTTGTAACTGGTGTGTATATCATTAGAGAAGTTGATACAATATAAATAATGCAATTATTTGATAAGTGGTTGAGAGAAACAAAAGTATGAATTAAGTTGCACCCAGAGCTTTCTATGTATTCTGGCTAAAAAACCCATATAAAACACTTTCTGTCTTACATTTTCTTCAAGATGACTTTTAACCCATTGTCATTCTTGATTAGAATGTTTAAATCGGTAAAGTTTTTGTCATGGTTTTTGTTTGGGATATACAAATAAATACTTTACAGTCAAATTAATAATAAAGGGCCGTATATTCAAATAAATATTTCTTTGCCAAACAACAGTCATATGTGGAGTAAATGTCCCATTTTGACTCACTGTCACATATGTAGGGGTCAATTAAAATGAAACACAAAATAGATGTTTACCCCCCATGTTCTCCATTGTCTGAGAAAAGAACCAAGTAAAATTCAAAACTTTCAAAGGTATTTATGAACGGACTGTTATTGAGAGCTATTATTGTCATGTGATAGACATTCTCATGGTATGGTATGCTTAAATCACTTTACTGTTATAATAGTTATAAAAGGTATTGGTTATGAACTAAAGTAATTTTAGATATACAAAGGAATGTATATAATTTTATTCTCCCCTTCTACATAACAAATTAAAATTTATTTTATGGTCTGAATTTTTGAATAAATATTTATCAAAGAAAAAGCCTATAAGGTATAACCATATAACTATTCTAGAAGAGGTAATGAAGTTCAGTTTTACTCCTTTTCACATGAAAAATGATAGAATCTAAACCACTAGGTTTTACAGTTAGGTTCTAGTTTAATATAAACATATTAATATCAACGGGAAGAATTGAAAAGCCTTAAATTACAAAATCAGCACAACATTTCCATTTCTCACATACTTGTGGTCTTTCATATTTGAGATGTTGGTGTTCAGAAAACCTCCAAAAAGAGCAAGGTGCGGTTTTAAAGAATTGTTCAATGTTATCCTGTATACACCATTTCTAAGAAAAACTTTTAAAAGGAGGAGAGCCTTTGAGTGGGCTGTAGATAGTTGGTCGTGCTACACTGGAAGATGAGAGATGACTATCTGGGACTGATCAATTTAAATGATGAATAATGAACAAAAAATGAGTGATCTGAAAGAACTGATGGGTTGAATGAAGTCATTAAACTGGGACAGTTGGACAAGCAGCTTCATCTAAAACTTTTAAATGTGTGTGAATCTTTGTTTAGTCACATAAGTCAAACGTTCTCATTTCCAAACCTGTTTCAAGGCAAATTAAGCATTCAGCATTTCTAACAATTTTGTCAATCCAGAGACAGATACGGATTACCTAATATACCTACACTGTAATAGCCTTTGAAAATAGCCTTTCATGTACTATACCTAACTCAAATTTCATTCTGGCAATTAATTAAATCAGTATGAAGATTTATTAAAAAAAAAAAAAAGCATAAGTGATTATATGTAATAAATGGCAACTACTATAGAAATAAAGTATACAATAAGTAAACCTATGTTTTGAACTTCTTTAATTTATGTGAAATTGTGGCTTAAACTTACCTAAATGAGCAGGTTTTAGGAAATGTTGATATTATTTTCATTTAGCTTTTTTATGTGCTTCTTTTTTAGCAATATTTCCTCACTTTAACAAGTGCTCCAATACAGAAAAAAAGTCTGTTAGTCATCAAATAGAAAAACTACTAAGACCTTGATCTCTTGGAAAAAAAAATGTGGCTATGTGTCACATTTAGATATTTTTATTATTGAAATTACCTCCAGAAATACTTATCGCAGATACCAATAATTAGTGATAATGAATATGCAGTTTAAGTTTCAGCATTTCTTTCTCTCTCTCTTTTTTTTTTTTTTTTCCCTCAGTGAATACTCATTACCCAGATAAGTAGCCTATTTCTGTTGCTGGGACTTTTTATGTAAGGAATTACAGGTGATGACTCAGAATTACCTGTTAGAATTAGTTCTATTGGGAATATATTCATTGGTTCATTCTAAAGTAGCAATTTATCACATTTTAGTATAATATATTGATAATTCTCCAAGTACTGACAAAACAGCTTTCTGAGATACATTTATGCGTGTTCGAACAGACCAATTTATATTTCCTGCACATTCTGGGGTTCAGAGAAATATGCTGTGGCTGATGTAGGAAGGCAGACACTGAAGTCTGAAAAAGCTTGCTGTATAATTAAGTGATAATAGTACTATCGCACTGTTTTATGAGGCAGTAACACAGTCCCCAAGTGAATAAACTATGAAGCCGAAGGCTGAGCAGTTTATTCCAATGAGGGAACTGGATCATTGCCAAAAGCGTTGCTACAACAGCATCGTTAAATTAGTATGCTATAAATGTTTAATTAAATAAAATTTGGTGTGGATTCTTGCACATGGTATGGAAAATAATGTGGTAGTTTGAGGAATAAAGAGAAAGTGCCATTGGAGACATTTGTGGGGTCACTGCTTTTGAGGGATGCCCTGTGATGCTGCCAGGTGAAATGGTCTCCTACACAATACACCAGCCCGTGAAATCAGAGGGGACTTTTGAGGTGTAAAAAAATGAGAACCACTGTGTATAGTGTCAGTGTAGTGGGATACTGATGCTATTCTCAATGGTCCTATCTTTCCTGAATTTTAGAGCTAGGGGATTAAGGTACAAAAAAGCTAAGTGAGTTGTAAAGCAGAAAGCTGATGTTTCAGTCCCTGGTCCATCGTGAAGGCTGTGATCAATAGCACCCTCTTCTCTAAAAAAGACAAATGGAAAGATTTTTGGAAGATGTGATGCCCACATCTTAGAAATACTCGGACAGTTTTCCGTGAAGCCCAGCAAGACCTGGTTAAACACTAGCAGGGCACTGGTGTGGTTCCTGAGATAAATCTCTGTGACATTCAATCCTGACAGCTCTGCTAAGATTTCCGGATAAAGGTATTAATTTAATCTAAATATTTGGATGCAGATGCCTGCTTGTACTAGTAACTGGATGGAGGCTAGCAGTTTGTTTTGTATAAATGACCAAACAGCTGTCAAAGTCTCACGGTTTTGGTCAAAAGCTTTTGAACAATGACCTGGAGATGCAAGGCTGTGGGTGTGTGGTTATTGGTCCCCTTAGACCTCTTGCCATACCTCACCTCTGGTGAAATGTAGTCAGGGAATAAGGGCATCAGAAAGGAAGCAGAGTGCACCTACTTTTCTGGCAGATTAAATAGACTGATAAAAATGCTACTCCTGCCACAGATGTCAGTTCAGACCTTCATTTCCAATGCAAGTGGCAATAAATACTTGCAAGCTAGATGCATCAAATGTCTTGCATCACATCAGCCAGAAATGCTGCAGAAATGAAAAATTATTGTATCAAACAAAATCAATAACATACAATAAAGAAATGTGGAAAATTAAATTTAAATTAAAATAGAAACATAGGTGCTCGAGAACAGAACAAGAATAAACTTTAATTTCTGTGTTCCTGTAACTATGTGCTTCAGAAGAGCAGGCTACGCATTCTGCTCTGGAGCTCCAAGGCTGTGAAACGTTTGCAAGGGGAAGACAAAATTAGCAATCAACACAACTGATTAAGATGATGGGTTAAAATGTTTTAGTATAAAACCCAGCATTTTTTAGCTGAAAAGTTAATGTGAGGCTAGTGTATTGAGATCTTAATTGAAAACAGTAAAAAATATTTCCTAAGTACTCCTATTAAAAATTTTTCTCAATGGACTCCAGTACACTTAAAGAAATGTCCTTAACATCATTTAACTTTATACATGCAGTAGACACTTTTCAATAAAGCTGGTCTGAGCTTGGTACTCATGAAGGTCTAATTCACAAAAGTATAAGATTAAGATGAAGATTTGGTAAAGGTCTTACAGTAAAATTCAAACTAATTATAGGTTTCTCCGTAAAGAATACTTTGTTCAGTGGGTAAACAGTGCCAGAAAGGAGCTAGTTATCATTGTTATGACAGTATAAGCATCTGCTCATAACTTTTATTTTTATACCTGGATTTTATTCATTGCACACACTGTGACACAGTATACTGTGGCTGAATGCTAACCCATATTCCCAAAATGTCAATAAGAAAAAAAAGATCAATACTAAACACATGGTAAAAAACAGGGGCAGAGAGGGATCAGCATTTTCAATGGCAGTCTTCTTTTAGTTCCTTACACTTATTTTCAAGCAGCATGTTTGCACTAAATAACAGGAATGTAGTATTAATGGCAGCTGGGTGAGGATCATCTTGAAATACAACCAGCTCATTTCTAACAAAATGTGGGTTTTTTTAGATGTGCTAGAGATGGATTGATTGATAGACCCAGCTAGGTGTTCCTTCATTTTTGGGTACCTTCCTCCTTCAAAAGAAGTATTGAAACTAAAGGAGTGCTGAGATCACATCTTGAGCCACATTACCTCTTCCTGGAGGCTTCATGCCACTTTCTGTTGGGTATTAACTTCATCAGTGAAGTGAAGAGCACACAGAAAAGACTTTCAATAATGAAGCAGATTAGGCTGTTCTAACATGACAGACTATCTTGGGTGGCTGTTGCCAGACTGTTTCAGCAACATACTCAAAGGAATTTGTAATACAGACCAGTTTCCTAATTTACACTGCATTTCAACTTGTGGTTTCAGCACTTTCTTTGCACAGTGAATCAGCTGATATAATGAAGGGGTAAATGAACAGTTGTTCCACTTTATAAAATGATTATATAGTTTTTCAATAGGGAAAATGAGAGATCAAAGGCCAGTGGGGGTTTTTTGCTTGTTTTGTTTTGTTTTTTTTTTTTTTTTCCTATTAAGGAACTAAATAATTGACAAGTAAAATGGAACCTCTTGCTGGTAATCCTTCTTAGACTTTGTAATCAAAACATTTTAAGTTAAGATAAAAGAGTGAAAACCAGAATAAATATAAACACCTCTTATTTTTATTTCCATAGTTCTTGTAATTTCCAAATATAAGTTCAACTTTCTATTCTGTCTTCATATAGTTGAGCCTTGTCATCCTGGCCTTTTTAGTTGAGCTAATCAGTAATTTTTGTCAATGTTTTTTTGTGCAATTTTCTACATTTTCTCTTTTGCTTAATTGGAACCAAAATAATTTGAATTGCTGAACTAACTGGAAGTAATTTTTGTCAATTCAGCATTACACTGCTGCCGTGCTTCCACACTAACTGAGAGATGTTAAAGTTCAGTTATCTCATCCCTCAAGTTTTCTCTCTTGGCCAAGAACATTTTATCATTTTGTAGCTTCCAAAAAGATTTTTGCCTAGTTGCTTTGGAAAGGTATTTGTAATCTAGAAACTGATAGAACAAGCAAAGATGTAAATATTTTCCCACCGGCAATTGCTGATTCATTGAAATGGAAATGATTTATGCAAGAGTATTGTGTTTTGACCATTATTTGTGTCAGGAACGAGGAGCAAAAGTAATTTAAAAGCAGGTGCTCTATGTTTGTTTGTTTTACAATGTCTTTTTATCATTAGACTTACTTATATTCTGTATAACCTTTCTGATGAACAGAATATAAATGTGCAATATGACAGATAACACACACACAACTTTAAAAGCATCAGCTTCACAGAACTAAAATAATCCCCTCCATGGAAGAGGAGATGGACAGGAATTGAAATTCGCTCTTTTTAAGCCTGTCTAGAAAAAAGAAAATTAAAGTCACTTTGATATTTCAGGTCTGAAACTTTAAATATCTAGCAAGCTCTAAAAGTAATATCTCAAAACTGGGTTCCTCCCACGCTGAGCTTTCATGCCTGAGCAGCCACATAATACAAATCATTCCTTGGTGAGGGCTGCAGGATGCAGATGCTGCATCCCAACTGCACCAGGGCTCCTGTGCATCCTCGCCCCGGTGTCCCCATAAGGCCTGAACATTTTGGAGTTTACCATCTTCTTCTTGTGTGTGTACCTGGCATTTCCCTAGGAGCAAACCTGCCTGAGCTTGGACAAAAAACAGTGGAGAATGGAGAAACAATAATTTTTTTTTTTCCTGTATTAGATTTTGTAACAAAGATACATATTACTGTGTTGAAAGGAAGATGAAGGGCAAAAGTTAGGAGTGTGCGTGGATTATCTTAACTTTTAGCTACTAAGATACAGCACAGAGTTTTCAAGTGGCGATTGAAAAAGAAACCATAAGAAGTAATCCTGTTGTGCTGGTACTGAGTCATGGCAGTGGAGAGAGTTTTGTGTTCTTGAGTGGTCCTTTTGCAGAAGAGTAATCAAACAGTGCTGCTGCATTTTGCTTCACCTCGATTCATCCCGCAGTGCTGCGTAGTATAGCTTGATCCTTGGCAGAGACACATTCAACTGAACCTGCTGCAAATCATTCGAGTGGCTTTTCCAGCACAGACGAGGTAGATGCCACGGAGTGAGAAAGTGCTGCACGAGGAAACGCGCGGCTGTAGACAAAAACTTCATTTCAGTGGGCAGCTCAGCCAAGGCAGTGTTCTTCTGGAGCTGGGCGTATTTCAGTTGGTGGATTGCTGCAAGCGGAATGTGGACCAAGATAATAATATCTGAAGAGATGTAGGTAGAGGACTGTGAAAAGGACTTAAAGCTGTTGTTTCAGTACTGTCGCTCGTTGGAGAACTTCAGGCTGGAACGAACATTTTCAGCCCAAAGTGCTCAAACATTGATTCAGTCACTTTCTGGTGACATGAACACAATTTTTCATAATAGTAACATTATTTCAATGTATTACAAGAAAGTATAATGTTTATTACAGTTTAGGAGTTTCAGTACCATTATACTGCAGGTATCAAAACCAGTCTCACGATTCCTTTTATTTTGGAGCAAATATACCTTAAAATGTAGTTATTCATCCAGACTTCTGGTTTTAAATAAGAAAAATATATGTACCCTTAAATTACAGTGATAAAACGAATTGAAGGTACTTCTTGTCTTGCAGATTTCAAAGTGAAGTTGCAAAGTAATAGGAGTTATGTTCCTTCCCAAAAATATTCATAGAGTCTGCATTTTTAATTCCCAAAGCGTATCTCTGGATGTTGCTGTAGCTATATAGAGATGCATGTACAGGAATATCTAACTAGAAGAGATTAAAAACCTGAATGTCTCTTTGGCATTATCATATGAGATGCTTAAAATAATGTGCAGGGCAGGTGTCAGTTCAGAAATGGCGTATGCCATTTTTGGTGCATCGGCATCATTAGTTTGCAGGAGATCTTCAAAAGTAAAAATTTGGGGCTGGGAGACATACTGCAAAATGAGCTCTCCTTCAAAATAAGTGTGCTAGGAACATGTTCACTTCTGCGACTGAGGAATCTGCAGGACAGAAAAGATGTAAGAAAATATGGTTGTTACCTTCTGCAGAGGTAACTTTGCAAGACTGCTTTTTGAACTGCTCTGAGAGGTCACCTTGGCCTGAATATTTGCTGAGGCTAATTGGTATGGAGCTGGAGCTACCACGCTTTAGCCAAAGGTCTGTCAATGCATTGCTGCAGAGCAAGGAGCGAGCTCTGCCTTCTCTGTGCTTCTTCCCAAGTAATAAAACAGAGACATAAATGTTTAGCTACTTCACTGGAATTAAGAAAAATAAGTGCAAAATGCTTTGAAAATGAATAGTATTATTAATGGTTATTGTTGCAGTAGAAGCATATACTTCAGCAAATTCAGAGAAACCTGTGAAGAGTCAGAAGGGCTACTCTCGTTTCATATTCTTTTTATATTAGTGGTGTTTTGGAAAAGCTGTGCTTCAGGTACTTATTTGGTTTCAGTCTCTCAGGTCTCTTTGTTGTAAATGTGATCTCTTTAGAGCATGGAGGATAAGATTCAGCAGGAGATGAAAACATATGTACCAGCATGCTGCAGCTTACCCTTTGGCCATTTTGCTTCTCTGCCCCTCACCCCACACAACAAAGTAGAGAGATTTTAAAAACTGGAAAAAAGCTGATTTTGTTTACATTAAAATTCATGAACACATGGTTTGGCCTTTAATCTCAAAAAGTCATAGTGTTTACTTGAAAGGACAGCTCCTCACACACAGACCAGGCCAGTTTAAAAAATCCAGCCATTATGAAGGCAACAATGCATTTTTTTTTTTCGAGCAAGTAAGAGGCACTGGGGAGATTTGTTTGTACAGCACTGCATCCCCTATCTTTGCTCTCTTCTCACCTCTTTGGCCTCTTTTTATTTCTCTCCCCAGAAACTATAAGCCAGTTTTCTGATAAAATATTAACAAGAATGTATCTGGCAATGATGATGACATTTTCGTGTTAATCATGTACATTACTGCTATTATATAGCATATTCTCAACTTTGTCTGAGGGCTCATTTATTTCCTAATTTGTCTTTGAGAATAGAAAACCTACAAATATTAAAGCTAAAATTCAAAAAAATGAAAACTGGGCTTAAAGATGTTATATTTGATTTGATGGTGCTGGTAGATAGACAAGATAAAATGTCAGATGAATAATTCCATACTTCAAAATACAGCAGATTATTTGCAGGGGTTAGGAAGCAAAGTCCGGTTCTTTCTCACACTTTGTGGGAAAAATATCAGATTTACTGGGAGCACATGTAGCGTTTTTCCATGTTGCCTGGGGAACGCAGATACCAGCATAGCAGTAAGATTGGGCTGACACAGAGGGCATTGGTTTATGTAGCATGGGGTCCAGGGCATACCACGCAGGTCTGGTTTTAAAGGAAGATAACACCACACTTTAGGTGTTATAAAATGGAATGGCTCAACTGCGTTCAGGAGCATGTGGTCAACACTTCTCAAAATAGCACCATTTCTGTGTTGAATCTCACATCCGAAACAACTGGCTTATTGTGTTAATAAATGGATAAACTGGTGTGATTACATAGGCTGTATCCTCAGGACACATTTAATATGAGGCCAAGGCCTTTTATTTTCATTGCAGCAGCATGGCATTTTAGATACTAGACCTAATGGGGAATGACTGGCAGCGTTAATGATAAAACAATATTCCAAGCTGAGCGCATGTCTTGCAATAACAGAATACCGTTCACAGGATAGCTCTGGGAATCTTCAGAGTGAACAAAAAAAGTCCTGCAGTTTTCTCATTTAATTAAATTTAAATCTATGGGGACTGACAGTGCGTGTCTTGGGCTTATGCTTTTTTTGACTTGTTCTTTGCAGCTTAATGTCACTGTAAAGTAGTTTTTAATCAACAGACAGTCTCAACTGGAAATGAATCTGACACCTAGTTACCTTTATATAAGGATTTTTATTAATTGAACACTAAGTACAGGAAAAATATCTAAGAGGACATGTAGTAATAAAACACTGGACAGTAGCACAGAGCCCAAAAGCACTTTATCATTTTCTCTTATGGGTCACTTGCAGTTGTGGTTGCCTGGAATTTTTTACTGGAAGAGCTCACTTTCATCCAGTTTTAATGTTACAAACCAAATAATTAAGGGGTATTTTCTATGTCAGGCTGAAACTTGGGGGTCAGGGGAGAGTATCTGCTTTCTAAAATACCTCAAACATTTGTGAGTTAAAGAAGAAACTTTTCAATATTGATTTATGAAGAAATACTTCTTCTATTATTTGGACTGAGTTGCAAATATAGATAAGGATACAGATATAAATATATAGATAAAAAGATACCCATACCTCATGATTCAGTACTTCTTAGAGCCAATTTCAGCTGAACTGTGTTCCTGACCAGAAGCCACATAGCACTACAGAGCAAGGAATGAAATTAGTCACATTGCAGTAATGCAACATTAGTTAGGAATGGTGTTAGTTGATAAATCTAGGACATTTTAAGCTAGCATTTCTGGGCATGGGATTGTTTAATGTGATATCATGCTTTTTAATGTAGGGAAATCCTTGAAAAATATCTCTCAAATACAAATTTGGGTCTGTAACAAACTTTTAAAATCCCAGCGTGCACATAGGTGCTTGTTAGAAATCTAGATAAGATGCTAATGCGTCTGACAGTTCATTTCCACTTTCCATCTTGTTCCCTCTCTCACCTCCTATTTACTAATTACACTGCTCAGGATCATAAAATCACAGAATGGTTTAGGTTGGAAAGGACTTTAAAGCCCATCCAGTCCCAACCCCCCTGCCCCGGGCAGGGCCCCCTTCCCCCAGCCCAGGGGGCTCCCAGCCCCGTCCAACCTGGCCTTGAACCCTTCCAGGGAGGGGGCAGCCACAGCTGCTCTGGGCACCCTGGGCCAGCGCCTCACCCCCCACACAGGGAACAATTTCTGCCTTAGGTCTCATCTAAATCTGCCCTTTTTCAGTGCAAAACCGTCCCTGCTCGTCCCATCCCCACCCCCTGACCCAGAGTCCCCCCCCACTTCTCCTGTCCCCCCTTTAAGCCCTGGGAGGCCGCTCGAAGGTCCCCCCGGAGCCTTCTCTTCTCCAGGCTGAACCCCCCCAACTCTCTCAGCCCGGCCCCCCAGGGGAGCTGCTCCAGCCCCCCCAGCATCTCCGTGGCCTCCTCTGGCCCCGCTCGAGCAGCTCCGTGTCCTTCTGCTGTTGGGGGCCCCCGAGCTGGACACAGTACTTAAAACACTCTACTGCAGCACTGGATCAGGATTTTTCCTGCAATAATAATTTCTTGGTTGGCAAGCCCACTGCATTAAGAGGCACAAAAGAAAACAAGGGGCTCTTCTTGGTCCTCCTGGTCACCCTAAAAGCACGGGAAATTCCTGATGGGAGTCAAAGGGAGGTACAGGACTAGCGAATCTGGAAGGGATCGAGAATAAATATAGTGAACAGGAACATAGTGTGACAAAATCTGTAAAGAGAGGAAATAAATGGAAAGAAGTGGAAATTTGCAGCTGATGAAAGGAAGGAGGAGTGGTAGAGGTAAAGACAGAAAGGAGAGAGGAAGAAGGGAGGCAGCAACAATGTGTTTTGCAGAGGTATAATTACCAAAACTTCAAAGGCATTTTCAAAAAAAAAACATAGGGAAAGTATCTCTAGAGATAGAAGGTAAAACAAACCTCTGCAAAATTACAGAAAGGGATAATTAGAGGCAAATGGAGTGGAGAAGTAAAAGATACTTAGCCACTGCAACATGCACCTTTACAAGAACTGGGCAACTTATTCCTGAGTTTTAGTGTTCGTATTTGTTTAGCAAATAGCTGTGATCTGTCTGCCAATTCACATCACCCTTCACGGCAGGTTCACAGACAAGATAACAGCTTTCCACTTAGGTTTCCTAATGTTAAATTGTCAGCAAAGCACACATCCTTCCCTCTTTCCAGCCTCCTGTCAAGTCATGCATTACTTTGTTCTTTCCCCTGTTCCCTCCTGCAAGTTATAGGCGTGTAGCTTGAGTATTAAATGAGGAAGCAGGGATCTGGTTATAAACAAGGTAAAGGGAGGGATTAAACTTTTTTCCATATCCTGGGAGCTTCTTTAACTTGTAAAGGAGAGATTGTACTCCCTCTTTCCATGTCTGGGTTGTGAACAGAGCCTTATCCTGGAGAGACCCTGTGACTGCTCATCAGGTTATATTGCTTGCAGACTGAGAGAGAGAAACATCCAATTTGTAGTTCCTCGTACGGCCAGCCAGCCCAGGCTGGCTGTGTTTGGGCAGCTCTGCATGCACTGCTAAGGGAGAGATGCAAGTGCCCCAGGTTAGGAAACTGTGTGTGTGAAAAGAGCATGTATTTTATGTTGACAAAAAAAACCTCTCAAAGATGTTCCTTTTTTGCTGGAGGGGCAAACCTAAATTTGTGCTGCAGTTGCTCAAATGAGCATGCTACAAGTCAGCAGAGCTCTCCCTTGGACAAAGGATGGGTCATGACACCTCAAGGGCATCACCTCAAATTTGTTCATGTAATAAGAGGATTTTCCCCCATCTACTTAAGAATAACAACCTCCTTTTGAAGAATATGGAATAAATAATGGAAATTCATACACTAAAAAGCAAGGATTAGATGCAAATTTAACGACTATATTTGTTAGAGTAGTGAGAATCATATCAGCTGAAGGTGGCAGGATACAGTGGAAAAAAAATAGTGTACTGTATTGTAATGAAAGGTAATGTCAAAGAGCAAAAAGCCATGTGAGGCAATATAAAATCTCATGGGTGACTTTACAAGCTAAGGAATGCTTGAACTGAGTAGTTTTGTGTGCAGTGTTGCTGTTCTTTCAATACAGATTTTCTATTTTTGGCATAATATATAAACCAATGTCATAACAGAAAGATAAAATGATGCACTCTTAAAGTAAAACATAAAATTACCTCTTTATGGGCTAACTGCTTCTTAGTTATTATTTAGAAAGCATCAAATAGAGCAGTATAAGAATTTCATAGCTGCCTACAACATATGAATGGAGATAAAATTCACAGAGATTCACTCTGCACTCCCGGTTGATTAATACCCAGGTACAGTCCGAGCATCACCTGTGTGCCTTCTGCTGTCATGAAAATGTAGAATTCATCTTCCTGTGGACTATGGAGGCCAAATCTACTTTAATATTTGTTTCCCATTCTGCAGAGAGATCAAAAAAGACTTTGCCTCCAGCTGAAGTCCAGAGAGAGGGACAATTTCGATTTTACCATAGTTTCATGGAAAACCTTACAATCTAGATGTCACCCAGAACTTGGAAACTAATTTTTGATAGCTAAAGAACGAGTTTTAATATATCATCTGAATCTATGGAAATTACTGTTACGTTAGGAACAAATAGATAAGAATCATCATTTTATGAACAGAAATTCCTACATTTGTTATATTCACTTAATCTCTCATGAAATCAGCATCTGAATAAAATTTATAAGTATAAAACCTTTTCTTCACAACAAGCTTTGCAAAAAATGTCTCTTGTGATAAGTGTGGAATGATACAGCATCGCCTAGCCAGGTTTTTTCTGCAAATGAAGCCTTATTTCTCTGCATTCTGTCTATTTTATCCACCAAAAGCAGGCAAGATTAGATAACAGCATATATTTGATACCTGATCATCACAAAGGTATGAGGGCACCTAGCTAGTGAAATTCCAAACAATGATAGAGTCAAACTAACAATATCTTCTATCCTATTGTTACCATCTTCTAGATGAGTAGTATGCAAACAGTTTGTTCTGTGTGAACATATTTTGTACAATGCATCCAATATCAAGGGGAAATTGTCCTACTAATGTTAAAAAAAAAAACAAAACCACAAAAGAAAAAAAAAAAAAAAACATAAAAGCCCCCCAAAACACAAACCTGCTGCAGGACTTAATTTATATAATATTTTGGACCAAACTTTCTTAACACAAAGAGGCATAAGGTATTGATGTTTGCAGTTCTACTTTGACTCTTTTGGGAAAGATTAAGGTACCGATAGTGCTGCCCATAATTCACAGATTTTTGATAACATTAGAAATAAATGGACTCTGTAAGGAGTCATGACTTACAAAATTATAGTGTTGTCAAATTTCTTTGGAGGATGGTTATTTTATATTTATATAGACCATCATAAGATATTTAAATATAGAGAAGGTCACTTGATGAGACTTATTTCTTTAGTTTAAAAAATAGAATTTTTTTTTAAATGGTATATTTAAAGCCTGATTTGTAGATATCCCACCTCCTCACGCTTTCCCTCCTGTAAGCCCTTACCTTTTGCGAGGATGATAAAAGCTGCATCTGCCCCAGCAACCTCTGCTTCAGACCCAGACTTGAAGTTCAATGCATTGTAGCTCTAGTTCAGAAAAAGTGTTCTTCTGTCTTTTCTAAAAGAGTCCAAGAGACAATCCAATTATTAACAGTATATCATGAGTCTATATTTATATCTGAAGACTTTAAGTCTTGTTGGGAATAATTGTTTGAACAGTATTAATATCACTGACAACCAACCTTTTTATACAGAGAAAAATATGATTTTAAAAATATAGGTTAAAAAAATGAATCAGGTCCTGCTTAGAAGACAGCTGATTGCATTTAACATCAACCTTGACTGCCTCCTCATGTTCATCTTATAGGCCAGTTAGTTAGTCAAATTGCAAATATTACAGCTGACAAAAACAAAGGTTGATACCCAGGAAGAAAGGCTGGAGGTGGCTTAGAAAACAAGCAAAATGATACATAATGCTACAAATAATGTACATACCCAATTCCACCCAGTGGGCTGAAATTACAGTTGACTTCAAAGGATGCAACAAGTGCAATTGCTTAAAATCCAGACAGTAATCTGAACATTTTTCTGTATATTTAATATTTACTTTTAAACTAGGTGCTAGTCTGGAGATATGGGATCTATGTTTGCTACCTCAAAACATATACAGAGTTTCCACTGCATCCAGATTTTGCTGTGTCTTCTGAACTGAACGGGATGATAGACATGTCTGTCAGGTTTTTTCTAAGGCAAGAAAACAGCAATAAAGAACACTGCCATTTTTCCTATTATAATACATTTAAGGTTTCATAACATCAGTTTGAAATAATAATAAAAAAAAAAAAAAGAAATCTAGTACCCAGGTGCTAAAACCAAATAAAACCATGCTGTATTACTTTCAAATTATTCTTCTTACAAACTGTTGCCAATTAATCCTCAATATATTTGTTAATTTCAGAAACAAGAAAAAAAATGTTTCCCATTGCTTATTTGTGTATGTACACATTTCTAATCTTAAAAATTAATTTGCATTTACTGTGAGTTTTATAGCAATTTAGAGGCAAGATGCAGAGGAAGCTTTGTACATCTTTGTAAAAACCTTATTTTCAGGAGCAGCATTTGTTGCTCTAGCTAAGCTCTAAATACATACATATTTTCAGGTAATGTTTTCTCATCCATAGCAAGGCTTAATTTATTTTCATGTTTCAGATCTCTCATATTATTTAAAATATCAGATGATTGCGTTGCTAATCTTGCAGTTAACTGGCCTTCCCACCCTTTGTGAATGTAAACTTATATGTCTATTCTTGCAAATAGCCTCCCGCTAATCTCATCCAAACTTCTCAAAGATAATGCTGTAGGAGTTGTGCTGCTCATTTTGTTCTCGTGTATTGAATAACTTAAAATAACTTAATAAATAATAGGACCTTACAGCCTGATCATTAACACTTAATAGCCTTAAAATGTATTTTCCTTCCTACAGAGAATGTAAAAGTCTATTCTGTAATGAACAACAAAGGAAGTGTAATGAAAGTACAAGCAAGAAAGGACTTTCCAGAGACAGTTGGTATCTACATCAGAGATCTACTCGATTCAATATCTAATTGCTAATTCAATGTCTAATTGCTCAGTATCACATTATGTACTTGTCTGCGAAATACAGCAGTCAGTTCAAATGGCTTTTGCAAGGGCTTCTTAATGGCACAGTTCCCTTCCTAGCCGTCTCACTAAATGTAATTATTACAGATGCCATCTGGAATATTGAACAGATATGAGCAGCCTCCTACCACCTGCAAAATGTTCGGCTGCTTTCCGAGCAGTCCCAGGACCTTTTTTCAGACACTTGACGCGGCTCCCGCTGGGTGACCGTGAGGCCATCACACCACCTAGCCGGCATGCCAAATATATCAACTTGTTATTACCTGTCAGATTCCATACGAGGCAAGGCCACCCTTTCGTCCCTCCTCTGTGGGGTCTGGAGAGTGCATCACCTCCGTGACATGGTGCGTGACCCACTGCTGCTCTCAAATGAAAGTTTAATAAGTATTATTTTCTCTCCATTATTGTGGGTAGAGCATTATGTCCTCATAAAAAATTGCAGTGTGAGATCCAGGTTCACACTGGTCAGCCAATTTATATTATAAATTAGTTATGCTAAAACACTTTAGAACTTTAGGACAGCTCGTATAGTTTTGGGTCTGTTTCAAAGAGAATTATGCAACATTCTACAAGCAAGAAACGTTTTCAAGGTCTATGTTATAACTTCCAAACATTAGAAAGCATTTAAAAGGAGAAGAAATGATAAGCATTGCAGGTAAAGCAAGGCAAAAAAATGTTCACAATTTGCTGAGCATCAGTATGCTTAGATATATCTGGTAGTCTCTGTGTAGCAATTTATGCTACAGCAGCCACAGCATAGAAACTGCTTTTGTATCCAATTTAAAAACATGAATGCTCCATCCTTACCCTAGAGCATAAAGACAATTTACAGAAGTAGGGCAGTATGAAGTATTGCTATAATAAACTGTTGTTTTACTTCCCTTTTATAGCAAAAATTAGGGGAACACTGCAACTGTTGTCAAGCCTTAAAATGTTTGTAATAAAATAAAAGCCATTTGGTTTCTTTAATTTCAGTGATTTTCTTCATTATTCAAAGGCCTCTTTAAATCTTTCATAGATTCAGATGTGGGTTTTTTTAAAAGATACACATAATCCTTTATCAATTAATCAAAGTCTCTGATGAGTGCAAAAGTGAACATTGATGGTCCTTCTGTATTTTTCTCATGAAAGGAGAAGGTATTTTAATAATTCAAAAACTTTTTTATTGGTTCCCTTACACTAGCAGAAGTTTTCATCATTATAAAATATTTTACTGGTAATATTCTTCTAGAATCAAGGGAGAAACACCTTGTAATTAGTCACCATGAATTAATTTAAAATCCATCATAGTGGCTGGAGATTTACTGTTGGCTTAGATGTGAATGCTACGTTCTAGTTCATAGAAAGCTATTGTGTCTTTCATTACATAAAGCTTCCTTTGTAATGAGTGGGGATTCCAGATACACTGTGTTAATATAGCCAAGAACAATTACTTTCATGACTGTTTTCAGTGAATTAAAGGAATTAACTAAATGTTTAATAATATGTAAATACAATGGGCTACCATCTTTTCTTTACCTCCCCTCAATGAGATAAACAGAGTAACTCTAATATGTCCGGGTTAGTCTTTTTTAATTAGAGATAAGCAGAACTTCACTACATGAATAGTCTCTCTGGAAGCAATAGAAATACCAAAGGATTGATATGCAGGAATGAGATTGTCAAAATTCAAATCTTTAGATCCATAGCAGCACCCTAGATTTATCAAGCTTGCATTTACTGGCTAGGGTACAACACGGACACCAGATGATGGCTGTAGGTGGAAAGAAATTTCCCTCACTGGCATAAAAATCAGTGAATGCAATTACAAATTCATCTGCTGCTTTTTGTATGATGATAAGGAACAGACAGAAGGTATTTTCAAGCTGTGTAAACTGAAATAATGGAGAGACTTATGAGTCTGAGAGTGGATTTAGTTAGAACAACCCTGTAACTCCTTCAGCTTATACCAGTCACTCTGCAAAGAGCCAAGGAGAGAGATGTCTCTTCCAGGGTCTGCAAACCCTGAGCTAAATGGTGCTTGGACAAATCAGCAATTCAAGTCTACCTGTTGACAAGCACAATTTTCAAGTGCTCCACACATGGAACAGCTGTTGATATCTTTCTGTGAAGGAATGAGCTTTAGACAGAAGGAGCAGGAAAAAAAAAAAAGTAAATAAAAATAAAAAAAAAATCAGTGTAAGAGTTGACAGATACTTGGATTTTAGTAAAGTATTTGACACTGTCTCATGAAATCTTAATTGAAAAATTAATTCAAGTCAGCTTGGCTGAAGACAATTCTGTGTGGGTTGAATATTGGCTAAAAGACAAATGAAAAAAATTACGATAAACAGCTGTGCAACAAGATGGTTGGAAATGTCCAGTGGGGTAATACATACTGATTGTTAGTCTGGGTTTACTTAATATCTTCATTAATGATTTAGAAAACAGACATAAATAAGATCTTAATGAAATGCACAGATTATGCTCATTCTAGAAGATTTAAAACGTCAATAAGGAGAGTGAAATAAAAAGGGACTGATAAGAAACATGGATGAAGCATGGCAAAATAGATTCATCAAGGGAGTAAAAATATTTTACTGAAAACAAAAAGCCAACATAAAACATGCAGCCAACTGGAAGATGAACCATTAGAATAAGCAGTATAGAAAATAGAACAATAATAACGGAAAAGAGTTGGAGGATGTTATAAGAATTATAAAAAAAAAAAAAAAATGCAAGTTTACAATCCAGTGCCCTTTGCAGACAGTGGGAGTTAGGCCATGGACTTCAAAGGATTTACCTTTGGTACCACCATCACTGCTGGGCTCAGCCTTGGCCAGCGGTGGGTCCGTCTCGGAGCCGGCTGGCCTTGGCTCCATCGGACACGGGGAAGCTTCTGGCAGCTTCTCACAGAGCCGCCCCTGGAGCCCCCCTGCTACTAAACCTTGCCACACAAACCCGATACCATGGAAGTACAATTTCAACAAGTAAGGGGGATATATTATAAGAGATGAAAGAGATCTGTTGTAAATATCAAGAAATGCAGCATATTAAACTGTTGAATAATAGAAGAGATGAAGTTGCATTGTTTGGGATTTTTAAAAATCAAATTGAATGCCAGTTATTGAAATACAGAGAGTAATCTTTTCTATTCCCCACGAGGCTATGAAATATATCTATCTTAAAAAGACTAGTATCTTGTTCTAGCTTCTTCCTGTGCAAGTTCCATATGTTTTAAAGCCTTCATCAGGAGATGCAGAAATAGCATAGAATTAATTGTTCTTAATAATGAATCAAGACTCTTCATATCTTTTGATCATGTAATCTTCTCTGTACTTTCACCCCTCTCTGATTAAGATTACAGTCTTTTATCGAATCTTGTATTCATGTCAATATTTTTAAACTCTTTTCGTGTGCTTAGAGGCAAACAAGGCTTTACTATGATAGGAAATTTGTAGCAGTAACCCAAAGATTTGTTAGCAGAGGAAATTTTTTACCATGATTTGTCTTAGGTTACTCTGTCTTCTGCTAGAAATACTGTCTTAGGTGATGTAAAGCTTCTTTTCAAAGGTTTTTATTCTCAGGCTGCATTCTTAGGTCTTTAGTTTCTAAAAATTATTGATAACACTGAAGACCATTAGTAAATTTGTATACTTGCACATGCCCACTCATTCACATAGCAAAGAGTTCAACTCAGAAATATTAAGCAAAGAGAAAATATAAAAAGCTGACTTTTCTTCTTTAACACAGTTCATGATAGGGGAGGTAGCTATTTCTATTCATTAATTTCTGCCATTTTCCACCCTCTCTATTTTGGTTCTCAGCTCTCTACCAAATGTAGGAAGCAAAGACAAATTTTAGATGACAAATAAGGAAGGTTTTTTCTTTCAGTGTGAAAGAGGCAATTTAAAATACAGATAAGTATTTGTAAACTTAGGAAATAGCAGTTCTTACTTGGTATAAATGATCACAAGTTCATTCATTTCTATTTCAGCATGACTTACACTAGTGGGGGATCTATACTGTGTCATATTTCCGTAGGTGTTAAAGTATGGGACTTCACTCATAGTAGTACCATTTTTAATGATCAGCAGTAGACTTTGGTAACATTAAACCACTATTTTTAGACGTTACACACTACTACAGTCTACGGTAAAACACACTGGAAAATAGCTTCTGGCCATTTCTGACAGGAGCCCATCTTCACTTGATAATAATGAATTGTGGATTAAAGAAGTAGGGAATGTTTGGTATGTTTAAGTGTAAATCACATATATTTTAATATAGACAAACATGTTTTGTACATCTATAATGTCATATATCTATGTTTAGAAAATCAACCTATCCTGCACTACAGAAACAAGGATCATAGATAACAAGCTGAATATAAAGTATTAGTACAATACTGCAAGAAAGAGCAAGGACACAACACCTGAAGGCATAAGCAGGACAGGAAGAAGAAAAAGTAGGGAAGTGGTGGCATATGTCCATACTGATAATTTCCAAACTGATAATGAAAATTTGAAATGTTCAGAAAAAAATGATGGTAGGATGTCTGGAAAACCTATTTTATACAGAGGAAGTTATGAAACTGAATGTATTTGATTTGTCCAAGTATAATTTAAGAGATGACTCTCTTGATTTGAAGTCAAGGAAGCACTGATGTGAAAAATCATCTAAGAGTAAGCTATTAAAACCAATAAATACTCTGATCCTTACACAAGCTATGATAGTATTATTGACATCAATGGCGTCTTGGTATTATGAGTCAGATTAAGTTAGTAGTAGAGGATTTCTGTGTTTGTAGTGTATCCACAGGTAAATTCAGTCAGTGACTGCTCTGATTTACACTTGTCTGAAAAGGCACTCAGAATCAGTCCCAATTCAGACTCAAATAAAATTCAGGCTTGGATATATGCACAAATTATAAATTCCTGAAATGAAACAGATTAATGATTAAGGCTGGTTAAAATGAAGGATTAACTCAAAATGAAAGGGAAAATATACATAAACAATAGACTAACATCTTCTTAAATCCTTCAAATATGAAATTCTGTATTTCTACATACTTGTATCATGCTCTTAAAAGCATTAATATGTTTTATTCCTTGCCAAGTTTGTTCTTTTACTTGGAAAACATTCTGGTTCTTGTTTACATTGAATTTAGAATTAATGCGGTTGTTTTGGTTGAGCAAAAACAACCTTAACTTGTTACAGGTATTGTTTTATCATGCCAAAATATCTTGTGTAAAAACATAATGTGAACACAGTTCTCAGAATTAATCTGGTTAATAATTAATATGTAACACATCAAGGATCAAGTGTCAGTAAAGTCTTGTGAAGTATACATAGATTATATTTCCAGATTACAATACTGAAAGCCAGAGCTATTTTAATGCATATAAAATAAGTCTAATATCCATAGGTGAAATATCATTGTCCCTGTGAACATTTTTCACAGAGTAATAATCAGAATAAATAACCCCAGCAGTCTACTTCTATAAAATAATACATTGTTGGCATTAGTGAAGTATTTCTTAAGTGCAATAATATTTTTTCACAAACTACAAAAACCACCCCACATTTTCTTAAATACTGTAGAAATAAACAGAAACCCCAACTCTGAAACTCTAGTCTGGTTTCCTAATGAGTTCCTCAATCTGAGAACCATTTCCCTGGTCCGGCTTTCCTCTGAGAGCATGCTCATCTCTGCTTGAGAACCACATGCCACCTACACTCATCAGCTGCATCCAGGACTCTGCTCATGGGACACTCCTTTTGTGTCCTTTAGCTCTTTTCAGCACAATATCACTAAAAAAAACCCCTAAAAATGCATCTGTATTTTTACATCTTAAATATACATACCTTTAAAGAAAAAATCGTGGTTGGATGTGCTGGTACTGAGAACAGGATCATTCTTGAGCAGAAAACATCATGGGTGGGCATGGTCAGATTCTGAGCAGAGAAACACTATGTTTAGGACACAGCTCTGCTTGGTACAGCGAGGCACAAGCTCGCAGTGGCAGGGGAAGGACCTGTCAGCTTTGACCGGGCTGCATGAAGAGTCCCAGAACAACAGTGTCAGTGAAGACCTGGCAGCAGAGATCAAAAACTGGAAAACCAGTTGGTGGCACCTGAAAGACCCACCGAGCTCCCAGAACCCCCCTCCTGCAAAAGGCTCATAGTCACCCACACCACCTGCAACCAATATAATTTGTGGTGTTCTCTGTTAATCATTAGCCTAATTAGCTATATATGGTGCTGGTGTGGCTGTGCCTACTTCTGCTGTGAACACCCATCTGTACTTTACCATCGAAAGATCAGTGGCTCCAGGCTCTCTCTGCAGCTTAAGACATGGTCACCTTTAAACCTTTTAAGATATTCAGTGTTTCACTTCATGGATTCAAGAGCATAATATCAAAATGCTCTTTAACCTGGGAATGATCATGTCAGCAGTGAGAGCAAGTCAAATGTTATCTCCAGTTTAATTTCCTTGTGGTCTTTTAGACGGCCAAAACTCAGGACGTAAACGACTCAGACTTTAGAGTTTATAGTGCAGATGGCAAATAAATGCAGGACTGAGGATACAATCAAGTGATAACATGAGAGTGAAGACGTTGCAGATTCACTGAGAACTGAATGGTGGAGTCTCTTCAACTTGAATTATTTTTCAGACATTTTATTTTTGGAGTAAAATTTGCTTTTTTATTTATTTAAAAGACAGAAAATACTATTAAAAAAACCCCACCAAAACGAAACCCCAAACCAACTGTTTTCTTTTTTTCATCAGAAAATTAGAAGTATAAAAGAAGGTAGTTCAATGCCACAGCAGCTAGCTGACCAGAATGCAGAGCCCTTTCTCAGTCCTGAGCACTGAACTGACATCCCACACTCATACAACCAAGTAATACCATATATGAAAACTGAATAAATGAATTGGGTGGCTACCACAACTTTATACTAGGTTTTAATGCTTTTTTATTTCTAATAAAAGCAATGTGGAATCTAACACATTCCACTCAAATGATAAATCGACCCTGTGAATTAAAACTGCAAAAAGTTAAAGGAAAAAAACCCTAAATCTACATGTATTTGTTTTGGACCTTGGAACAAATTTCGAAACAAACAAAAAACTCCAGTCCTATTAGCAACTATAAAAATATGCTATAATGGGCAAAGGTCTCAGCAAAGTGGGAAATGCACAGATGTGTAAACAAAGCTGAGCAGAAATGTGTGTGTTTCCTTCAGTTGTTTGCCAAATCGTCATTACTTCAGTACATTATTTACATATAAAAAGTAGCATATCTTTTGACTCATGTGACGTTCCTGGCTCCTTAACCTGATGCTTATCTGACAGCAGGTAAACCACAAATGAGGATTAAGTAGTCTGGCTACTTGGTGATCCGTTCTTGGTGTGAGAAAACTCTTTTATTCAAAGACAGAAGCAGCAAGACGGGAAAATCAGCTTTTCAGGTTAGTCTTTTATGCCTTCTTTTCAGCTAAAAGTGTTAAAAGTGAGCAAGATGGAAGTGCTATTTTGAGCAGACAGGGAGGTTCAAGTAAATAAACAAATATGTGTTGCTTCCCTCCCCACCCCCCCACCCCCCATTTCCATGTTAATTTGTTGCCAACATCATGGGTCTGATATTTTTGTGGGCAAATGATGCGAGCAGCACCAGTGGGACCCATGGGCTCTGCAGCAGGGGGATCAGGGTGTTTTGGTGCCCTTTGGTCCTGAACTCTGGTCTGTCCCCTCAGCGGTGGCCGCCCCGGTGGCCATTGCCCCTAGCACCAGATCAAAGTGAACAGAATTGCACCCAGAGCCTGGAAGAGCCTGGAGACCTGCCTTGCCCTACGCTTTGAGCTGCATACAGAGGATGGACAAAGCAGGAAACTGGAGATCCTCCTCTGTGGGAACCCTAAAAGAGACTTAGCTAGTTGCTGATGGCTAAAACCAGCAAGTTGTTGGTCCTTTCTATAATCTTTACTGCTGAAAATGCAAAATGTACTCTAGGAGAATGAAGAGGCTGTTAAGTGCATTGCAATACTTTACTATTATATTTTACTACTGAATAATCTCATTTTAGACAACTGCAAAAAGGGCATGTAGACACCTCTTTGTCACACTGGGGAGACACCAAGTGACTCAACAATATGTCCAGACACAAGGAAAGGCAAACACACGGAGATGGTTTGTACCCAGCTTGTGTGGGTCACCCCCTGTGCAAAGGGGACTGCTCTAGTAATTAACAGTGCTGCAGAGGAGGAAAAGACACCCTCTAAATCTGTCATGGTGAAAGAAATAAATGTCAGCTTTAAAATTGCACAGTAATATTGCAGTGAGAATTAGCATTGAGTAAACTGAGTGAGATAAAATCATACATCAGTGTGGAATGAAACTGCATGTACTATTTTCCCTTTAAAGTGTTAGTGGGACACCAAGGTGGAATTAAAATGTTTTAAATGTCAGTTGCTTACATCTCCTAGATCCCACTGGGAATTTTCCAATCATCAAAAATCCAGCCATAATAGATGCACTTAAACATACATTGCAGTTTGGAGCTATTTCTCTCTAGCTGATAATGCTGTCAGATGTCTTTTGTGCAAAGCATGTTATAAACAGAAGAAATAGAGCAAACACTTCTGAGCTGATTTCCTGCTACTCCACTGGCAGGTAACTGCTGACAATAAGGTTGATACTTCAAATGGATTTTTTTCTGTGCTGCAGTCGTGCCATGAGATTAGCAAAACTCAGACACTGAAGTTTACCATCACTTGATGGTGCTTTTCCAAAACTGTTTGCTTCTGCTAGGGAGGCTGTGTGCTTTCAGGGCTGGGGAAGCTCCTCCTGAGTGAGGAGGCTTGTTTGCAACTAATCCTTGGTCACAGCTCATCAAGGCACTGCTGATATCCTGAAGCTTTCGCACTTACAAATTACAGTTATTAATGTAACATGCCTGACAACTCACTGCTTGAAACTGAGCACTGAGGAGTGGCTATTCCTTCTTCTTCAGCTTCCTCATGACACACAAGTTGTGCCCAGCTTCTTCCCTTCTCCCCTCCCTTTTCTCTCCTAGCTGACCCCAAGGCCCTCTGTGGCAACAAAAGGCAGGCTGTGGCACAGATGAAGTTAATCATTAGCTGATAGAGTGGTGAGGTCAATGCTGTAGGTAACTAAACTGATTAACACGTGTGATCCCGCAGCTGTGGTTAGTTAAATCTTTGTATTTTTCCTCCTGGGGTTAATCTCATTTTATAGATTTCCTTCTGGACAGTCAATGTTTGCGTTCAGGACCTTGGATACTGGAGAAGTCAGACTGGTCTGTCAGACGGCTCCAGGGTCCCTGAGCATCTCGTCTTTTCAATCTTTGCATTATTATCTCTGCACTTCTACCATAACTAACATACTTGTTTCAGTGAGCAATAGCAGTAAATCATTGCATTTCTAAGAATTCTGAAAAATAAAGTTCCCAGGCTTTCCCAGCTGTAAAACCCTTAGAAAGGCTTTTCTTCCCTTTCTATGCCTGTTTTCCTCTGGCAGAAATATGACTGTTATACAGCAATTTTCATTTCATGTTTTTAAAGTGACTGATTTTAATTTGGATGTATTTTCCCCTGAAAAACCTTTCAGTCAATATGGAATTACGTAAAGCAGCTTTCTGAAGAGAAAAAGATACCTGAAGAAGTTTTCACGGAGAGGTGTGTGTGTTTGTGTACCTGGGTGTGTACAGTGGACAGGGAACACGGTGGCCTCCTGCTTCGAGACAAAGCTGTTTACTTCATACCTGGCAGAGCTGAATACTGGTGCTAAGCTGCAGTGAGAAGGAAATCAGAGAGAAGTGTGGAGAAAAAAGAATCTGGGTATCCAGTTCCTCCTGTCTCAGTGCCATGCAGAGGCTGCATTAGTAGACCACCTAAGTATGGTGCTGAATTACTACCTCACTTACAAATAATGGGCAAATTAAGTCTTGATACTCACTCCAGGTCATCCCATCCCTGCTTGGCACCACCTGCCCTGTGTTTATTTCCTTTCTTTCTTTTATTTTCTCTGATTCATGAAATCGTCTTCTCTCATCTCTCTCACCCAAAACAAAGTTGCAAAATAGATGGGGTTGGTGAGCCCAGAAGGAAGAATGGGCACCAGGGGTCCTGTAAAGCAAGCAAGGCAGGCAGAAGGAATGACTCTGGACAGACCAGTGGCCCTTCATTTCTGAGTAGAATAATTACTTTTCAAAAAGTATTTATTTTTCTTTTTTTTATGTCTTAGCTCTGTCACTTTTGGCGGCCTGCTCTCTACTAGCCTGACTTCAAAGAAACAAAATGAATTTTCACAACTTAGGCTGGGGAAGAAAAAGCATGGATTCTATTTTCAAATAAGTACATCGTTCTGTAATGCTGAAAACATTCTGGATTCAGTTTCTTTTTCAAATAAGATTATAATAACACAGTTACCAACACACAGCTTACTGCTGTTGTTGATGACTTCTAGACCCAAGGTTACAAGTCCTGTACCAGTTCAGAGCAGCCAAGGAAATGTCACACAGTAGTCAGAAAGCGGAATTTACCTCTAGGAGGACTTTCTGGTATTCTTACATTTGTGTTCATCTCAAACTGTCGTGCAAGTTTATTTGGTTTTGTAATGTCAAATGAAAACAAGTCATGCACTTGGAGACAAAGAGTAGAATTTGACAGCTCTGGTTAATTTAGGATAGTTTCATTGTAATAGCTGTATAGAAATAAGACATGAAATGTAAGATATTGATGTACTTTCCAATATTGTTGCATATACTTCCGATCACTCAGTGTCAGGAGTGATGCTTTCAAATAGGGACAGGGGACACAAGATTTACTTGGATGATGAGATGAAAGGAAATTCTTTCCTATCCACCAAAAGCCTGATAGACTGAAATAGGTTGACTTATCTTAGAAAAATTATGCATCTAATGCAGATGTTTTCTTCTTATAAGTTTAAACATAAAGAAATGTCTGGAGGAGATGGTAACATTCATAATAAAAATAGGTTTGTACACATTTATTCTGGAAAGGAGAGTAAGGTATATAATAAAAGTGACTGTCAAATGCTCTTCCATTAGGAGCAAAGCAGGCAAGAAACTACAAGATTATGCTTAATCAAGCAATGAGTAAAATAATATATATCGATTTCTTCTTACAATAGTAGAGGTATGGACTCAATGAGCAGGAAGTCTTCAGGAATTTTTCTGTGAAAAAGTTTATTTTTCTTAAACAACATGTTTAGAAGGGAAAAAAGTGGTTGGAAGCTATCAGCCTGCTCCAGCAAACAGATGCTTTTGGGATTATTATGGTTAGTAGGCTTTCTAGCTTAATTAAGCTGTGTTCTTATCAGCTTAGTAACACTGAGGAATCTAAGGAAACTGAGATGCTACATTTCTCTCAAAATAAAATATTATCCTCAGCTTTCCCTTAATCCATGTATTTGAGAACAAGAGAAAGGAAAAGGAGACACCGAAAATGAATATATTTAAAATATTGTGAACATAATTTTTTAAATTTTGTACATTTCCTCACCAGTACCAATAAAGATCAGGGATACTTTCTGAATTCCTTTCTAGGTAGATATCAGCTGTTGATTTTCATCAGTTCCCCCTACAATGACCATCAAGACTCCACAACTGCTCATCTTGCATCGTGAATAGAAGGCGAATGCTCTGCATGTGCTACACACAACCTGAAATAAAATAAAATTATTGACTTCAGTTTTGCATTATTCTCAAAAGGACGAATGTACTGTGTAAGCTGGGAAGGCTTCCAATCACATTTTTAGAAAAATTAGATATTTTAGGTTGCTTACACTAGGCAACATTATTCATAATGGAAGTGAAAATATTACATAGTCACATATATCAATACGCATTGGCATCAGGTAACTGATTTTCTGAGATCATTCCTTCATCAGCTGACAATGGAAATTAAATGTTCAGCTTTGTTTTCTGCCAGTTCCTCTTGCCATGATGCCTAACTATTAAATACACCATGAGGACAACTTTTTGGCTGAACCGACTGTTAATCAATTTATGTTCTGAATCACAAGTATTCATTGTACTTACTATTTCCTTGTTTATATATTTGCACAGCATAATTGAGTCATATTTCTCTAATCAGTGTGACCATGGCAGCTTTGCAGCTTTTGAGACACTGCACAGTTCAAAGACATTTGCTGGTTTTGCTGGTGAAAAAAGGAGCAGAACCATGTATGAAATTGCTTTTACACTTTTAAAAGCTATTGTTGCCTAGAAGACAATTCTGCTTGCTGCTTCGGAATCTTTTCCATGTTTTCTGTAATGTGATTGAAACTGAATTCAAAATCAAGAGGATATGAAACAACAGCAGTCTTTTTAATTGGACTTTATCTTTTAGCTAACAGTTGCTTGCAACACATTGACCATTTTTGGCTGGTTTTGAAGAATAAGCAGACATTTTTACTGAGTTCTGTTAGATTTTTTTTTTTTTTTTTTTTGAGAGTTAAACACCAATCTCTGAATCCATTAGTGTCTGTATTGGTAGATTCATTAAGATTCATCTGCATGAATCTTACTCTACCATTTTTTCCAGTTGGCCACCTTTACTGGAAAATTAGTGGTATACCATTTACTTCCATGCTGAACATCTGCATACAAGAATGGTATGACTTAGACCTTTAAGATGGAGTTTACTTGGGATTTAAAGAATCTTTCTGATGCTGCATGCCATTAATTCAGACATAATAGCAATGTTTTCCACAGCTAGCATGGTTCCCACTTTTTTTTTTTTTTTTTTGATATACAAGGGAAAAATATGTTTTATCTTCTTTGCAGAGCTTCAGACTCACTGAATGGTTTAAAAAAAAAAAATTGTCTTTGTTCTGATTTATGAGCGATCACAAGTAACACAGATTCTCCCCTTGGGACATTTCTACTGAAGTGTAACCACATCGAGATTAAGCTTCCTCTTTGCGTGCCCTGATAGTCTTGTGGGTACTATTACAAGTTAAGGCATACAGACTCAGGAGCCTGATCTAAAGCAAGCAAGCACAAGTATTTATTGCAGTAGAGAAGTGAAGAATATTTGCTGAGTAAGCTAGTACTTTTTGTATTATGCCAGCGATTTAAAGTGACAAAAATCAGTCCCAGCAGCAAGTCTTGGGGCACTCCATATTAACCTCTCTGTATGTCAAGAATTAGATCTTTTTTTTTCTCCCTTGTTTTCTCTATCTTATGAATAATTTTTAATCCAAAGCAGAAATTTACCTTTTACCCTGTAGTTTTCAAATTTTCATAATAGGCTTTGGTGATGGATTGTGTCATAAGCCTTCTAAAACTGCAACTGAATGAACTCCTTAGGTTTGCTTTTATCGTCTGTTAACATTTTTTTGCTGGCATTGAACAGATCTGTGGGGCAAGATTTTTAACCTTTCCAAACAGGCGGGGATTTTTCCCTATTTCATGACTTTCTAAATGTTCTGGAGTTTTATATTCATGTTTATCACCCAATTTAAAACACTGGACTTAACATAGTAGTAGTTACTTCTCAATAATTTAGACAGAAGGAAATCTGAAAATGCCTAACATACAATTACCTTCTTTCTGAAGGGACAGATTCACATCTCATCTAAATAGATGTACAGAAGCAGGCTGTGAGAGTGCTGTGGTGATTTCCAGTAGATAAAATCTGGTTGTGTTCTTTGGGGGGCTATTTTGGGAAAGAAAGTAACTGTGCAGCATGTCATCGGCAACTAAAGTGTGATTCACAGGCCAGGATGGTACCAGGTCCCCACTGGGAGCTGAATAACCTGAGTTGTGTTTCTTGTGTTAGAGCAATTCCTGATCTGGTGTATTCCCACTGAGGTGCATGAAGGAAGAGGAGCCTTTTCCCCTCCTCTTTTTAAGCATTGCTAAAAGCTTTTTTTCTTGGAGTACTTTGAGGGAAGATAGAAGATAATACATGTTGCATCAGTGGAGGAGGAAAACGCACAGCACGGAAAAGCACCAAGCAAAAAAGTTGAAGGGTAGCTGGGGAAGTATCCTGAAAATTTTGGGAATATTAAGAGAATGCACAGTCAAATGCTTTGTGTCATGGATGTTAAAATTCAACTAAATCTTCTCCAAATGTAACTTTGAGTTATTTCATCTAGGTTTAAATATTTGGAGCCCTGGTTTAGTTATGTGTTGTGGGATGGTCTTATCTCTTGTGTCACAGACCCCTAAAACTGGTCTTATCTAATTATTTAGTTTGATGAGGGAAAGTATCAGGATCCACCCTTGAATCTCAGCCAAGCTGTCTTTATACTATCCCGTGCACAGCTATCAGGTAGTGGGTTCAAAAGCAAACTGAAAGAAACAGTTTTTCACAGCTCATGTACTTATGCAATGGATCTTGTCACCAGATGTTCTGGATGCCAAATATTTACAAGGCCTCAAAAAGTGCTTGTACAAATTAAAGGAAGAAAAATCTCTGGGTGTCAAGAAGATAAAAAATCATCACCTCTTGCTGAGACTCAGGTTTTTTCTGGCTGGAAAGTTTTACATGTATCATCGTATGTCTCACCTGCCTTTCTACTTTACTTTTACAGGCATCCCTTCATCTGTTGATTTACTTTTGGCCAGACTCAGCATGGCCATTCTTTCACATTCTTCTTGCGTAAAATTGCTGTTATTTAATGAAAGATGTTATAACTTCTCTGCAATTAACATAACTTAGTCATGCATATTGGAAAAATAATTTTGAGTAACACCACTGTCTGAGGTGATCAGTCCTGTAGAAAAAAATGTCTTCTCAGTGTAGTGGTGATTTACTTAGAAACTCTGTAATGGGGAACCTGAAAAAATTAAATCTACTTAGAAATTAGCAAGAAAAAGAAATAGCGCAATTATAAACTATCAAAAAGGGAAATCTGAAAGATATTATCAAAAAATTATGGGTTAGTCTAGCATGCCAGAGGCATTCGTAAGATTCAAATTCTTAGTCTAGTGCAAGCAGCATTGAAGTTCCAGCTGCAGAGATGGTGTCCAACATCTTCACCCATCTCTACTTACTCAAGGCATCCTAACAGCTCTCTCCTCAGCACACTCCTGATTTTTGAAACAATATACAGTTTTGAAAAACTGAAATGGTCTATGCGCAGGGGGGGAATGCGGTTGCAAAGGTAATGATGTACAGTGATGAACACTAATGGATGGTTTCTTGGAAATTGCACAGAGTATAACATTAATTCTCAGGTCAGCTTTGCAGTGTTTGCATCCTAAACCTGTGCAGATGGATTATTTATTTTTGCACCTGAATTTCATGGCCAGCAAACACTGCCAGTGGTTTACAAAGTGAGCCAAAGTCCTACAAAAAATACTGAGCTGTTTAATCAAAAGGAAAACGACTCTGAGGGACTTGTTTTCTTTCTGGTTTTCTAGGATTTTAGGGTCTTCCCAGATGAATAACAGCCATCGGATGAGCACGGTAGCATAGCTCTGTGGTGATGCATATTGCTTAAGGGCAACAGCACAGCCTGGTGGTTTATGGTTATTCTAATGCATCAGATCAGGTATCTGCACAAGGAAACACAGGACTTTCCCTTCCCCAGAAACTAACTCATTGTCTGTACAGAACTGAAGCTGTTTTTCATTAATTCGTTTGTAAGATACCATTTTACCTGAGGTTTTCAGAATAAATAGAAAAGACTAGACTGCAAGGGCATATGTAAAAAGATAAATTAATAGGTCCTTTCCAACATCTATGATTCTGAAACCTTGAGGCACCATTGTGATGAGACATTTCATGTGGTTTTGTGCTAGATATGTCTGAATTTTTGTTCCAAGATAATAGCTGGAGGCGTATAACTGAAAAGCTTGCAATATGCACTATGCAAAATTTGAAAAAAAAAAAAAGACAAAAGGAAAGCGTGTGCAGAAAAAAATACAAGTTTGTCTTGCTTGCTTTTTCTATTATGATGAAGCCAAGCAAAGTATATAATACATTTACATAACCTGAATATTCAAACACCAATAGTAATATTTATTCTCTTTCTTCTGTGTCTTCAGGATATGTGACGTTGGTCAGAGTGTTTCTTGTGATGTGGCAGTGAAAAGAAGTGGGTGCCAAATGTCCTCAGACAGAATTTTCAAATAAAATTAATTACATTTTCTGTTTTGCTTGATTCTGAAGAGCGGGCTATGTTATTACTAGCAATGCAGCTGGCACTGGTGTGGTTGCTGAACAAAATTCTTGCAAACTACATATTCAGTTCATTTACTGATCATATAGAATGGAAAAGAAGCCACTAGCTGTAACTAGAAAGGTGGTTCCAGTCTAATGGTGGGGCTGGTCCTGAGACTGTGAAAGCCTTTTTCATCTTCTGGCTGCGTCCAAAACACAGATTCCTCATTCCTTCTTAACTTGATAGGAAGAACCTTTGATTTCAGCCCGCGTGGGTTTGGACCTGAGGGAAAAAGTATCTTAAGAGATCTTTACCAACACACTGAAAGACTGAAGCACTTTGAGTCAAAAAATGGCATTATTTTTATGCAGTAAATATTCCTACAGGACTGTTACCACAAGTAAATGCTAAGATTTCTCATTGCTTCATATTTGTACTTCAGTCCTGTTGGTGGCTGAAGTATGATTTACAATCTTGGTCCAAGAAAGCACTTTAGTCCATGTGCAAGTATGATTAATGCATTTAAACTTATACTTGAGCTGACAAGTTTCGTTTATTTTATTGTGATTGAATATATATGAAATGTAAAGTGTGCTGAAATTTATGAAAATGCTTATTATTATGTTTTTGTTTATTATAGAGGAAATTTGTCGTTATATGAATAGGACAAAATACTCTGAAGTCCAGTGAAGATTTTTTTGAGAAACTGTACAAAGAGCTTTAGAAAAGGATAGCATTGAAAAAAAAAAAACAAAACAAAACAAACAAACAAACAAAAAAAAAAAAAACAAAACAAAAAAAAAAAAAAAAGAAGAAATAAGAGAAATTGTTTTCTTTTTCTTGAGTGCTGAATTGGAGGACAAAATAGTCACAGACCAAATCCTGTTGTTCATAACTTTTCCCTAAAATCCACTGAAGCACAGGGAGGTGATGTGGTTCCCGCAACCCTCCACCCACTGGAGCAGATGCCAGAAGCTTGTTCGGTTCTGCTGTAGGTAGCCATTAACTAAGAACATCAAACAAATGCATCTGAGGTGAAATGCCTTTTTGCCAACTTCCCACCCTGCTTCACAGTGGAGAAACTGCAGAATATTTTTCATCTTGCTAAAAATCATAGGTGAGCATAGTGACGTCAGGTCTACTTGCTTAATATTTCTTTTCATCACGCAATAATTATACCCCATCAGTTCAGACCCTGCTTTTTGCTTTGCTCGTGCAGTAGGTGACAGTGTTGATTACTGGATGGAGAGCCCCAAGTCAGTTGGGTTGAGCTGACATGTCTCCATCAGCCCCTCCTGCCATAATGACTCTGAAGTGTCAGGGGCACCACAGACACACACCACTGTTGGGATGAGCCCTCCACGCTGCTCCCCCTCCTGTTTGCTAAAGTTATTCCATATTTTCACGGTAGCGAAAAGAATTTGTCAGCAACAAATTAATACGCTGCCTGGGGACATCTGCCAATCTTGGCAATCGAGTATCAAACACCCACTCAGAGAATAAGCATGTACTCACTTTTCATGCTTGGGTAAGAGAATGCTCGCCTTTCTCCATGTTAGACGGAGGGGACATAGAGAGGGTCTGTATTGTTTTCACAGTGCCATTCCTGACGCCAAAGTGAATGATGTATCAGCATTTATAGTACATTTAGGGAGTGAATCCTCTTTTGCTCAGATGAGTAACAATTCTGTAGTACAAATTCAATGTGCTCCCATATGTGTCCACCAAATTGTGTTCTCACTGTTACAAATTTTGTATTAAATTATTTAAGTCAGCTTAAATTTGGAAAACAACAAAGCAAACACAATTTTTGGCTCATTTACATGTCTGTGATTATTGTAAAATGGTTTGCTTCCTAAATTAAAGTGATGCAAGCAGTCTGCCAGGAAAAAGAGCGGCAATATTTTTTGTTATATTTTTGAAAAGCTGGTTGTAACACTCAGTCATTAACCGAAGAATAGGTGGACACCTGGAAAATGAAAATTCAAATTACTTTTATAAAACACTGGATCTATGGATGCTCAGGCTTAAAATTTCATAGTTTTCCTTTGAACTAAATAACATTTTGAATCTTTGCCTAATGGTTTTACTATATAGTGTTGAAGACGTGGGTAGTACACTTTGGCACGTCTTGAGAGCTGTTAGGGTTGGTATATCAATATCCATGATCCGGTGATTAACGACCGCCTAATAGCATGCATTGTCAGGATACGGAGTATCATATTGAAAGTCATTAATAGCTCTTATCCTGTGCACTGACATAATGTAGTATAGCAGCTGTTCTGTGGAGAAAAATCTTAAGGCATCCTGTCAAAGGTAGACATGCTAATAACTGCGGTGGGCTCTGGCATTTTGCATCGTGACAGCACCAGAGTCCTTCCTGCTACCAGCACTGCAGTAAAACCAGAGATATTGTATATAATGCTTAAAATCTGTGTGTTAACAGCTCCATTTTAACTGATATTTTCTTGTATGCCACGCCGTGGCTTTATAGTAAATGAGTTAATGTGAGCAAGGACCAGGCTTATTTCATGCAACTTTGAGGCACCATGGGGACAACAGGAGCTAGAAGGCAGATGCTTCCATTCCAAGTCTGAACGACTTGTCCTCACTGCTTGCTCTGAACCTACCTCTTATTTGCACTGCTGTTGAGATGCCAGCTCCTGCCAAAAACTCCAGACTTCATTTCTGGCTGAACCTATCTCAGAAAACACCTCTTTGTTCTTCAGTGCGTGAAAAGGAGATTCCCATAAACATTTCCACACAGCTTTGTACCTTCTATTGCCTTCAATTCATGTGGGTATGTGCTGCATGTGCTGGCAAAGGTGGCTTTGTGGTTTTCAGAGTGTGTGTCCCAAATTTCTGTGTCCACCAGATGCCACTTATCTTAAATTGAAAGCTTTTTTTCACTAAGACTGCTCACAGCTGATCTTGTGCACCCCATTACATGAAAAGTCCTGATCATGACTGAAACTCCAGTCATAGAGTGAAGACCCAGTACAGCTTTCTAAGATAAAGGTTTGCTCTGCATAAATGTACAATAAAATTTCCCTACAATAAATCCAAAGAGATTTTGGTAAAGATCTTTAACCCGGTAATGGGGCAGAGGAAACACTTCGTGAAGTGCCACAAATCAGTAAATGAAAGTTGCTTTTTGGATGTGTGCTGTATTCAATTCTGGTTATCATCACTAGACTGGACATTCACTGTGGTATCACTACTATCTCCAGCAGATATTTGGGGGTTTACTATACTTGGAGAATCTCACACCCATTATTCACTGAGGTTGTTGGCTTTATCAGACTCTGTTTTGTCCCTTCAGGATATTTGGGTGAGGAGGAGGAGGCAATATGTCTGTCTTTCAGACACTTTATTGAATAAATATCTGCTGAGGTACAGGAAGCACTTCTATAACCTCAGGCGTTGAACCTGTGTATTTAACGGAAATGGTTAAGCTGGAAAATCTCCGCTTAATACACATAAAACCTTGGGCTCCTGGCTCATATTTTGGATCAAGTGTAGCATACTAGACAGACAGTAACATGCCTGTTGAACAGTCCTTAGGTATCTCATCCCACAGCAATCCCATATCCAGAATGCCGGAGGTACCAAAGGAAATGCCCAAAAAATCCCTCCAACTGATTAAGGCAGGGACTGTCTTCCCACGCTTAACTCCACATTGCTCAGGGGTAAAAAGCTCTTAGTCCACAGAACAAACACCAAAGCCCACATAACCAGAGCTCGGAGCTGCTTCTATATATTGAACCTATTGACTATTTGATCATCCAAAATAAATGCTTATTTATTTTTACACTGACTCAGTTCTGAAGGCTGTTTGATACTGTCTGTGCACAGTCCCATTTTCTGCTTGCTGACCAGATGGTCTTGGGGTTTGTTTGCAGAGATGACTCGGACATGTCTGGGTGCACATATTGGACTAGGGAGGTAGCCACGGGCACACCGTGGCTACAATAGCAGGTAGGGCAGCTTGGTGAGAGCAACAAAAGAGCTAGTTCTGAGGATATGATGGTGTACACACTGCAGGGCTTCTTATTTTGTTTTTTTCCTTTTATCTTTTTCTTTCTTCCCCCACCCCCCCCAACTTTGGACAAGCTCTAGTCTGATCCCATAGACTGAATCCTCCTTGCCCACACCTCAGGTGCTCAGCATGAACTAAATTCCTACTGTCCAGGCACCTATTGCTGAAACATCTGTCTCAGCATTAACTTAAAGTCACTTGCATGGTGACTCACTGGGATCACTTAAGCCCAAAAGGACAATGATTTGGGAAGCATAGAAAAGGGCTGGATCTGTTCACTTACATTCCCTTTGGTCAAACATCTTGTTTCCTGTCTGTTCTGGTTTAATTATCTCAGCAACATTTGATAAATTTTACTCCTTGACCATCTCTTGAAATAGCTTCCAGGTTTCTCTGTAAAGTGTTCTGATTCAGCCCCTTTTCCTATTTCATGCACCAATACTTAATTCTTGTACAGATTTTTATTGATTGCTTTTCTTAATGTTATTTTCTTTTGCTGTTTTACAGCTGCTGTTAAGATTTATTAGAAAAACTATTTTTTATACTCTGAGTGTAAGAACATCACTGCACATTTTTTGGCAACACTGAGAATAGTTGACTAAAAATTGGGGTGGGGGTGGGAATAAAAAGAGGAGGAGAGAAAAGGCAACATAAGAGAGTTAGCAAATCGCTTTTCAGTTTTCACATGGTTAAATCCTAAACACTGGTAAATGCCCTTTCACTAGGGAGAACAGTTCATATTTGATATAAGTACAAGTGTGCTTAATCAGAAAGGCAACACCACAGGCACTTACATTTCTTTGTGCGATATTCACAATCTTTGATGTTTTCATCAGCTGGTGATGGGATTTTTTTGCATGAACACGAAAATTAAAATCACTTGAATGTTTTCACTGAGCAAGTCTTAGCCATTGCACTTTATTCCTCCAGCGGCACTGGGAAATAGACTGACATTTTATTAAAGCTGTGTTCCCACAGCATAGGCAATGAAAGGCAAACCATGTAAAACTCACTCAGCAGTGCCTGCCTGCCTACCTGTGGGTTTTCTTCTTTTCTTCAATGCAAGTAAGTTGCTGCTTTGGCAAAAATGAAGGCAGATGGTTTTGTGCCATGCTATTCCATCTGTGCCTTCTGAATCCATTTCCAGACCAGATCCTCACTACAACCTTTATTATGATTAATTATTGTGCACGAAAGATTCACAGCTGTGGTGGTGGCTCCAACAACAAGCACTGGCAGCTCCTGGGCAGACTGCTCTGAAGTGGCTTTCCTTCTCCATGGTACATCTACCAGCTCAGGAGCCCAGGAGTATTCTGCAGTAACTTCTTTTGATTATTGCCTGTGGTGACTTTTAGAAAATGCATCCTCTGAATCCCAAGAGCTGACTTCTGTTTACTGTGGAAAATAGGTGGAAATGCTGCTTTTATTCAAGATTACCATCAAAAACATCTTCAGTTTTTGAAGTTGTCTCAATATATTGAGAGAAAACCTACAACACTGCAGCTATAAAGCTAGGGGATTTAAAACAAACTAATAAGGGTGGTGTTTTAAAGTTCTGGGTGTCTGAATACAATTCAGTCTTTCTTATGATCTTGGGTACATCTTCCAATTTCCCAGTATCTTTGGTCTGATAACTTAAATAGAAAGTCTTTCAGGTTGCGGACTGTCTTTGTGCATTTTGTACTGAATCTCCCTTCAGGCAGAAGTGAGAGAATGAGCAGAGAATCATAACATTCCTGCAACCGCTAAAAATGCCTCTTTTCCCCAGCCGGGGTCCACAAGGTCTGCCCGTGGTGCCATGTTCTGTCAGTGCAATGACGTTTTCGTTTCCCGTTTCAACCTGCTGCAACCCCTGCTAAGGGAAAATACAGTTATGGATTGTTTTTGGTGTTCAAATGCTACAACATGATAGGGGGAAAGGGACTGGGAAAAGTCAGTGTTGTTTCAGGCTTGTATGTTTTCCTTTGTGGAAACAAAGGTGAGGGGAAGAAAAATATGTTTATGAGATGGGTTAATCCACCAGAAATCTGCATAGAGCAGAACGTACTATTAATATTCTAATGAAGATTACTGATGGAGACTAATTCTAAGTCTTTTATAAAATAATGTTTCCTAATAGTTATACATGATTAATATTTTAAGGACAATGTTGGAATCAAAATGCTTTTAATATTTTGACTTGTATCCTTGAACTTCATATTGAGCATCACATTACCTTTAAGTTAGTTACTTACTTAGTATATAGTGATATATCAAGATCTGAGGGAGTTTACTGTACTTTACCATTAAGCCACCCGTTCTGACAACTGTTTTTTCAAGCAGATGGCACTGTGCTGAATTACCTGATATTCACCAATCATGGCATTTCCCTGAAAAACTTGCACAGGTGTTTACAATGATATTTTCATGATTACAGAACTCTTGCACATTCACAGAACGAAGGGGCCTGCTGTTAAAAAGTCTCTCAGCCTGAGAAGTTTGCTTCCCTGATGGGACTAGAACAGTCCTCAGCAGTGCCTGAGCTTTCATAAGCTTAATGGTCCCTGTGCCTACGTGTGTTGTGTCATAGTGGTAAATAATCACAACTTCTTCCAGGGTCATCTGTTTGTCCTAAAGTTATATTTCTTTCATGAAACACACAGACAAAGAGATCGAAACAGCTGTGATTTATAGAAAATAAAGGAAAAACGTCTATGGAATATTTTTTAGTTTTGTCTGGATGCTGTCATAGTGAGGAAAAATAAAACATGTGACCTTCTGCTGACCAACATCATCAGCGCTGCCTTCCTCCTACTTGAGCAAAGCTATTGGCAAGGTGCAGCCCAGCTGCCTTGGTTGCACGTGAGCTGCAGTAATCTTTCACATCTCCTCTCCCACAGGCTTCAGACCCATGCAGAGCAATGACAGAGCATCGGTGGATCTGAAGTTTTGTCTCATGACAAACACCTAATTATTTCCACTAAAGTCCATAGTTGTGACATATTCAGGTTCTCTGACCCTTTTATTGGAGAGTGGACGGGGTCACACTGAAGTTGTTTCCTCTATAACTTTCCACCCGCAGGTCCCAGCAGGTCCTTATCTAAGGCTCAATATTTTCATACCTACTTTCAACATGCTGGATTAAACTGAAATCTGAAAACTGCAGTGGCTTAAGATAAACCTTTGAAGGTGTCTATGGCATTTTTCTTGACTGATGCCTACCTCTCTTGTGGATGCAGAAACTGAAAGATGAGGGATAATGTTAGTGATAAGGCCTAAAATAAAGAGGGAGAATTGGGAGAACTGGGAATTTGGAAGAGTTCCCACCTTCCAAATACAAATTCTACTTAACAGATAGCTCATTTACCTGTCAAAATTCTTAGTTATTCAGAGAGTTTGAATATGAGAGGATGTATTACTGTTGTGAACTTCACACTGCTGTCAGTAGGTGATTACCAGCAGCCAAGCTTAGTTATTCAGATATCTTTACATAATTTTAAACAATTAAAGCTTTACTATTCATAAGAAAGAAGAAGGAAACAGAAATGGAAAACAGTTATATTGTCAATTAATGAATCTTCTGCAAAAATCTGTGAAACCTATAACTTATAATTTAATTAGCTTTATCATGCTTACACAAGATTTCAGTGCTTTTCTGACACTCCAATTTTACCTGTTTTTTTACAAGCTAAACAGCAGACTATAATAACATAATGCAAGAAAAACTGTGTATACATTAATAATTTTTTCTTTATTGAATCTTATCCCTATATGAGACAAAATACTGAATTATATAAGAGAAGCATAAGGAATTAAGAGTAAGTGAACATTCAAATGAAATAATAATAATAATAATAATAGCTTTATCTTTTAACTAGCTATATTATCTTATTGGCTTTGATTTCTCAAAAAATTTTATAAAAGTACAGACCATAACTGTGCTAATAAAGAGGAAATTATACCAACCTATAATTAGAGTAATCAGGAAAAAGGTGCAACAGATCATAATTGAACCAATAAGAGGAAAATATAATCATGCTTAATGGCTTAGATGAGTGTTAGTGTCTTCTGTATACTTAATAAATTGGCATCCATTTTCATGGCATGTATAGGAGACACTTTTCCTAATATTATCAAATTACCCTTCAGATCTATTGTTGGGAAATTCAGCTAGTCCCGGAAGCTCCTCTAGAGTGAGGCTTTTTCGAATAACCAGAATAAGAACGGAATTTCAGACAGGTCTGACTACCAGCTCCAGTCACCTGTAGCAACACTTCAGCTTTCTCTAGGTTCATTTAGGGCGTCCCTGTTTTACATTCATGGGTATACACAGGTGTTACGTGCAGCAACAAATATGAGATTTGCAAAAGAAATATAGAAGGAAGAAAGGTATTACCTTTCAGGGTCACTGTATTTGGACATGGAAAGATGCTCTGTAAGCAGAGTATACTCAATTTATAAGGCAATGATTTATTTTCTAATATGCACAGTAGAATGACGTGAATGCAAGCCCCGAAGCTGAACATCGGTAGTTCTTTGCTGCTGCTGAGTTCCCATCTTCTGTGGTTTTTACCTGAAGATTTCACAGCTTGCAGCTTTGGTGTTTTTCCCTCTGAGTCCTTGAGCTGCTAACTGTTCCCATCTCGGCAATCTTACCCCTGTCAGCAATTTCACCTTTCGTAACTTGTACAGCTTGAGTTTACTTGTTTTCCTCACAGCTTTTTCTCACAACATAGCGGTTTTCTCAGAGGTTCGAGCCAAGGTCACACAGATGCTCAGCGTGAAAACTCAGCCAGGGATCAGAGGTGGCTGAGCCTCCCCGAGGGACCTTACCAAGGCTGGAGTTTAAAGAAAACCTCCCCACATTTTCATACAAATAACATTTCATATAGTTTAGCTATAATTTACCTTTTGATTTCCCTCTCAGTGATTAAAAAAAGTAAGAATGTTTCCTACTTTTACATACTATTAGCATGTAAATATTTCCTCATATATGCACACACGTCTTATGTGATATCCTTTACTTTGAAGTGACATTTATAAAGTTTTTCAGCCCAGTTATCCTTAAAGGAGCTCAGGTGCTCTTTCTGAGGCTGTAGATGGCTTGGAAAGGCAGGATCAAATATGGTGAATGAAACTTGTCATGTACAAGTGGACTTTGAAAGCTCAGAGGACACTTTGGGAGAGAATCACGTGTTTTTCACTAGAAATATATGACATACATCTTTTTCCAAATGGTTTTATCTCTCATAGGTTTCTCAGATCTATTAGGTAAATTCTGAAGATAACCCAGAACGTGCATAATCTAGGATATTCTGAGTGTAAACATCTGCATATGATTAGGTAATATCCTGAAGGGCAGTTCAATAATGAACTAAATCATAACAAAAGTGTTTGATATTTCTATAATACATATTGTTTAAATTCTCTGAGATTCTTAGCCTATGAAATGTCAATCTTTCTTAGAGCTGGCCTTTATTTTAATTTCTTAAGAGACTTGGACCTCTGTCGTATCAGAATTCCTATGTCAGTGTAACACATATTTCATATGCACACATTAAATAATGAAAAGACATGGTTATCTTTGATGCTGATTTTTAAGAATCTTACCTTAAATTTAAATTTAAATTTACATAACCTCAGAAAACTCCAGCATTATAGATAAGTAGATAGATGCATAGTAATATTTAAAAGTACTAGTATATGTACATACATATATATGCATGTGTGTATAACAGCTCTTGTATATACACACACATATATATCTGTATGATGTTCTACCTGCTGGTTTGTACCTCCTTTCATTTCAAGCTCCCAAAGGGTAACTGAGAAAATGACCACTCTACACAGAATTACTAAAAGTATTAACTGTATTTAATCTCTAATTTTCACTCAGGTATTTTTCCTAAGCTAAGTAATAACTAAAATAAGTGTTTCCTCTCACAGCACACAGTTGTGAAATTTTAATTTATATGTTAATTTTTTAATTAAAGGAAAAAATATAGAAGAGGGCTTAGTTTTTTTAAAATGTACAGCATAATGGTCTGACATTAGACTAAAGTATAATAGTCTAGAAGTGTAACAGTCTAGTCTGTCTTAATGCCCTCCTTTCCCTGAAGACATCCAGGTAATCCCAAGGGTGAACTAATTTTCCTGCTGACCCAGAAACAGCTGGAGGCAGTTGATTCAGCTATCACAGGGTCACTTTCTCAGAGTCCATAGAAATGCTCCACATTTTACATTTAGTAACTGTATCTGCCTCCGAGCAGGAGGCTGTTTCAGGTGCCTTGGGCACTATAAAGGGGAGAAGAGAGGGGTGAGGAGAGGGAAGGGAGTGGTGGTGACAGCAGGTGTAGGGCAACACGGCCAATGTTGGAAAATAAATGAAGCCAGAAACAACATTTTTAGTGTTTGAGTCTCCTGCTGTTTCTCTACTGCTCAAGAGTGTCATGAAGGTCAAGAATACAGTGGTTTGTCATAAACGTCAGAAATACCTTATTTAAAAGTGGCCTCTAACAAGATTTGGGGCTTATGATTCATTCCTCTGATGTCACAGCAAATGTGTGTCACCTGGCTACATTTCCAAATGGGTGGATGAGGTACTAGAGAAAGTGAGTGAATGTGCACCTCAGAGAACACTGAAAACCGCCTTAATTTAAAGAGCACAACTTAGAGTTTCCTACAGGAAACTGCACTTAAAAAGTTTTGATCAGCAAGAGTTGCCACTAGAGTTGATTCCAAATTAATACTATTTTGCTATTAAATATTTCTATTTATGTTACTGAGATAACAATCTTGACTAATAATTCTGAATTCCCAATTATATTGGACACTTCTGTGGTGAAAGCTTAGGGATTTATAACCTGGCTTAGGTTTAAACTGGGGCATATTCTCTCCAATGGACTTATACCTGCAGTATGCCTACTGAATGTCTGATCCTAAAGGTAGATGGTAAAATTACTGGGAGAAATGAAAAGACCATGCTTTCTTGACTTTTTCTCTATTAAACCACTATTTCACATGCTAGCTTTTAAAAATCATTTGTAGTCTCCATGTTAAGGTCTATAAACTTCATACTTAACTTTTTATTTCTGCTTTATTCCTATTCTATGCATTGCCAAATATTGCTTTTGTGTAATTGAAACAGAGCTGTAGTTTGATTATTAAACAGAGGGAAAGTAATTGTCTTCAGCTCTAACGGGGGAAGCAAAGGCTCTTGGTAGAAGAAAACCTTAAACTGTGGAAAAGTTGCTTTTTTCAGAGCAGAGCTAGAAAGCAGATGCTGCTGCGGGGCAGCAGCCCCACCACCAAGGGGTGGACTTCTGATTTCACATGGTGGCTCAGGGATGTGGGTTTGACAAGACATTTTATAAGGGGGGGTGTACGTAATCTATTTATCTTCTCCACTCCTCTATTATGCATTCATTTGTACATTGATATATTTGTAATTTAAATACCCCCCCCCCAGCATTGTGGGACATGTCTCCAGCTGTGCTATAACTCTGACTTGCTGTTTAGACTGGCTTTGCACCTGCAGTGCTGAATTCTGGTGGAAACAATGCTCAAGAGATTCAGGCAAAAGGAGGGTATCAGATGTACTAAGTAGCATGGGTGATTTCCTATTTGAAGCTTAAGAAGAGAGAGAAAACAGCATGTGACACCATATGGGTACCATTTTTAACACTAGCATCAGAAGAGGACAGCACAGATTTCTGCCGTAGCCTACTGATGGCCATGAGTCAAGGAATACAACTGATGCTTGCCAGTTGTTGACATGTCTGTGCAGAGGACACTCCTTTTTTTATCTGCCACAGTTGCTTAAAACCAAAAATAACTACTTATCTTACAGTGAGAATAAAAGTTTGAGGTACTTTAAAATGGTGTTAATCTTGAGCTGTACAACAGCAAAAAAAAAGTAATTTGAGATTGGTGCTCTAAACAAGATGAAGGAAAAAGAAACAGGATCTTATTATATTTCTAATTCTGTTTATCTTTCTAGATTATAAGATTGTTGTCCCGTGCTAAGAACAAATCACATCTTCCATTTCCTATAAAAAAAGCTCATGCCTGATTTTCTCCAAAACGGGTTTCTCTCTGTAGCATTTCTACAACTATACCATTAGCCTTTGAGCAGATGTCAGATAGTAAGGAACGGCTGCCTGCAGATCAAGTTGCTGCTGCCAACTCTCGCGAGCTTTGTGTCAGAAACAGTTGATTATAATGTCAGTACTGTCCAATTTACGGGCTTAAAGAAGCAGCTGCATACAGCATTTTCCCTGAAGTATTCAAAGATCCTGACTCTTAAAAACTTTGTAGTTCTTGTAATAGAAGTGGGGTAAGTGATTCTCTATTTACCCGTCTCTCTCTGCCAGGATAATTTACAGTTCAGCTTGATTTGCATGGGGATTGTGATCTTTTAAAATGTTATGCTCTGCCCATTTGTTGCTCTCTTGGGAAAACTCTCTCTGCTCTGCAAATGGAACGAGTAAGCAGGCGTGTGTATCAGACCTTGGCATTATTTGAGGGATCCTGGGCTAAGTAAATTAAGCTGAGCTAGAAATCATTTATTAATTCAACCATCTTTTCTATTTAAATAGTGATTATATAGTCTTGTGTATAGATTTTTTGGCTGGGTAAAGATTTGCAAGGAGAGGAAATAGTCATTGAAATAAATTGTGTTCCCTTGCTGAATAAGAATACAAAAGTATAGTCTATTTAATTTTGGCTGGAGGAAACTACTACAGAAGCAGCTTTTTAAAGTATGTAAATATATTATACGATATATCTCTGTTCAGTTAAGGTTGATGAGCTGAGGCAATCTGACCCTTTTACTCTCATAGTAATAATCAACTAATGTTTGTTTTGCTCAGTATGTTTTACGTTGTTGAGTTTGTTTTAATGCAGCATTAAAAACCTTATTAAATGTAATATTTGCCATACATTCAAGGTGTAATAATAATAATCCTCTCTCACTTGCTACTTCTGTTAATATTAGCAGAGTAACTTGAGACAAGTCCTCTCATTCAGTAGTACAAAACTTTTATGTTTTTCAAGCTTGATCTATTTCAATCTTTCTCTTTAAAATGCCACCTGTTCTTTTGCAGAGCTAATTAAAAATGTACAGACCTGAATTTTTCGTTAGTTTTGTTTCTTCTTAAAATTCTTGTCTAAAATTTCTCAGGGTCAAAAGTTATGCCTCTCTGTTTTGCAGTGTTTTCCTCCCATCCTATTCCTTTTTAATTAACAGGAAAGTGCATAAGGGAATTAATTTTAATTACTATTTAGATATTGAAAGCTTTAGGAACTTTAATGTCTTTTGCTTTTCTTAGTGTCTTTTTCTCTTCTTCATAATGACAATGTTTGAAATCTCATTATTTCCAGCTTGTTGCTGTGGTTTGGTCCTGGGTGATATGTTAGAATTGAATATGTGAAGAAAGATGGTATCAGTGAAACAACAGACTTGCACAAATTACTTCTCCCACCCCACAGTACTGTACATTGGGTGCACAAATCCCCAACTCAAGCCCTACTACTAACATTTCTCACAGCCACCCCAGTTGCCTTGGTTGACTCTGAGATAGGGTGAAAGAGTTTAGCCCTAAGCTAATCTTTACATACCTTATCTCACCCAGCTCTTACAAGAATTTATTACAACAATGACTGGAACAAAAAATGACTGGTACATAGAGAGGGAAGCTAAATGCCACTAAATGATGTGAACCTCCCATGCGGGAGCTGCAGGCTGCCAGGGGGAGCCTCTGATTACTCGAACTTCTCGGGAGTTGCTGGACCACACGAGTTGTACACTCACATCTCTAAAGTTTAGCATACACGGGGGCATTTGCAGGTTTCTGCAAGTCAAGCTGAAGGTTAAGTGGAGTGTTAGACCAATTCTAAAGTCTATTTCCCCCCATTCACCACTTCATCTTTTTTTTTTTTTTTTTTTTTTAAATAAAAAGACTAAGGCATAAATGTTTATGTTTTCTACAATTTATCTATTTTTTATCTGTTTAGATGAATGCCAAAAATATTGTGTCTGAAGATTCTTCCCTGCTCCTTTGATGCTATCTCAAAGTTAGGAACCTCTTTGCTCAAAATCTTCCTTTTTTCCCCGTTGTGTTTTCTTAGTTAATTTCTAAGAATACGCAAATGAGCAGGAGCTCAGATAAGGCCACAGCTGTGTTTTCCACAGAAATTAGCCTCATTCCTTTTAAGGACACAAATGCTTCTCATTAACAAAGAACGTCTTGTTTAAAGTGGCAGGACACAGTACACTATGTACGACAGGGCAACAAGCAAAAAAAGAAAGAAGCTTTGTTGAGCATTTCCAAATATGTAAGCTACAGAAATGGGTTTACGCAAATAGTCTTTTTCTGACTTTTCACTTTCAAGGGGAAGATACCAGGTTTTTTATAACATTTGAAAAGGTTGGGGTAAATAGGACTATTAGTATCCTTAAATGTGGTACATAATCAACACCTGTACGCTTAACTTTAAGATAGTATTAATCATCATTTTGAAATGTTCTTAGGAAGCAAAGACCAGGTCAGACTTAAAGTATTAGACATGACCTACATATATTTAAAAAATCCTTGGCTTTTTAGGATTTTAATGTTAATACTAAGTAGTAGAAATATGACTACTTCTTATGACTATGGTGGTTATAGACTTAGTTACGGGGTTTTAGAGAAAAAAGATCTTGAAAGAAATGTTTCATGTAGGTCTTGGTGTACCTATTTAAGCAGTTGCCCACAGGAGCTGACAAACTGACAGTCAGTTCAGAGGTCCTTCATGTACTTCACTTGCTAAAACACCTTCAGATCTTAAGACCTATGAGTAGGACAGTGAAATCACCCAGTGCTTTGAGTTTATAGCAAAGACATCGCAATGGTTTTGTCCAGGCATCTACTGGGATGTAAGCATATAGTTCAAAACTTATGTGAACCTGGAAATCCTTGGATTAAAGCTTGGCTTCAAGCTCTTTTTCAGTGTTCATGGGATACATGTTTATGTGTGGAAAAATCTGTGCCTGGTGATGTTATCACTGGTCATTGATTTGAAATTACTTTGAAATTGCCAAAGTAAACTCTAACAGAATAACAGCTAGTTGGGCATGGCATTTTCCATCACAGATCATAAAATGTTCTGTTCAGCGTGCCAGTGGAAACTTAAGTGGTTAAGTCATCTGCTAACTGAAGTAGTCAGAGTCTGCTTGTATGGCTTTACCTCCCCTCGTCTGGCTTCCTCAGTTCTATGCTTTTTTAATGATAGAGTTTTTCTGAGGCACTGTAACAAATACTAAATAATAAACACAATCCTTGCAACGCAACTAACTAACAAGAACTTATGTTTAAAGATTTCTGAGCTTTGTGCAGCAGCACTATAGTATTTTCAATGCCCTTGGGATGACCTACGTTCTTTTTGAATAAACTGCTTTGACTCTGGTTCTAGTACATTGTAATACTAATTCTGAATTTCTTTTTTCCCTGTGTTTCAGATATCATGATTTGGACAAATAGTACGAGTCTCTATACCAGATTTCTTATGTGGCTTCTTATCCTGTACATGTTCATCAGGAAGGTGGTACCTGAAGACAATATCATCACAACCAAGAAAGGTAGAGTCAGAGGGGTGAACTTGCAGGTACTAGGAGGAACCGTGACAACCTTCCTTGGAATACCATATGGACAACCACCCATTGGTAGACTGAGATTTCAAAAACCAGAACCTCATGAGAAATGGTCAGATGTTTGGGATGCCACAAAGCATGCAAACTCCTGTTACCAGCTTCTAGATACAACTTACCCAGGATTTCCTGGATCGGAGATGTGGAATCCAAAAACTAACCTAAGTGAAGACTGCTTATACCTTAATGTATGGATTCCTTCTCCCAAACCCAAGAATGCAACTGTCATGGTGTGGATATATGGTGGTGGCTTTGAGGCTGGGTCGACTTCCCTACCAGTCTACGATGGCAAGTTTCTGGCCAGGGTAGAAAGAGTCATTGTAGTTTCCATGAACTACAGGACTGGTGCATTAGGATTTTTGGCTTTGCCAGGAAACCAGGAAGCTCCTGGAAATGTAGGCTTATTTGATCAAAGATTGGCACTTCAGTGGGTCCAGGAGAATATAGCAGCATTTGGAGGTAATCCAAAAAGTGTGACTATATTTGGGGAGAGCGCAGGCTCGGCTTCTGTCAGCTACCATATCCTTTCTCCTAAAAGCCATCCTCTGTTCACAAGAGCCATCATGCAAAGTGGATCTGCAAATGCCCCTTGGGCTGCAATATCAGCATCTGAAGCCAGAAACAGAACAGTGGCTTTAGCTAAACAACTCCAGTGTCCCACCAGCAATGAGACAGAGCTAATTCTCTGCCTCCAAGACAAGGACCCAAAGGATATATTGGAGAATGAAATTTTTGTTGTAACATATGACCCTCTTTTAAAAGTATATTTTTGCCCAACTGTGGATGGTGATTTTCTCTCAGACATGCCAGAAACGTTGATTGAGAATGGCCTTTTCAAACAAACACAGATCTTAGTCGGTGTTAATAAAGATGAAGGATCAGCATTTCTAGCATATGGAGTCCCTGGCTTCAGCAAGGATAGTGATGGCCTGATCAATAAAACACAATTTGAAGCAGCTTTAACTCTATCCTTCCCAGAAGCAAGCCAACTTGGAATAGAATCAATCATTTTTCAGTACACAGATTGGGAAAATGAGCAAAATCCAGAACATTACCGTGATGCCATGGATGATGTTATTGGTGACTACAATATAATATGTCCTGCAGTGGAGTTCACCAAAAAATTTGCACAACTAGGACACAATGCATTCTTTTATTTCTTTGAACATCGATCCTCAAAGCTCCCTTGGCCAGAGTGGATGGGAGTAATGCATGGTTATGAGATTGAGTTTGTGTTTGGATTGCCCTTAGAACGAAGAGTGAATTACACCAAGGCTGAAGAAATCTTAAGCCGGTCCATGTTGAGATACTGGGCAACTTTTGCAAAAACTGGGTAAGTTTACTGTGGAAATTCATTTGATTGGTCAGATGCTTGTTGTTTCACAGGTGAAAGCAGCTTAAGTTTCAGTGGTGATTTGAAACCTAATGAGAATGATGAGGAAGGATTAATTGCTTTGCTATCCAGAATATCTATTTTAATTCTGATAAAAGCAGTATTTTAGTAAAATAAACTGCTGATGAGTAGCTCACTGTATTGGATGATCTTAAGGAAACAATGTGTACCCACCCATAAAAGCAAACACAAAACTTTTTTTTTTTTTGACGTGGCAGCAGTTGTTACAAAGGAAGATAATGATTTCAAGTTTTAGAAACAAAATATTTCAAATTCTGGGAAAGACTTCCAACAGTAGAAATAGGAGCAAAAAGCCCAATTTCCTTTAAGATGTAATTTTCTCAGAACATGCAGGTGTATAATATGGAGGTATATTATGTTCACATGATGAAATGATTGGGATTGCAGGATGCTCTTTTCAGAAAGCCTATCTTCCAGTGTGTATGGTAAGTATAATACTGGGTTTCGCTGAAGCCAATGACAAATCGCTTGATATTTCCATTAGACTCATCTTTAAATGAAATATGTCTTAGCCTGTATAAGAAGCAAATAAACATATTTCATTTGGAAGTTTGAAATGGATTAAATACACCCGCTCATTCAGTCTACTTAGCTGGAGTCAAAGAGAAGTGAAACAGCCCTCGTGCTGCACGGCAAGATTGTGGGGCTCTCTCACTGCAATATTCTGTTTGAAATGGAAACATTTCAATGTGGTAAGAAAAACAGCCACTACCAGAGTCGTGTACAATTAGTCTCAAGGCTGCAAGCCTGATGGGATGGGGAGGTATCTTGTCTTCTCTGAAGCCCAATTCTTGCTCTCTCCTGAGAAAATTATATATCTAAAAATCTGTACCTGTGAAAATGTACAATCAGACACTTAATTCACACTTCTGAAATGTTTAAATAACTTAAATTTTTAAATCCTGCTTTAATTTTGCATCCATGGTGGACTTCACTTTTGGTTTGTGAAGGATATGTAGATTTGTAAAGACTGAAATCAACTTTGGAGAAGGATCTATTTGTTTTTATTAACAGGTTTGAAACCAGAGGGGATCACTATGCTCATTTAGTCCATATAACCTTGTACATAACACAAAACACAGGTGGGACTTAAATCTTTCCAGTGATGGAAAGTCTAGAACAAACGTTAGTAGGTTGTTCTAAAGGATAATTACAGTTAAAACAGCTACAGTTATTAAAAGAAGTTTTGCATTTTGCCTATTCTACTTCTCTATTTTCCAGATGCTATATTATTTATGATGATTTCTAAGTTTTATGATTTGTGTTCCATATAGAGATAGTTCTCGGCTCTATTCAAATAACCGTTAATCCTTTTTCTTAGGTTATACTCCTGAGGCTTTCAATGTAATGCATTTTTTCAAGTCCTTAAATAATAACTCTGCATCTTCTCTAAAACTGTGATTCATCAACACCTTGTTGGAACTTTCCTTGTTGCAATCAAACACTGCCCTCCCCAAGGAGTCCTAATTACCGCTGTCATCCATCCTCTCTAGAGTCCAACCCAACATTCCCCTGCCTACCCATCCAAGGAAAGTGCTATTTGCCTTGGCTGTGGTGTCACGCCAGGAGCCGCGGTGTGCCAGCCGGTGCGCAGCTGCTCCGTGACGGGTTCCGGTCGCCCCGCGGCTCTGGAACTCGCTGCACGGGGCAGCCATCACACCCCCAGTTGAACTAACAGCTTATTTTTATGTGCATCCTTTTTTTAATGGATTTTCTCAGCTATAGGGGTGGTTGATTCCTTGCCTTGATATGTAGAAATATTAATTACATTAACAAATTCTATCCCCTTCATATGTTGGAGCCTGTAATATATATTTTTTTTTACCATAAGTGATGAGCATATTAAAACTCAGAAAATGACTGTACAGATAGCTATAGTCATTAATGCATAATGTCTTAATACATGTTTTAATGTAAAATTTAATCTAAAATTTAATCTATGAGCTCTTTCCACTTTCCTCTTTACTCAGAGCCTGATGACACCACTCCATATGAATTTGGTGTGAAAGACCATAGCACAGAGAAAAGCATTCAACAGGGGTGTATGTTCTGGAATTGAGTTTGCGGTTGATTTATCAGTGCTAAAAATACATCTGATAGATTCCCAAGATGAAGTTTTCACAATGAGACCAGGTAAAGCCTGGTAACGATTCCTGCATCCTGAAGACATGCTATGACAACATTGCTTTGAAGCTGGTGTCATTAGAACCTTAGTGTAAACTGGATGAAGGTTCCTTATTACATACTGCAGCTTTACTACCTCCCCTACAGGAGTTTGCAATCAGGATCTTATACCAGAGATAGCAGATCTTTCCATTAAACAGAACTACTTCTTAGTAGGAAAAGACAAATTCAGGTCTATACTAGATTTTGTAGAGCAATATTTACATTTCTGTGAACTACTGGTTTCCACTGGTTTATATGTATTTATTTTTTCTGTATATATATCTATATAAATTTTATACGTGTATATATATATATATATATATATATATATAAATCTCAGTAAACTGTTGTGCAAAATAGAGTACGCAGTCCCTGTCACTGTACCTTGCTAAAATTAGACAACATAAGGTACATTCAGGTTTAAGTTTATAGAAGACAGTCCCATCATCTAGCCTGATTATCATTTGCACTATAATTAGATTAGCCTACAGATTGAATTTCAAGTCGTTTCCACAGCAAGCAGCAAATAATCCCTCCCTCTGCTTCAACCACAAGTATCAAAAACATCACGATTAGGGTAAACAATACAATCATGCAATTTATGTAAAAGATTATAAGACTATTAACCCATTATGTGACACTTTCCTCATTGTCCAGAACACAGACCCCCTAAGGCTCTGTAACACATTATTCATAGTGTACAGTGAGTGGGGAAATAATAATAATTGTTAATAATTCCAAGAGTAATAGCTGATCCTTGTTTTCCTGATACCTTTGAAGACACAGTAAACATTTATAAACAACTGGGGAAGCCCCATTTTACATAATGTTTCTAGTAAACTGGCATGATCAAAGGGCAAATATCTGAGGGGAAAAATACTTTACCATTGATGTCTACAGTAGATGAGGAGAAAATCAAGCAAAAAGATGAAAACCAGAAATATTGTACAGCAAAATTTTTAGTGAGGGTGTTTGACCTAATATTCTAATGTGCAGAAGTACAAAAGCATAAGGGAGGGAAGAGCAGTCTGTAGAGGAAAGTAGATATGGTAGAGTCAACAAAAACTGAAAGAAATTGATTTTCTCCTGGTACTTTCTCACTGGAAGGGACTGGGAAGTGGCTCAGTTCATGGCTTGTGTAGCTGTGAGCTCCATGTCACCTCTGGCACCACAGCCTGTGGCTCCACGTTTGTCAAGGGGGTTCCTCAAGCCCATGCTTTGACCTTACTGATCTCTGGTTTTCATTCTCACATGAGTACTAGGAACAAAAATGGTGATATGAAAAGTCAAAGATCCAAATGCCCAGTAGGAGCATTTTCTATTTCTTAGAAATACGTAATGTCATGTAAGAACAAAAGAAAAGATGTTAGGGAGAAAAAGAGAAGTAACTCCTTCAAAGGATCCCAAGAGTATATGTGAAATTCTTAATTTCTACATTTCTCAGTAAACAGAAGGAGACTGTCAGCCAGTCCATGGATTTCCCACTTGACCACCACTCCCATCAATAGCTGATGTAATTTTCCAAGTCTCTAGGCACCTCTTATTTCACAGCCTTGTTAAAAATAAATATCAGTGATAGCTGACCATTTTTGCTGGAAATTTAACAAGGTTAAAGATTTTCTTGTTTTGAATATGAATGAGGAATGGGTAATGTACAAGATTAGGTAGGAGAGGGAACAGACATTTCACCTGTGAGGCTTGAAGTTAGATGCTAGCATTATAGATCAATATCTCCCTTCAGTACCCAGGGGAATCATGTCATTTTTAGGAATCTACCATATATTTATATGGTCTGTAACATCTGTGAAGACCCTGCTGAAATAGTCTTCTTTGACAATAAGCCACTGCTTTTCAGTCATGCGATTCCCCACAGATTCATTATCCAGAACACAATCTGGCAGCTTGGGAACCCCCAGGGAACTATGGATACCATAACTACCTCTGTTACTGCATGTAGGGACAGGCTGCTAATCACTGTCTGCAGTATTTACCCATATAAATGATGCTATTTCATATCACATAGTCTGAAAAGAATGAAAATAAAACCCAACGAATTACCTCATAGTTCTGACTGTTCAAGCAGTTAACATGAAGCAGCTTGAAGAAAGGACAGACTGGGATGCCCATAAGATTCCTGGTAGTGATGTTTAGGATCAGCCCTCTGGAATATTTCTAGCTATTGCTAACCCTGGTGCTTATAGATAGACCACAGGACACAAGTAGGCGCCCACCATGGAGCCATGGCTAACGCCCAGTTATACACTCGCAGCATCTCTTCCCCTTAGAAAAATATGTTTATGATTTATTTCAAGAGCAGATCTAAGTAATCAGTGGCACAGATTATCTGTTAGACTCTTGCAAGGGTATGCTACATGTGGACAGAAATACCATTCTCTGATTCACAGTGTATAGAAGAACATCACTCCAATAATCAGTCTCTAATTCTGTGAGATGTGCAGTCAGTTCCTGCCATTCCTGGCATGGCTGAAGTGCCTCTGCCTTCCAGTCTTGGGCATTTCCAGTCTCCCCGGCGTGCTGGTGTCCGAAGTCTGCTGGCAGCTGAACACTTGTATCTTCCAATGACCTCTTCATTTTAAAACTAGATTCAGTGTACTAAGGGAGAAAGTGCCTAGGTAGGAACGTCCTGACTGAACTGTGTGAAATCAGTCTTGAGTGGATACTGATGTCCATTAAGGTGCAGAGAAAGGTATCTATTACTAAACTGCCAATAAATTCATGGGATTGGAAGACAAAAGTTTCCAGGTGTGCCAATTCCTTTTTCAATCACTTGGACATTTCTGCTGCTTCATTATCACTACAACTTTTAATGACTGAACTTTTCGTATCAAATAAAGTCAACCAAGTATCCCAGCCGTTCCTAGTGCTAATAACGTAATTTTGTAAAATACGTTTTCTGCATGTGGTTGAGCCTTTATAGAACAGAATTTTCATCACACCCTCAAGAAATCTCTGTTCTACCAGTGAGGGAAGAAAGGGGGTTATTACTGGTGCTGTCTGAATAAATCAAGTATATTAAAATATTTGGGTTATAGGAAAGAACAGATTCCAAAATCAGCGTTCTTGATTTACACTTTGATCTAAAAATCCTCCATTTACCCTGACCTAGGGTCTCCTCAGCTGATTCTTGTATTTAAGAACATTGGCAGTTGAATATCAATTGTTAAAATTAAAAACATTTGATAAAATTCCAGACATCGTCAAAATTAGACAGGCAAAGAGATGTGGCCAAATTGTATTTAGCGGGAAACCATAGCATGATGTCACATGAAAGGGGTTGGATCAGGCTCAGTATGATTATGTTTGTGTATGAGTAAAGTTCATTTTAGCAATACTAAGCTAGTTTTCAGTGGCATTCTTCTGAATGCTTTCTGATACGTTTTGAGTGACATACATGGTGAAAGAATTTGAATTTCTCTTTTCAAACACTTTTAAAATTCATTTATCTGCTGCACTTTTGTTATTCTTCAGAAAGCTTTTGAAAGTAAGCAAGTGGCACTAACAGGTACTATCAATCATAAGCAGCAGAATGCTCTGCTAACTCTAGTAAGAGGAAGTTTTATTTATCATGAAAAAATATATGGCATCCCAAATCAGTGGTTGCTAGGTTATGCCTTTTGCGTTACTTTATTCATTAGATTTGGTAACTGTATTCTTTAGACATGAGTGACGTAAAATGACAAGGAGACAGACAAATCGGATGAGATGAAAACTCAAATAAGAATGTAGTGGAACATACAAAGATAATATTTTTAAGGCTTTTTGAAAAATGTTTCAGATAAAAGGAAACTGGCAAAACTTGTCTCACTGCCAGTTTTACAACTGCTGAAACAAATCTTTGCAGCTTTTTCTATAAAGTGAAGCCTTTGAAATATTTCATCCTATGTTTTAAGGGGAATTTGTGAGGCTTTGATTGTCCCACTAAAGCTCTGAAGCACTTTCCCTGGTTATTATTGCCTTTCCCTGATGTTCCACTGGTGGACATATAATAAATTTCAGTGCTTTTGTTACCAACTTATCACAACATGTTTATAGAGGGTAGTTTCAGAACAGTGAGAACAAAAACAACAGCCTCATATAGAGTCCAGACAGCAGGTTGAACTGGGGACTTATATACTCTATGCATGGAAGGCAACGAATATACTGGGGAAAACAAAACAAAACAAAACAAAAAAAAAATCCAAAACAAAACAAAAACACCAAACCAACCAACCAACCAACCAAAAAACCCCCTCAAACTCCAACCACTTTCAATTTTCTAACACTTCAGAAACTAAGAAGTTTTACGTACCACTCAGATATTTCACGGTAAAAAATTTACTGTGGGTTGTATTTCTTTCTGAGATTAGCCCACGTTCACAGGGAGAGAGACAGGTGCCTGAGTTCAATCTACTCTTGTGTCATCAAATGCACTGGAGCTGCAGCTCAACAGGACCAAGAGGAGGCTTTCTCTGAGGCTGCTGCTTCTGGCATCTCACATTCACCTAGAATACGCCATTTGTCATCTTAACTAGTGATTTGACTGGATCAGGTCAAGAATCCAGAGCAGAAGATTTCTGGGTATGAGGTAAAAACCAAAGTCATGATACATGAGAGAGGTTTCTAAAAATACAAGAAGGTAGACAGAAAGGAAAGTCTTCCCTACACATTAGGCAAAAGCAAAGCTTTAATTTTGACCCAAAAGAGCACATGCGTTTGCACAGTTGTCATATTTTACTGGAATTGCCTCTGAGCCATGAAAAAACTGTGGAAATCATAGCCATGAACAAAAAAAAAAAAAAAAAAAAAAGATCAAATTATAGGAAACTTTCTCCTATTTCTCCAACTTCACTTCCAGTTTCAAGGTTCTTGAAAGTGATTCATCATCTTTCCAGGGTCCATACATATTGTTATATTCAGAAGTAGTAATGGAAACACCTTTTTAGCAATCTATTTGGAAATAGTGCATCATGGAAAAAATCAGTAACTAGACACTCTTATTTGGCAGTCATCTCTCTCTTTCTGGCTTGCAAGCTGACAAGCTGTCATTGAATTTCAAAGTTGAAACCAGGAGTATTTGATTCAGTCATCTTTTGAAAATAGGTCTGAGATTCAAATTGGATTAGTATTATTACAAATATTGCAAAATTACAAGAAGATGTCTTGTTATTTTCCATATGTACAGCAAATGCAATTCTGTCCATACAGATTCTGTTCTCTACAACAGATGAGCCAAACTACTATTTTCAAACATGTGATATAAGGAAGTGTCCAAATATTGCAGGAGCATTGAATGAGACATAAAACTGAACCTTAAAATTATAATGCAAAGGTTTGACTTGAATATAACACTGGCAATGTTTTATAGAAAAAGGTAAGCTCTATTACAATTGTCAAAGGCTGCAGGGTCAAACCCACCAGTGGTAACGCACGGTCCTGGGACTGAGCAAGGTGAACTCCCCTTGTCTGCAGTCAGAGGCAGAGACACACAAACTTGTACACAGGCACAGAAAAAGAAATTATATAGTGGATCACTTTGAGGTGGGTTTCTGTAAAGTTATGCTGTCTTTGGCTGACCCTGAAAAAGAAGAGAAGGAAATGACTTGGATGTAGCTTTTCCTATTCTTACAAAAGAGCCTGTATTGGACATGGTACCCTTCTGTGCCCAGAACCTGATGGAGAAGCTGCATGATATGTTTCGGGGAAAGGAGAGGAATGCAGAAACACAACTGTTCCAAGAGTTGAAATAAAATCGTGGCATGATTGCTACCTCAAATTTGGGAGTGGGAATAAGAAGCCTGGATGGAAATAATTCACTGTTTGATGGAAAGTACATGAGTAAGGAAGATGGGAAAACAAGAGAGAGAAATTCTAACCGAGGCAAGAGTCTAGGTGAACAAGAAAAGACATAAAGAAGATAAAGAGCACAAAAAGACATGGAAAGATAAGAGAGGAAAACGTCTTAGAGACTTGCTAACCATTTTGGGGAATAAAAGGATTTGTGAACAATAAAATGAAGGAAACGCATGCATGAACTTATTACAAGTTATGTGTAAGGCAGGTTCACATATAAGAGCAATACTCTTCAGAGATAATCTAGCATTATGAATTACTTTCCCTATACCATCACTTTTGCAGGCATGTAAACACATGGTTGCAAAAGTCACTGTGAAATTCTAATTAGTGCTCACCCACAGTTAATCCTCTTTTTAGGAGCACACTTTTTCTGTGATGATTTTCTGCAGCTTAGTCCTTGTTTCATCATCAAAAGACAGAAATTGAAGTTTAAAAGGTCTGCAAACCCCATTTTTCCAGGTGGTTCTGGAACACTAATCTGAAGTCCTACTGAGAAATTTGACATGAAGAATAGAAACCTTTTGGTACACATTTTAATTTACTCCCTAACGCAAGAGATTGGCTTGTTTCAGGAAAGTGGCAAAGGGGAGAAAAGAGGAAATGAGGAGCAGCAGAGGTTACTCAACACCATATTTTTGAAGGTAGCTCAATATGTGTTTAATTTTTTTTCAATCAGCTGCAAGAGAAGTCAGTTGTGGGTAAATGTAGTTAGCAATTTAGTCACAGGATTTGTGAGATTCTGTCCCCACAGCTACATAAGTAGAAATCAGTCATTTCATGCTTACAGTTAGCGATCTTACACAATTCCATGCTAGCACAGATGTAAAATTAAAAGCTGCCATCATCTGCTTTCCCAGGTATCTCTGGCCGCCATCTGTGTTCTCTACCTTTCATTGAGGGATCATAAAACAACTTCTTAATTTCATACAATACAAACTCTAAAGAGTGTTGCCTCAAATTTACACCAGAGAGATCCTTTTTCTACTGGAGCTACTGTTCAAACACTGTGATTTTAACTAATGAAGTTTTAAAAATCTGCCCCTAATGAATGTTATTCACCATGGTGTTCTCAAGGAGTAGCCTCCAAGGGATTTTTCTATACACCTGGAAATGCTTAGAGGTTTGACAGTTGTTTTTTCCTAGTTATGAAGCAGTCTGCATACTATAATTTCCACAAAAATACCCTCAATTTTGAAAGAGAAGGACTTAGAATAGGCTCAGATATCCCCTCCTCTTTACATACTATTTCTTCTTGTGAGCATGACTCTCAGTCCAAACGTTGGTATTTGGAGATCTCCCTCTTGGTGTAGTTCAAACTAAACTCAGAGGATGTTATAAAGCTGGGACATAATTTGAATGTGCTTATCAATGTTACATGTAACTTCTACTTGTAAATGTCAAACCTAAAATGAATTATAACAGCGATAAGAAATTAATACTTTGGTATTTTTTTGTATTTACATATCTTTGGAGGGATTTATGAATGCTAGAGCTTCTTATTTACATCTCTCATCACGAAGCATCAGTGGTTCTGTTTCAGACAAAGTGGTAACACGTATACACAGTACTGAAAGCCACATAATGGTTTCATTTATAGGACTGCTCAACTTGGCCTAGATTACATGGTAGTTGAAGTCTGTGACTCATGCTCTTCCTACCATTCACAGAAATAAAACAGTGGCAGTAGTGGAAAATATCAAGGAAAATGCTACTGTGATCAAGTCTGTGAGGACACAGTGAACCTAGATGATTTTAGTTGGTGCAGGGCTATGTGGAACATACATCTTGAAAAGAAATCATGATTAGGGCAATTACAATTGAAAACAAATCTCAAACATTATATCCTAGTATAGTATTTACTACACAGTCTGTATTGAAAATTTGGTCTCAAGATAAGGAAAGCACTGAATCCATTTATCTAACAATTGCTGATAGTCTGGCATGAAGTCTATTAATGGGAAAGAAAGTAAGAAATAGAAACAGCAATCATATACATATGAGTACAGTACTCACTCTTTCTCACAACCAACTGGGCTGACAAATTTTACCAAAGCCACTGGGAATTTAAAGCACAGTATTAATTGTTCCATGACAATAAAAATGTTTTTCTCTCCCTTTAGACAGTCTCTTTAGGTTTCTCCCAGGGAGCAAATCTGGTTAAGATACTATGAAAAGTTTATGTTTTTCCAGGTCATAGGAAGCAGAAGTGAGGTTGTAGAGGAGATAAGACAGTTTCAGAGGATAAGTAAAAGGGCAAGTGCCATGTGCCTTCTTGTCTACTTATTCTTTTATTTACCTTCTATGAAAGTTACTTCCTCCTTCAAGGTCTCAACAGGGTTCAGCACCTCCTTCCATTTACAAATAGCCCTCTCTAACCTCTACAAGACTAAAAAGTATAGTTTCATTTGATTATTTGCTGCAGCCATAAGTGTAAAAAAATAACATCTTTGAAAAGTGGTCCTTGAAAGTTAAAATTGATACCATACGAAAGGACATAATGATCTTACAAAATACTTTATGGGAACATTAAAAAAAAAAAAAAAAAAAAAAAAAAAAAAAAAGACTAAGCCATAGTGTTGCCTCTCTCATGTCTATTCAAAAGTGACATAAAACGAACTGAGAATATTCACACCAGAACCTGAAGTCCTGGAGAAGGTGTGAAATCATCATTGTGAATTCTGTCTAGGAGAAGAGGAGCTCCTTTTGTAAACAGCTACAGGTATTTTTCAAGCTGGGACCTGATCCAAAGCTTCAGAAGTCAATCAATCTGTTCCATTTGTTTGGATTTGGATCAGCCCCTAACTAGTAAGTTGATTCACATAAAAAATTTCTGGACTGAACTTCAAATACCATAAAAAATAATGCATCAGATGCAAGACATGTTATGCAGAAGGAATAGAATACTTCTGAAAATTCTTTACTGCTTTATCACAATGCATAATCTAAATATGTAAATGACTACAACCTATGTTGTAGGTATATTATATTAGATACTTGTCACATTCATCTTAGTGTGACTGTGAGCATCTTAGATGATCTTATGACACTGAGTGATAAGTATTTCTTAAAACAAGATAGGATAAAACATTTGGTGGGTTAAAATTATCTCCAGATTAATGTCAAACTTTCATCCATTTCCCTGAACTCAATTTAACTTCAAATCTTTTGTCTCCTTGAAGTCATACCATTAAGTTCAATATTATTTGCTAGTTTGGTGTTGGTTTTTTACTTTTCCTTTTTCACTTGCCAATAACTATTCTCACTGTGGCAGCCTCCAGCATCACAGGCTCCTTCCATTTTCAGAGCTGCTTTCCTTTCTTTGGCCAGAAATAATGCTCTGTGATGAGATTCAGTCTCTTCTTTACACCTTCTTCAAAACTGGACAGAACATGCATGCATTTGGGATGTACCATCAGAGATATTGAGGGAATTCTGACTGTTAGAGCTTTAGGGCTGTAGTGTAGACTCACTGAGAGGACAGAAGACACAAGTCTGGTAGTCCTCACTCAGAGGGACCCAGAGGATACTGGGACAATGTTGCTCTCATTTAAATCAATGTGGATCTTCATTATTAATTAGAGCTAAATTTAGAGGAAAGTCGGGTCATGTTTCACTACCAGTTGCTCAGGAAAGGACATTTTAACTTGCTTTCAAGAGCTAGTGACTCTTAGAACGGTGGGACTGCAGTTCCAGACCTTGTATAATAATCACATCTCATCCTATGCTATAAGGATAGCGGTGTTTGGGGTAGGGGTTCCAGAAATAGCAGCAAGCTTTGCTGAAACATTTTCACAGTGGAGGAAACCTATGTGCAGGAGTGCCAGTGTGGGCCCAGGAGGTTGGAAATACACAGACAGGGTCTGAAGGGCTCATTAGCTCTGGCTCGGCTGACCCAGCTCGTTATTACTCCTGATACCAGAGCAGGCTCCAGTCCAGGAGCCAGAGATTTGAGGCACTGAGCTCCTAAATGCATTGCAAGCATGCCCAAAGAGCTAAGGCAGAACATCCTGGATCTAAATTTCTCAAATACGATATTATTTATGGCCAATACCATCAGATGTAATTTGTCAATCCCCTATTATATATCAGGAATTCACAAATAGGTACCAGGACACGTACAAGCAAGAATCACTTCAATTTGATGGGTGCTTCATGAGGCTGTTTTGAGCAGAACACAATAAGTTCAAAAAAGAAGCAACAGCTTGTTGCTTCATTTCCTGAAACTGATATCGGTTGTAATAGTGCATACCGTGAGAATTTATAGTTTAAGACATTTAAACACACAACTGCTGTCACCAGGCTGGAATCTGGAAGGAATATCCTGAGCTTTATTTAACTTGCGAAGGTGTGAGAAAGCCTAGCTGCAAAGGTCCTTCTCCAATTTCTGTCAGTTAAAAAGCATGCCAGCTGGATCCTACAGGTTTCTTCAAGGATCAACAGAAGAAATAATATTTACTTATACTATAACTTGCAAAGCAGTTTCCTTTTGCTGTGGCTCAGGGGCACTTTATAGTCACTAGATTATGAACTCGTGTGTGATCTGCGATGGGGAACTGAGCACAGCAGAATTTAATGGACTTCCCATAAACAGCTGCTGAATAAAAGTAATTTGAAGGATTCAAATCTGCAACCTCTCTCAAACTTGTAGTGCTCAATCGTAAGAATCCTTTAATTCATTACAGTGGAAATCTGAGTAAGGTGCAAACATCACAGAATCAAGACCAATGATTTTTTGTATCTTATTAAGGAACAAGTAAATGAGAAAGGTTTAATTACTACACATTTTCAGAAGCTGGTTACTATTTTCTTGCTAGAATTAAATTCTAATAAACAAAACAACATTTTTAAACTTGTCCAACTTCTTGGGTTTTTTTCTTAAGCTCTCCAGTTCTTCATAGTGCCACAGGAGCATAGGCCTGATGCCTTGAGAATGCTGATGCCACAAGGCTGCAGGGAAGCTTAGTGTATAAAACAGATAATCATGGATGCTTTCCAATTACCCAGTATTGCACAAGCTGACAATACCCCTGTCCGAGTTGTCACTTTTCAGTACTGTAGTTTTCAGAGCTTGGTTATTATAAATGGCACCACTCACCCTTTTCAGCTGATAGATTAGATAGCTGCTGCCTTTCCCATTAGTCTAAGAGGATAAAGACCTTAAGAGAATATTTTAAAATAAAATATTAAGTGCGGCAGTACATTTGTACAGGGGGTCCATCAGTTCAATGGGTAGGATGGTTAATAATTATCCGATATTAAGGAATACTCTGAAGAGCAGTCTCAATTAAATAAAAACCAGCAAGGTAACTTGTTATGAGGCATCATGTGTAAAGAGCACCAACTGGCAGCAGTAGTGACATCAAAATTAATATATGTATTTACAAAGTGATAGTGTGTCAGCTTTCCAATTCACTTATTTAGGGGTGACATTTCCCCTTGTCTTATTCTAAATGGGCCAATTCATAAACTTTGGATAATGGACAGAAAACTGCCCCTGTTGTCTTTGCTTTAGCAGTTTCTACTGACAAGAGCCTCAGAGTGCACAATTTTATGTAAAATATTTTGGCATAAAGATATCATCCAGGGACTCCATCAAATTATTTTAGTAGGTGGTAGATAATTAGCTGACTTGGGAAAATGTTCTGGATAACTGTCTGAATTTCAAAAATCTAAGAATAAATTCATTATATTGAATCATACCTAGGTGGACCCAATTGATGGTGATATTGCATCAGAGGCAATCCACGTATTCACATAGTGAATGCTTTTCAGATTTATACAGGTCTCAATCTCTGAATGGAAATCTTATACAGTAATTAGAGCTTCTGGGGATGCTTGTATAGTTAACAAGTTTTTTACAGGTGTTGCAGATATTCCTTCATCCTTTCCCTCGCTAACCTTTCTAAGGAAAGCTTCCAGAACAGTTTCATTTCTTTTGTTCCAATAGCTAGGACTGCTCCTCAGGTTAAGGACTTTGAGTCTTCAACCTCACTGCCCTCTCCAGTGTCCACTTAACAGTGAGTCATCTGAAACTAATAGCCTGGTATGAAGAAACCAGCAGTAAGCCAAATTGTTTGAGGGTTTGAGAAGATTCCACCAGTACTTAACAATAAAATCTGCTCTTCTTTTTAATAGGACTGGGCTGGAAAGTATCTGTTAAGCTCCCAGTTGTACCATCTGAGCAAAGCCTTACACAAATATGCACTGTCGCTACTCCATTGTCACCACAGCCTAAAATTGCTGTTAACCTGGCAGTCGTTGTGTTGCAATGAGAAAATGAACATAGGTATAAATATCATGCATTGCGGCCTTTAGAAATTATGCAAGACATCTGGATACATTTGCCTGACTAATGCCGCAAACACTTCCCGCCCCTCTGCAGCGAGCGCTGCTCCAGAGGGCTGAGGCAGCACAGGCTGCCTGATGCTCCTTGTCAGCTCTCCTGCTAATTAGGAGTGTCCTCTTGTCCAAGTGGAAAAGAGGGAAAACAACAAAATGTTTTCTTCCAGACAGGGGAAAAAAAAAAAAAAAAAACAACCACAAAAAAAAAAAACCAAAACAAACAAAACAAAACAACAAAAACAAACAAACAAACAACAACAAAAAAAAAAAAACACAAAACCCCAAATCCAACAAACACAAAAAACCCCAGCACATTTCATCCTTTTGGATTAGATAAATAAAGATACTTTGACTGCATATGTTTAATGCCAGCATTATTAATGGAGGTGTTCTACATGACACAACCACTAATAAAGCAATGGTAAAACTGAGATAAATTTTTAGGATACCTATCTTGAGGCCTTTCCTCAAAGCATATGAAATCCCTGTTGCAATTCCTCTGGAGTCAACGGGATCACTTCTTGATTGGGGCATCAGCAGGAGGGCCACAGGCTGTGGCCATGCTGCAGGAAGAAGCACAAAAGGCTGGCATAGCCTGTCCCTTGGAGGAGCAAAGATTTGGAGGCCAGAGCTTTAGTGGGGACCTTACCACCCTATCTTTGTTTTTTTTTTTTTTTAATCTACCTGCAGCTTCATCAAAGCAAGGGGCCACTTTTACTTGTGGCACAGTGACAGCTTAACCTGTGGTGCCAGTTGTTAGTTTGGCATCTTTGCTTCTGTTGTAAACCACGTATCTCTGCTTCCAGTCCCTTACTCAGATCAGCTGCTGATTCCATAACCCAGCCAACGCCTTATCATCTTGTTCATTTTTCCTGAGCCTTAGATTTCTCTACCTTGTGCTGTCTTACTCCCTTTCACCTAGCAGAAAATGTATTAGGAGACAACAGAACCCAAATTTACCAAGATACAGAAAAAGCACTTCATTATTTATTGCTACAAGCACAAAGATATTATTAATTACATTCAGTCCTATCAGGTTTTATATCTGTACTGGGCTGCTGCACGAGGGTTCTCAAGGCTGGAAACCACTCTGTGCTTCTAGCAGCCTTCGTGTAGCTGCTCTGAAGCCACCTGGGGTGCATCCACATGAGCTTCCCCAGCAGATGCAGAGCCGTCCCTCAGTCCCAGAGCTACCCCTGGGGTAAAACAGCTACAGTACACTTCTTATTTGATGCTAAGCTGGCTGTTAATTCTTAAAGGCTTTGTAATGCAACTGTAGAAAAAGTGAGAGCGACGGGGTTATTGTTGCCGTTTCATTTGCTCTAAGGCCATTCCCCCTTCCCTGTGATCTTGTGCCCATGGTAACACACTGTAAAACGCCATCCTGTGAAAAACAGCTGATTGTGAGTACTGCCTGACAGCTACAAGGAGCCATGAAAGCTAATAAAAATGATTCACGTTCACACTCTCCTCTCTTCAAACCAGCTGTTTAAAAGAAAAAGGGGGCCAAATTGAAAATGAGCATTAGCGGTTACAACCCGAGCGAAGTCAATAAAGTCGCACTGAGGAGGAACGGGTCTCCATTTGATTTCAGCTCTTGCAGCGTGGGGGAAGCAGAGGGTGCAGCGGCATTATCATAACTTTTCATTAATCTCCGTGGGCAACCCGTTCAGCTAACGAGGCACACACGCCAGCAGAATGCCAGGCTGGCGCTAACCTGCAGAAGGCACCGAGGAAGACGTTGCCTTCCGAAGGGTCTGCGAGCGGCGGGGTTGCTGCTGCCCTGGTGGGAGCAGGAGGGGAGCAAATGTGCCGTCCCACGGCCCTGCACGATGGGGAGGGACGGGAAATCCTCCCCGGGGCGAGCTGTGGGCAAATGGGCTTGCTGAGCTCTTCTAGCAGGGGGCTGGAGGGGAGCCAGCTGCAACTGGAGAGACAATTAAGAGCAATAACACACTGCTCGGGTGAAATTAGTGTGTGCTTCCTCTCAGGGAGCAATATCTCTATGAACAGCTTCAGCCAGGCAGAACAAATATTTTTTTTTTTTCTGTCTGGAGGAAGGGGCTACCGGGGACTGGAGGTAAAATAGTGTTTCAGCCTGTGAACCTCTTAGTGAGTTTGGGTTGGTATAATTCATCTGTATTAGACAGCTAAAATGATGTGGGTATTGTTTTTCTTTTCCTCTAGAGAAATACACAACATGTTAACCTGATCCATTTACAAATAGAGCAGCTAAATAGGAAAACAGGGAAAGCTTGGGACAATCTAAGCTGGCATGTGGTACAGTTAGTGTTTACAACACTCATTAGGAAGGTAAATGATGCCTAAAACTGTTTTCAGGAGACTTATCAGAGAAGATTTTTTCAGTGTGGACTATATCAAAATAGAACTTAACAGTACAAAAGAACTCTGTTAAATGATACCATAGCAGAATGAAAACTGTTTAGAGCTGACTCACAAAAATAAAGTGAATATTTTACAGGTGCTTTTTATCATGAATGCTTACCAAATACGAGGTTAAATGATGAATTACGTTTTTTTGTGTATGTGTATGATAAACCATCTGTAAAAGTAAAATTGTGTGAATATTAATAAATATGCAGTGAATAGTATCGTAATTCAGGCTATATTGATAATATTAATGTGAATAATAATGTAGATATGTTTATTATGATTAACAGAACTGTGTTCAGGTTGTTGCATTTTCCATCCAAACCAAATTAACTTTCTAAAATAGTTGAAGATGAACATTAAATACACAGAAATTATCAGTGAATAAGCTCCTCTAAAACCCTCTTAATTCCTATGTCAGATCCAGTATGCTTACTGTAAATAAGTCTTGAGAATTAAACGTTATTGACAGTTATGGACATACAATACCCAAAGGGGGAAGAATCTGATATTAGTAACAATGAGTAATACCAAGCAACTTCCACTGAGCACAAGATTAAATAAGGCTCATGAACTGCAGTGAAGGCACATATATGTATAAAGAGAGAACATGAGAGCAGCTTTACCAGAGATTGAGCCCACAAGGACACTGTTTTTCAAGTTCTTGAGAAAATAAGTTTGGCTGACTTAAAGACATATCTTAAAATAATTAACTATAAATGAGCTGCTGTAACACTATTGGAGAGTAGAGAGAGTCCAGCTTATCTCTTCAAGGCATAGACAAAGAAAAAATAAAAATAAAAAGATGAAATAATTAAACAAATTTTGTTTACACCAAAGCTTAAACACAGATGGCTTGGGGGTTTTTGTTTAGTTTTTTTTTTTTTTTTCCCCTCTCTTACATTTATTCTCTGAGAGCAACTCAAATAATTGTATTTCTTAATTTCCATAAGACCTGCTCCTGTAAACATTAAAAGTCTGTAGAAACAGAGCTAGCTTCTTTCCAAAATATTCAGTGAGGAAGCTCGCATTTTCTCCAAACAACAAGGAACCTCTTCCCTGACTACAGTTTTTACATATAAGCAGAGATCCAAGAAGGGTGATTAATGTTTGACAATGTAGATGCACAAGATAGAGGTCCATCCTGAAGATGCATGGCCCAAGCCCTTTCAGCACACACCTTCAGGCCCCATTGGCATCATCCAGTTGGGCGAAACTGGAACATACTGAAGAAGAGACGATTAACTCAGAAGATGAAAGAGCAGAGTTTTGAGGAACTGATAAAGATAATAGGAAATTTTGAGCTTTGTTTCACTAGAAACAAGTTCTTATAATCTATCAGCATCTAAACATAATCTATAATCTATCCATCCAAACATAGATGGACAAAGACAAGGTTGTGCAGTGTACTGGATTCCTTTCTGTTCAGTAAAGATATTCTCACAATACTTTTAATTTTCTACATGAATATTACTAAACTTTGAGTTTGGTACAAAGAACAAGGAATTTTACAGTTTATTCTGGGAACTGCAATTCTCATCATGAAGTTATTAGTAAGAAGGAATTGTGATGGAACAACAAGATTATAATCATAACTTGTTCTTACCAGTTAAAAATTATATTCACGTGATCTCTGTTTTGCTGTAACTGGGAGCTATTTTATAACTTGGGAAATTTTAAATAATGGAGCTAAAAAGGAAATTACTGGACATTTCTGTGAGCAGTAAGCTTCCCAGCAATTCGGAGAGAATGTCATAATCAACAGGTTCATGTATTTCAAAATGCTGTGTTCATCTGACAGTTCTTTCAATCATTTTCAGTAAAATACATCTGGAGCCATTGTGTAATCCCCCCCACACCTGTAAATTATAATGTGGAATGTCATGATTTATTTTATAGCATAAAAGCTGTTAAATGAATACTGACAGCACCATTAGTGTTCTGATCTTGAACTGAAGTGCAAGCTCTGCTTGAGCCATCATTCTCATGAGCCACAGATAAATGTGCAGTTGAAAAGGGTGCCGTAGGTTAATCAGAGCTGAATTAGTGAAGAAACATTAGTAAAGAAGTGAGCAATTCAGGAAATAACATGCTGAATCTCTAACATAATTTCTGTAAGCAGTCAGCGCCAAAGACTCTAGAATACTAAAACATGGGCCGAACACTTGACTAATTCTGAATCAACTAAGAGATATAAATAGCATTTCAGCAGCTGAATCTTGTGCTCTGACTGATCCCACCTACACCCTGTACCTTGTTCCCATTCTCAGCAAGAAGAACTCAAGTGGGGTCCATACCCCTTGGACTCCTCTCTGATCGCTGCCTTCTGAGAAGAGTCCTGGTGAAAAGTAGAGATAACCAAATTAAATTGGCTGATAGTGCTCTTAATTTATCCCACAAAAAAATCTTCAATTACTGTTGTTCTGCCCTAAACCCCAGATTCCTTGATATCAGCTTCTAGAGGACAAAATGAATCCTTCTGCTTGCACTTCAATAAGATGTTTAATTTGTATTCTTAACCTTTTCCAAACAAATGGTGATTTGTGACTGTTTCAAGTATAAAATTTCCCTTTTCTGAAAATCATATTCTGTCTCATTTTTTCCCTAATTCATTGCTCCCCATTTTGTTGTTGTTCTACACAGTTAAACCAATTATTTTTTCTCTAATCATATAGATACTACATATTGTCCTTTTCTCTCCCAGTACAGCTGTCATCCAAAGTTTAGACATTATTTGTACCTCTACTTGCATTTTTATCTGAGCTATTTAGCTCAATCTATTTGCCTATCTGAAGGCATCAGCAAGATTCAAACTAAAACATAAACATAAACTACTCAACTTCCCAAACCGGTTGCTTTGTTTGTTCTTAAGTCATACATAATAAATTACAGCTTCCGTGAGAATCTCCAAATTCAGCAAGTGTAGTTTGTGTATGGCCATTTACTAACATTTTTACCTTAGGTAAACCCAGAACACCCCAAAAGGAGAATACTTTTTTTTTTTTTTTTTCCCCAATGAAGTTAAATCAAATTTACCTTCCTTTCTTCCTGTTACTTACAAAAGTATATTTCAGTAATTATAAAATAATATACTTAGGCTGAGATAACTGTTGAATAAAAACATTATGTGTTTTTTATTTATGTGCTGGGGTAATTTCTCATTCCAGATGAAATGCTTCTTTTCTCATTTAGAACTCCAAATGGGACGCTGATTAACGGAACAAGATGGCCAGTCTTCACTAGTACTGAACAAAAATATTTGACATTAAATACCAACACTTCAGAGATACTGACAAAGTTACGTGCTCAGCAGTGTCGATTCTGGAATATTTTTTTTCCCAAAGTCCTGGAAATGACAGGTAAAAATTGTTTTCAAGATGCTTTTGTATAACTTTTATATAAGGATCATTTGCTTGAGACTGACATGATACTCAAGTATCATTTAAACTCAAATTTAAATCTTTACTTTCCTATTTACAGCTGAATTTGCAGGAGAAGTTCAGATGTTGGACAAAGCTGTCCAGGCTGTGCCAGGGGTGTACCCCATAATGTGTCCTACACTTCTGGCCATGGGCTCACCACCCTGTAACAGTGTCTTAGGGCAAAACCCAGGGACAGGCCAAGGCCCAGGATTTACGGGGTGTGGAGCTTCTCGGCCCCAGAGTGCAGATACAGCCACAATGCATTTTAGGGTGCTTAACGAGACATTTTGAGGTGCTGCAGACCTCTTCTCTGAAGCTGCCCCTTGCGAGGGTCTTGGCACTGCCTGGCTCTGGGGTCCTGGGGTGCAGGAGAGATGTTGCTAAAGGGGGAGCTGGCACAGGGTTTTCTGGAGGATTTAGATGTTCCATACTAACTTCATGTATCTAAGGTACATTGTGAGATGTCATATTGAGATTATATTGTCTATTATTTATGGGATTATATTATTATGCAACTAATCCACAGAGGATATGAAGTGCATTGCTATTGCCAAGATGGGCAGCATCTGTTCTACATTGCACATGGGAAAGTCTTGTGGTTTATTTCTAGTGTTAGCCATTGATGACAACCCAGACAGTTCAGGATTTGCCTATGCAAAATATAACTGATTTTCCCCTGACCATGTGTACTATAAATTTATGAGATTACACTACCTAGAAAAGTATAATGAGCTGCTTAAAACTTTAAGATCAGTTGAACACAAAGCACTCGGACTATCTTTAGAAGCCTGATGCCACTGTTGTTGCAAAGCCCACCAGACAGACCAAGCCTCTGTGCCTCTGGACAATGAAAGGAATTGGTTTTATAAAGTGATTTTGCAGCTCTAGAAACACATTCTGCAGTTTGTCTGAAGCAAGGAGGGGAAGTCTCATTTCAAAAATAAGATACACTTTTAAAATGTTAATTAGCAATTTACAAGCTTTCTGCAAGATTCAGTTTGAATGTTAGTCTTAAAAATATGTAAACTTCCATGATGCACAGATGATTCTTTCTGAAATAATTTATTCCTTCCTCACTTGAGACTATAACTGTAATATGGCTCAACTTTTATCCCCTCTCAATTCAATAGATGTTTTCCAATTAAATCAAGAGAAGCAAAATCAGTAGGTAAATGAATAATTTATAAAGCATACTCTGCGATTTTAAAATCACAGTATACCAAATTACGGATGGATTTTAAGGAGGTTTCAAAAATTCTGACAAGCCCTTTATGCTGAGCCAGGGGAACTGAACTATTTTACATATTTCTTTAACCTGGCTGTGAACCCCTATGGAGTAATGTGCATCTTACAAATGGACTGTGCACAACCAAATGTTCTGTGGCAGAGCAGAAGAGAGCACATCACCAGACATAGCTCAACACATCTTGGGAGGACAGCAGAATTGCTTTGCGTGGTCCTAGGATAAAAGTCATGACAAAATAATGCTCTGGATCTGCCAGGAGACATAAATATATGGCTTTGTCATGTTCAGTAATTTAAAACATAAATCTTTGTAATTCAATATAAAAGAATCTGAGAATATTCTTAGCAAAAAGTAAAGAATCATCATGCCTGGATCCCTGGATCCTAATATAGAAATGAGACAAGAATATTGTCAAGAAGTAGTGCTGCTTTGCCATGTATGTACATCTATCAGTCCTTGAAATACTGTAACAGAAATACTGTTTATATATTTATTTTCCCTATACAACCTTATACAATTCTGACAAATCTTTAAGATTCTGTTTACAAACATGAAATAATACTTTATGTTATAATAGTTCTCTTCACTGAAATATTATTTTCCATTTCTATCTCCTTTTATACCTAAAGGACAGTGCATGCCATAAATACACCTATTTCCTCATTTTCTGAAGGTCTACCTTTTCTATTATTCCTTTTATTGAAATATTATTATAAAAAGAAAGTTGCTTTAACATGATATGTTATAAGATGACAGAGAACAAGAAGTAAGGATTTTTTAATATGCTACCATTATTGCAAGATGCAGTTCAAGCTGAATTATGTCAGGTAGAACCTTAAGAGGACAATCAAACCAACTTATTTTGCAAAAACTGCAGGGGAATTTCTCATTGTGCTAAGTGGTCAGAATTTGACATGGATGTGCTTGGTAACAAACCACTTGTTTAGTTACTGATCCACTCCTAGCACAAGCCTTGCTATCCCCCTGAGCTTTTCTGGACATGTCATGGCCAGCTCCAGAGGTGTTCATCATCTGAGCCAGCCTGTTTCCATGACAGGCCGGGTGAGATAGGTTCCTTGAGGCAATTACATATGGGAGAGAGGAAAAATGTTATTCCCTACCGTGTTTATGGTTAGATATTTTCCATTTTCTTCAAGCAACAAAATCTAATATATTAAAAAAAAAATGTCATGGATTGAGAAAACTAATAAGAAAAAAAGTAAACATCACACACTAACATAACAGTAATAACCATATATAAAATACTGGCCTTCATATCTCAGGTATTTTGGATGATTTTGTAAGATTTCTCAATGTTTTCCACTTCAATTTCAATATATAAAAGTATCATTGAAGACATAGGTCAAAACTTGTAGTTTTGTGTCTAGCTTAATAATAATCACTAGCCAGGTAAACTGGACCTAGACATGCCTTATGTGGGCTCTCAAATCCAACTAGACACAATTTCTACACAGATTTTAACCCTATTGTGAAAGCACTGAGAATACTCTCTGTTCCAACTCACCCTAAGCAAGATGGGAGCACTCAGCATTTAATATTTCATTTGAGGGTGTGAGTGCTGGGACAATAACCAAAACTTTTTCTGATGACTGCTTCTTGAAGAAACACACTGGAGGGACAGTAAACAGTAAGTGACTCTTAAGTAGCTTTTAGAGCAATCATATGTTAATTATAAAAGCATCTATGTTAGACTCTACCTCCTTAACATAATCTTTAATGCATCTAGAGCCCTAACTATTTATATGTGCCTGTTTTCTCTTGATTATAGAAGGCTGCAGGCAGCCAAGCTTTCCATTTGTGTTCCATTATTATTTTAGTGTGCCTAATACATATTTTTCTATTTTATTTGATATTACTGCATCATATATCATCTATAGAGAGACCAAAGATCAAAGTAAGTAATGTAAATACATTGCATTTTAAAGCAGCCCTAAAAAGATTTTGAGTGTGGAGACAGAGAGAAATTCAACCTCTTGATCAGTGAATAACCAAAATAATTGTATTTGCTATGATCCTCTAAATAGTATCTGGGTTCTGTAGAGCTAAATACTCAGGGCAGTAAGAATATTAAAAATGTGACTAATTAGAAAATTCAACATTGAAATTAGTTTTCAAATTCCATAGGGCTAGATGCTGCATTCATTACACATGCAGAAAAGTGAACTAGTCAGAAGTAACCTCCTCAATACTACTGCACCTACCAACACAGTTTGGTTGTACTCGGTGCACCTATGGACAATAAGCTATGTACCTTAACAATTTGATTTCTTTCTAACTCCAGTAAGTACCTTACATCCCAAGTCATAGAAGAGATAACAGCCCTTACAATATTTCAACTCCCAGAGAGCTCTATTGACTTTTGGAAGAAGAAAACTTAAAAAAACCCATAAATCTGAAGTCCTTAAAAATACATATGAAAACAAATATAGTGTTGTGATTAAAAAAGCATTGATATTCAGAGTGTGTGACAAAAGAACATTGACTAGAGATACTGAAGTATACATACTATTTGTTTTCTTCTTTCTGAACATTTGTGTACAAAGTATCACCATAATAATCTACAGCATAGATAAACTTGTAGCATTTATCATACTAATGAATCAAGAAGTTTGCAGGTACTTGCATTTATGAGCTGTTGAGGACAGAAAAATTAATTCTAACCTGTCATCCCTTATTAATTATACTATATCAGTATAGCTATATGGCTTTTTTCCCAATCTTAATGTTAATACCACAAAAATACATTTAAGATTAGCACTTTATTGGCACATCTAGCAGTTCAAATGATGGTATGGAGATAAATTTAACTTTGTTGTAATGCCATTAAATTAAGGGCTGTACGTCTGTGTGTAAAGAAAAGAAATGCCAGCTGTCTGCACTGACACTGCTGAAGAATAAAAAAAAAAAAAAATAACCACACTTTAATTTTTTTGGTCTGTTAAACTGGGACCTTTCAGAGCACTGAGGTATGATTCATTGCCTACCGAAATCTCCACTTTTCTCCTTGTAAACTTCACTGGGCTTTGCATTAGGCTAATTGGCATTGATATAAAGTTTGGGATTGCCTACATTACTACATATAGCAAAATACGTCATCATATTATTAGCCAACTTCCACAGTACTGCAGTTCATTGTAGTAACCCAGTGCTCTGAGCTGTAATTATTGGTCAAACTGAATTCTCCAATTTTTTTTTTTTTTTTTTGCCTTCTAGCTGTCAGCTCATCTAAGTCATGGGTGGTTGCTTCAAAGAGATTGATGATGTTGGTGATAATGGGATGCATTGACTTGTGACTTCAATTTGGATCTTATCACTGAAAAATAGCAAACAAATGGGAATCCAAGTTCTTATTTCAGTGTTTTCTTTCCCTCTTTTGTCTTTGAGATTCATAATGGTGGCTACTCTGAATTTCTTGCTGTCTGCTTTCTCTAGCTGACTCACTTCACTGATCTTTAAGAAGCACTGAAATGCCTCATAATTTACACTCTAGAAGAGTGACTTTTAATTGAAGATGTGTGTATGGTAGAGCTATTCCAGTTTCTAAAGTCTTTGGGCAGACTTCAAACACATTATAACCTGAATAATTAAATAAGGAACAGATTTTTCTTAATTCATAAGTGGAGGCTTTGCCTGGCTAAATAAAACTGGATACCCATAACCAAGAATAAGACAAGAAATACAGTTGAAGCATTTTTCACCAAATAATACTAGTACTGGTTCATACACTAAATTACCAAACTATTTGACATATGTGGAAAATCTGGCTTTACCTGAGACCCTAGCTACATCTTTAAATTAAGAAACACACAAAGATGAGTTCTTTGAGTCAGGAAAGTAAAATGTTGTGCATATATTCTCCCCATGGTTCTGCGAGTCATATCTGCATATCTAAGTTATCAAACAAAGTTTTATTGTTACCAGCAGTTACAAATGCTCTTTGAGTTAATGACAACTGTGGCTTGCACAAAAAAATTTAAAATGTTCTGAACTTTTCTTTGATCTCCGATATAAGCAAGCTTATTTACATCTTTGAACCGAGAGAGAGATTTGTAGTTAATTTCTTAAAATATTTTTTCCTATATTTGTTCTTCATATTTTCCCTTTTGACTACAAGCAGAAGTCCAGAACCTCCCCAAGAAAAAGTATTTTGGTTTTATTTCTGGTCTCACTGAAACCAAGAAGTAATGTAAATCTCATTTCAAACTCATTAAATTGCCATCTGGATTTCCAGACCAAAAAGGTTTGGAAATATTGAGCTAAACTGCAGATAAGCAACCAAATTACTGGCTGCTTCTCCAAACTAAATCTCTGAATCTGTTAACTCTCTTTTCAGAATATTTTCTCTATTGATGTGTAAAACATGAAAGTATTTCATTTTCACATAACCAGTTAAACTTGCAGTGCTGGCAGATCATCAAAAAGGGGGAAAGGGTGTATTTATGGAGGGAAAGGGCCTATGGTCTACTGCAGCATAAGATCATAAAGTCAAAGGAGCATAAAGAAACCATGGAACTTATCTCACAAACATGATTACCAAATTTTTCTGGAAGCAAGATATGTCAATATGGGACACTGAGATAATTAAGTCCAGAACGAGTAAAGGCATTCATAGATAATAAATGGCTTCTAAACTTTAAGAAAAATTCTACAACTGATCCAAAATAAGCCACAGTATGCGTTACAGTATACATACTTTATCTTTCCTTTAGTTGTTGTATGGGTTGCTCCTGCAAGGTCACTGCATTTCTCCCTAACATTAATTACCTTTTGGGACTGGAGGAAGTGATCCCTGTCTGTAAAATACTCTGGGAACCTTGTAAAATGATATATTTTTATTACTCTTCTTATCCTCACCCTCTGCTCTGATGTCTATAACAAATTTGGCAGTAAATATTGCCTTGGGACAGAGGATTAGTTGGCAAATGCTTTATAGGCTAGAATGAAAAAGAAAAGAGAAGATGGTTTCATATTGACACAGTACACATTTTACTGTATCCTTCTCCAAACCTGTTCCCTTTGCACATTAAACTTGTGGATTTATTCCACAGTAGCGTGAAATCCTGGCTATCCATTGAAATCCATTGAAACTGATGGCAATACCATTGTTGTCTTGAACAAAGATGTGATTTCATTGTATCTTTACAAGAACCTATCTCAGTTTTCATATTGTAGTCTCCAGGAAATGCAGGTTTTACTGTAGAGTTTACTGAACCAACATAATATTTGGAGAGTTTTTATAAAAGGAGGCTTTAAATTGATGACTTTGATGGACAGAAGCAACAAGAACAAACATAAATATGTTTATTATCCTACAGTGTGCCAGAATGATATCCTTGCAGTACTTCCTTCCTGATTTAAAGATAAAGTGTTAATCACTGAATTTTCAGTCTTTCCAGATTTAAGAGACAAAAGACCATCCTATAATGTATTTGGAGCAAATGACATTGATAATCGAAATTATTTTTCAATTAGCATATAAAAAGATTCAAATTTAGATTAATGTAACCCATTTCATGTTTTACAGGAAATATTGATGAAGCAGAACGAGAGTGGAAAGCAGGATTCCATCGCTGGAACAATTACATGTCAGACTGGAAAAATCAATTTAATGATTACACTAGCAAGAAGGAGAAATGTGCAGGCTCTAATTAATATGTTTACCCTTACCAGTATGTCCGTATTACTGTTCATCAGGCAAATATACAGGTAGCTTTCTAATACATCTAGCATTAAATATATTATGCAGATTAAAGAAACATTATGGATATAATTTTGATTCCCCAGATCTTTCATTTATATTTTACCTCATATCTCAATGAACAATATAAGACAACCATACCCTTTGAAGCTTCACTGTGTTAAACAAGACTATAAAGTCTGAAGATTAATGATGTACATATTATTATAAACACTAGCTGCTTAAATTCACACTTCAAGGAAACAATGTAATCTGTTATAGAAAAATTGTTTGTTTTTTTTTTTTAATAGAAATAGCAGTGTTTTACAGTATTGCCAAGCAAAACACAATCAGTTTTGATCTTTAACTGCAATGCCACCACACTTAAACTTTGCTTCAGACATAATTTAATTGACATAAATATAAAGAGATAATAACTTTGCTGGACACACCAAATTATATTTGTTTGTTAGACCAAAAAGTTTTAAGACTGCCATTAAAGCCCGAATCATTGTTTCTTTATGGTCAAATCTGTAGGACAAAGCCATAATAGGAAGCATTCAAACTACCTTTTGAAAGCCTAAATCATTGGCACTGTGTGCAAGTGCAATGGTGAAAACAAGCCAGAAAAACTGGCACCTCTCCTTCTGCTATCCTCATTTTCCAAGGAGTAAAGACCTACAGATTAACAAAGTAATGATCTCACAGCTTTTCCTGCTCAGGCACCCACTGTATTTAACCTATAAAAGTCTCTGCTATGAACATAAACTCCAATTATGGTGGGTTTTTTTGTCCACTAAGTTGTCCCCTAGTTGAGGGACAGCCCCATGCTTACTAGAACACGTTGGATAAATTTTTATACCTGTGGAAGAGCATCAGTTTGCATGTCAGCAGGTTCATCAGCAATCAGCCATGAAAGCCCTGCTCAGCCAGCCAGCTCCTGCAGGAGAGCGGGACCTGGCCACAGAGCCCTCGCTCCTCTTGTGGAAGGATATCACCGAAGAGGGACATTGTGACCTTGGTGGGAAGGACTCAGCTCTTTGACATGGTCAAGTAATAGTTGCCATGTAAGTAGGGATCTCCTGGACCCCTTTCTACCTGCTTGAGCTGAATCTATTAGAAGATTTAAAAAAAAAAGGAAAAAAAAAAAAAAAAAAAAAAAAAAAAAGACAAAAAACACCATCAAAAAAACAACCCCCCAAAAAAATCCAAAAAACCCTTGGATAATTCTTCTTCCTACTTCTCTGCTTCCAGATGTAGATGGAAGTTGTATGCCTGAATAGCACCTTAATTGACTGCTTTTCACTGGCCCAGCTGGGAAGAATAAATGCCAAAGATTTGGTAAACATAAGGAGTAGGTAAAAGCAACAACCCATCTCATAAATAAATTATCCTGATGCTTTCTGTAAATGTAATAACATTTCAGGGCATCTATTTTCTGTTCTAGTGATTGTGAGCTCTTGCAAAATTCCTTCTTGAGTTGAGTAGACTGAAGAGGTCTAGGCAACGCACAATGTTCTTTTTCCGGCCATCAGTTTTGACCACGCAGGATCCCTACACTGAACGGATTTATTTTTGAAAAAAGGCCAAGTTATGAAAGAGATGATGGTTTATCATCTTTTCAGTTATTTCTAAGAGAATGTAATTATTTCCTGACTAAACTATGGAAAAACACCTTTTAGCACAGTATTTCCAGAGACTACAATCAAATGTCTGCAATAAAAAAACCTGGTTGGTTGAGGAAGCTGATTAAAACTTGAAATTATCTGGGATTAAAAAAGCCCTCTTTATGCAAAACTTCATGTTTATACCACAGGTAATTAACTCATTACAGACATTAGCATAGTTACTGCTATTAATAGCTGCAAAGAGAGCTGTGTCAGTCTATGGTGTATTGGGTATTTATCAGATATTCCTCAAGCCAGTGATGAGCTACTGAATAAAACACAGAAGGTTGAACTTTCTGTTCATCATTGAGCCAGTTCTGGCACTCGTTGTTTTATTTATGTGGTATGCTTCATAGACATGTTGTGTGTTGATCTGCCACAGTGAGCTTTGACAGCACCATCAACACCTAACCACATTTAAAAGAAGTATTTGTCTCTTTTGCGATCCTCTTAGTTATATTTCACTATCCGTCTAATCAGCCTAATCAATGGAGGAAAAAACCTGAGCTAATTAAAATGCACAAATAACCTTTAGGAAGGGTAGGTTGCAAAACAGTGTGTAAAATATTTTGCTGGGAAGGTGTCCTTTGTCTGTATTTGCTGTAAGCAAGGGTGGATAAGGCCTATTTGAAGACTAATATCCTTTCCACAGTATGCATACCATGCCCGTGATGTTTCTAAGAAGGAATAAGGATGGAGGGAAGAGGAAAGAAAAGCAGAATAAAATAAAGGTTAAACCACTTTTTGAAGTTTGATTTTACTGATGTTCTTGGTATGAATAAATCACTGGCTTTGTATTTTTTCATATGCTGGGAAATAATATGTCCATTTGTCATTCATTTGAAATCAATATATCATGTAGTCATATATTCATATCCCACACTTATGCAAAAATATGAAAGCCTTAAGTACTCAGATGTAAGTGGCTAAGGTAATGAAGAGTGAAAAAAGACCAGTCCCCATTGTGGGTAGTTTCAAACTAAAGGTCAAACAAACTTGTGGTGGAAATCGTTTGAGGATACTGTGTCATTGCTTAAAATAATGATTACATATTAGAAGGCTATCTCACGCAGACCTCTCTGAAGATGTAATGTTGTTAATTAATGTTTTCTTTTGGCTCAAAAGAGGCAAGAAATCAAGGTTTCTCTGTGAAAACAGAGAAAATGTGGTGATTCTTTCCTACCATTCTTGATATCCAAAGCAAGAATTCTGAATTTAGCTCCAGACTTGCTGCAATTTTATAATAAAATGAACTGCAGTGCCAAAAAAAATGTTGGCATTGAACCAGTCGTCATTAGGTTTATAAGCTAACGGCGTGTTGATTAAATTACAGATATTTCACGCATATTTTAGAGAGACCTATAAGTGGAATGAAGTCAGAAATTTCCCAGCAATTCTCTGTTTCATTAAATCCACCAGGGTACCCTGTGTAGGGCACCCGGGTCTGCATAGCTGGACCAACCCAGTTCGAAACTTTCTGGCTTTGAACAGGAACCCTTAGACCCCAATAGTTGTGTCTAGAAGAACTAAGATGCCCCCAAGGTTTCCAGGCTTCCTCACAATTGTAGATTTTACACTCGAAGCTTCGACTTCTGGGACGGGTGCTCAGGCCTTGCTGTCCTAAACCCTGGCCACCACTCTAGGTTTATCATACTGATAAAGCCAAATTTCTGTTTAAGTGGAAGCCTGGATTTTTGTTCTTGTTTGGTCACTAGAGGCTCAGGCTATTTATAGAACAGGGATTACTGCTCTGTAAACACATAGATACACATGCGCAGTTTAGATCGTCATGAATAGACAACTCCTATGTATCTCTTAATATCAAGGAGTGGAGGCAAATCTCTATCAGCTCATAGTTGGAAAGGTATCTTTGCAACATAGCAATAAAAAGGACTAGTATTCCTTATTATTTTGAGTATTGGAGAGAAATTTATTTTAGATTACGAAAAACTGATGGAACTGTCAGAAAAATGTGTATCTATTTAGGGATGTATAAGCTTAAGACGACTTCTGTAGGCCTCTTGAATGTTCCTATCCCAACAGATATCAGCAAGTGATTTGGCCCACTGTCATATGCAGATATCACATAGATTAATCCAAACATAACATTGACAGTGGAGAGATATATATCTTTGTTTCTGTCAACATCATAACGTTGTCTTCTCAGGCTTCATTATGGTTCGTGCATTTCTACTGGCTCAGCACCAGTTCTGCGACATCAGCAGCAGCTATTTAGAGGGACATAATAGTCACCGTACTTCAGTTACACCTGCAGTGTGTCCAGCTAGTAAAGAGCAGCCTGTGCTGCCACTGCCAAATGCCAGCCTGTCCACAGAGAGTTCTTGCCCTTCATTCCCCTCCAGTTAGAAAACAAACAAACAAAGAACAAAGAAACAAAAACACACAAGAAGGGGGGGGGAACCAAAAAAAAGACCATAAAATCCCCACACAAGGACTTTTGCCCCAGAACGATCAACAATTGAAGGGCTTAATACTGTACACAGACATACTAAGTATCCCAGTGCCTCTGTTCCAACAACTCCAGCCAATAAGCCTCCCACTGAATTGCAAAATAAGTTTAGGAATTTGACAGTGATTCAGAATATGGGGTGAGGAATGAGACCGTCAGGTTTGGCTCAGGCTTGGGGGCTGCTATGGAAAGTGCTAGTGCCAGCTGACTACTTTCTCACTGTCTTGTCTTTTCCAATCCGTGGAACTACGGGCATTTGCCAAAAACTCTGACTGCTCTTGGCTAGCCAGCGGGTTAAAACCAAGCACCTGTGTAACAGATATGTGCAGCTGTGTATGTTTACCATGACTGATCCATCTGTAGTATGCCCGTTGATTTACTCTGAATGGATTGAGACCAAGAATCCATTAGAAAAAGAAAGGTTCCTGGCTGAATTACAAGTATTTCTCTCTTTCTCATTGCTCTGTTTTCACTTGTCCTCATCTGTCTAGGGTTCTAGATGGGTTTTCAATTGGTAAGAGATTGCTGCTGTATGAGGGTGAAGAAACTTATTTTTTTAAAAAAATCTCTAGCAAAATAGAAAAATTGAGACTATCTGAATACTGTACCTTTGGGATCTACAAGAGGTATTTGACAACTGTGTGCAAATGGATAACATTTAACAACCTTAACTCCATTCTGTGAGCTGAGGGGAAAACTGGTTTAAAATCACATGTCTCTTAGAGAATATGAATCTGTGCACACATATATATGTTGAAATACAGATTCATCAGCAACTGTCTCTCAACAGTATGTTTCCAATCTTTGCAAGAAACATGGAGATGGAAGCTTATGTGTTACTGGTTTTGTATACTTTCAAAGTATATCTTTTTGGTCTTTATTGAATAATAAAATGGTCACAGGAGTTTCTGAAATAAATCAACACCTCAGCCAAATTAGTCATTCACAGTTAAAAGTTCAAAAGCTTTTACTCTGATTTCAATTGTTTTAGGACCAGATTTTATGAACAAACATAATTAGCCATTTTGAAATGCTTCATAAGACAAGATAATTCCTTCCTGACCCCTGTTGAAATCTTGAAGCATGAATACTGATTATCTTGTTTTAGCACGTAAACCTTCCAGCATTTTGTTGATAAACTAGATAAGTTGCACTCATAAAAACTTTAACTCATAGACTTAATGACTACAAAGCAGTGATGTGAATCTACAATTAGCGCAGGTGTGAATTTTTAAGAGGCTTTTAATTGGATAGCAGGTGAGATTAAGTAAGGCTTCTAGGCATGTTGCAAGCAGAAGTGCTGGGCTGGGGGGTGAAGGGAGGGGGTTTAATCATATAATGATTTTGGTTAGTTTGAGGAAAATTAGGAGGTAAAATGAAGCTTAATTCCATCACAGGGTCTGTTACACAAACGTGAACGATGAAAATGTTTCCTTCCTGCATCACAGCAGCTTGAGGACATGTACAGAGGCTGTGGGGGTCTGTCTTTTGGGATTTACTAAATCTGGTCATTACATATATCACCATCTTTTTGAAAATACTGACATTCTAATCAGGGAACAGGAGATAGCCAGGAAATTACTGTTGTTTTAAAACTGAAATGTATCTAGTCCCTCAAAATCCATGTATTTGCCTGGAAAAGAACATCAGCTTCTGATCTTTTCAATTCTGCTCTACTTTAATATATGCCATGGTTGCAGGAGCTAATGTTTTAGCCGCTATTAATAGAACAATGTACAAATGGTGTAGGTGGTTCTCACAGTTTGGGAGTGCTCTGGTTAATTTCTTTAATTTATAAAGTATTTATAAATCCTCAGTTATACTGGGTAGTGGTAAAAGTGTGTAGGCAGAAGGAGGTTATCTCCACACCTCTCAATCTTCCAAATTAAATTCACTCTTGCAGCATGTCTAATCACTTCAGGGTACCTCATCATCCTTCCCCTATTACAGGCGCCTATCACAGCATCATTTCTTAAAAAATAGATAAATTTCAACTGAGTTTTTAGATTTATCTTACTTCATTATCTCATATGTGAGACAATTAGTGTGTTAACCCAGAAAAAGTACCAAGAGATGTGACTGATCACTTATCAAGAATTGTTTAGAAAGTAATTCACATGGACCTCATTTAGAACTGTGAGAATCAGTTGGAATTACACATCCAAAGTGATACTTCTGAAATATTAAACTTTTCTCACTCACTAATTACAGAGCTACAGATTTTATCAATACTGCTTGCTGAAGTTACATCAGTCATTAAATAACTTTAACCATGCCTCGTTTTTCCTGACTTAAAGCAAATATACTTTTTAATTAGGAGATAGAATTGCAGAAAAATATTTCTTTGGTATCTTTCTGCATATTTTTTTATCTAGACATTCATCCCATTTTATGTTTTGTTTTCAGTGCTGTAGCGATTTGTGTAGTTACAGTTTTCCCCATCTTTGCTGTCTAAAAGAGCTTGATATTGTAGCTCTCACTGCAGGTACCATTCTGGGTGCGGTAATGATTATTACAAACCAAAACTGCAAGTGTGTATTTATGTAGACACAGTTGCCTCTATTCAGTGAGACTTTTACATTGCATCTATCTTTGGGAATGACCTCAGCACTCCCAGTTTTAGACTGCTGGGCCACTTTCAGTTAATTAAAATTTTGTCATTGCCTTAAGCAGAAGCACAAGAGCTCCTTTGATTGACATTTTCAATCTTCTCTATCATTTAGTAATCTGGGAGGTATTTACTATTTAAGAAAAAAAATCCACACTTCAGAACATACTTTTTTTTCACAGATTTCTCTTAATGACAAGCTAAATAGGAAAGTAAAGCTGTGAACAATTTGTATTTACGTATTCCTCTTTGCAGAGGAAAATCCATTACATGTTAAATAAAATACCACCAATTCATTTACTTTATATTTTACATGTTTCTATTATTTTACTAATGACTGGTCTCTGAAAAATAGAAGCAGAAGCCAAAATTTTCCCGTCAACCCCTGGCAACATACCTTCATCTCACCTGAGGGGCCTCTGATCCCTCATCAAGGTTCTCAACACAATAGTTTAATAGTACCATAAATCTGATCCACTGTAGCAGTTCCCATCCTTATCCACATTCAGCTACTGCACGTATTATTAAAAATATTAAGAACAGTATGTTCAAGAACATCTTTCTAGAGAGGGATATTGACAGCCAACCACTACAGGAGCTCCCAAGCCTGGGGCAATCTCCTGTGACTCTAGAACTGCAAAGAGGGATCTTAGTCAAAACTCAGCCTACAGGTCTCTAGTCGTACTCCAAGAAACAACTGCATTGGGTCTGATCAATGCAATTTGACATCACTTCAGAGTAAAGAAAGCAATAAAGAAAACATCATTGCATTTTTTTTTTTTTCTATCCCTGGGCACAAAAATGCCAGAATAATGATTTTAGCTACCTCAAACAGTGATACCTCAAGCAGCAATAGTTTCTTGCAATGCTGTGTGCTGAAGTCAGTAAGTACAGAGTACAAATGGGGTCTTACCTGCTCTTTTTGTCTAGTTAACCTCTGGCTAACCACATCCCATGGTGTCATCCATAGCAGGACTCAACATGTGATGAAAAGAGGACTGAAATCTCCACTTAGGCAGAGGCAGTACTTCAGGGGACAATTGGAAACCCCTGGATCCTTATTAGCTTCCACTCATTCAATCAAGCCTCGTTATGGGTGAGGCAGGTGTGCTGTGGCATGAAAATAAATCGTCTTCTGTTGGCAGACTTTTGAATCTGTTTGAATAACAAAGGGAATACAATTCTCTAAGTGCAATGGAGAGGATTCACGGAGGCTTTAGCTCAGAATGTAACCTGCTCCAGAATAAACTATTCAATTTATGTTGATATAAGAAAAAATCTTATGCTAAATCCCTGAAAATCATGCCTTATATTATTTCTATATTCAAAGGAAGCTCCCTTGACTATGTAACCAGCCACTGCAGCCTGAATTCCTTCTATTTTCCATTGGTATTACTGTTATAAACTAGGTTATTGTTAGTACGCTCTGGTTCTACAATTAATTCATGGCATTTGACATTCATAATTCCACATTTATAAAAATTCACTAGTCCATTTAAAACCTTGTTAATAATGGTTCTAGCAAAGCATACATTGCCTAAAGCAATACAATTATTGGTCAATAATTCCTCTTTAGCTGTCTGTATTACTACCACTTTATTTCAACACTTAGCTTCTTACCCTTTGATCTGCTAATTATCTTTTTACCCTATGATCTTCTTTGCAATTCCTTGGCAATTTGATCCATTAATTACAGTGCCCATATTCCTTATTTTCTGTAGAATGTGCATTTTTTCTGAACCTCTTCACCTTTCTTCATACAAATACTTGACATCTTTCTGTAGGGTATATCTACTTCTGTAAATATATGTATTGATAGCAAATGCTATAATTAAAAGTATCTCTATACTTTCCTTGCAATCTTTTGGACTTCATGAAAATGTCTTAATAGTTTGCCATTGACTTAAGTTTTGATGGAAATGGGCACTCATCTCTGGTAAATTATTTGGCACTCCATCTTCAATTACTATAAACTGTTAGATTCTTTTCAAATGTTAATAAACATTGGTTGTATTTTTATCCTGGGACTCTATTAAAAACACTGTTTCTGCTATGTTTTGGATATATATTATAAATAAGTATTTTCTGATATAAGGCTTTTCTCACTTTATGAACACATGACTCATGAATTACTGAATTTTCTGCATTGCCTATTTCCTACTCCCTTCTAAGACAGATGTAGATTTCCAGTGCAACCTAAATATGTTTTTGAGTGGTAGAATTTTAGGAAGATAAACTCAGGCTGCTAACTTGTACAGTGCAGAATTGATGGTGATATGGAAAGGGGACACTTCTGAGACTGGGAAGAGAAAGTTTGGCAGTTGGAACACAGCCTCAGTATTTAAAAGCCAGATTTCATTCATTTGTTGTGATCAGGATATCCTATAAGAATTAAGAACAGTCGCTTATTCTACTAGGCATTCTCTGACACTGCACTAAAGGCAGCTCTGTAGCTGTGTTACTGTGGCACTGTAGCATCTGCTTGTGAGGGAAAGTGGGGTGGCATGAAAAAGGGGTTCACACTCAACACGCACCAGTTTAGGATACAAACCGGTGCTGCTGGCTGCCCTTTGGGGATCAGTGGTGGATGGCTTCCCTCTGGGCAGGTCAGGCAGTTGGGCTGACACAGGGTCTAGGAGAAAAGAAGAGTAGGTTCATGTCAGAGTCCTTCCTCCTACTCCTGGCTGGCCCAGACCCACTTTTCCCACTGGGATGTGCCATGGGTCAGTTCAGAAGCTGCTCACTCACCTATACCTTGCCCAATACAGTGCTGTAGTTTTACAGTGAAGTTGATTTTTTCTTTTCCACTTCCTCCCTCCCCCCCCTTGAAATTATCCATTTTGCAAACCTTGCAGATAAAAGCATGCAAGCTCAGAATGGACAGCAGTGGTTCTTCCTGCCTGTGTCACACAAGAAAGAAACCAAGTGCGAGCTGGGTCTCTTCAAAGTTTGTGCAAAAGGACACACTCACTTAAACCTCCTGTGTCTCAGTTTGCCTATAGGTGTTATGGGAATTAATCCATTAATATTTATCTACCTTTTTAACCTCAGAGGAGCGGATTTATTTCAGTATTGAAGGCTTGGGAAATCTCAATCAATAAAGCTCAGCAAAACACAAACTCTCCAGTTCTAAGTTTTATTCAGTTTTTATGTGGCACTTAGATACAAATGCTTACTTAGTCCTTTGGTCAAAGTTACCAGCCATTTGAAGTAACGATTTTGTGGTGTGTCCACTCAAAAGAACCCAACAACTTCTCATTCTAGAGAAGTCTCTGCAGAGTTGCTGAATAGCTATCATTAATGCAACATTTTCCTTTTTTACCTTATTTCTGCTTTAAAAATGATTGATTAAACACCTCTTTTCTTGTATAAATAATCTTTGCAATTTTTAATGTAGACAATTCATTTTAGCTTCTCAGGTGTAAAAAAAATTCTGTTGTGTTCATCCAATTCTTTTAAATCATACTAGTCTTACAAATGATGGGGATTGCAAGGGAAAAATACATGTTACAAAGTAGAAGCATCTTCTTCTACAATCCGAAGGAAAATCTCCTGAGAAATAACATTCTTCTCTCACAATTTCAAAACAAGAGTGTGCTTATTGAATACAGTCCTGTCTAATCATATTGACTTATTCTTCCTTTTTTCTCTTTTAGACCTACCTGATAGCGTGTAAGTTGCCATTTTTCACATTAGTTCTTAAATAGCTCACACTTCCTTGCATCACAAGGCACTTAACAGCTTTTCAGTAATCTGATTGTTCAATTGTCTGAATATTTCTTGACATAGAAAAGTGAAGTACAAGATCAGCTTGAAATATCTTGAAATACAGGAGGCCATTTCACTGTAACTGAAGCAAGTAATGGAGAATTTGTAAAATAAAATGTAAAGAAATGAATTGTGGTTTGCAATAAATACGTGTACTGCTCCAAGTGTATTTCTGTTTGAATTATGGAACTTCTCACTCATTGTTTGGGAATCAGGACTTATCTGCTTGACTTCACTTTATAGTCCCCTAGCCAGGTATCTTAGCTGCTTCTGAGACACACTATAATTCAATACTATATGGAGAAGCTCAGTTCATTGATTGATTGTAGATCTCAGAATTGCCAAACATAACCAGAAAGGTGATCAGAACTGCTGACAGTGTAGTTTTTCTTCACTGCTACCTGCATAATGAAAGAAAAGTTTTTGCTGCTTCTTTTGGTGGAACTTTGCCTCATCAAGTATTCCAACTAGAGAAACAACATAGTCAACAGATGAAACAGCTACTGAACTTCAGACCTGGATTTGTGCCTAACTTCAAATGTACAATAGTAAAAGAAGAAACTCATTAATCAAGCAAGTCTTCAAAGAGAAGTACCATTTCCTCTAGTCAAATAGCCCCTTTGTGTGTGTGTGTGTGTGTGTGTGTAATACCTATCCCAATCAATATTTAGATTATTAAAATCCAGCAAGCTACATCATGTGAACACATACATTTTCTTCTACAACAGAATCCAGAGTTCACCTGATTGTGACACATTTTAATCTCCAGTTGCAATCCAAATTCACATAACCAAAACACTTAAGTCATTTTCCTTTGTCATTAATTAATATCTCTCACTAATAACTAAGTAATCTTTATTTTCCCTTCATATCCCTCTAGTAAATTGCAATAGGTAGTTTAAGTTACTCATGTATTTTTTCCCCTGTCCTTTTTATTTCTTGTTTTTCCTCTCTCTGTTGCCTGAACTGTTATCTAGTGTTATGGAACCTTAAGAAATCTGCAGGATTCCTCTGTATTGCTTTGCTCTATAATAAAAAAAAAAAAAAAAAAAAAAAAAAAAAAAAAAAAAAGACAGGGTGATTCTCCATAATGGTTGCCAGCTAGGGTGTTCCCATACACAGAATTCAGTTGTAGTCCATTTCTTAATAAATATAATTTTGTTTTTCCTAGCACTTCAAGTTGTTTATTACTATTAAAGCTTCAGGCTAGTAAAGCTTACCACAGCTCATGTGTTTGCCTTTTTAGCTCCGAGTAGCAATTAGAAGCCAGGATTTCAAGAAAACTTTATGATTTTATTTTCAGTCGTCTTTTGATTTCATTCTCTAAGATCTTTTGCTGCAAATAGGTTCAATATTTTGCACTAGAAACCTCATCTAAAGGTGACTGAAGTCAATGCAAGCCTTTCAGTTGAAGTTGGTAGGATTTAAACTGAGCCCTAATTTAGCAGCTGAGCCAACCCCCACTCTTTCAACAGAAGTCAATAACTCTTTCAACAGAAGTCAATGTACAGGTTATGCTTTGACATGCACACACAAAAGCTCCAAAACAATTAAGCATGTATTTATAACTAAGATGAATGTACAAGTAATAGCATGTCAGACATGTCCAAGAATTGCAATGCTTTGTTGACTATAACCTTCACCTCAGGAAGATTTAGAAAAGAGTAAGATGCCAAATTCACTTTTGTAGCACACAGAATAGCCTCTCATATTACTGCTGGGAACAGCACAGACTTTAAATATTGTTTATCACTGAAATGTTAAGATATCCTTCCTCTCTTCTTCCTGTGCTATTTCAGTAAGAAGCTTTATTTGAACAAGACCTCTTTAACCTCATCACAGTTTTTTTTTTTTTCTCATTTCAGACTTTTTATTTATTAATATAAAATCCAGAGATCTTGCTGTCCCTGCCTTGAGATTAGTTGATATTTTGCCTTTTGATGAAGACAGGTAAGGAGGAAGCATTCTCCAAACAGAGCTGAGATTGTTCTGCCTCAAGAAGAGAAGACTGAAGTGAGATCTTACCAATTTATATAAATACCTGAATGGAGGGTGCAAAGAGAATGAAGACAAGCTCTTTCCAGTGATGCCCAGTGAGATGACAAGAGGGAATGGGCAAAAACTGAAACACAGAAACATCAGGAAACACTTTTTTACTGTGAGGGTGACTGATCACTGGAACCAGTTGCCCAGAGAGGCTGTGGAGTCTCCATTCTCGGACATATTCAAAAGCTGTGTGGACACAGTCCTTGGCAATGGATTCTAGCAGGGGGGTTGAATCAGATGATCTCCAGAGGTTCCTTCCAACCTCAACCATTCTGTGATTCTGTGGTTCTGTGAAACATGTTCAGTGCCTCGGCATGAAGCATATCGGACCTGAAACATGAGTATGCTGAGTGCCTTTGAGGCCGCACTAGAATGAGTATGTGTTGCCAAGTACCATAAATAAAGACATAAATCGTATCAGATTAGGTTCCCCATATCAATGGGGTTCCTAAATCATGTAACACCCCAAATGTCATAAGATTTTGATAAATTTTTTAAATGTCTTTTCCAGCCTCCCATTTCATTCTTCTTTACTCTACTATTTCTATAATAAAAAATAAACGTATCTTTGTCTGGCCAATTTCTTTGAACTGAAAAATAAACCTGTAACTTGGGACATATTTGGAAATGTTTACAGATGCTCAGTAACCCCGTGAAGACTCTCATGTCCTTTTGAATTTAATGGAAGTTGACACTGAATTCAATGAAGTGCGAATTTCCCTCTCAATTTCACTAGTACTTTCTCTGGATTTATTATGTCTGTGATTTCACACAGTGTCTGTAAATAGTGTTATAATACAGCCACCAAATCAGCCATAGTATTTCAACTGAGAAGTTAGAGACCGAAGTCTTTTGCCATTAGCTACCTCCAGTTCACACCTGGGGTGGATAGCCTGGATTCAATATTCTGGAGATCTGTCTTTCATTACTAATTGATTTAATTTATTTTCTAGCAGCCTCTCATACTTAGAAAGGGTGAATCCCTCTCCTTCAGGAAGTATCAATAATATACTATAGGACAAGATTAACTGCTGTACAAAGGCCTTATAAACCAGAGACCCCAGCAGCTTCATCTTGCTCCCGCGGGGCCAGCGTTGGGAGCGGTGGCATGGTAGCAAACCTTATTGTGGGATCATACACCCGCTCCTCCGCTCTTCTCCCCATCTCACGAACAGTGATGTGTGACACTGCAAAGTCCAGTGTGTCAGCTGACGATCCTATGGAGGTTACCTGCTTTGCTATGGCTTCAGCACTGTGGTGAACACTAAGATGATAAATCAATTGTGTAACAGTAGACTTAAGAATATGGATTTTTTTCTTCTTTTTGATCTTTGTGTGTGTGTAAGAAAAATGCCAACAGCAGTATTACTGCAGTCCTGGATCGTATGTGGTACAGAATTTTTGGACTTTAAGTCCCCCTAGTTTCTTCACAACTAGACTTGCAGATCTGGCAGGGTAAGGTTTTAGCTTGTTATCCTTCTAATCCTATCACAGTGCTTGACAGTTTTCAAGCAAGCAGGTGCCTGGAAGGAAATGGAGTCAGATATCTGATTGCTGTCTCTGCCGTACTCTGGGGAGTGATGAGAAGAGTTATACTGGGGTAGATGTAAGCGGGAAACGGAAGGGAATAACAGAAATGCCTTTGCCCTGGGTCACGTACCAGAGTGAAGCTGCTCTGGTAGAAGCATCTCCTCCCCAGCCTGGCACAGTGACAGACCTGCTCCTTGGCCAGCAAACGAGCTGAGGGCTCCGAGAAAGGCAAAGGTGCTGTGCTGGCAGGGAGCAAAATCTCATCCCTGCTTCAGTCTCTCAAGAGAGGGGAGCTAATGTAAGAGCTAATGTCTTCTGGCCTCTGCCAGGAAAACTGAATGGCCCTTGCTAAACTGTTTTTCTGGTTTTAGTTTCAACAAGCTGCATCTAAGCAGCAAAGCCCTATTAAAATCAACTGACTTATGTTGGTGCTTAAAGCTACCTGCAAAAATAGGTGCTTTGCTGAAAAAGGATGGACTTAAGCTGAAGCACTTTGCTGCATAAAGTTCTGAGTCAATATTTTAGCTGGGCTGTGTAATTTCCCATCGTTTAATGTGAGGCACCGCCTTGTGTCTTCAGTTCAGAATAGTCTTATACATATCATCGGGAAGACTGTGCTCATCTTATGCCTCGCTACATCTTATTATGAAATTATAATGCCACTCTATAACCTTGCTGGAGGGAGAGTTTCAAGTTAATGCAAGAAAGCTGGCTTCCCATACTGATGAACAAATATTTTAAAGTATTTATCTCTGAATATTCATCCAGTACCTCAATGCAGCCAGCCTTGATGGATTTCTGTTTATCTTAAGAGATCTGGAGTTTATGTGCTTAATTATTACCACCCAGTCTCAAAGTCTGCTCAGACTTTTAGAAACTTACTTCTAGGAGTTCTATCTTATATGGCAGTTGTCATGTTGCCTAATCATGTTATTTACGCATTTCAAACCTGAAATTGTACAAGATTACCGACTGTAGAGCAATCTCTGGGAAATATTTTGCATGTTTGTTTCTGATCAAAATTCATAAAAAGTTCAGACCCGCTCCTAGTCAAAAAGCACTAAAATATAAAATTAAAGAGTCAGCGCTTTTTAAAAGCCTAATCTGGTCTGAGCTCTTCAGAGCCAAGAACTTCACCAGTGCAATAAACAGTCAGACATTCCCTCTGAGCCTGATAAAACCTACTGACGTCTGCAGGGAACTATGCTACAGTAGAAATATTGTACCTACTCCATCACTGCTAGCATTGCATATACAGTCCTAGAGCCAGCTTGAAAATGTTCAAGCAAGATATTACCGGTCTCTTTGACAATAACCACTTGACTCATGTAAAATATCTGTGCAGACTGCACTATGTGCTTATAATAGATAGAGGTGCAGCAGATTCTTCTCCTACGTTATGATAGTCAAGATGTCTTATTGTCTGAGTGACTACCAAATATGTGTAAGTACAGGGAGAAGGAAAATCTATGGAAAGTTGTAAAAACACTATGCGCTGTCTCTGAAGTAACTGAAATAATTCTGTGAAAATTATTCTACCTTTCTTTGTGCAGTCCCAAACTTTATATTTCAGCACTAAACAAGTATATTTGGAAAGCAAACTGACATAATTACAGTACAGAGAAACCTGTAACAAATGGCAAAATGGCACTAAAAAGATAGCCTCTGGGAATAGCTCAAACAAAGACAAAAAAAGAAAATGTTATTTGTACAAAGAAGAGTTTGTGTGTAACAAATGTAGAAAGGAGAACTCTACTAATTAAATTCACTGCAGAATTGTTCTGCTGACCTGTGCTGTATATGAGGAGGAGTTTGGCTAGGACACTCACCATGTGTTCCATATTATTTACTCTGTAACTGCGCTCTGGGTATGTAGAAGTTATGAAAGACTTTAGATTTTGTTTAGAAGTTTGCTAAAAAATCCGCATTATTTTAAAGGATGAGCATGATGACGATGTTAGGTTTTGACTTTGCAGAGATCGTTTGAAAGGTGATCTCCAGAACAAACGGGCTTGTAAAATGCAGGAACATCCCTGGAGTTTGCATAGCTCTGACTCTCATTCCACGCTTCCTCTTAAGCAATAGCAAACATGAAAGAGAAGAAACATTTTCTGAGAAAAGACCGTTGATGCTGATGATGTGTGTGCCTGGGTAACAGCCCAGCACGTTTTCCAGAGTGCTTGCCTTGTGCAGGAGAGGAGCTGAGGGGCAGCTCTACTCTGTCACCCACCAATCCCGGTAACTTGAGCAGTTGCATGTTTTCTTAAAGTCCTTTCAAGTGGAGATCAGTTATCTCCACACCTCGTTTCTGGAGTGGTTTCTGCTCCCTCCACGTGCCGGTGGAAAGCAGCTGCAGTGTTCCTGTCCCGCTCCGGCTCTCCCGGGGTCTCCTTCGGTGTCCTCCCTCTGTCCCAGTATGTTTTACAAGGGACACCGAGACACAGGAATGGCACGTCTCAAAATGCAGGAGGAAATCTGGGGATCTTGAGGTTCCTGTCTGAACTGTCATATCATCCCCACTGATCCTACCCCTACTTTGGTCTGACCCAGAAGAGAGGAGCGGAAGAAATAAAAATGTTATTTGACATGCCTGTAGGAAGGAGTACTGTATGCACTGCTTGAATACAGCAGGTTCAGATCAGACTGAGAGTCCTGAATATTAAAATCAGAGGGAACAACAAGCTGAACAAGTGCTTTATTTAAGACGTTGTAAGTTAGACTTTTCTCTTAATTTTCCCTTTCTCTCACTCAAGCCCCAGCTTACTTGACCTGTGTTACACTGCACATTTTCTGACAGAAACACCACAGATAAGCCTCTTGCTGGCACTGGCCTCGGTTATCTGGGTCTGTTTGGGAACAGAAATGTGCTATCAGTATCTGAATAAAAGGTCTGCTTAATGTCAGGGAGTATGCCAAATTATGTCATGAGGAAAGGAGAAAATCTCTTGATACAAATTTCTTTTTTGAATCAGCTAAAGCTGGAGAGATAAAAAGCTGTTTATCAAAGACAAATACAGAAATAAAATTTTGCTAGCCACTAAGATGCATCACTATGTGCAGAACAGGTAGGCTGTTCTCAGAATTTTTGATTTAGTTATTTGTTCTGTGGTCTATAGTTATCACCAGCCCTGCATCACTCTTGTTAGCTCCAACAGGTCCATAAAGAAGTTTGGGACCAAGAGCCAGAGCTTCTCTTTTCAACTTTGTGCTATGTGCAAGGTTGTTTTAAGAGGGTAAATATTTACCAAGCTGCAGAGAGAGGATAACAGATGCAATGAGGGCTTTGCCTTTCAGACAATGCATCAAATGGAACTTTTAATAAAATTTTCCAGATGGGCAGAATCTTTGTCATTCACAAATTATCCGTGTGCATTCTGGGCCCAATTCCTCTGCTGTATTCCTCTTTCTATGCATACCAATAGATTTGGTTTTGTCTACCCTTCACACATTTAAATTTCTATAACATTTTTACATTATATGTAAGATATCCATAGTCTGCAAACGGATAGCTAGATCAAGAAAAGAACAAGATTATTCTATTTGCTTGTCACAACCAACAGAAGCAACATTTCTCTTTTTTTTGTTTTGCTTGTGAATTGACAATGTGTGATAGAAACAGAAGTGCAGTAAGTATATTCATTTTTCAGTCTCTTAAAGCTGTATATGGTCCTTATGAAAAGTTCTCAGTACCTTCTAGCTGGTGAAACAGTTTGGTCTAAAATATATTAGACATTTGTAACTATTAAAGGGAAAAAATGAAAAAACAATGGCAGCAATAAAAATGCTGACACTAACATAGTGTTTTACTCCACTGAGATTTGGCAATAATCAACACATTATACCCTCTCTAAAAATATTTTGGCTTTTGGAAGCTTTAAAAATTGTACTTCCCATACGTGTAGATTGTCTAAGGATTAGGCTAGTTGAAATATTCAGAAAAACTGAGAAATTACTGAAAGAACAATAAATATTTAAATCTCAGAAATTCACTAAACACCTCCAGCTGAGCACAAGCAGACAATATTCCACATATGCAATAGCATCGAAAATCAATAGAATAGAGGCCATGGCTATTCCTGCTGCAGATGTAATCCTGGTTACTTTATCTTCAGGCAAAAAAAAAAGTTTATTGCAAACACTGTGGTCCTTCCTTTTTCACAGCTATATGGGTAAGGAGTATCCCCACTGGGAGCTAGAAAATTATTTCAGTTAGTGGAAAATCAGCTCCTGTTTTTGCAGGAATGAGGTGTCTAGAATGTATGTGTTAAACTTCAGTAACTCTATTGAAGCACAACATTGTAACATCTTTTTTTTCCTCATGTTTGGTACAAAAGGTCAGAGAGCATCATCATAGATGTCTAATGTCCTCTATTAAGAAAAAACTAACTAGCAAGAGAAATCAAACAGTACTGATTGTAATTCCTTACTATAATTTAATAATAATTGTTTATAAACCAGAGATATTTGAAGCATTTAGACTAATTTATCAATTCTGGTACAAGCACTTCTCTTCATCCTTTTGAGCCTCAACATAATCTTCACTTTTGGATCACCAAAATCTTTTCCTCAGGATATTTTTCCCATGTTTTTTTACTTCAGACTTGCAGCCTGTCCCAGAAATAGAAATTACCAACTACCATGATGAGAACTGTCAACATAACACTCCCAGTCCATCTAAATTCAAACCCTACACCCCAGGATGGAACACCAGTTGAAGAAAAACTCTGAGTCCTAGCCAGTTTGGGGCTCATTTTCTTCAGAAACAGTATCCACAAAATTCCATGGCCATTCATGCCTATATTTGATTAATTGTATTAATTATATGATGTCGCCCTGCCACTTTAATGAATTCATATGAAACTCATCCTTTGATTCATGGAAGCAGCAAACCTTTGGGGTCTTTCTTCCTTTTAAGAATACTTGATGAGTATTTTTAGGAGTTCTCCCTACACCCTTATGGAGCTCCCTTGTAGATGTGAAAAGAAGATTGATTTTGCAGAAGAGTTGCAAAGTGTGTATGAGCACGTTGTGCTACATAGCCTCAACAGGGCTTCAGGTGAGCTCAGGAATTGCCCCAAATTAGACTTTACTGCAGGGATCACAAGTTGAAATATGGTATTCTTGTATTCCTGTGTGCTAGTACCAAATATCATGCATATATAAATGATGATGATGATTAAAATTTATCTGACAAACGCAGAGTAGGAAACAGATGACTATTTCTTAGTGTGAGATTGCTTTTTAGATTCCAAAAGAGCAATATAGGAAGAAGGACATGATTATTTGATCCTATAAAATATGTCATTCTTTTTCATACTTAGATGAAACAGCAAAGATTTTTAATATTCAGCAATTCACTTCATGGTTGTAGAGCATTCATGACAAATCAAAAGTTCCTAAATGAAGCATTTGTGTACAGTTCTTTAGTGCATGGTTAGTCACAAAGATAAAAAATATGACAGGAAAACAGGGTATGTTAGCAATAACTGCAATCTATTTGATGTAAATGGTTCAATTGTGTGCCAGGCTACCAGTATTTTTGCTTCAGATCATGTTGTTTTACATTTATAGCAAGTATTTATTTTTGTCAGATAAATGTAAGTAACATAATCATGAGGCAATGAAGGCAGTAGATTGGTACTTTCCATATTTTTTTAATGCAGCTATTTTTTACCCTTTTTTGCTGTCTAAGAGAATCCACTCGTGAATTCTGACTGTGAAGGATTATTTTTTTCCCTGACTAGTGATACTAGTGGTTAATAAAGTAAAGACCTGAAAAGCTTTTATTAATGAAATATCTTTTATTTTATTGCCTAGATTTTATTCATTTTTCACACACACATAAAAGAGAGCAAAAGGGAGAAAAGCCAACAAAATGTACATGCACACAGAAATAATCTGTAAAGTCTTAAAAAAAAAATGTTGAGGTAATAGAGATAACATTTTTAGATTGTAAGGATGGAAGGTGAAGAAACATAGAGCCTTTGGGAAAGAAAAGTTCACTTTAAACCTTTTCCCACTGCTTCCTGTACCACAATGATCTTCTTTTGGTTGTAACATTATTTAGCTGTAACATAACTTATTCTGGCACTAACGCCAGTTCAGTTGTCTCAAGGGCCATATACTTCCTAAGATACTGTATACAATAAATACTTTGGTCCAGGTACAGGTTATACCAAGCACAAAAGAGCTACCATATGCATACCCTGCAATCACCTCTAGCTGGCAGAGGTCTAAGAAAATAGGTCTTTGTTCATATCTTGATAAGTCACCCATTTCTAAAGTTGACCTGACAATGTTAGAAAATAATACAAAACCTGGAGGATTAAACCCAGTACATTAAAAGCAATATAGTTGAGCTTCCCTTTCAAACACAAGTGCTTTGCAGGAATTTATCTTCATGGCTCAATCCCAGTATGTTTAGGAGAAATTTTGGATTGTATGCTTATATCTACAGACCACAACTCCTAGACATCTTTGGAGATTTAAAGGTATAGCGGGGGTCTAAAATATTTGCAGCTCGTTTGGGGAAGAAAATGAGAAGAGGAAATGAACAAGTATTGCTCAGTTGGGGATTATGTATTCGGGCATAGTAAATTCATTTAACAGAAAATTAGTTAGCATGTATTTATGCAAAACAAAGTTAACAATAACAGGGTTTATGAGGCCAACAAATACCAAGCAACAAGTACTGTGTATTGATATTTCCTAAAAACTTCTAAATTCAGGTGGTTTATTGCAAAACAAAATGCAGGAGATGCTATAATTGCTACTTTTAAAAGAGATATGGGAAGTACTTTGCCTCCAATTTGTCAGAAATGTGAGCTATATAACTATATAGCTACAGTTACCATGGTTGCCATCTTTACAGTGGATGCTCTCATCCTATGGCAAGCAGAAGAGGGACAAGCTGCCCCTGGTAATAAATCACCTCCTTATCAGGAAACCTAATGAGGGGCTGCCTGTCTTGAAGTACTCATGATGGAGCAGGCTCATCTTCATCTGTGGGGGTGCAGGTGGTAGGGAGGGGGCGAGGGGACAGTACTGGGGGGTCACTGTGCCTGTAGCCTTTTGGGTAGATGTAGTGTGGGGGCTGCACATGGACTCATGTGTTGGGCACCTCCTGCAGGTCCCTTAGAGAGGAATTGACTCTACTGTTTCCACAATCTGGATAATCTCCATCCGAGCCTCTGCTGATGTTTCCACATCTAAACTCAGTGAGCTTTTAGGTCTCGTTGCATTCCACTCAGTGTTTTGAATATTTCTTTCGTTTTTATTATATTGCTTGTGAATATGTTAGGTAAAAAATAACCCCTGCCCTCAAGATGCTATAAAATGTAGTTGTTTTCCACTTGCCAACACTGTTTGACTTCTCTTATTCCTGAATGTGTCTGTAGGTGTGCACCCACGGATCTGATCCAATATGCAACACAATTTAAAAAATATAAAATAGACCACAAAAGACTGCCATAAATATATCCCTTTTATCCCGCCACTTTTTGAAAAACTGATGAGTGAAAAGAGTGGGGAAAAAAAAAGATCTGCAACCAACCCAGAGGAAGAGGAAATAAATTAAGACATAATCTCATACTGGATTTGAATGTTCAACAAGAGGAACTAGTACAAGATATAGAAAAGAAGTAAGAGGAGTAGAAGTAGGTCTCATTTAAAAGTACATTCCAGTCAAAAATACCTTCCAAGTTTCATGTCAGACTTGTAGTTTTCCTCTGAAAAAAAAAAAAGAAATCAAGAGAGCAATAGTTGTTTAATAACAAAGACTGACCTATTTTGGAAATAAAATTATTAATATGGAAGTGTTCTGAGAATAGAAACAGTTTTTATGAACCTTTTCCCACCATTTCATGGACCAGTTCTATGATGAGCACTTAATAATTCTTATTTTAACTCTCTCTGCATATCTGTATCGGGTCTGCGTGGCAAGGTTTAGTAACAGGGGGGCTCCAGAGGTGGCTCTGTGAGAAGCTGCCAGAAGCTTCCCCGTGTCGAAGGGGGAAAAAACCCGCCCAACAGCAACTGCAGGAGTGTCGAGAGGAGGGAGAACACGAGAGAGGAACAGCTCTGCAGGCACCAAGGTCCGTGAAGCAGGAGGGCAGGAGGTGCTCCGGGCCCCGGAGCAGAGATGCCCCTGCAGCCCGTGGGGCAGCCCATGGCGAGGCAGGCTGTGCCCTGCACCCAGGGAGGCCCACGGGGGAGCAGATGCCCACCTGCAGCCCGGGGGGGACCCCACGCCAGGGCAGGGGGGTGCCCAGAGGAGGCTGTGACCCCGTGGGAAGCCCACGCTGGAGCAGGCTGCTGGCAGGACCCGTGGCCCCGTGGGGGACCCACGCTGGAGCAGGGGCAGAGTGTGAGGAGTCCTCCCCCTGAGGAGGAAGGAGCGGCAAGTTGAGTCTGTTTTGCCCATGACAGTAAGTGGTGAGTGATCTCTCCCCATCCTTATCTCAAACATGAGCTTTTTGTTATTTTTTTCTCCCCTGTCCAGCTGAGGAGGGGAGTGATAGAGCAGCTTTGTTGGGTGCCTGGAGTCCAGCCAGGGTCAACCCAACACAACATCTCACAGAATCCAAACTAAATTTCTAGTGTTTGGGCTTCTTCTAGGGCTGAAATCTGCTTCATTATGTACTAAGTATTAAATTGCTATTACAAATATTTCCATATTACATGTATTATTTTTATTACAAATTTCCTCATACTCTTCCCTTTAAACAAGATGTAGCCACAGAAGTTCAGAACTATCAGAAGTTTGGATTGTATAAAACATGGTACAACTCAAGTGGAGTTAATGAGGTAGACTTAGGAGAGATCATGATTTAACATGCTCAGATTCTGGTGACATCAGAGAGACTGTTCAGTGAAAAACAGAAAAAAAATGTAGAATTATTGACCCGTTTAAAAGAATGGTCTTATGAAACCTGATAAGAGATTAATAAGACTGACTGACTTTGTCATATACTTATCTGTTATACAAAATTATTTGTAAGCTTTACAGAAGAAATGTTAGCACCAAATGTTGTTCCAATACATCACTGGTATAGGCTGTTTTCCAGAATAGAAGTGCAATTAATCATTATTAGCATAAAAAAGCTGCTAATATTGTACATTAATAATATGATGCTAATGTTAATAAAACAATCACTGTAATGTTGATCTACTGAATGCAATGGGGTGAGTATATCATTACTTGCATAAACAATGAATATGATTTACTAATTTATGTGTACAGCACACTGTTTGGGGATAAAACTAACATGATTAGAGAATGGAAAATGTTTTCCTGAGATTACATTCTCAGCATTGTCCTTTGCCTTCTTTCAAAAAACAAGAGAGGCTCTATGTACAAGGAACAGACAAAGATTTAGCTTTGGTAGAAGTATTCATGGATGATTAGCAATAAGAATTAGCGCAACTGTATCATGTGTCTTTACTGTACAATAATACAATATTTCTCATAATAACTTTAAAAATTTACATAAGACTGTTTATAAGGAAGATGCTGAATAAAATTACTGTTTGAGTTTGTTTATTTCTGCCTTTCTCCAACAGCTATATCCTTCGCCCTGATTAGCCTGAGTATACAAATACTTCTAGTCCCTGGACAATCACTCTTTTTATCTACAAACAGGTTCTTGTACACTGATAATTTCAAAATTGTTTCCATAGACATTTGTCTTAGTAAAACGTTACTCAAACACCAATAGCCCCATTCCTAAAAAAAATGACTACTGACCATAAAAAGTACCAAAGCAAGCTTATTTAAATACAACACTTAGCAGAACATTTGCCCTTCATTTAACACTGTTTTCAAGGGTCTTGGTTCCAGGACACTGCCTATGACTCATTATTATCACGTGTGATTTAATGATATTAAATGATGCTGAAGCTTTAGTTTAAGCAGAGGCCCTTAATCAAATCCACAGATTCAAGAAAAGCCACAGATGGGGCTCAAAAGAAAGAAGGAGGAAGGGACCTAAAATGGAAATAAAAGAGGCAGTGAACTTTATGCTTAGCCAGTTCCAAGGGATTGGGGGTTTTTTGTTGAGTAGTTTCTTTAAACCTCATATTAAAAATTGCTCCTTTCTCTTTTTCTCCCAAGTCACGTTTATGATTTCTTTTCAGATAAATATAGATAAAAATGTATATTCTAAAAACTCAGAGCAACAGTTAAAAAAAAAAAAAAAAAAAAAAAAAAGGCAGGTTTTGTTTTAGCAGTTTATCCTTTGGTAATCAGGTTGGGAAACAGGATTTGTCATATAAGCTGTTTTAGGTCATATTTGATCTCTGGGTTGCATGTGACATGGAAAGATTTGACAGTTTTTTAGTATTTAGTAAATTTTGTATAAGGATTTGCAGTTTCCAGCCACAATGCTGAGTGCTTTAGGTGCCAAAGAGCTCTGGCTTTACATGTATTACACACAGAGACAATGTTTGGTTTTGACATAATTTCTGTCCTTCATGCATAATCTCATGACATGGAGAGGATTGAAAGTTCAAAACCTGTATTCTCTTTCACTGTTTTTATTACAGGCCAGAAATATTGTTTAGCCAAAAGATTCCTTAAAGCATAGGAGTTTGTGGATAAAAACATCATGACAAATTCATCAATATTCTCAGGAAAAAAAAAAAAAAAAAAAAGAAAAAAAAATTGATTAGTTGATGGGCAAGATCAGGAATACCATATAAATATGTCTGTTTAAATCTCAATACTTGGACAGAAGTGGTTTCTGCTGCAAAATACAATAATATGTCATTCGGTGACATTTTGAAAAGTGCTGGATGGAAAGCAGTCTCTGTGCTTTTGCCAGATTTTATCTTATGTAGGCTTATTTCTGATTTTGCTGACTATATATTAAGCAGTGTTGACAGATAAATACTGATGTTTTATTTTTGTGGAGATTATAGAGTGGCATGCTCTAAAGTCTGGTGAAGTAGATTACTTAAACCACTATTACTTCTAGTGGATTTTTATTATTATTTGGATTTTTCAGAATCATCATCTTGTCTCTGCCATCCTTTCTCTTCTGTCAACTGCGACAAAAACTGATAGCCAGGTGACTTGTCTGAATAAAATAAGTTTTTGATTTCCTAGGCTACCATTTCACTCCAACTTCATCCTTATGAAAAACGAAGGAGTTTGGATCATGCCTTTGGGCCATTAACACTGTTCTGAGACCACTGCACAGCAACACAATGGAGGGATTATTTCTTGCTGTAGTTTCATGAACTGAATGAAATTGAAACATGGCTTGACTTCTACTATTTATCAAGTCATCCTGGATATAAAAAATTAATTTGTTGTTACAAAGTAATGTAATTTGCCCTTTTAGAGTCAGGCCATTTAAGATAATCCATTTATCTACAAATAGTTTTTGAAAACCTGCATACCTGGGCAGAGATAGACTCCCTTTGAGAAAGCTAGTTTTGCAAGTAGCATCATTACTGCCTTTTGCTTATGTTTGTCCCTTCTGATTCCACCTGAGAAGAGAAACAACCATGCCAAAATACTATGATAAAACTTTTTTCCTATCTTCTCTTTGGTGGAAATGTTAAATTAAATTCTCCAGCTGAGGAAATAGCTTTCAACCAAATGGATAAACATTTGAGATGTTTTTTATCTGGTTAAGGAATCTTTGACATAAATTTCAATAAGGAAAAGACAAAGCTCTATATCTGTGCTTGCGTCTTTGCTGTCATCGCAAAACCAATTTCCCTTCCAAATCCCTGGTAACCAAGATTATGCAGCCACCTTCTCTGTCTGTAACAGGCCCATGATCTCACAGGTGTCTGTGGAGGTATTTTGTTATTTTAATGGCACTTTTTCTGAGCTCAGTTAAATTGATGGCTTATGACCATATTGTCACTTCCATCAAAGACTTGATATTCAAGGACTATGCTGAAGGACTTGCCTCCAAACCAGAGAGTTATATAGAGCCAAAAAAAAATGGTAAATACAATAGCAGATGGTTTATATCAGCTTGACAGCATTGTTTTTGGCCAGCACCCAAAGCTACAAACTTCTGAGTTGGAAGTTGTTTGAAGTTGGGAGCTGAGGCTTGGGAAGCTGTAGTGCTCTGTAGCAGATCCATGTGTAGGTGGCAGAGGCATCTAATATGAGGTTAGAGCAGTGCTCCAGGCAGGTCAGTGTCAAAATAAAGTGAAGAATGATCTAAGAAAGTAGCATGTATTCAGCTAAGGAGATGAGAATGATATTTTAAGTGAGATACTGGTATGCAAAATAAAAGGACAGGATTGATCATATAGAAATGCCTAGATAAGCTTCATTTACACAGGTCTTTTGAGGAAAGATTGGTTAGAGACTTCAACTATAATCACACTTTTACAGAAATTTTTTCCACTTACTACTGAAGGATTAAAATATTTTAAGCATGCAATGTGTGTGAGTTGTTTGGGTTAGAAGTTTTTACAAGCATACCATAGATCGTTATAACTTATTGATAACCTGCCTGATGAAGACTTTCTGAAATTTCAGCTCACCACAAATACAAAAACTAAAACCAGTATGTTCAAAAAGAACGGATGCAGAAAAGAAAAGCAACCCCCTTTTCTGGTTCTGTGTAAGAGCAAGTCTTATAAAGGCATTAAAAGGTTCTGAATCAGGCCCAAGTCAGCAATTCAAATTTACTAGTAGTTATTACTACATCAACAACAAATACAGCTTGGTTTTACTGTCTTTCAGCATTTGTCATGCACAGACTGAAAAATGTCCCTGAAATTTCTCAGCTGCCACAGAAGCAACACCATCTATTCCTTCAGAAAGACAAGGCTATTAGAAACTAATAGGCTCCTTCAGGAATTGGAGATATTCCCCCATCTCAGATGTGTTCTTTCACACCCCCCAAAGGAGGTATTTTTCTGTTCTGCAAATATGTAATGTCCTTGTAAAAGACCTTTTACTGTACAGCTGAAGAAAACTACCTCAAGTAAAAACGAAAAAAGAAAAAGTGAAAGAAAATTGGCTTAATTTTCTTTTCTTCATGCAAGTCCATCACAGTGTTTGGAGTCATAGCTGGATGGGCCAGCAGAAAGCCTGAAAAACGAAGTGCAGTCAAGCTCCCCAAGAAGGAGGAACTGTAAAGGTACCTTTTAAGTTTCTTTCTGTTAATTCCACATTACAGCCATGGACTGAGTGAACTCTTCGCTTGATCTAAAAATATATGGGATTAAGGGTCCCACAAGCGGTGTGATCAAAAGACAAAGAGATGTGATGTTACCCACATAATTTCCTAGTATGCTTTTGATTTATAAACTGGTGGGCTTTAATCATAGTGGCTTGCAGTACTGCTTGTCTTAAGGTGGACCTTTGGCCTTTTTTTTGACTGCTAGATAAAGCAGTCTGAATCTCGAATAAAGACATTCTCTGAGAATACCTTGATATCTTACCGCCCAAACGAGGATTCAGTTTTGAGATCCTTGTGTGGCATACAGCTAACCACAACCTCTGAAAAGAATGGAATTTCCTCCTCTGCCAGATTTGATCTTTATACTCAGCAAGTGCTTGGTACCAGAGAAGAAGAGTATCTTTCACTTAAGTTCTCCAAAAGAACCATTTTACGTGGCTAGATAAAAAAAAAAAAAAAAAAAAAAAAACAGCAGACAAAAAAAACACAATTCAAGTTAAATATATGCAGGAAGGGAATAAGCAGTCTAAAATTTACGATCAAAGATGTTTTTTTCAGTGGAAAATTAAGAATTTGTCTTCAATTACGAGGCACTCTGTTGCTGAGTTCTCTCATACACACATCGTCACGAATAGTATACCAAAAATGAGGTCTAGACTGAAGTCTCACTGAAGATAGAGGGACCAATGAATGATTGAACTATAATTCTGAAGCAGTATCTCTGCATCCTTAAATCACAGTGTTTAGGTGTCAGTTTTCTACATTTTTGTGAAAAGCCTGAATTTCCACATGTACAAATATTCTCTTCCAAAACTCTTTTCTGTTGTTGCTTGGATTTCACCTACTTTTAATTTTGTGAAAATGTCTTATGGTATAAATAAGTAATAAGCTACATGGGATTTTAAAATTTTTGTATCTTCCATTTCAGCTATTGCTGTTTTGTTCCCAAATGAAAATTCTATCCTCTCTGCAGAATTTGCGGACGTTTGCACAGAACACAGCCAAATACAATTCTCTTCTTTTTTTTTTTTTTTTTTTTTTTTTTAAAGAGACCAGGATTTCAGGGGAGTTTCTGACATACACCTTCTTGAATTTATCACATATGCAGCTAACCATGAATTGAGCAGTTTCATCCTCCCATGTTTGGAGCAGCACATGCTCCACACTGCAGTGAAATCAATTGCTTTCCCAGGGAAGCAAAGTGGTATTAAAATTTCTAACTGGGCAAAATATCATCTTTCAGCAAGATAATCTCCAGCCTTTCTCTGAAGTCCATTCTATAATATGATTTGTACTTTACTCCTCTCTCATGAACAGTGCTCTGAGCTAATACTAATTGGATCTGGCTTTTATTTTCCAGTTCTGTCACTGAGCAGTTTACACCACTCCTTTGCCCACTTCCCCTTCTATTCTTTCTCTACTTTGCCTGGTTTGACTGACGGCTCTTCAGTGTGTCACCTGCACAGTTCACAGCATAACAGGACCATGATCTCAAATGTAATTATGAGGCATGGCCATCAGGATAACAAAGAATTTAAAACTAATTGAGCTTTTCCAAGCAATAATTTTTTTCTTGGGTGAAGCAGAAGAAGCCAAACTTGTCTTCCACTGCTCAATAAGTGATAACCTAAATCTCAGAGACAAACCACTATAGCTAACATTTACAGTTCCACAGCATAAATGCAACATTATTGGTATCAATTGTATATGTAAATAAAGAACAAATTAGCACTTACTGTTCGAAGTAGGAGTGTGCTGGTATTGTTGCCATTACCAGAGTTTATTGTCCTGTACTCTGGAGTTGGAGTGGGAAATGACAGTTTGTTAAAGCTGTTAGAATATGTACTACACTGCTGGATTTGTGAATTCATTGTGTTACAATTAATTCCATCTCTGTAAAAGCCCCTTTTCTTGTTTGCTTTATTCTTTCTTTTTTTTTTTAGTTAGCCAGCAATTAATTTTTTAATCAAGATTCAGATACAGTGTCATTACTACTTCAGGTCTAATAATGAGCATTATATGTCTACCAGGGAAAGTGGGTGTTTGCTTGCCTTTTTGTTCTTTCCCATTCACATTTGCCAGGTTAATATTGTGTATGCAAATTTTAATTTGGACCATATTAGTGTACAATCTTAAAGTTAAAAAGCCAGAATATTTTGAATTCCAGTAATTCTCGACTGTACCAAATACAATAGGCTTTCTCGTTATACATTAACTAATTATCTCTGTGCAGCACTCTAGGTGAATTTCATCACAAGCACTCTAATAATGTAATTAAAAATGTATAAAGGAATTAAAAATGAATTAAAAGGAGAGCATACAAAAACTTTCAAATTTTGACTAAATTAAATGACTAGGTTTAAGCCCCTCTGTTTTAAAGGACCTGCAGTCAGTAGATTAAGAGTGTTGGATGTCACTAAGACCTCATGAGAAATAACATAGGCTTCAAATAAAGCAAAAAAAAAAAAAATCTTCAAAACTCCTGGGGTCTCATTCCATGAAAGGCCACTTTTACCTTGTAAATAAAAATATCATGCCAGTAAGTTTTGCCACCAATTATGATAATTTCTATTTAACGGGCATTTGAAGGTGGTAAGAGAGGAGCTGAGTGGATTATCTTGAAGCTGAGTTTGAGTCCTGGGGCAGTAAGGGACTCAGCTATTGATTTGCCCCACTTCTGAGTGGGTTTGGGAATCAGCATTCATCAAGGACCTCTTAACTCTGGCTCTCTTTCATGCAACCAGGCTGATGCAGTGCTCCATGAAGGGCAGTACCCAGCAAATCTGGTCCCTCCCATAATTTCCAGCTCTTCTCCAAACAAGCTTCAGCCCAAGCATGCCCCAAGCTTGCACAAAAGCATGAAGTTTTCATTCATCCTGCCATTTATACAGATTTCTAAGTAATTTTCATCAGCGCATGGAGCAGGGGCAGTCCTGGCACGTCCCACGTCCTGGTGACAGCTATGGGGAGCACAGGTAGAGCCCCCCAGCCTCTCCTGCCTGCACATCCTTGGCAGCAGGCGTGGATGGAGGCACGGAGGTCGCTTTGACCTGATGGCACATTTAATGCCAGGGGAGGCCATCAGGAGAGTGACAGCTGCCTGCTTTGATGTTGATTGCTAAGGATGCCTGGCTGCATAGGAAAGGCTCTAGAAAGCAAAATAATTAAATTGGGGCAGGTCAACTAAACTAAAGTATCTATTTTTATAAACAAAACATTATCAAATGTATTTCTCAAATAAAAGATAAACACAGTAACCAGCTTCCACTAAGGATTCCTTTGTAATCTGCAATAGGTCAGACACGTCTATTCTGGAAAAAAACCTAACAAGCTATCTTTTGGTTCTGCCAGACTTCTGTCTCAAGGCTATATACTTCTCTTCAGCGCTGTGTGTGACTGTTTTCTGAATTGAGGACAGTAAATGACCTAAGCCAGCAACATCACATAAAGACCAAGTGTACAGACAGTGGAATTTACTGAGAAACTGGCAATAATAACAAAAACATCTGTAATAAAACATCAAAGTCAAAATACACTCTAAGTGATGTGTGCATGGAGAAAAACATGGGTAATATAGAATGTTGTTTATCACTCTGGACATCCTCATTTTTCTATTACTGCTTCCTTCCTTCAGGTATCTCTGTGGATCCAGCCATTTATTTTGTTTATTTTTTTTTTTTGTTTTCAGGCTTTGGGTTTTTTTTGGAGCTAGATAACGAGATGTTTACCCCTCCTTTTGAGAAATTTAATACAAGAAATATCTCTCCATAAAAATCGTATTCGTGAATATCTGGTAGAGGAAATAACCCAATCAGCATGTAAACAGGAGGGACTTCAAATATCTTGAGTCCAGAAATGACTTCTGAAACCACTCTGATAGAAATTATATCACTATATTCAATCACATATGCATTTAAATTCAAGGTCTTTCTTTAAGTTAGTTCTCCCAGTTTGCTTATTTTAATTTATAAAATTAGTGGTTATGAGGATTTCATTCTTTTGAGCTCAAGGTGATCTCCAACAAGGGTTTTCCTACCTAAAGGCACTACAAGGAAAATGCCTTCCGTAGGCTCCTGTGAAGTTGAGGCCAGTCCCTATCACCTCTGAAAAGAGGGAAGGCAGAGCTGTGAGCAGAAACCCCACTAAATTCAGGGCAAGTTCTTTCAAAATGAAGGGGTATTTTGCTACCAACTTTTTTTTTCCTCCTGTAAGTTTTGTTCAATGCAGAGTCCACAATACGAACTGAATGCTAATATTTTCAACAGGAAAAATAGAGTACCAAGAAAACATGCTCAAAACATGCTTTGGGCAAGAATTTTAAGAGGCTTTAACTGCTTAAAGCCAACAGAAACTAATGGAGCTGTGCAGGGTGATTGTTTACTCTGGATTGTGTCTGGATCCCAGATTCATTCAGGACCCAGATGGGATCAGACTCTGCTCTCTCCTTTTCTTTCTTCTCTCACCTCTAACACACATGGTGTGTTCAGTCTGAAAGAGTCTTACTCAGGAGTCCTCCTCTGGTTTCGGTGTTGGGATGTCTCTAGCTGGATTTGGAACATTGCAATAAAATTAATTAGTAAACTAAGGATTAAGAAAAATATATAGATACCAGCTCCAAAATACTTATTGCAAGTCAGTACCTGTCTAGCAGATCTCTTTCTGTGGAGTCACCCCAGTGTGGACTGATGACTAGCTCTCTTTTAGTGTTTCTGGCCTAGACACTGGTAAACAACCCTTTGTGCATAGCTTTTCCAGCCTGTGTTCCCTTTGTAGACTTCATGACTTCTTTCATTTTTTCTATTCAGATAAACCCCTGCATATACAAAATACAAGTCATTTAACGGACAGCAGGTAGACTCTTAACCTTAGAGAATCTATCCCAGCCACACAAGAAGATCCATTCCTCATGTTAAATTCTCCCGGAGGAGAAAAGTCTCACAAGTACTCCCAGCCTGCTCCCTAATCTGATAAAATGATCCTGTCTCAGACTTGATTTTGCATTTCAGCTAGCAAAGAGTGCTCCAGATGGGAAAGCATCGCTAAATTGGCTTACTTAGAATAATGACAGTGATAATGAGACCTTGCCTCACCTAGAGGAGAATGCCCCACTGCAAAGATGTCAGAGAAACATGCAGTGAGATCTTGGAGTAATTTTATGTTATATACACACACACACGATGACCTTTAAAGACTTTGCCCACCAGGGAGAAGTTATGTAGCTAAGCAAGCAGGGAAAACATATGAACCTGAAGAATTATTTCCTCTGGAAATAGTTAATATATTACTGGCAAAATAGACCCAACACGTTTCAGAACATTATTCTGACCATGTTCACAGTTTCTATCTAAGTTAAAAATCAGCCTGCCATACATTAAAACAAAATGTGACACAGATCTCCATCAGGAATAGAGTGGTGTTATTGTGCAGGCAAAATTGAATCTGCTTTGAAGATGATAAAATTGACTGAAGCACGGAGTGGTTTGACAAGCCCTACATACCCCTCTGTCCAAGTGCAAGACCTAGGGTAAAACTTGAAAGAGGATAAAGGGGTTATGCACAGAGGGCTTTATCTGCAATGTCTATACGGTATCCCACTACAGTTGCAATCTTTCTTCCTATTGGGATGCAGAAATAGCAATCTTTGTCTGTCTTGGTAAGGATTTCTACCATACAGCCAAGGACAAATGCTTATTAGCACAAAATCTGTGGATGAGCTGAAAAGAGGCAAAAGCTTGTAATAACGAAATCCCACTGAGTAAATTTCTGTCTCACCAAACTTTATACATTGACAGTGCAGATATCTGCATTTGAACTAATTACTGAAATTAATGACTAATAAGCAGTGTCACTTTTACAATGCTTTGACCTATTCTAAATGTCTGGTTTAAGATGACTGAACTGATCCCAAAAAATATGTTTCTTTCTGTCAACTCCAAAGGTGCTTATAACAGTACATGCTGTGATATAGCACATACCAAAGCTTTACAACCTTTTTGCAACACTTACCAATCATAGACAGTTCAAGGTCAGGATTTTCCCAGACTCTATAGGGTTCTTTTATATGATTGGTTTGAAGCCTGGAGAAGAGAAGGCTCCAGGGAGACCTTGGAGCAGCCTTCCAGTACCTACAAGAAAGCTAGAAAAGGACATTTTACAAGAACATGTAGTGATAGGACAAGGGATAACAGTTTTAAACTGACAGAGGGCAGATTTACATTAGATAGAAGGAAGCAATTCTTCCCTGTGCGGGGGGTGAGGCGCTGGCCCAGGGTGCCCAGAGCAGCTGTGGGTGCCCCCTCCCTGGAAGGGTTCAAGGCCAGGTTGGACGGGGCTGGGAGCCCCCTGGGCTGGGGGAAGGGGGCCCTGCCTGGGGCAGGGGGGGGCACTGGGGGGCTTTAAGGCTCCTTCCAACTCAAACCAGTCTGTGATTCTATGAATGTACATGTTCTTCACTTATATGCATTTACATTCTGCATCTGGGTGCTACAGATCACTTTGATCCCATAAAAATCTAATATGCCCAAACACTTCTGTATGTTAAATATGAAAATAGGTTATTATGCACCTGTGCAGATTATTTCTGCATCTAAAAAATAATTAGATCTTCAAAAAGATGTAAGTGGTGTAAGAACTATCAGTAAAATGTTAAAGCAAGGGAAGATATGTTTGGATGTTCTGGACAAGGTGAAGAAATAATAGGTTCTTGCATTACCAGAAAACAAAATAATTCCAAGCATGAAATATCAGAGAGGCACATGTAGATATCAGACTGTGGAAACAGGAAAACCCAATGTATATAGAGACTCAAGAGTGATCAGAAGTAGAAATGTAAGTGGGATCTCTGTTATTAGCTGTCATCAAATCTGGGAAATACATCTGGGCAAAGGAGCAACAGACAAGAAGCTAGGTCTGCAGGAGCAAACAAGGAAGAAGCGTAAAGAAAAAAAGCAACCAGAGGTGTAAAAAATCAGACTAAAGTAGAATTTCTAGGAAAAATCTTTAGAATAGTTGCAAATACTTGCGACTTTTTTTTTTTTTTTTTTTTTTTTTTTAATATGCATTTTGAATTTGAGGATATAGTTTCTGGATGACTTTAAAGGTTGAACACACTGTTGTTTCCATACCGGGACTCTCTCTCCCTCTGATGTTAGGTTATATATATACATGAGTTTGACACGGGCATGCTCCTATCATGGAGAACTCCTTCCTTTCTCTCATGAAATAGCATTTCATGATTTCACATCCTGAGTTCTCTGCTTGCAGATAACTCTGCTAGATGAGTCATGATTATGCAAAGATATTGAACCTGCTGCTTACAACTTTTATTTGTACACCAGGCATCATTTCAACTTTATTGCTCCCATTTGCTTTCTATTTCTAATAACAGGCCTGCCTACAAAACCTGCAGAATCTTTTAAAACACACAGTTCATTAGTTCTGTTTTGAAAAGCATTGTAAACACTGAAAATACATCTCAGACATAGATGTCTGGAGTTGATAATGAAATTATGGTTCATTTTAGGGCAGGGAGAATCATAAAACAGATATTAATGTGAAACTTGAGTCCCTGGATCCTGCAATATTAAAAAAACTCTTGGATAAAGTGCCATTAATTAGGTGTGGCTTCTGTTTTACTTTCTCTGTAGAAGAGTCTCAGAAGCAATACTGTTTATTCCAGTATTAGTATGCTTTTTCCTCTTTTCACCTTTAAAACCAATGCAGTTTGTATTGGGTTAGAACCTCAGAAGAATGGTACCACTTCAGTGTGTAAGATAAGGAATTAATTTCTACCGCTTGCTGCATAGGTTTCCATAGGTTTCTATATGCCATTGTGTATTTGGTGCATAAGTTCCTGGCTTGGGACACAAAAGAGGTGTACAACTAATTTAGGCCATGCTGAGTTAACAAACATAGAGGGAATTCATTCATTACTTAAACGTGTTATTTCCAAACTGTTGGTAGTTCACCTGTATAAAACGCAGTCTTTCTGCTTTGTCATTTTGGAGAATGAGTCTAAGACAAAATTAGCTTTAACTGTATTTGCTGCTAGCAAGGCTTTTTATTTCTAATGTTACTGGAGAAGTAGGAAAAGATTGCTAACATGTCCAAACAGAAATTTATTTTTAGATACATATGAGCTACATATATAAGTTATATATATAAGACTGCACACTCGTGTGTCTATTTACCTGTCCAGCTAACTGTACTAGTGTCTTTTTAAGTCATTAAGTGTTTATAATGAAATATAATGATATTAAATTCCTTCTGATTTTATAAAAGCCAGAAGCTGGAGAAAAGGGATGATATTAGTGATGGCACTGAGAATAAAGCTAAGTTTACCCTTTCTTAGACATCAGGGAATCCACATGGGTGTAAAAACCCACCCTCATGAGCTCAGTTGCTCCTCATGCAATCTTCACTGATGTCAGGAAGTACACATTTTAGCCTGACCTTGTTATAATCAAATTAATACTCAATGAGGAGAATAAATCTCTGGCTTTAGCTAATTCAGCACCTGCGTAGACGATGTGCAGAGCCTACACACTGACTGTCCCCATCCCAGGACTAAATGGGGGTACCCCTGGGGTATTGCTACAGACCTTGGGCTCTCCATACAGGGAGATTTCCACTCAGGAGGGATGTTGAACATGCCTTAGAGAGGCTTTGGTTTACTGAGGAATTTGTTTAAATTGAAATATCTGAAAGCAACTTTAAAGCTCTTCTACACACTTTATCAGGTTTGATGACTTACTGCCTTCATGAGAATAATTTTAAGTAAACTGATTAAATTAATGTCATTGCAGTACTAAAATGGTATCAAAAAATCTGGCTTGATCACTTTTGAGGTTGTTGGTTGCTTTTCCATATGCCTTTATAGTGAAGAATATAAACTCTCTCTATATTGTAGTACCCAGAAAAGTTTAATTCCCTTTTCACATTAATTAATTCATATCTACTCATGATATAGGGCTGCCACAGAAACAAGCACCTGGTCTCCTCTATCCATGGTATTTAGTGCTATATTCCCAAATACCTTGTCCTCAGTAAGTCAATGTGTCTTACAACAGTCTCAAAACAGCCAAACTGGAAGTGTCTGGCTTTCTCGGATGAGCAGGAAGGGTCCAAGAGTCTGGATTCACATTAACTTCCCAAGATTGCTCAAATTTTCCTTCAGAGCAACCAGTCTTTCTAAATGGGGAAACAATTGTAATTGTTTGATCATTTGGTTATTATCTTGCTAATCATCTGTACAGAGTAATTGATTGTAAGGTATGGTACAAATAAATACACCTCATCATACTTTCTGGAAAAAACAGTATCATTAGAAAAATTAGTTTGATTGTCTCAGCTCATACAGTATTGATCGACAGTCTTCTTAGTAAAATAAATACAACTTGGTAAAAGTTGCTATCAATCTATGCCTAGAAAAGACAAATGAATAGTCAGCAGGGAGAGCAAATTGCAAGCACATTTAAGTAATAAGACACAGCAGGACATGCTATTGTTAGGGTAGACACCCTGATGCTTCTTAATGTGATTATAATGTGACTTCCTGAAAAAAAAAAAAAAAATTACAACCATCTTAGATAAAATATTATTATCAATATTCAACAGGGTTAACTGAAAGCCAAGCAATTAAATTTTTATTTTTCAAAATATACCTATAGTTTTAAAAGGCTTTTTCAAAGGAAAGTTGTCAAAAACACCTTTGCTCTTGGTAGTGATATTCAATGTGTTACAGGCCCATTGAAAAATAGAGCTAGTCCTTTGGTTTAACACAGACACAGAGATCAACACAACTAAGATTTAATTTCAAAACACATTGTCAAAAATTTATATGTAAATTCTTTTTTGCTTTGTTAGTTAGCTAACAAATTGAATGTTCCTTCATGATACAGCCATAAAGTTTAAAAAATGATTGAATGTATTAGGAAAGATATTTAGAGCTTGTTTTCAAGATGCAAAAAAACTTATTTGAATATATTAATTTTGTTCCCCAAGGTGTACTTGTGTTATATTATGTACTGCTACTGAGGGGGAAAATGGAAAAAAAAAAAAAAGTATACATTGTTTTCATTCAGTGAGCATTTATCTTTTGTAGAAATCTAATTTATTACTGCTGAGGGTGTAGCATTTACTTCTCTTGGTACAGACACTGTTTAATCTCTTCAGTAACGACCTCGGGTGGGACAGAGTGCAGACTCAGCAAGTCTGCAGATGACGTAAAACTGGGAGGAGTGTCTGACACACCAGATGGTCGTGCTGCCATCCAGCAGGACCTGGGCATGCTGGAGAAATGGGTTGACAGGAACCTCATGAAGTTCATCAAGGCAAAGTGCGAAGTCCTGCCTCTGGGGAGGAACAACCCCATGCACCAGTACATACTGGGGGTTAAGTAGCTGGAAAGCTCTTTGGCCTTGGGGGTCCTGATGGACACCAAGCTGACCATAAACCAACAATGTGCCTTTGCAGCAAATGTGGACAGTGGTATCCTGGGCTGTATCAGGCAGAGTGTTGCCAGCAGGTTGAGGGAGGTGATCCTTCCCCTCTGCTCAGGAGCCAGGAAACACAGCTGGAGTGTTGGGTACAGTGCTGATCTCCTTAGTAAACAAGGACATACTGGAGCAAGTCCGGCAAAGGACCATGAAGATGATTAAGGAATCGGAGCAAGAAGATGAATGAGCTGGTGTTGTTCAAAGGTTCTTCTCAGCAGTGCCCAGTGAATGGTCAAGATTCAACAAACACGAAGTCAGATACAGGAGATTCTGTTTAAACATAAGAAAATGTGGTCAAGCACAGGATCAGGTTGCCCAGAGAGGTTATGGAGTCTCCATGCTTCGAGATATTCAAAGCCCAGCCTGCTCTGGCTGCCCTTGATCAAGCAGGAGTTGGGCTACATGGTCTCCAGAGATGCCTCCAACCTTAGCCCCTCTGTGACACTGATGTGACAAAGAAAATGAAACCCTTGAGTCCTGATTTCCAGGTGAGTGGCTGGAAAAATGTTTTGTGTGCAGTCTACTGTGGTGTTTTCACTTTTTATCTTCATGTCTCATGGCATTACATATAATCTTTGCAATGAAGCAATGGCATTGTGCCTTACTAAGTCTTCTCAGTTTCCACAGGTAGTATGTGTAGCTTTGCCTTTTTCTTCCTTTCAGGTTAATTTGGCTTATTTAAGATCCTGTCTATTTTGAAAGACTACTCTATGGGTGGATCTCTGTTACTGAACATATCATATATTATTAAAAGAATAACAAAACCACTAATTCAATATCCACAAGCTTTATTCTGACCATTTTGTTTAAACTTTACATTAAAATTCATCGCAGAACCTTTAAAAATGCATTTGTGAATCATATTTAGTTGACTATTTACTTCATGTGTTTATATATTTAAACATTTTTTCATTAAAGAAACCCAAGATGACTAAACTTGCTGGATAATTTTATATTAATAAATTTTTAAAGCCTACATTCCACAAAATTTCTGGAAGCCTTAACTCTTCCATTACCACCATCAGGGACTAACTAAGCATTCATTTTCAAGCCTTACCAGATAGATTAAATTCACATGTGGAATTTCAGGTAATATCTGCACAAGGATGTTCTTGAAGTTGGCAGGCACACAGCAGCAAAATGAAGCTGACATGAGTTCAAAATGACCAGTGATTTAAAATTTAGAGAAAATAATAAGACAACTTATTTGCAGAGACCATCTATGCTACTGTTCAAATTTTTCACAGCATGTTACTTATCAACCTAATAGGAATGCTGACATGCAGAACTTTAACTCCTGTATCATCCAGTCACTGCTCTAATCTAATTGATTTGTGGTTGTTTCCTTGGATGAAGACATAAAGTGGATGTTTTCCAAAATATCTTCAGTTCTTCTTTAGGACAAAGAGGCTGTCCCAGAGGTACCTGTGATTACATGATTCAAACAGATTTTTATGATTTTATTTTATGATGTTAAATGAGAGTGCATCATATTTTATACCAGCTGAACTGCAGCCCTGTGAATAATGACAGTATTTTCAGCTGACAGTACCATTCCCTGACCTCTGTGGGCAAGAAGGTATTCCTGCATTTACTCACTTTTTAAGTTAACATTGCAACAGCAGAAATTTTTATGAACTATGTCAGATAATTATGTTGTCTTGCATTTTTCAATTATCTAAATTAGCATATAGCATTTGCAGCAATGGGTATGTCATACTGCATTTTCTCCTCAAGTTCTTGTTTACCAAACTACAAAACATAGTAACAGCTATGAATTTTCTCCTTTTCATTCAACTTCATTATGTTGAGAAAAACAATCCATTTTATGGAATGGTGAATGGAAATAAAAACAAAACAAAAGAGTAAATATAACAATAAATGACTTTACTAAGCTATGTATATTTTTGCCATGGTTAAAATTTGCTCATCAGTGTAAACACAATTTTGGTCATGATCTGTCAGTCTTTCCTTTGTTCAAGCTCTGTTTCATCTGGGGGCTGAGGAGGCAGCTCCTTTTTTCACCCTGAGGGAGAAGAGTGTCAACACTACAAGCACTACATTGCTATTCTGATTGCCTGAAGATATTTCAGCTCTAGGATGTGGCCCTACAGACCACTTTTTAGCAGATTTTGTTAAAACACGGTCTTTTAAGATGTGTCTTTTCATTAGGAGCTCCTCCAGCTTTGCTAGCTTGGACTGTATTAACTGGGAATGTGAAGGAGCAGCTCTCTGCACTGATTCTGCACCGCTAATCCCACACAATCATGGTAGGATTCTTATTCTGCTCTGTCCAGGGAGTGTGGGGTGGGGAATTGCCAGAAAATCCACCAAGGGATCGCTTGTGGTAGGCACTAACACTCACAAGCTGTTGTTGTTGATACTATCTTTCGGGCCAAGTCCTATTAGGACATATAATTTAAAGACCTGAAAAACATGTAGAATGGCATAAATGGATTTAGCAATTGTTATGTAAATATGGGTATAGCAGTAAGAGTCATGTCACGAATTTAGTTTCATGAGGGGGACTTACTACCCAGGTAGTAATGTCTTGCTTATGCATTTGGTTCATTCTGTCATTTTGGGTTTCCTGAAATAAATGTATGCTTTGAAGCCAGAAGATATTTTATAGTCAGTGTTACTTTCTATAGCAAAAAGATATTTTATAGTCAGTGTTACTTTCTGTAGCAAACATTTATGAAAGTCTGAAACTTGATACACAAATATTTGAACATTTTCCCACATCCGTATGGTGAATCACTTATATAAATACATTCTGCAGTCTTAGCAAGTAAAGATCCGTTTCAGTAAATCCCCCTTTTAGAAAATCTCTGTCATTCTCTAATCAACTTTCTCCTTTTAGTTTTAATCCATATGTACATAGCGAAGTTCAGTAAATAACAAGTTCAGGAACATAACTAGAAAAATAGTTTCCAAAATAATTTTGAAACATTCTTAATTAAAACGAAGCAAGAATCATAATCAATTTGCTTTATGGAATTTTTCATTAAACTGATTTTTGTTTGTAAAATACATTCTTGTTTGCTTCCCCTTTGAAAATGTTTGAAATGAGATGCTTAAGGGCAATCAATAATTTAAGCCACAAAAAATGGTTCCACTCATCACTTTGCTAGGAATAAGGTTATTAATTTTATTTTTTTTTTTTCCAAGTGAAGGATGTTAAAAATGATAGGCCAGGACTGAATATGACTGAGAGATGTTTCTATTTGGCAGTATCTGTGCTGAGGAAAGGAGTCACATTTCAAATGTTTGGGGATCAAAAGAAGTGAATGCAGTCACGTAAGCTCCAAATTGGATTGTTACGACTTGCTTTATTTATGTAAACATCGGTAAAGGAATCAAATCACTACAATTGAAATACCTTATTCAAAGGACTATCGTGTGGAAATAACAGCAGATTATAGGGATGGGAAAAGATAAAACTCTATACTTGCTCATGTAGTGCTTAGTGGCAGAGAAGGAAGGAAACAAGTAATATTCTGGGCTGGAAATCAGTGCTACAAAGATAGAAGTCATCAGTCTAAAGAAATGTACCTCTCAATTATAATGATCAAGTATGATTTGCTCTGGGAGAGTACAGAGGTTTAATATGATCCCCTTGTCAAAATAATCACAATCTGCCATGGCCATTGCTCTTTCATAGTTCCTTAATGACAAGGTGAAGAGATCCAGCCTCTAATTTAAACCTATAGTACCTGTAGAAATGACAGCAAATGACAGTAGATCTGATTAAATAGATTGGCAGCTGAAACCCAAGGATATTGTATTAGTCTACAACAACTTAACAGTATCAGGATGTTGGATGGTGCTAACACCCTCTGCAACCAGCATGTAATTTCCATTTCATGCTTACAGCAGATTCCCATCAAAGCAGATGACAGTCATCATAAACCAGTTAAAAAATACAAACTTTAGGATTTTCTTATTTAATGATAAATTTAAAACTCTGCAAGAAAAGATGCTTTCTCCCTGCCCTTGAGAGCAATTTCTTTTCTCAGCACTTTCTTTTTGGGTCTCTGGGAACACTATGGAGCACAGGTCACCTGAGAGCAGATGCTCCCCGTATTGAGTGATGGGACAGACAGTGTCTGCAAAACCCAGATCTCATGATCATCTCAGTTTCCTCAGCATTCAATTTTAGTGGTTTTTTGTTTATGTTTGCTGCAGTGAAGTTGAATGCCATGGATAACTACACCTATGTAGAGTAACCATCAATGCTTTCTGCTCTATAGAAATAAAAGTAAACACAGTCTAATTTTGCTGTTATAACTTGGCAATAGTACATCTTGCATTTTCATTGATGGCAGATTTATTTTTTCAGCTATGTCTGTCATAGATACAGATAATACCTTCACTTCATCCATGAATTTCCAGATGCCTTCTTAATCTCTGATGTTTTTTGCATCAAAGTCTGGAATATTTTTGGTGATGACCAGTTCATTACTTACATTTGTATCAGAAAGTTGTATATGGACAGGCACTATTCCGAAGAACACATGTGGCAGGGGGTAAGCAGGTCTTGGCTCGGTGCTCCAAAGGCACATAACACAAAAGCAAACTTTCCAACAATTCACTCTGTTCCTCACTATATCACAAATTATCCATTAGCATCTGTAGAAGCCCTTTGCCAGTTAAAGATTTTCAGATTCTGGTATTGCCAGTGAATCTGTTGTAACACTGGATGTCCTTGGTGGATTTTTTTTCCATCAGGATGTCCTCTCTGACAATTTGGGTCTTGCCTAGATAAGACATCTATTTCCTTTTTTATTGATCTTGGCCTGTGGTATAACAAATAGCTGGTAGGGTCAAGACAAACAACTTAATGTGTGATAGCATTCCTCTTTCTTTCTTTTCCCTATCTAGCACACATACAGGAAAAGCACTAAAAATGTACTAAAATGTTTGTAGGAGAGGGATGGGACAATATTTCAGCATTAGAATAACCTGTGCCACTTGGGCAGTGGCAGGAGAGAAGCATTGCCCCGTGCCGTGCAACAGTGGCAGGTAGATGGTAGCAAGACACTGTCAGAGAGATTAGGCTCTGGCTCTGACCCCTCTTGATAGTGCTGTAATCTCCTGAGGAATTTTCCCCTGGAATCTAAGCACCAATTTGTTTTAAAATCTATCACTGTCACCAAGAAATTGCAAAGTAGCAGCAGTCACCATTACTACCTGACCCTGCAGTATTTTGTTCTTGCTCCTGGTGGAGGCAGACGTCTGACCCACAAAACACACAGCAGCTGACAAAAAATGGCCTTGCATTCAGAAATACTTTTTAAAAATCCCTATAATATTTACTAACTTCTATGTTTACTTTTATTAAACAATTTAACGCATTCATAGAGAATGAATAGGCAGCAAGTTGGGCAGTCATTAGTCTGTATGTTAGAAAAGTCTAAATTAATTTCTCAAATCCATCCCCTACCTGCCAAAAGACAGAAGAAATGAGTTAACAACAGGTTCCTTAGTCTTCTCTGCTTAATTTTCAAATATTTGGGGTGAGGAACTGTATCCCCAGGCATATGTGCAGTGCTTTTAACTCCTAGAACACCTTTAACTTCCAAACGTGACAGCGCTACATCTCCCGAGGGACCACAGAAACACTGTTTTGAATAGATGCCATCTGTGCAGCGTTGCTTTATTTATTAGTATCCAAACATCTCCACGGGCTTTCAGGTCTTTTTGAGGGCTTGCTATGAAGCCAAAAACAGGCATCGTGAACGGCGGCAGTGCTGGTCCTGCGGCCACGGATGTGCCCTTGAGTGCAGGCTTACAAATGCCTTCAGGGCCTTAGAACCAGAGGCAGCCATGTAGAAATCCTGGGAAAAAAAAAAAAAAAAAAAAAAAAAAAAAAAATGCTAGTTTGGAGGTTTTCCTGTCATAATCAGAAGCAAGGAGTACAACTATTTTTTTTTTTTGTCAACAATAAATCCTTTGTATCAAGAGATTTCTAGACTATTTTGGCACACTCAAGTGTTTGATAATTCAAATAATCTTTTGATAAAAAACAAGGAGGCATTTTCCAGAAGACACTAAAGAGGCTGACTTTGCTCTGCTGAAGTCAATGAGAGCATCTGCTATTGATTTTGAAGATATCCATGCTAGGTTGAAAACCTTTTTCCTTGTGTTTCTGTTGACTGTCAAAATCCTACCTGCTTATTCCATGTTCCTAACAGTTATTGGTGTCTAAGAAAAGGAACTTCAAAAAAACCTACTTAAAATTATATCTGGGAGCTTTACATGTGAATAAGAGGCAACTAATATTTACTACTAAAAGGTGAAATGCGTGCATTTTAATGGCTTTAGAACCAGCTAAAGACCTCTGATTTGTTTTACGACCTGCTTACTAGAAAATCTAATTTTATTTCACCTTTATCAATTACCAATTTCCCTTCACATCCAAATCAGTAATTTAACTTAAATGTTCTAGATTAACTTCATGAAATGCTTCTGAATATGTGTAACTTTCCTGCACTTTGAATATTTTTATTGCCAACAGTAATGCAGCCTCAAGTATTTAACCACTCCAGGAGTAACTTTTGACAGTCAGCAATGGAAGTACATTTATTAACATTTATATTTTAATAAAATTGGATGCGTTAATATTGCCTTTAGTGAGAACAATGTAGCCAAGGATAATAACATTTTTATTCCTTCTATGTGGCTTGCAAGTGTATATTTAACAGCACTCTGTTTTCTGATCTTTTTTGAAAGCCAAGCTTGAAAGACCATAAGTAATATTTTCATACTATGGTAAAAAATATTATATCATTTAATCTCTCTGAAAATAACTCAATAATGGCAATTGATTCTTTCTGCTGATGGTGCATCTTGTGACACTGAGCTGTGGTTAAGTAGAGGGTTACAGTTTCACAGAGTACCACAGGAGAAACACAGGTCACCCCAGCCAAAGATATTCACTTGCTAGTCTTACAGGCCTGGCGAAGACATAGGAGAGTTTTCTAGATTTCCAAGCAATGCCCACAAAATAAATTTCACACCCAAAAATACTCTTTCTTTATGTCAACAATATGGATATTTAGTCTAAAATAAAGGAGATCTATATAAAACTGCAGAGTGATAGCCATATTCAAACAATTTGTACATGCCTATCTGTCCCTCTCCCTCCATCCATCCATGCTTCATCTGTTAACTCATTTTCTTCTCTACTGTACATCTGTTACCAGTGGATAAGAGAAATAAAATTCCCAGCTATTGCCAAGTATTTCAGGAAGGGTGGTCAGCACATCTGAAACACATTTACCATCTGGTGACTTTTTTCATGTTAAAAAGACAACAAAGGAGGTAATCTGGAATGACTCTAATGCTTGAAATTAAGAAAAAGCTATGAATTTTTTTTTTTTTTTTTGCCTCAGATAAAGTAAAAGCATTGATCTGGAAACAAAGCACTACTGTGAACCTTATTACAGGGTATTTTATAGTTTACACTGAGGGCGGATCCTGAACAGCACAACTTTGGTGATTCATGTATACCTGCAAAGTGTAAAATAATGAACATGGGAAAATGATAATGAGAGCAAATGTTGTTTTATGGTCCTGCCAGATGCCTGAGGTTGGTATTAGCAGTGAAATGTAGCACCAGACCTCATCTCCAATCTCCCAGACACTTACATGTCACCTGTTGTCTGCCCTTACCCAAATCCATGATCACTCTGCCCACCACTGAGTGACAAAAACAACCAATCAAAACCATCTCAATATTTAGTCATGTATAATGTTAGGTTGAAACAAGAGAAAACAAAGGGCTTTCCCAACCAATTGCACCAAACCCAGGACCTCCATGTGCATCAATCTAGGACAGATTCACAAATTCTGGTTCCAGGTCTTTGGCATTTTGTTGGGTCTGTTTAAGAAATGCATAATCCCTTCTTTCTCTCTCCTGCTTTGACTTTCTTCCTCACTCAAGGCAAGGAAATCTGGCTGTTTGGAGACCATATTTCCTGTGTTAGGTGGCCTCGAGTTCCCCACCTTCATCCCTCAGGCCCTGAGAGCCAGACAGGTGGGTACTCCCCATGCTCAGCATCCCGTCATTCCCATGTCTTGTCCCCACCTGCATTCATCCACATTGTTTCATAATACATGAAAGAGAACAAGTCTTTCTCATCCTTATAATGCAATACTGCGTTTCTCACCTTGAAAGATTTTCCCTTAAACCCAGGATTTACATGATTTTGCAAATTAGCAGGAAGGAGGCAACTGTTTCTGTACATTTTCTCTGAAGCTGAATTTTTAAGTATATTTTTCCATATGTCAAAAAGGTTCCAGAAAAGTCTAACCTAATGCAAGCAATTTTTAATTAATGTTCAGTGGGTTAACTTCAAGTAATTCCTGGTCTAATAGTGCTTATGAGCACTGCTGAGAAATTACAGTGGGTTTTTTTTTCAGTAGAAATGTGAAATAATAGCTGCTCTATAAAATCCCCTCATATCCACAACTTCCCACCTCATTTGTTTAAAGCCTGGTAGTTTTATGGCTTGTCTGCATCTCTCCTGAAATGGGACTAATAAGAGGAAATGATATGACTTGTCCACTGTTTCAGCATAAAAAATCCTCTTATCTCTGCTACAAGCATCTACAACCAGCACATTCCTTTAAAAGATACAACAGCAAATTAATCAAGAGCAAACACAAGTCTCTCCTGCCTAAGGGTTCTATGTAAAAGGGTAAATAATCAAAAGGAATGCTACAGCTGATTTATATTTCTTTATGATGATCAAAGGCAAACGGTCTCCAATTCAGCAAGGAATATAAATGTGTGAAAACTCACTTTTTTCTGCTGCAGATAGAATTGAAAATCCTTCTCCACTGAGCTATATCTAGTTTATGTATCCCCAAAATTTTATGTATACTTCTTGCCGCCTAGCTGGAGATGAATAGATTTTGAGGCATCTGACTTGTTTCAATAATTTTTGTTGTTGCAAAGTTTCTCATATGTAATCAGCTAATGAAGCGTGCTTCTCTATGAAAAATAAAAAAAAAAATCAGCACCCCCAAAAAACCCCCCAGTGCAACAACCAATCAACCCCACCCTGAAATGTGTGATGGCTTTACTCTCTTTGAGTGGTGGGGGAGAAGGCAGGAGCCCTTCGCCTCCCTGGGTCCCAGCTGAGCCCCCAGTTGCAGCGGCGCTGGGATGGATCTGAGGGCAGAGTGACGGGGTCCTTCCCACCTACTCCACGGTGGCACGCATGGGCTGTTCACTGCTGTGGGGGGTTGGGTCGTAGATTAAGCAGGCTAGAAAGTACAAAGCAAATCATCAGCCAGCATAGTTCCAGAGAAGCCGCAGAGCTCTTTTTTAGAACTCAGTGATTTTTATGATTTTTAGATTTTGGGGGCAGTGGAAGGATGCTACTAAACCTGATGATTAGAGGAAAATAAAACTGGTGAAATGGAAAGGTACATACTCCTCCAGTGCTGGGTGTTGAGTAGTTTTAAAACTTTTATTACCAGGAAAACAAAGCCAAAATATTCCACAAAATTTTCTGCAACTGTTTCAAAAAGTATAACAGTATGCTAAACCTGTCACTATCTTAAACTACGAGACCATGTGCTGTTAAATTTATTTCTACTTTCTGTATTCTTTTCTGCTCTATTTAACCTTAAGTATCCAGAACTCAACATTTTATATCAACATTTTCTTCTAGGATCTCCAAGTCCTCTCTTCCTCTCAAGCTTTACATCCCGCAGTACCCTGCAGCACCTTGCAAGGCAATGTTCTACTCTAAAATCTTTTTATGGGTTTTGAATAGCATTACTCTTAAATAGTACAAAACTATTTGAAGGAGGATAGAAATCAAAGGAATGCATTTATTTAGCTTTTAATCTCTTTGGCAAAGGAATTGCTTTCCTCTGATTTTGTATCACCACTAGAAAAGGGAATATTTTTGTTTAGAAAAGGTGGGTTGTGAGGTTGTATGAACCAAGCTGTTTGATAGGTGATTCAAATCTTGATGGTTTTCAGCTATACACTGAAAGTAGCATATTTTATAACTAATAGTCTTGCCTTGCTTTGGCAGGAAGCAAAAATAATGTAATTCTGGAAAAATAATCTTTCCTTGATTTCCAAATAGGCACAAACTGGGAACTTTACTAAAATTTCATGGATGTTCACATAAGGTCAATGGAAAGAATCACACTGATGACAGTCATGAAGAAAAACAAAGCTGTATGTTCCATGTAAAAAAATGCAAAACAGTATGCATGTCCCCTCTACCTGCAATATCAAGCTAGGCGTTCACCTACATAAAAAGCTGTATTAGTTGTTTCATGACTAAAATCCCACTATGTTCACTGGACAAGAAATTATCCTGAATAAGGTCAAGTGACCTTCAAAATTAGAGCTTCATATTCTGAGATGTAATTTTTTTGCCATAAAACATTCCTCACCACAAGGCCTTGTTGTCAGTCCACCCTTTTTTAAGATGGTGACATTTTCAGAAGTCACTGCATTGCCCTAATTCTGCTCCCATCAAAATCAACAGATAATTAATTTGGCCTGGAAGGAGACCGAGGCAAATGCTGAGCACTCCTGAAAAATCCCATCTGTAATGTGCATGGAGGTTACCAGAAATTTATCAGTGGATCAGAGACTTAATTTCATTTGAGACCTTCAAGGAAAGCATTATACAACTGAAATTTATGTGCACATATGTATTACAAGCTTAAAATTCCTGCATGAATGGGAAAGTATGGAAGCTGTCTGGGTTGGACTACCACAGTGTTCAGCTGCCAGTTTCACTGTGCATATTTAATCAAGTGCATTATTGTTCAAAGTGCTTCATTTAAATTCTTCAATTAATTAAAAAAAAATAATAAAATATCTTGTAGAATTATTCTGCCTTTGCCAAGAATAATTAAAACAATTTAGCAGAAAGAGTCTCCATATTTTCTGTATTCAGCATTCTTAGTTCACCATAAAGCTGTAGGTTCCTGTATGAAGCAAATAATTGTTATATCTACCTTATTTAATTTTTTGGTGGATGAAATATAGAACACTTTACTCACATCATCTCTGATCTTTCTGGGGTTTTCTCACATGCTTACTCTTTCTCTCTTTCTCTCTTTCTTAAGTAAAACACCATCAAATTAAAGACCTCATTGTTCTCAAAATGTCTTTTTTAACAAATCAGTTTCTTCATCAGATCTTAATTGATTCACCTTTTCTCTCTTTCATTTTTGCAGCTTTATGAAAAATGAAAATGGGAACTGTGATTGGATGTGGAAAAATACACTTTTAAGTGTTACCTTAGCAGATACAAATATACAAACAAAGTAGATATGTCATATTGTTAGTCTCACTTTCAAACTGCAAGATATATTCTAATTTCCAGTGGGAGCTCTGAGATGCAGATCCATGTCTGGGGCATGCTAAGGGCCAAAGATGGTATCTGCTAATTCCTTGAAGGAGCAATGACTGCAGAAATGGTGTCCAATATTCAAGGAGAGAATTTCCCATAAGAGAGGAGTTACTTTACCTTGCTTTTAGTCTGTGCCTTCTCAAATGAGTCCTGACATGTTTGCAACTATATCTTTAAATAATACATAAACTACCTGAAATCAATATGAAGACTCCTATTGATTACAAGGACCTTGTGTCTAATCTGCATCCTGCTTTCTTTCAAGCCCCTTTCCAAAAATGTCTTATGCCACAAATCTCAGGAGCATGAGCTACCAACAGAAAAGGGATGACACACTGTTCACTGAAAAAGAAAAGTGCTAAAGAAGTAGTTATCCTCTGAGGCTTTTGGACATATTGCCACCTTGTTTACCTACTCAGAGCAAAACTGTACTCATTGACAATAATTCTGCAATTATAAAATAAAAGCAAACTTTTTTAAATAGCAAACATATAAAACACATTTTAAAAGAACGTAGGACCTTGTCCATGTAAAAACTTGTGTAGCTTATAAACAACTGTTTATTGGATACCTAAGATTTAGCTGTTTGAGTTTTTTGTTTTTTTCATTTCTGACCTATTATATCTCCTCTTAGTCAGACATCAGCCTTAGGAGATTTTATAGTCCAATCTTTCAACAATTTACAGACAGTGAAATAGGTCCCTTAGCAAAATTATTAGAAGAAACCTCAACTCATTATTTTGTATCTAGTCAAGTTCTTAAAAAAAAGTTTTTCTTGGGTTTCACTTTTTTAGTGCCCTTTTCTTTTTGAAGAGAGTGGACGTTTCTGCCTACAAACGTTTCAGCTTCTTTGAGGTAATTTGGCATTATATATTAAAACTGGAAGATGGAAAAAAGAAAATGGGTTCAAGGCCATCATTTAAGAAAATGTCATGCAATCAAGAATCATCTAGTCCATCTCTCTTCCCTAAGACCTGATCAACTAAACATCCTTCCTTGTTTACCTAGCTATTTTGTACCAAGATGAAGACCTACAGCCTCCTCCTACTTCAGAAAAATTCTGTCATGCCTGAGCAGAATCACCCTCCCTATAATTTAAGCTCATTGCTTCTTGTTCCACTCTCTGTGGATATGGCAGTTTTTTCCCTTCTTTTCAAGAACATTAAAAAGTAGTAATTCAGCATGGTTGTGCAATTTTTTAAATATTTTTTTTTCCCACTTTAGGAAAGGGTAATGTATATGATGAATAGAAACAGTAGATGGTAGAAATTAAATGATTTGTACTTAGAGCTTTAAATGTCTAAGTCATAACACTGTATAAACACACACAAAAAATTTAGCTGATATATAAAACACTGAGCCAGTGTTGCTGCCCTAACCTTTGTCAAATATCATCCATATTTTGAGCTACTTGTGAAGCATTGCGAGACTTTCTGTGTGCCAAGACCACCGTTATTTTAAACCCTATATTAAGAATTAATTAATTTAGGGAAAAAAAAACAACCTTTTGACTTTATTCCTGAATGTGTCATCTCATGTTGATCGTATTACTGTTTGAGGAGCCTTAAGTTACTTGTTTATTTTTTAATTCTAAAGTACATCCTAAAGGTTAAACAAACCTTTAACTTTGACCTGATTGTTCTATACCAGGCTTTGGATCAGGAATGGGGATGTAAATATGCTGCACACTCAGCAAAATGGAAATGCCATTTGTCTTTTTCTAGAGAAACTACTTACCAGACGGCAGTCACAACAAAGGAACCTAAGGCAGATTTTATGGAGGCATGTTACAAGTGGGAAACATCTCCAGAGACCGAACGCTCATGTTTTATCATTGCGCTTGGGAAAATATAACGATCCTGGAGCCTCTTCCCTCTGGCTGCAGGAAAACACTTTTAGCCCTTGCCACAATACCCTGGGCATTAATCCTTTAATTTATTCACTGCTAAAGTATAACCATCTCGTCCCCTTCCATCACAGATCCCTCACTGCCTCAGTATATTTTGAGGCACCATTAAATTTCTTGTGGTGTTTATTTTTTATTTATGTAGCTTTTGGTAATATCATTTATTGCATGTTTGTGAGAAACAGACATCTGCTCCCACTGGGGAATAGGCTGATGCATGGATGACAGATCCCAGAGAAAATCTTGCAGAAGATAAAAGTAGCAACAGCTTCCAGTGTATTGCCTGCTATTTCTTGTTCATAATAAGATGTTGTGACTCTGGGGCCAGGACTCAGAAATTCATAGAGAGGAGGCGTAAACTTTTGGCATACAAAACATCAAGTTTTTAAACAGAAAAATTCTGCTTACAAATATTTACATGTTGGGAAAGATGAGCTTGTGGTTAATGTATTGAGGCTAGGTGACTGGGATTTAAATCTCCATGCCATAGATTTGCAGTATAGTTTTAAGTAAATAGCTTTAAGTAAAATTTACACCTGCAGCATAGGTGATAGTAGCCATTCCTTATCTACACCCTCCCTGCCCCCATTTCTGAATATTTTATAGCTGCTTTCTTTTCCTATGTGTTCACATACTTTCACCCCAAATATTAATCTCTAGGTGCTGTGACAAGCAACATGTAGAAATTTCTATAAATAGCTGTTTTCAAACAAGACACAGAAATGATGAAGGTCCATTCTCATTAAAGCCATTATATGGTAAGAATAAATAAAGACAAATAACATTAAAAATTACCAGAGGGAGGGGAAGATTTTCAAGTATATTCACATGAAGTGTCTTAAAATGAGTAGCTTACATGGTGGAGGAGACCGCAGTGTTGTCTGAAGGCCTTGCTGGAGCACGTAGAGGACATTTAGATACTCTGAGTAGGGCAGAGCTTGGTTCCAGCAGTGTGTTTTTAAGTGCTTAAAACAAGTTAGAAGGTGGGGGTAAAATTCAGCCAAGGCTTTCTGTAATCTGCATAACAATAAAACCAATATACCAGAATTGCAAAATTTTAGTCCTGTCAGCATCTTCTGCAGAAATGGAACTGTAATATGACGGCTGAGATTTCTTTTTAGGCCAGCTAACGATCCACAGTGCGAATACTTTCCCTGCACAGGACCTTGAGGCATGCCACCCTCGCCCATTACCTTTGAGAGCAACCCGCTCTCAGAAAAGCAGTGTCAAACTGATTTGTGGGATACAGAGGAGTATCGTGACATGGCAAGGTGGCCAAAGCCGAACGAAGCTCTGGTATGGCAGGAAACATCGGCAAAGGCAGTTTGGGTAAGAGCAGGAGTGAGAGCTGGTTCAGGAGGGGAATGTCATCCCCACGGACTCGTGTTGCTCTGCAGGGCCAGGTAGTTTGAATCCTGCAGGTCTCTGAAGGCTGTCAAACTGCCGAGCAGCCATCATGATGGAGTGGGTGATCTCCAACAGGTTCTTGCTGCTCTGCGGCCGGAGGAGGTGTCCCCACGGTGGCCTTCCCACCCAGCTCCAGAGGGAGCTGAGCCCTGGCCAGCTTGGCAAAACAGAAATATCCAACCAGATGGTGTTTTTCTGGGTTTTTTCCCCTTCACGGTTTATTTACTCACACCCTTCATGCTGACGGTCTCGGGGGAGCTGCAAGCACCCATGGCCGCAGGCTACCACCACCTCGAATTTTGGAGGAAGGTTTCAGCATCCACGTGTTACAGGTCACCCCAGGTGCAGCCCTGCTTGGAAGGTTTTACTCCAAAACCATAATCTGGATTTGCTTGAGGGTTTTAGCAGAATAGATCCGCCTGGGGAAATGTTGTAGGGGGAGGATTTAATCACTTAGCCTTCAAACTAGGCTGCTTTTGTGTTCGGAGAGGGAGATGCATATCTGCACACAGATATACTGCCGGCTTCGCAGAGAGACGTAATCATTATTCTTAACAGGAGAACTGGTAATATATCTAACAAAACAGTTTTGTCTGTGAATCATCTTTACTATCAATGAGCTGAATTTTTGTTAACTGTATGTGCTACGTTAAAGTCCTGAAATGCTTAAAAGATTTTTTTTCTTCCTTCTTCCTTTTCTTTATTTTATTTGAAAATGGGCCTCTAATACTTGCAAATTCTTAAACATTTATGGATAAATTTATGAATCTGCAAGCACTTGCAGATTTCCCATGACAGCTTGAATCCCTATATTAAACCTCATCTGGTAACTGCAAGTGTCAAAATTATTTCTACTCTGCTGAATCAGCCTAAGCTTGTCATTGCATCCAAGAGAAGTGGAAAATTAAATTGAATTTCATTGCTTCATAGCTTGCTACATGAAAAAGCATGTAGAAATGAACAGCACATACAAAATTAAAATTTTAAATTAGATTAATATATATTCTCTGGAGAGTTTCTTGTGCCACCAGGCAGGCAGATACAGTCTTCCTCAGTAACCAGTATTATTTATTGATAATTCTTTTTTAAATACTTTAGAAAGAAAATAAAAAAAAAAACTTTTCTCACTTTGTGATGGCACTTCCAGGACTCCAGTTGAATGTTTTCCTAATGTTTCTAAAAAGAATCTATCACATTTAGCAAGGATAGGAATGTAGTGATGATACATACAATGCCACAGTGAAAAGAGGAGCTTAATCCCTGCAGCCACAATGAGATCCAGCAGAGAAACTCTAATTCCACCTAAATTTTTATTAGGTCAATTAGACCTTTTGCATACACACTGCTATTTTCCAGAGAAGGTTGTGAGAAATAGTGAAATGTCAGAAAAAGAGTGAAAGATGGGGAAGCTCCTTTTCATGCTATCTTGTAATTACTGGTGATTCCTCCTTCCCAAGTTGGTAAAATGCCTTAAGATTTTATGTGAGTGAAAGGAAAGATATTAATGTAAATTTAATTCATTCATTCAAAAATACATGCACCTGGAAGTGCTTTTGGGGAATCACAAAACTTGAAAGAGTCATAATATCAAATATTCAATTATTTGTGCTTCTGACATTTTGTGTATATGTTAATATTTTATTTCTCATACCATTTTCTTTCCTACACTTATCTCCTTTTTCCAGTCTCTCAGAAGAATGTGGGTGAAATAAAATGCATTTTAAAGTGTTCTGAAGTTTCCACAATGATTTCTTCCTCTAAGCATCCCTTGGGAGGTGTTGGTTTGTTTTTGTTGTTTTTTTTTTTTTTTTTTTTTTTTGGTGTGTTCAGCAGTAAGGATAGGAAAAGAAAAAACATTTTTTGTTGTTGTTTTGAGGCTTTTCACCTCTCTGCTCCCTGGAGCCAGATTGTACTTTGCCCTCTTTTTTCTTTCTCACTTGGCCTGATTCTCCTGTCGTTTATGTTGGGTTTACAACAGTGCAAGCAAGTTGATTTTGGTGTGCTTGCTCTGATTTCAGTGTATTTGCCTTATATTCATGGGTGTGGGAAAAGCTCTGCACTATAAATCAGGGCTTGATTAGATTTACGTAGATTATTTATGCCAGTCCATATTCTTCTGTTGTAGAAGAGATATTAGTCTCTCATACTAAGAGTATTCTTTAACTTTCCTGGGAAAATAGTATTCAATATTCCTTTTTTATCCTTCATTGCCTAGATATTTGTATGGAAAATGGTTTGGGGAAGACTCTGATCATTCTCTCTTTTGTCTTTGTGCCTCATGTAATAATCTCTGTTCTTTCCACGTTGAGCCCAGGTTTTAGAGAGACCCTGAAGGTCTGACTGAAGCATCCCAGGTCCCCCTGGGGCAGGTTCCTTTTTCACAGCATTTCCAACAAGGAATACATCTGAAATTACAAACAGCACTGAAGCACTTCCTTTTCTAAGGTAAACCATCCAGCGCTAGCTTCTGCTAGAAATGAATTGTGGTTTGAGTTCTCCGTCAAAATGTCGTCATTAACTTTGACTTGATCATATGCTCTTATGTATTGTTCCCACAGCCCTAATAATGAGTAAGCTTTACAGATAGGTCTGGTTCCACTAAGCAATCAAAGCTTTTGAGCAAACTTTTTGAAAAATGATTGCCTTAATTTATACTCCTTAGCTTCACTCAGGCATCTCATTGAATGGTCTCATTAAGGCCAAAAGAGGACATTGGTTACTCAGCATGACACTAAATTAGACCTTTTATTTAGATGTTTGAATGTAGATGTGAAGATCTGAGTGAATCACTTTTCCAAACCCCTGGTTTCACTGGTCCTGGGGATGATTTGGTTCTGACAGTTTGGAGACAAATTTTCTCAAGAATACCTTTCGCACTCCTGCTGCACTCTCAATTCCCAGGACTAATCAGAAGAGGTTGGAGAGAGCCGTGATTTCCAGCCTGACTTTTTACTCAAGAAAAAAACATTTTTCAAGTATTATGAAAGAAAAAGGACACTAAAGAGACAACATTAACATGTTTTAGAAGACCAATTCATCCTGCTTTATAACTTCTCTCATTTTAGTGCAGGCACACATAGAACATATTTTTACCCATCTGGTTGATATCCTCCTTCCTTTAAATTGGTCTTTTTTTTTTTGCTTGTCTTAACTGGAAGTTTAGAAGAGAAGACTACATTCATTTAAAAATGTCATTTATATATGTAAGAGTTTTATCAGCAGAAAGCCTTCATTATTGGAAACACATGAATATGAGCTGTTGAAGAGACTCAGAGAAAATGCAGGAGACAGAAGGTGAGGATTACTGTTACACTGCCTATCAGTGATGCTTAAAGGATGGGGAGGCTAGGGGAAATTTAAATAATTTTCTATCTTTGGAGCATACATGCTGTGTAGGGATGGAGCAAAGGTATGCAACTTAAAAGCTCTACAAATTGGTGCAGAAATGAAACCACCTTTCCTATTTAGTGTTTTATGACCGCTTCTTTCCACTTCATTTTATAGCCTGGCAAGGTAGATAATTCCTTGGATCTTCTCTGTCATCTCATACTAACATTTTTTTGTTTAAACCCACTCATATAATATTTCTTACTCCCATTTTTGCCTTAGGGTTTTAGAGGTGTTTAGATTTATTGTCATCCTTTTGTAATCAAAAGCACAACCACATCTTATATCAAAAGTATGTGTTGTGTTGGACATACCTGCACTTATATATTAATTAGTTTACTGTATAGAAAAGAGAAAAGTGAAATTTGGGGCAAAAGGACAGGCAACAGGCAGTGACTTTCTGACTCCTCACTCTGCAAGAGGTAGGATTGCTAACCTCAAACAAATAGTTTAAAGTCTGCAACTGTTTTTCCTCTTATGCAAAATAAGACAATGTGAAGGCAAAACAATTATGCCAGCAGACTATGAAGGCTCTATATTCTATTATTATCAATATTTATATGTGGTGTGGCATTAAACTTACAAATATCAAGTGGGATTTTTTCATAAAGTATAAATAATTATCATTGTTTTATTTGAACTATGACATCCGCTAGTTCTCTTTTGCTAGTATTTTCTTCCTAATTTTTATGCTTCAGATTCAGAGAATAGAGCAATTAAGTGACATAACGTGCTTAATTTCATAACCTGGGGTAATGTCATGAAAAGTAAGAAAAAAGAAAGATGAAGGTTGAACATCAGGACAGCAGGTAAATAAGCATCATAAAAAAATCCCCCAGGGTATCTCATCACTTGTGAGTCTTAAAACTAGTCTGGAAAATTGACTTCAGTGTCTATTCTAGGAAACAACCCTGCTAGCTTACACAGGATAGGCTGGAAAAACCTCATCACTTTGTTTTCCTGTTGTTTGCTGTGTTGTTCTCTGAGACATGACCGTGCAAGTTCTATCTGTTTGCAACTGACGTCTAGGTAAGTGACATGGCAAATATCTTTCCTTTTTTACAAGCATTATTTCCAGCTCCCATCAAGCCTGTTGGAGCTGCCGTGAAGACCCCGAAGCATGATCAAGCTCAAGGGGTGGCTTAGAGACAGCAGAGAGCAGAGAGAGCAGAAATCCCTCCCTGTCTCCACACTAGGGAGGATGTATTTCCTGACACTCTCTTGCTAGAGCCTGCTGACTTCCAGAATTGCTAGAATCCGTCTTGAGAATATTTATAACAAAAAGCTTTGTAACCACATCTCCATCTTGGTCATAGTAAAGGATACAACAACAGCTGTTTTCTCCCAATTAGTTGCATTTAATGGTGCCCAGAACAGGATGAAGAGAGAGTTCCTTAAAATGAAGATGTCAAAACTAATGGTGTGAACTATAGCAAGGTATGATTAATTCTTTGGTAAACATTTTTCTGTATTAGGGTGCTAATTAGATTACTTTCTGAATTCTCAGTTAATAAAAATATTAATATTTTATGTTTATCTACTGCTAGATACTAATAGCTGCCATGTTAAATAGAAGTTTCCTAGAACTGTATTTTATCTGGTTTTATTAGCTCTGAGCTTTGCCACAGTCAGAGAGGGCTCAGACAGGCTTTATGCTGATTTCAGCATTGCTTTGCATAGTAGTCATAACACTACGTATTAGCACACCAGGGTGCCAAGAAAATCAGAGCCCTATTATCCTAGCTATGCTCTTAGAGAGAAGTGTAGAGCCCTAAAGATCTCGTATCTGAATTGAAGCCAGACCCTCAAAAAAATGAGAGAATGACTAAAAATATCTAAATAATGTGGAATTAATGCAACAAAGAAAGTAAGGCAGCAGTAAAGGTAGGCATCAAAATACACACAGCACGGCTTTGAGTTCAGGCCAATTCTCCTGTGTCCTCGGCTGATACACTGAGGAAAATTATAACATAGGTTACTCAGAGATTTCATTTACAGTGAACTTTCTCATATTATTTGATGGTGGAGAATTGCCTGGGTGCAAATAGAAACATGTCGACATCTCCAACCAGTGAGCTGTCAGCTGGACATTAGTATCTCCAGTGAGATGTCTGAAGTGGGCTTGAGTGGGTGAAGGCAGAGTCAGGTTCTTAAATCTGGTTTTAGTAGCAATACTAACAAAAACTGATAATTATTGATGAAAAAGAAAGAAAAGTAGAAAAATGGACTTATGACACTTGCTTCTTTTACTTGTAAAGTGCTATCACAAAATTCTTAAATCTTTAGATGAAAAGCTTCTGCTCTTTATGGCTGAAAGCTGCAATGTAATAGTTTCTTGTCATCTGTGTCACAAGTTATATCAATAAAACATTTCCAAAAAACCTTATTCCAATGTTGTCACATCTGAGGAACCTGTGAGTCCACAGAGATGTCAGCAGAAAAGTGCATGCTTGTATCTGATCTCCTACAGGCTTACTATAAGTGAACACAATATTGGAATAATCTGTTCCATTGCTCCCATAATATACTTTTTTTCTGAATGTGTCACATGTGGCACATACCTTATAGCACCTTGGTAACGTGTTTAGAAGAATTATTACCACACAGGAATAGCCTGAGTTTGATGTTTTCACTGTAACTGTTGTAAAAACTCGTGCAGGGATGATTGATTTTTTTTTTTTTTTTTTTTTTTTTTAAGGCAAGTATTTAGACATGGTTCAGCAACTGCTAGGAATCCTGAACAAGATCTTTTGTATATGTTGCTCATGAACGAGCTGAAAAATTTTTATATTTCCCATAATTCCTAGAGATACCTTCATTAGGTAGACACACATCAGAGCTGAACAGCAAAAGTGAAATAGAGAACAGCAACACTGGAACACTACAGGTGCTAACAATGTTTTATAATTATCACTGTCCTATCAAATTTTGCCTGGTAAAAGTTTAACCTAAAAAAAAATGAACTATGAACTGTCACTAGAGCAAATTTCTTTGTGTTGCTTACAAATTTCAGAAGTAATAATGCATTATCCAGTGTCAGCAGCTAATAAATGCTGAATTACATATACTGATATTCATCTCTGCATATCATTAATGGTTGGCTTTTTTGAGAAAAGTCTGTTTTGGATGGAAACTTCTTCTACTAGCTGGTTCTCTCCTCGTCACATGGATCTTTTTCACAAAGACATCAACTGTTGTCTTATCCGCAACTTGTGTAAGTCACTTTATCTTAATTTTCTTTTATTTATCGGTGATCTGATTTAGCTGTGAACTTCCAATACAATATATGCAATTATATTTCATTATTCACATTGCTAATAAGGATACATTAACTGATTAATAATTATTATTATTGTAGTACTAATTAATGTAATACCAACAGCTGTACCTGAGCACATTTATTTTTATCTAGAAGGAAGAGAATCTGGGTGAGAATTTTCCCGTTATAAGGAGAGGGGATATAAATATTTTCACAAAAAGTATTTTTTCACAAAGGTTTTCCATGTTTGATCTAAACCAGGCTGTCCTCATTGCCTTGTCTGGTGTCAGTGGAGGTATGCAAATATATCCCAGGCAAAGAAAGAGCTCATTATTTCTGAAAGTGAGAAAAGGAAAGGGATATACTAATTTCAGGTCAAGCCAAGCCAAGACTGAGAACGCATGTAGGTTTTCCTAGGTCATCTGATGGCCCGTGGGACATATGAAAGTGCCACTTTGTGAGAAATTGAAAAGCCATATATATATATCTTGTGTTATTGATTCCCAAAATGGAGTGAGCCATTTAAAAAAAGACTGTGAACCTGCAGCAATGATGGAAAATGCTAGTCGAATCTCCCATCATGACTGGGAGTTAAATGCCATTATTACGTTGTTACTAAATGGAAGTGGGCTGAAGTGCAAAAAATCCAAAGTACATGTCAGTCCAGAATAATTAGGAGGATGAAAGCTGATGCCTTGATGCAGGAAGCTGTGGTGAAACTAAAATCAGGTTTTACTTGTCAGATGACAGACAATGAAAATAGTTCTGAGAACAATTTAATGGTAAACATTTGGGCCAGGAAAAATGTGGTTGATTGATGGCTTCTAAAACCAACTCTTCTCATACACCACTGAAAACCATGAGTAATTACAGTGGGGTTTAACAAGGTAGTCTATCTCCAGTCTTGTGTCAGAGAGCAGAAACTGTGGGCCAGCATCTGTAACGTAAATGCAATCTGTTACGTGATGTATGATACACATGGAGAAACAGATGTTAAATATGATAACCTTAAAAGGCTGCAGACAGGTCTCATAAACCTCACCTCAGACTTTCTCTAAACTGCAAGAGCTGCCTTAGCTGAGCATTGAAACGCAAGCAGGGTGAGATCCACCGTAGAAGAGCAGCAGCTCGTGAGTGGCTTAAAAACAGTCAGGACTGGCCCAAACCGAGCGAAAATGAAATAGCCCTGAAAATTGGGGGAGGAGTTAGCAATGGAGTGAGAGAGGGAAGTCCTGATAAAGAAACTCAGAGAAGGAAGGAAGCAAAAGCTTTTGGGGGGTGAAGGAAACAAAGGCCTTTCTCAGAAAAAATAAGAGAGGGTTTTGGGTAGTGTATTTTTGTCGAGGAGAAAGAGAATAACTAAAGCAGAATATTCACAGGCAAACGTGTTGGTTTAGCTATAAAAAGTTCAGGTTCCTGAAAAGCTCGATTTGCTTACAATGTACTTAATACAAGGAGATACTGTTCCAGTCATGCATCTGGTTGATGCTGTCACTGTGTAAGTAGTAAGGAAAGGAAGAAATAACAGCAACAAACAAGTCAGCTATGCTCTTGAATACAAAGCTTTGCTAATTTTTGTCACTAAATAAAATCACGGTAAAATAGTGTTATTGAATTTCAAGGAATTTTGGAACTCCTCTTCAGAAGAAAATTTCAACTGATATTAAAACAGTGACCATTTCAACAAAATCAGACCATAATATTAAAATATAAAAAAAAGTCAAGATTGATTTCTTTTAGGAACATGCTTCATCTTTTATTCTCTCATGACATTTGTACCAGGTTACACAATATAGTGTCCACTACCATGGGCATGTCATCCTTTTATCTGTTATAGAGCATGATAACCTTTGTTCTGTTATTAAAATCATTAAAATGTGCAGCTTAGCTTTTTTAAACATCATGGTTTTTATAATAAATTATTTTCTGAGTGCTGTAATGAAACTGTTTAGTACTGTGACACTCTGATTACAGAAAAATAAAATCTTTCAGTGTACTAATTAGAGGCACAGCTGAATTACTATGAAATAATTTTTTCCTCAGTGTTGAAAACAGCTGCTCCTGCTCAACTCTTACGTTATGTCATAACATGGCATGTTATGTCATACTGTACTCATCACTGAGGTTTTAACTAATGCTTTTCATTTCACATCTACGGCAGACAACTGCACACAGTCTTTTTCAGTGATTCTCTTGTTAAACTTTGGTAACCTGCTGACATTTGAGCCCTGATTTAGACACCTGAGGGCTTGGCCTTTTCTTTTCATATGCAATAACCTCATTATTACTCTCTTAAATCACCCAGAGAAAAAGATAATACAAGGAACTTGTTTGCCGATATAGAAGCATTCATTATATTGAATTTTTAAATGATTTGATTTTGCACAAAGCTATGTCCTTTTTGCACGTATTCATAATTAATGACAGTCATTTTCTCTTTCTTTTTTATGCTAAGGTTATTTTGAACAGCACATCGGTTCAAAAAGTTTCAGGAGAGAACTTTTATGAACACTCTTGGGTCACCGATGACAAGATCGCTATATAATTCTAATACATTATCTTACAAGCAGTCCCTTGATGTCTCCACTATAGTCTAAACACTGTCTGATTTGATTTCTTCTATTTACAAATGAACTCCTCTGTTCCAGAGTTTAAATATGTTCTACATGTCTGGATTTAATTTATTCCAATAAATGAAACTTTTCAATAAAAGCTGCACTTTGAGTTATAAACATACCGGGATAATCCAAAGTCAAATGAAGTTTTGTGTGCGTGTTTCTGAGCACGGAACATCATCCATCAAACACAGCGTAAGCTTGTAGCCCACGGGACGGTGGATCACCATCCCTGGGAGATGTCAAGGCCTGGCAGGGTAATTAGCCTCCCTTAGCAGGAGGGCTCAGAGGCCCTTCCTGCACAGGATTTGCCGTCGTCTGGTAAAAGGCAGAAGCGTGTCAACGCTCGGGAGAGTTCGGAGCGGTTTGATCACGCAGCAGCTGCCGGGTGGCTGACAGCCAGCCCTCGAGTCCCAGCAGCACCCCCAACCCCGCTCCTGATCCACCTCCCCTGCCCGAGTGCCTTTTCCCCCAGTTTTTATTCTTCCCAAGCTCCAGGAGCCCTAATTCCTCAGTCCAAACCTAGGTGGTATTTTCTTCAGTGTTGCTGCTTGATCATGGTAGAAATTTGAATGACTGAGCTTTTTTTTTTTTTTAATCTACTGCAAGCCCAGCAGTTGGCTACAGCCAGGTCCAGCCCATGCCCTTTGCAGGGTGGGGCTGAAGAAATTACATTAGGAATAAAATGTTTTGAGGCTAATTTTCTGAGTAAAGTGTTTTGTGTTGCTTGGATAAAATAATCCCAAAGGGAGCTTCTTAGGACAATCTTCCAGTTTTCTAAGAGCAAGGATATCTAAAAGCTAGAGCAGATTGCGGAAAATATAGATTTTCTGTGAAGTAAAGGCTTTCAAATATGATTAAATAAACATCTACCAGTAATGCTTTCAGGGCAGGTGACCCTGGCTTGTGTTAGTGATGGACTGAATAGATGTGTTACATCTTTTCTTCCTTTTATTTATTCTTTGACAGGTTTTTTTTCCATTTTTTTAATGCCAGTTTTGACACTTAGATGAATTTCACTGGCTTGTGTTTTGAAAATTTTTGATAAGATTAAAAAAAATACACTTAAGTTTCCTGCAGTTTGTTGAAGTTGACTTGCGGGACATAAGGTCAACAAATGTAGCAAATATTTTTAGATTTTCAGTAAGAGCAATTGAGAACATGCCTATGCCATAGAAAAAATGCAACAGCCAAACTTACTTGATAGTTTACAAGGTAGTTACAAGCTTTTGGTTGAAACAGCTTTGTGCAGTAAAGAGCTATTTGCTATGACATAACTTCAAATGTTATTGACTTCAGTGGTTAAAATTTATGGGCTTTGTCTTTTCTTGAGTGACCCATACCATAATCTCACTATGAAAATTTAATGGCCAAATTCTTGTAACTGCTGTCACAGTAATGTGACACCTTATTGCATGTTGCATCTCCACGGTTTCTTAGGGGACAGATATGGTTATACAAAGAACAAATTTTTAAAATATCATTTTGCCTGATGCACTTGCACAGTGAATCATTGCAGATGGCTTCATCTGGATTGTGTTTCTAGGTGACTTGTTTTCTTGGGCTGCAATATCACATAGTGCATCACATAGTCTCTTACATTACAAATTATATGTAAATAGAGATGTATGAATTCAGGGGATTTTGAACTCACTGCTCTTCTACTTGCATGTTTCCATCACTGAGCTCTAGGTAATAATAAAAACAACACTGAAAAAAATTTTTTTAGCTTAGGTGAAGTGAATCTTGTCCTTTCCACAGTTTTCATGAAAATGATCCCTTTGAGTAGCAGCTGCCAGCTGCTGCATCACTGTCTATCTGTGATGCGAGCGGGGACGGTGCCCAGAGCCGGCCGTGCACGGAACCAGAGGTGCTCAAAAGGGACAGGGTGTGCTGGGAATTGCATCTTCAGCACTTTTGCAACACTCTTTTCCTCTCCTCCAAGTAAAAAATAATTTCACTTCCATGAAATCATTGCAATTAATTCCTATGTCAATTGCTTCATCTGAGGGAACTGTGTTCTCCGCTCCTTAGTGCGCCCCTACAAAGAGGAGAGGGTGTACACTCTACTAACCCTTTCAGATAAAGAAAAAAATGTTTCTCTTCTGTTTCACAGTCCACACATACATGATTTTCAGGGGTGACGTTATTAAACATATGTTGTTTATTATTATCTCTGGGTGAGGGAGAGGCCTAATACCTGCCAACAAAAAAAAAATGTGAATTTTTTTCCCTTGCGCATACCGTCACTGCTTTTCTGGTCTGTCAATCAGACTGGTCCTCAGGAAAATTTTTTGCCCATAGCTTTTCTAAAAATATAGAGACAATTCATATTGCTAATATAATACTTTGACAGTTCCATTAAGCTTTCTAATCAGAAAAAGGATGATAAAATTTTGGGAAAAAATCCCAAGCTAATAATTTCAAAGTTTTACTAAATGAAATGCATTCATCTTTTTAAAAATTTAATATTAAACAACCTCAAACTTTAGGAGCCAAGAATAAGTGGAGGTTTTAATTTCACAAGAAAACCTTTAGTTTTCTGTTTTAGTTCAAAATGTTTTAAAATATTTTTGTTAAAAACAAGCCAAAATTATTTCCCCTGATTTTTCAGAACTGATAGATAAACAGAAAATCAGTCCATATGATTCCTAGGTTATCTGAACTCTTTGTTGTTACTCTTATGCTTCCAGTTTCATTCTCCTGTTTTGAGAAGCAGTTACTTATTTTATTAAAAATCGAAACAGACCTTAGCAACATGAAAGTAATAAAGAAATTCAATGGATTGCATTCACTCAACAGGGTAAAATTCCTGAAGCCTGAAAAGTTCCTGCACTGGAGAATGAAAGGCCACTAATAACCTATTGTCCTTGAGAGCAACACTGAAAATAAAGAGGAAAAAAAGATTTTCTTTGATTTGAAGTGGTGTTTCATTTTCCCTCTCTTGAATAAACTGCAGCAGACGTGCAAAAAAACACAAAAAAAAAAAAAAAAACACCAAAAATTGCTCCACAACAAGTTAACGAGATCTTTGAAGAAGAAAACATACATCTTTCACTATGGTCCCGTTGTGATAAACCTTTAGTCTTATTCTTCTTCAAGGGCTTGCAAGTGATACTTGAAGGCCAATAAAAGTGAAGACTTGCTGATGCAGTTGGAGTTTAAAAGGAAAAGAAAGAGCTGGTGTCGGTTGTATCACCTCATCGTCAAGGTTTGCATCCTTTCCTGTAAATATTGTAATATTTAGCTAAAGTCTAGTCATGTGGGTTTTTTTTTTTTTTTTTCTCATATATCTAGTGAGGAAAAAATTCTCTTTTCTTTGTAAAATTTGTAACTCATACTTAATGAAGGTACTGCTTTGCTTGGCACACAGCCTAGGACAAGGACTAGGAAGTTACTTTGAATGTGCATAAGTGACATTCCACATTTCACAGACTTATTGCATCTTTCTTGATCTATTGCCTTTTGTCATCTGGGGTCTCATCCTGAAGTCCTTACAAAGGGAAAATTCCCTCTGACTTAAAAGCTAAGCAAAGCCTTTATGAATAAATCACCTGAGCTTTTAGTGCCATTGGTCACTGAACCAAACTTCCCAATCATTGCAGACTTTTTGGTAACAGGAGTGTGCTACGAAGCTTTGCTGCTTGGCATTGCTATTGCAGCATATTCCAAGCCCTGCTCCTGTTTGTTGTGTCTTTACTAATTCCCTTTATCTTTTCACTGCTTGGCTTTTCCAGATTAAGTAAGCTTACGACAACTGGTTTAATCTCTGTATTTAAATATTTAAACCATTTGTCCTACCCGGGATTTTCCCCTTATTATAAAAATTACAATCAGAAAGAAAGAATGTTGGAAGCTAAAGAGAAAATAAAATAATTTAAGGGGTATTTTACTTTTATTGAAGCAGCTTAAACAAATGCAGCATCTTGCTGTTACTGACATAAATGGTTTATATTGTTTAAAGTAGGAGCAAGATTCTCATGGGTGTAATCGAGGGACTGTGAGCCCAGGCAGCTTTCCCATTCACAGCAGCTGAGGAAGTTGTCCTCAATTTTTAAGTAACGTGAAATACTATTAGTGTCTGATGGAAATAACGAAGGGGATAATCAGGCGTTTGATGGTAGAAATGGGTGGAAAAGTCCAATAAGCTTTTATGAAAGCTATGCTGAGATTTCTTCAGATGTATTAATAACAAAACCAAATCATTTCATTATAAGCATGATTATTGCAAGAACTATTACACATCCTTCTTTAGCTGTTGCATTACAATTATTTGAAGGCAAAAGTAAAGAGCTGCAAATTAACAAACTTTGAATATTGTTTTTAAACCTCAAGACTTTTTACTTTCTTGTCTGAGAGACATAGAAAATTTCAGAGCTCACAGATAATTTTCTCTACTCTCTAAAATCAAAGCAGCTTTTATTTAAATATCTAGAAAATGCAAGTGAAATACAGCAATGTTTGTGATGTTACTCCTATTGACAGTAACTTTCAAATTTGCAGCTGAACAGATTAACGTATTCTCTCCTTGATTCATTCTAACTTCTCCCAAAAGATTCTCCGATATTTCTTTAAAAATGTAAGTCAGAGGATGGATGTGTGTGGCCCTGGGGTTGAGATGAAGAGCCCGACATCAAAGTTCAGGATCTGACCATGCCACAGCCTATTTTATATGAACTTGGACAAGTCTTTCTGCACAGCTCTGTGTCTGTGAAAGAGAGCGGTGATAATTTTTCTTCCATATGTTTTATCTCTTTCATTCATTCCATCAGATTGAGTGTCAGTGTATGTCTCATTAAGAAGCAGAGCACCTAGTACAGGAGAGCCTAAATTGCTGTTCACTCTTTCAAAAGCAGTAATACAAAGAGATTCAGCATTAGATTAATAAATGTAATGTGTCCCGAAATGAGGGAAATAATTTCTACAGTAAGCATCTTTATTTTCCTTGGGAAACTTTACAGGGACATTCGGAGTCACTGATGAGCAATAGAAGCAATGTTAAAAGACCAATAAAATACATGAAAGTCAACATAGACAGATGCCAGCAGGTCACCTTAGATGGTTTTGTTTAAATTAAAAAGAAATATGAAACAATTTAAAATTGGCCTTTCTGCTAGATAATTCTTTAGAGAATTGATTAGTAATCTCACAGGCTACCCTTTTCTTTGGCTTAGTAATTTACAACTCGTATCATCCATCTACCACCAAAACATATAAGATCAGAAGCTACCACAAATCAGGAGCTAGATAAGATCACAGCATACTCGCTCATTTTTAACAAAATGCACAGAAGTTGACAAATTTGAGGTTCTAGAGTAGTGTTGGGGTCGAGGACAGACTGCACAAGGACAGATGTTTTTCAGAAGTACAACATCCTTGTGCAGTGATGTCCAAAAGTCTGAGAACTCAATACAGACTACTTATATTTTTAAAATTACCCAGTTCCAGTTCCAAGAAAAAAATAAAATGTAATAGAGGCAATTTCCACTGTGAAATGTGAGTGAGCGGGTGTAAACAGTTATAGAGGTGCAGGCTTCGGTTTCTCTGAAATTAGATTCTTGAGGGCTTAATCCTGACCTTTCCTGTTTAAACATACTATCCTGACCATATTTATAAATATATTTATGGCATATATATTCATACTGTTTATGTACTCAGAGAATTATCTTCCAGTCTCAGAGACTGATCATCTGGCAGTGTTATCATTCTTCTTCCTAGCCAAAAAAAAAAAAAAAAAAAAAATCAAGCTGGCAGAATACATAAGTTAGCAGTTATAAAACATCGCTACATTTTTTTAAAACGAATTGCTAATAATAATTAAAAAAAAAGGTATCCACTGCCTGGCATATATTTTAAATGCTCTTAATTCTTGAGTATGCAGAGTGACAGACTTTGCAGCTTGTAATATTAAGGCATGTTCTGCAGCACTGCCTACACAAGAATTTGCACAAGATGGGGCTGAGAGGTAGCTGCATGCTGACATGTTCGCAGCTAAATCCTAATCTTAAATTTTGCTGAACAATCTCCTGCAGCCTTCCATTACCACTGCAGAACTTTGAAATTGGATCGGCTATGGCTTTTCTGATGAGGAGAACATGATGTGATTTTTATTGTACACAGCCAGCTATAGAGTGCCAGGTTATACTGTAATCAGTTTTAATACTGATTTTTAATTATAACTTTGCAGTAAGGTGTAGTGATCGATAAAGTAGTCTGTTTTGTCTGAGTTCCACAAGAGACAATGGCTATCATTCCTCTAGAGAGCAATTCACTAAAAAAAAAAAAAAAAAAAAAAAAAAAAAAAAAGAAGAAAAAAAGGAAAAAAAAAGTGGAAGCCTTTTATTCCTCCTTGAAAAAGGGATGTAATGTATTTCCTTACTGCTCAGAAAATTCACCTTATTTTTTAGGTAACATAAGTCTTACCATCATCTCTTATTTTCTGTCATGAGCAGAATGGTTTATGTAGTCTCTTTGAAACAGCCCTTGTTTGCTTGCAATGTGTCAGTGGGTAGGTCTTGATTTGTATCTGCATTTGCCATTTGTCACGTTCATTTGCTGAAAATCCCTTGGTGCCACAATACAGGCCATTGTAGCAACTAATCTTTATTCCACATACACTCCTCGGAGTTTCCTTTTTTCATCCAACTGGACATTTTCCATGTTATTGTCAGTGTTTTATGAATTCAGCTAATTATAGACTCCAGAAGGTGGGCAACAGAGTCACGGAGTGGCAGGGTGGTGGGAGATGCTCCTTCCCCAGCTGTGCACCCTTTCTCAAGGGTCTGAAAATGCGCTTGCAATTACCCAGTAATTATCCATACATGCTTCTTGCACAGGGAAGGCAGGTGCTGCTACCAGTCTGGGGAGAAAAATCCCTTTATTTCTAAGAGAACTCTTAAATGGTTTGCTGCATTGCAACGTGGAATGATAAAGATCTGTGAAGGGGGGCAAGGTAATCCAGAACTACAAGGGTCACACTTCAAGGGACTGACTGTGCACCTAAAATAGGGAACACTCTTGGAAAATTAGTAGTGGCTACTTTATTCTAATTATTAATATCCTGATTTATATTTTAAGGAACTGAAGTGATTTACTGGAATATATGAAGCAAAAACGCTGCTTTGGACGTGCTGTGCAGGTGAACTTTGCTTTAAAGAAAGAAGAAATAAAATCCTCTATACTGCATTGTCATCACAGAGTGGTATTTATTCACTATCTCATTAATCTTTAGTAACAAATATTAACATACTACAGAAAGTACTGTAAGCCAAACATTGCATTTTTCCTTAAAGATCTGCTTAGACTTGTGAGTTTAGAGGACTTTTATCAGGAGATATTACTTGATAGTCATATTTTCGTCACCCTTCTAGCTTAAGCCAAAACTCTGCATGAATTTCAGTTTTGTTTTTGCTTATCTCCTCTTTGGGTGGCCATTGCTGAGCTTTAGGACTTAATGTCATATTAAGCATGAGGCATAGTTTACCTGAGAAATATTTAATAAGAAATACGCTTAAAGAACAATTATAAAGTTATCATAATACTATATACAGTTACTAAACTTGGAAAGACCTCTTTCAGAATGAATTTTAAAAGGCTTCATATATTAATGTTGCATATTAATGTTGTAATTTCTATATTTTTTTTAAGGATTCCCAAGCATCTTTCTTATGCTTTTCTATATACATTGTTTTAAATAAATAGTATGTTTTTCATTAAATGAGTAAACTTTTCTTCTCCAAACTAAACACGTAATGTTTAGGTTATTAGGATTTTCACCTGCAGGAAACTCTATATTCTAAATGTTGTGTGCTCCATAGGGACAACTGAAAGAGCCTAAATAGGCAGCGATTTCTTAGTTTACGCCAGCAGCTATGTTTGTTATCATCCCTTGAAGTGACAGCTGTTCATCATGTATTCTTTGTCTCTGTTTCACAGATTTAACTCAAAATTGCCTTTTGCTTCTCTTAAATGGATTGTTAGAAAATCAAAGTTATAAATAATCCATCTCTGATAAGATTACCTCAAGAATATGATGCCCAAATGAGCAGATCCTTTTTCAGTAAACTAACAGAACCGTAGGCAGTGTAGACATCTCCAGAAAAACTACTTCAGATTTATACTGCCATCAGTCTTGCACAAAAAGACTAAGGGAAAATTACAGTTAAAAAAACCACAAACTCACACTTAATCTTTCAAATTAGTGTGTAGTTGGAATAAAAATGTTGATTAAGATTGCTAAAGAAAGATATCTTTGCCAAGGAAAATAGCATTACTGTTGCAATACTCCAGGTTTGAGGATTTGGGTTTTTTTTATAGTGAACATAACTCATTGTATTCAAAAGACTTTTTCTTAGGCCAAGGTAATACTGGAAGATGCAGCTCAACAGCACAAGGATGAAAAAAATATACTTTTGCTGGGATAAGCAAGGTTTCTCTTTTTTTTCTTTTTTCTTTTTCCTTTTTCAGATGAGAGAGACTAGAAAATTGATCCAAATGAAAGTTTCATGTTTCATGTAGGACTACACCATACACTTTTTTCCAAAGGTTAATAAAGCAAGGGCTACCTAAAATAAAAGCAGGCAAACAAACAAACAAAAACTCTGTTGGACGAGATCACTTCTCAGGAAATATAATAAACACATGAAATCTGATATACCACAAGGAAAATAAAGATTCATATTTTATTCATGGATTCATCAATGGTTTCAAGAGACTACCAGCACAGGCAGATTTTTTATGCCACATTAATATTTTATTGGTTTTTATGGAAGGAAAAAAAATGAACAGTGAGGATAAAATGGTACAAATAACATTTAAAAGACAGAGGAAGAAAGGGGATTTTGAATTAATAAGACTGAACAGACACGAGAGGGAAATGGTCAAAATATACCGGACAGGTATGGGCATCACATGCAAGCAGGATCTTCACACAGAGCTCACAAGGCTTCTCTTTCCTTGTTTCCATGTGTAAGAAACTCATCAGACTTGGTTCTGACAGCAGCCAGATTTGTATTCAGAAAAGTGGGAAAAATGAATGGCCAGAGAGAGTGAAAAAAAAAAAAAAAAAAAAAAAAAACAAAACACAAACCAAAACCAGTGTATCTGAACCTAATTAAACTTTTTTCAAGAGAAATAGCAAGTGAGGAAACAGATGGGCATGCCAGGGCCCAGAAAAGTGCCTGTCCTGGTGCTTCCCCTATCCCTGCACCATTTCAAACTGTTTTGCAGCTAAGTGGGACTTTTCCCTCAAAATTGTGCTCTCACACACAGAGATCAAGGATGACTATCTCAGTAAGGCCGTACCCTCCTTCTCTCACCCCTGGCAGCTGCTGCACATTCAGCTCATCTGTTGAGAATGGTGTAGCCACAGCAGCACAAAATTTTCCAAAGTGGAAGATGTCTTTACTCCTTAAAGGATCACAACCTCTTCCAACTTTGAACAATTTTTTTTTTTTTTTTCCTAGCAGAGGTATTACAGCTAAAAAATTATAGATCATTGTTTCTTATTTACAGTGGGAAGTCCATGCCACAGCCAAAACTCGCTGGAGAAATAAGTAATTTCTTTTAAGTGGCAGAAAGTGTATTGTTAAAATGATAAGAAAACGAGGAGGCAAAATTAAAGTGCTTTGTCCAAGATGATATAGCTGTTCTACAGCTGGCCGGAGAGCTGATCTGGGATCCGGGAGGGGGTGTGAGCTGTGCAGAGGCAGCGCTGGCTTCACTGCCGGGGCACTGAGACGCTCAGCTCCCACCCGGCACCATCTCTGGGGGGAAACCAAGGAACCCCTGAGCAATGGAGGTTTGACAGACTTAAATTCAGCTTTAACCCAGCTAAAATAACTCTAGCTCTAGTTATTTCTAGAGGCTGGATTTGCTCCTCATATATACTCCCATCAGGATGGCTTCACAAAAGATTATTTCAGACCTCCAAGTCCCTGCTCATTATTCCCCAAGTACCAAGCCAAGTAAGATGGTTTGCAGACAATATTTGTGTGCAGGATCCTGCATCCTTTATCCTTCATATCACAAAATGATTAAGAAGGCTACAATATATTTTGCTATGTATTCTATCACATTATAGTTTTTAAAAATATTATCTCTGACTATGTATAACCTGTCCTGGATGGAAACGAAATAAATTCCTGAGACTGTTTGATCTACGAAACTTCATTGCATTGGTGAATAAGCCCTACCTGCAATATATAAATGTCCTATACTCTTCCCTTACACTTCAGGCTCTCATATTTCTGCAAAAATATATTATACAAGCGTGGTCTGCCATTGTGGAGTAAGAAAACAACTTGGGGGTATTCATAGACGTAGACCGTTTAAATTTATTTCTCCAAATATGTAAAGAAAATTGATCCTGGAAGACTTATGTATTACTGTAATTAGTTAGCCAAATAATTACATCATAGTACTTAATGTTTTTGTTTCTTTGAAAGGGGTCTCCCGAAGCTACTAGACTCAAAATGTGTCCAGTGTAAACAGAAATAGGTACAATCTAAATTCTATCTGTGTTTAAATTTGGTTTAATCTGGAAGTCTGCTGATCCAGCTACTCCAAACTTACACTGAGGCAACTGTTAGCACAATTTCTCCCACAGTTAAATCAATTTAAACATTTTCCATAAATGATTTAAATGTTCTCATTTCCATAGACATAAATCCATCAGCAACAATTTAAAAATTTTCATATTTTTAACAAAATGTTCAAGACTTCATATTAATTTATATTTAAAACCCTTTACAAATTTTGAAAATGCTAGCTGTTTCTCCATAATTTTATAGTAGAATAACAAGATATACTGAGATCAAGAAAAATTAAGAAAGAAAACTTATTATATTTTAAATAATTTAAGGATTGTGGCACACAATTTATATATAAAAGCATCTTGTTAATCTAATAACACGACAACTATGCAGTAATCCATAACAGTATCTTTGCAATGAAAAGAACATTTAATTCTGAATGCGAAATTAAAAAAATATACCCAGCATTTATCATCTATTCTTTGGTGATAATTGTTAGCATTTATTATTTGTGCTATAGCCATAATTACCTCTGGGAATGAGAGTTTAGCATTATAAAAGCATATAGGAAGATTCAAATCCTCCCCTGAGGAGTTTACAACCTACTTCTTTTACCATGAATTGTAGGAAATGGACTGTTTTTCTCCTTAGAAATGTGTTTTGGGTTTATTTTTTGTTTGTTTGTTTTTTAGCCCCTAGTAATCAACTCTAATTTAACATCACTGACTATGATGAACTATGAGAGGATGAGTATGGTGTCACACAGGCAGGAGGCTGTGCCTGTCCTACATGGACACCAGAAGCCTTGTTCCATGTTAGGAAACAAGTTACATTTGACAAAGTCGTTCTTCCCATCCACATTTTCTTTTAAGCCATTCTTACACACGCTTTGGCCTCTACTGGGAATCACTTCAGCCCCAGGATTCCAATAACACATGCACTTTACTCAAGCACTATATATTGCTCATTGAGAGTGCTTCATCCGTGCTTGCAGAAGGAGACACTTCTCGTATGGTTGGCCGAGGGGAAAAGGCAGCCAATCTATTTCTGATAATGGATCAAACGTGGATTAATTCCTAGTCTGGACATGGGGCCCAGATACACCATGCCAAATTGTTGCCGCTCAACTGAAAGGGAGCTTCTGAGAACGTCTCTATGGGGTGGAGAGAGGTAAAGGGTGCCTCGTTCCATTAAAGATGTGATTTTCCTTCTGAAGACTGTTATTTCTGCTATACCTATGCCACTCTAAGGTCATGTGGGATTCATCCAGGCTTGGGGAGATGTGGGTAACAGCATTAATTTTGAAAAGAGAAGGTTTTTTTTTCTATTTTAGGAAATTTAATATAAGCTGGTTTGGATAGAGGCCATTTCTGTCAAGTGTTTTTAAAGCACTTTAATTGTGTGCCTTGTCCATGACAAAGTACTACAGCAATAAGACAAGAATAATTGATGTGTGAATCCTTTTCTTCCATCTCCTCTATCTAGTCCCCTGTTGTTTACTCTGCCACCATATCCCACCCGAGACAAAGGATTAATGCCAGTAATGTCAGGTCCTCCGACTTTATGATACTACCTCAGAGACTGACCTCCGAGGTTGCTCAAGAAATAATATGAATAGTATCAATAAATGCATCTGCTGTCTGTGCTGCAGTTATAAGGTGCTCGGTATAGTTCAATATGTAAAGATTCTTGTTCTTTTATATAGTTTTTTATAGTCTCCATATACAGTCTGTGTATATAATTGTATAATTCTAATGTTAGGAATGAAACAGGTCTTTTACTTTGAAGATCTTGGAATGGATATTGGGTTTATCAGTGTTGGCTCCTGATGTTTTCAGCTTGCTGCATCAGAATTTCTCTCTTTGATGGGTTCACAGATCTCCTCATGTCTCAGATCAGTTTTCTATCCTACCTGGTCCTGGATAACCTAAACCAAAATATTTTGGCCTGATTTCTATCTTATTTTATGACTGAAGTTATTGTTCCTTGATCCTAGCATTTTTTTTGAAAATGGGAACAAAATTTGATATATTTAACTGTGGAATACACTTTCAAAACAAAATAGTGTTGGTGTATGTCCAAAGATTAAAACTCTGGGGTTCAAATCCCACATTTTTTCCTTTTTTTTCCCTTCTTTTTTAAACTTTTTTATTTTTTTTCTTTTCACATAATCATATTAGTAGAAGTATGGACTGGAAAGGACCTCTGGAGGACTCTTAAGTGCAATCTCCTGCCTGATGCATGACTGTCACCAGCATGATATCAGGTCAGCAGTGGCTTTCTGAGTGGGTCTTTAAATTTCCCAAGTCTGGAGATGTCACAGTTACTCTGGGTGACCTGGTCCAGTGCTGCCTAGTCAGGAAGTCTCTATAATGTCTGGCTGTTTCCCAGCTGACAGCACCGACAAGAGTTTGGCTCCATAGTTTTATCATTTCCTTTCCAGAGAACCTCTCAGGCAAGATTGGACCACACTAAGGGGCTAATCATCCAACCCAGCCTCCTTGGCTTTCAGAGGAGGAGGTTGGGGAAAGTCCATGTAGGCTCTTATGTCAGCATGGAGATGAGACAGGTTAGCCAAGCATGGGTTGCTCTTGGTAAACCCTTGTTGGCTGAAGGACATCTCATCCTTCCCACATTATGCAATGAATTCGATGAGGATATGTTCAAGGTCCTTTCTGGGGACTGCAGGGAAGCAGACCAGCCTCCATCAGCTCCGCTAAAGCTGGATATTGCCATTGAATGTGAAACACATCAGCCGATCTACCTCTACAGAAAAAAATGCCCTGAGAAATGGAGCTTAATTTCTTTGAGATATCATAACCATCTCATATATTGCTGCACTACTTTACTAATTATAACAACAGCTACATATTTATTTCCTCTTTCAGTAGTTTCTAAATAAGTTCTTAGCTTCCCAGCTAAAGCTTTACAGTTCAATCTCTCCTGGAGCACTAGGAAAAAAAAAAAAAAAAAAAAAAAAACAGTCATTTGCTGGAATCATGAGCAGCTAATTTGCTGAGTTTAGTGTCATGAAGCCTGAAGATAATCAATCCAGTTCTTCTCTACATATATGAATGCAATACAGCACGCTGAGTATGGTAAATTATGCTGTTCAAAACAAGATGAAAAATCTTATCAGGTGAAACTGTAGATAAATCTTCACTGGCAGAACATTATGCTTCAGAATATCTCCAGATCCTTAGAAGACTTTCTCAGTGTCTCACAGTCAAAATCCATGCACAGTTGGATAATTACACTGAATTAGGATATGTTTATGTTTTTGTCTAGAATAGCAGTTAAATTTACAGCACAACTTTCCAGATTGCTGCAAGTTTTCCTCCTCCAAGTTCAAGAAGTAATTTGGACATAAATAAGTTCACATGGAAATGTTTAACTTTTATGAAAATTCCTTGCTCTTTACTGATTCTCTGTTTTCTTCCATGTACAATTTTTTTTTTTGAGCATTATCTAGTTCTTTCTTACATGAGATATATTATAGCAAAGTTCATCTTCTGTGCATCTAGAAGCCCTCTTTTCTGTTTCATCCAGCCATATCTAAAACAGATTTCTTAGATACATCAGTCAGTAGAAGTCCTTTTCTCTATCAAGCACATAGCTTATCTCATTTCAGGCACTGAGACAGATGATATAAATGTGAGCTGAGCTGGGCAATATAAAACTGCCTAAAATCCTTCTGAGGCTGTATAACTTCATAATTCTCCTGAGGTTCACTGAACAGTCATTTTTCTCTTTCTTCCTCCTTCTTTTAGGTGGGTTTAACTGACGTGACCAAAACTTACTGCCTGGAAGTAAAAAGGAAAAAACCTACTGTATATTTTACAGCTAGGTTGTAATTGGAGAACTGCACTTTACTAGACCTGCTGTAAAACCCCTTCATGGACTTCTGAGCAGTGAAATATATACAGACTTCAGATGAAAAAAACCCAAACAAACAAACAAACAAAAAAAACAAAACAAAACAAAAAAAACCAATCAAACAAAAAAAAAAAAAAACAAAAAAAAAAAAAAACAAACAAACAAACAAACAAACAAAAAAAAACCCACAACAAATAGAGGAACCATTTCCACACAGTTGACATTTAGGGCTGTACTGGGTCTTTAAAGTAAAATCCTGAGTAGGGAATTGATTCACAATGTCCCTCAAAATGCCGAAGAGTTATGACTCTTCAAGGTCTGGAAAAGGAAGATTTGGGGCAGTTTGTACCCTCTCTGGTATTAATAGCTTGCTGCATGATGACACTTCTTCACAGTTGTCCAGAAACTATTTGGGAACCCAGAAATGTTCCATATTTTGTTCTCTTCAGGTTCAGGTTTTATACTCTGCTATGAATAGCAGCTCTTTTGAAAACAAACAGACAAAGCAACCAGCAATATCTTTTCCAAAGTTAAAGTCCCTTGGTCAAGTTTTAGGTACCTACAAAGCAAATGGCTTCCTTCTTCAGTCCCCTGCAGTAGTTCCATGGTAGCAAACAAAGCCAGGTTGCCTACTGGAGAGCACAAAAGGGAAAGGTAAGTTTCTGAATTCAAGTACTTGAGCTTGAACAATTTTTCATGCATCAATATTTGTTGCTTTTTTTCAATTAATGGTTGTGTATACTTTGAGAAATAAAACCTGAAATAACCTTTGATTGCAAATTTTCAGATAAGCTCTTTTAAACAGAAAAACAAATGAACAGATTGTTCAGCCTCACCAGTTCTTTTCAAGTGCATATGTAAGGTCACAGGATTAGAGCAGACTCATATTAAAACACTGTGGCCCACTGGCCTCTGTACAGAAAAAATAAAAAAGAAAAGAAGTGTTATTCAGCCTTATTGCACTGATACACCTTCTCATGGCATCTGTAATGCTTGCATGCATCCAAATCAAAGAGTAAAAACTAGTGTAACAGTGTTGTGCTCTCTAATTAGAGAATTGTGAATAATACTGGTAATAAAAATAGCGTCATAAAAGGGTAAGAAAATTGCTTCCCCATAATAAAAAATGTCTCCATTGGGGTCACATTTAGATTTTATGTACTGACAAGGAAATCAGTCTCAGTAATATATTGTTAACTGACTTTTCCTCTGATCCTGAAATGTCTTCTCCACTCACATACATATTTCTAGCTTGTTAGGGAGGCAGCATGACAGTACAAAGGACTGAGATGTATGTCTGTGCATTGTAAGCATAACTTTTAGATGCTCTGAGTCAGGACTTTATAATCAGATAGCAGAGCTAAGTAAATGGTTATGTTCTACATCTTCCCCCAAAATAATAAAAGGCAAGTCTGAAGCATCTCTGGATAGAGGGAGAGTGTGCACAGCTCTTTTGAGTTTTTAAAATGTATGATTGGAAATATCTGCTGCTTTTTTGTCTCATGTTCCTCAAAATCTGATCAAACGCTAAAGATGATCTGAATTTACATGGGGGAAAAAAAGCACATACTTCCGCCATTATCTCCTTTTCTGCTTCCTTATAAATCCAAACTGGATAGCATCCAATTTCTCATCGCAACTGCCTCTGGAAATGAAAGAGAGCCTGAATAGAGGAGGAGATGAGCTGCTTTAAATGCTTTTTCATAGTTCTTCTCACTGCTATGAAAGCTTCATTAAAAGCTGCAGCTTGCTTGTTTTCTAACTCTTCCAAAGTAATAAGCATATAATTGTGCTGAAAACTTGGGAGGAGTGTATCACTGCAAGCCATTATGACATCGTTTTATTTCAAGGTCCTTTTGCATTTTCTTGGGAATCAGAGACCTCTGTCACTCACATCTGAAGAAAATTCAGTATAGTGTCTTTTTAAAGAGGACATTGAAAATTTGCAATGTCAATATGTCTACATAAATTGCTTCTTCATAGACTATTGACTGTGAGCACATGTTGTGTAGCATAACAATTATTTTGCTTTTTTTTTGTCTTAACCTACATTCAAAATATGTCAGATACAATTCTCACTGCTAACATACTAGGAGTCCTTTTGTGTTTATTTTGATTTGTTGAGATGGAGAAACATGAGTAATGATGAAGAAAATTCATGATGTCAGAATTTATTACAACTTATTCTAAAAAGTTCAGCTACAGTGCTAAGATCCACACATGCTATAAATGATTACATAGGCTTCCTTCTAATATCTACTGTGGTGCAAAACAATCTTGCTTGCAGATGATAATAACTGTTTTTTGAAACAGCTGGAAGGGATCTCAGACTGCACAGCTAGATGCATGCTTTTCATAACACTGAGGATGACAACAACAGTCAAAACTCTTAAATCACCTTCCAAAATGACAGTCCTTCAGTATCGAAAATCCACTTCATGGACTCACCAAATTCAATCCAATCTCGTATTTACCTATGAAGTTCCACTTTTGAAGTCCTGGGACATACTCTGTATGCATGATGGAAGAAAACAGAGACTTTTGCATTGTTCGAGGTTGAAGCACTGTGTTATCTCTCTTCTGATTTGCCCCAGAATGACAGCCCCAGGCATCCTTGTGTGCAACACAGTGTGGAAGGAACATGGTATTTACAAGATTTTAGATAACTCCCACCTAAAATGGAAGGGTAATTCTTGGGATGAACTTATATTAGCCAAGTAAGCCTAATGGGAACTCTGACAAAGGTATTTAGAAAATTAGATTCAGTTTCTGTTAAATTGAATGTACGTTTCTGTAGAATATATTTTCTGTGGAATCTGTTTCCTAGCCATGTTTCCTTGTCTTCTTTCAGGCTGCAGCATTAATTACCCTATGTAAAGATCACAGCACCCAAATAGTCATTCTGAATCTCTGTTCCATCTTTTTGTTTCTAGTTTTCTCTGGGATCTCAGTGAAAAATCCCTTCTAGTTTATAATGAAACAGAATGGATTCATGTCTCATAAAAAACTGAAACGATGAATTTTAAGTGGTTGTTTCTTTCCACAGAAACTCGATAACACCAGTGTTCAAGCTTTCCCCAAGCTAACTCTACACCAGCATTAAGAAATAGGAGAGTATATTTACATTTGTTAATTTTCTTTCACCAATGGAGAAAAATAAATAGGCATTCCAGAATAATAAAGATAAAACCCGTAGTGAGGCCAAACATATCTCCTGCTCCCATTGAACCAGTGGAAACTTCCTGGCATATGAAATAAAGATGGGTAATGCTGGTGAAAAGTTATTGCTTTACTTCATTCTTCTGGCCACACAAAAACTGGCTTTAGGATTTTATTCTTTGATTGAGGAACTTTACTGATAGAAATAACGACTTTTACACTACAGGCTTTACCCTAACTTGGAGGAAAATGTCTTCAGAAGCCAAATATCACTGTAGAATTGAGGATTGAGGGTGCTCCTAGAAGAAAATATCGAGCTACTTTCCCACTGCTTTTTTTTTTTTTCTCCTGAATTCCTAATTTTCAAACAAGAAATGCCCCAAAAGGTGTAAGTCCTTGAGGTTCTAGAAGTAAACCCCAAATTTATGATTTACTCTGCTCAATCAAAAGACTGTCCAGCCACAAAAGCCAACACATCTGGATAGGGAGTTTTGAAATGGACTCCTGAACACAGATGTGACTATTTTTTTTTTTTTTTTATTACTTAAATACAAGCTGCATTTGTCTTCCTTTTGTGCCTAATTTCAAAATCCAGAGAAGAAATGAGTGAAATGTTTGCTTTGCTGTCTCTGTGCCACAATATATGAGTTTTCATCAAAACCTCAAATATTTTCAGGTAGAGTAATCTCTAGACACTCCCGGAAGCAATTAATATTGTCTGGTTTTGTAAATGCATTCTGCCCATGGCTGTTTATCATGTGAACTATACAAATATTATTTTCATGGTTTCTGGTAAAGCTGTGATTGCTTATCCCAGAGTTACAGAACTGCCTAAGCAAGGTAAGCTTATGAAATGGTTTGGTGTTACCATTTGGAGCCAGGACATTTTTCTAATGAGCATCACTGGGGTCTGAGCTGGGTAAGTCTCTGGATTGACACTAAATGTGGGAAGAGGGGAGAAGGATGTTCCAACCTTGAATGGCTGACGTGCTTTTCTTCCCCTTCCTAGACAAAATTGCATGAGGAAAAGAGCTTGGAGGTGTGGTGCGTGGGCAAGTATTTTAATCCATTCCCTCATGGTCGACCTATAAGTAGAGGAACAGAGTTGGCTATTAGAAATTAATAAAAAATTAAGTAAAATGTCTCTGGAATTTTACTGAGAAACAAAAAAATAATTAAAAACATATGACATTATCATAAGCTTATCAACATCCTTTTTATATATTTTCTGTTATGGATAGCCATTTGCAAGTTCTTTTTTACCAATTGCAACAGAGAAGGATCTGGTGCTGAAGAAGAAGTACTTAGGCTTTATCCTTAAATATTTATTAGTACAAGAAGCAATGTACCACAATGTTCTGTCTTTGTGTCACATTCGATTCGCTTGTGTAGGTACAACCTGTAGGCTGCTGTTACACCTAAGAAACAAATCAGTCAAAGGACCAGGAGGCACTAATGTAAACCAGTCCCTGCCAATGATATGCACAGCTTTCTAGAGAAGTTGGCACATTTTTGCTTTGTGCTTTGCATTTTTACTATGTTTCATAGGCTTAGCAGCTTGCAGTGCAGGAATTGAATGTGGCTACATGTCACTAGGTGTTTGAGATGCTTATTTGATTTATATATATTTTTATGTAATGTCAGTGTTTCCCAGGTATGTGAGCAGAAGCTTCTTTGCTCCATTTATTGCCTTGCAAATTTATATGAATTAGGCAGTTATATAAGTTAGTATGAAATAGCCAATTATATACGTTAGTATTTCAACAAGAAAGAAAAAAAAAATCTGATAGGATACAGCAGTACAGAAAACCAGAGCTTATAAGTGCCCTCAGGCCCAGCCAAGGCCTTAACCTTTTTAATGTTTTCATAGCTCTTCCTACAATGACAGTAGTATCCACTGTTTCAATATAAAATACTCTGAAAAAAAGAAAATCGAGTGCTTCAAATCCCTCTGCCTCAGATGTGTCGGTTGTGTCCCGTTTTCAGGATTACTGAAAGAAAAAAGAAATTATTTTGGCCAGTATTTTTTTTCTTGTAAAGCTGCTGCATTCTGGGAGTTGTAGGAGTGCAGAAGGCAATGCCAAAGTCTGGCATTAAGACTAATAAGTCTGTGGGCAAAGGAAAGCTGTGTGGTACCTCCATCAGTGAGTCTTTCATACATAGTGACTTAAATAAATGGATTTGATTAAGGTGATCCAGAGGCAATTCAGCCACCAGCTCATCTAGAGCCAAGAAAGGAGAAGATATAGCTCAGTGGAAGGAAGGCAATGCTCCTTCGTTAGCACTGAGCTCCTCCAAGCTCCAAAACAGCTGCCACGGTGGTAATGAGGAGACCCATAACTACAAGGCCCTCTCTGAGCATCTGCCTTGTCCACAGGTCCAGTTTCCAGATGGTGTGTTTCAGCCTCAGGACCTAAAAGCATACACTGGAGAGGAAGGAAAGTCAGACAGTCCTACGAGCTGTCAAGTAGAGAAAGTGTCCCCAGGAGATGACTGACAGTTTTGCAGAGCAGACGAGACAGTATAAACGTAAAAATGGAGACAAATAGAGCAGATGCAGGGAAGCCAGCTCATCATTTTTCTCTTGTGAAATATCTTGCTCTAGCTCCAATTAGCTAGGAGAGGAGTAAATTGTCATTTCAAATCAGATTTCCAGGTTTGGGGAAGAGAACTGTGCTGAAGATTAAGGAAAACATCTCACAAAGAATATGAAAAAGGAAAAGAGCACCTTTATGGCACACCTGCAGGTGATACATATTATCCTCTTAATGCTTACCAACACTTTCTTTCAAAAATAACAAATTACCAGTTGTGTCTGCACAGTCTCTGCAGTTTTGCATTAGCCTTTAGCAGTGCTTCTTGGCCCAGGGCTTCACCTCACTGCAAGTGGTCTGAGCAACAGCAGTGGGTGCGTGGCAGGACCCACACATCCAGATCTCTTCCCAAGTCTGGAGAGGCTTTGCTCTGGTCCTTCTTGGACTTTGCCTGATGGCCAACCTACCCGTCATTGACACTGCCAAAGAGTTTACACTGAGTAGGCAAGCCAGCTGAAGTGCTAACTGTCCTCTAGTACCTCTCCAGGATTCCACCATGAATGCTTAAAGAAGAAACACATGTTCATGGGCATGAGGATATATGGAAATGCCTGGCCAGTGATACCGTCTTTTGAGGTTACTTCTCTGAGAGAAGTTACCCTTACACAACATATGCTGAATACCTGCTGATGTGTCCACAGGCTTCAGAACTCCAGCTCTGGGCACCCAGAAATGTCCAAATGCACTCTTAACGACTGACGTCCAATTACTCCTTCTATTTGTAAACACACAGTCCTTGGGAAGGTCTTTGGATACATGTAACCAGCAAAGCAGCACTGTAGGGCTGCCTCTTCACTAATCCTTCATGTCTCAGTCCAATATAATCCAATCTAACAGCCTCTTTTCTGGCCACAGGAAGCCCTTTTTATCTGTAGTTAGCTTCACATTACCAGATAATTAGCTGAGCACCTCTTTTCTTCCCATCTTCAGAGGCTAGAGCCTGTGTCCAAGATTTTGTCACTAATGTAAGGGGGGTTGATTCCCTATGTCCCTTGTGTGCCCTGTCTGGGACAATTTCCAAGCTGCAGCAATTCCAGGATTCACCATGTGCAACGGCAAAAGAAATCTGCGTACAGAAAGCAGGCGCTTCCAGGATCTCTCTTGCTGCGGTGGTGACTGCGTATGCTGGAATTTGTGTATGCAGCCACATAACCCATCATGGTAAAAGTAACTAAAGCAAAGTACAGAGTAGAGCAAGCTGGAATTTAATGATTTTATGATGACTGTTTTGTACCCAGACGCAGGTCATTGCACAGAGGCTGCTGATGGTTATAAACACGGGAATGGAAATATGTGGAAAGCACCAGAAGAAACAGCAAAACAGGGGTTAAAGGAATGACATTTTTAATTGCTACAGAAGATGAAGACCAAATTATATAAAGATGAGGTAACAGGACAGTGAAGAACAAACATGGAACCATAAAATAATGAGGCAAAATATCCTGGCCAAAATCAATTTCTAAAGCATATAAAAATCACATCCAGAATTAGTCTACTGTCTTCACTCCAGAAGAACCCAGAAGATAAAGTGAGAATGTCAGCAATGTCCCTTGTCCTCTGTCACACACAAGTGATCCTGACCAGACCACTTGGGCACACACGTCTCCGTGTTCAAGAGTACGCTGGGGTGAGGCTGAGCAGGACAAACAACCATTCGAGAGATTTGGCCAAATCTTTCCCCTTCTTAAGGTTTTGCATTTTTTGTATTGAATTTGTTAGACTGATTTCTTACAGCTGTGCTACTTCTATGTGTCTTCTTATATCATATTTCAGCTTAGTTAGAAAACATGCTCTGTTTTTTAATTGGTCCATTTGAGACATTTCCATCAAAAGCAGTTTTTTAAAAGAAAGAATGAATGCCTTTTCACCTTTGAACCTCTTCACCAGGGAGAGCAGGAGACATAAAGCTCTGAGCAGTACTGGTCACAGCCCCCCGCCCCAGGGAAAGCAGAGTATAAGCAACCGAAATGACTAGCAGAGATTGCAAAACCAGTTTTAACTTAATAAGGTAGGATATTTTTAGTATCACAGATATTTGCTATCATTTGCAACCTATGACTTTTGATTGGATTGATGGAGACACTTTAAATGAATTGCCCATATTTTTATATGCTTTTAGAGAATTACTGAAGCAGTTTGTGGATTAGTGTAAAATAAAAAACTTACGCCATATGAGTTCAGATGTTCATCATCTCCGTACATTTGATTATAATTCCCACTGTGAGTTCTGTTTTATAATTTCACTAATATATCAGAATTGTTTTATTTCCCTTCGTTTTCAGTGCTAATTTTGAAGCAAAGCTTGAACTTTTGCTGGATTATTGTAAAAATCAGAGCACCCAAGCCCTACCAAATATTAACTGTTTTTATACCTCTGTGAAAACTTTAACATTGGGTGGAAAGCCTACATTTATTCTTCAACATTCAATCCTTTTAAAAGGAAAGTCTGATAAAAACATTTGTCACTGGTGACTGCATTATCCAATGTATCTATTTGTTACAAAAATCTGTGCATGCTTTTCAACAAGAAAAGTTTATTTTTTCCCTACTTTCTAATTGTGGGGTTAAATCTGTACAGAGGATTGACAAGAGGAGGCTAATTTGGCTGGGATTTAGAAGATGTTGTAAATTGGAAATCAGCTTTTTGTTGATGAGGCACACAGAATTAAAGGCAGGTTTGTAAGGAGGGAAAGAAGTCATCTTTGCAAATTATTGTGTCAGCTGGGTAGAAATCTTGCTAGGAACTTGTCTCTCCTGCTAGATGACCTTTTTTGGGAGCTGAAAAGAAGAGGAATAGGAGGTTATTTGCCTCACCTGAGAATATTTTACAATAGTTTCTAGTATAACAATTAATAAAAAAATAGACTGATAGGGGAACAAGAGATATATAATTGGCAAAAATTGCTCTGTGGTGACTCAGCTGGGGCAATTGCTAGCTTTAGGTATCTGGTATTCAAGACTTTTGGAGTTTTGTAGCTATTTTCATATCAAAAGCTGTAATTTTCCTTGAAAATGAATGGCAGTTTCTCTGACTGAGCCCACCTGATTTTTATTGTCTCTAGTAAGACTCTTCAGCCATTGGCCTTTTGTATTAACTCTTCTCTGGTGTGGGCTTTTTTCCTTAATTAGAGGTACTATTTTGAAAAAAAGGCAAACTTGTTCCTCCATTTCTCCACTTCAGGATTAAAGATACGGCCACTTGCTGTCTTATTGCTCCTTGACTTTTAAAACTTATGTTTTGTTGCGTGATGACAGTTCAGCAAGCATTTCTGTGCAAGATCAGGAGAAGGTGAATAAGTTAAATAGCTCTTATACTCCTTCTAGAGTAAGAGCTCCAGTAGCAGAAGTTTCCCAACGAAGAGGCTCCAATAACTTACTTAAAAGCTAAGCTTATCTGTTAAACAGCCCTTAATCTTCTTTATCCAGCCCTTTTTAGAACAGAGAACACATGAATTATATGCCTAGCATGAAGACTTCTTTTCTAACTCAAATACAGCTTGCATCTTTGTGGATGTAGTGGGAACTAACTAAAGAGACTGTGTCCAGGTAAGTGCTTCCTCAGAAGGAGCAACGTGGTCACCAGAGGGTCAAAGCTCGCCCTAGTAAATAGGCAGATGTGATTGTGTGATGCAAGACAGAACTTTCATCAATACTAGAAAACTGATTTCTTTAGGACTTATGAAATATATGCAGATGAAGGCTGCCTCAGATCCTAGAAGACCGTGAAACAGTAGTTCTTATTATTTAGTAATTACAGATTTTAAGGGAGAGAATTCTTTTCCTTTACTTTGCTATCTCCATATAATCATACAATAGTTCAGGTCAGAAGGGACTTTTAAAGGTCATCCAACCCTCCTGCAATGAGCAGGAACTTCTTCAACAAGATCAGGTTCCCCAGAGCCCCCCTCCAACCTGGCCTTGAATATTTCCAGGGATGAGGCATTTACCACTTCTGTGGGCAACCTGTGCCAGTGTTTCACCACCCTCCTCTTCCTTAAATTCAGTCTGAATCTACTCTCTTTTAGTTTAAAACCGTTACTCATGTCCTATTGCAAGGCCCTACAGGGTTCTTGGATAGAAGTTTAGAGGATGGTTCACTGTTTTAAAAAATAATTACACCCAAATTCCAATAGTTGAGTCTGTGTATATACTATTTTGTGGCTAACTCTGTCTTTCTACCTCTGCAAAATTAATCTATCTAGAAAGTGGAGAAAGTAGACATGCGACTTTTCAGATGCTGATAATCTATTTATTTATTTACTACCTTGATGAAGCAACTAGGATACCAAGCCTCTGATAATTTTTTTGCTCATCTTACAGTGCTTTAATGTTTTTTTCCCCAGCTGCACACATGCTTGTCCTCTGAGGTTATTAAATGATTTTTCAGGAAACTGCAATATTCTTTACGGTTGTCATGCTCATACATATGGATAAACTGACTAGCTAATCCATTCTTTGTCAATTAAACTGAGTGGAAGGGGTGGGGGTGAGGAGAGGATCAGCAGTAACCCGAAAAAAATAAATTAAATAAGAGTAGGTCATTTTTGATAGAGCTTCCTTTATGGGAGCTTGGCTGCCCAAGAGTTTTCCTACACTGAGCTGCATTTGAAATTAAAGTCTCCTCTTTGGTCAAACATGAATTATCTACTGAACAATGGGAGGACTCAGTCCCTTGAGTGTGTTTGATTACTTATATCAGGTGATGTATGCATGCGCATCAGCAATTGGTGGTCTTAAACTTATAGAACATACTAATTAGATATCCCTTCTCCTGTTGTCTTTGGCAAATAAATTGCTGTCATCATTTTCACAGATTATTAAAAAAACCCTGCAAATAGAACATCTGTTTTTGATTAAACACACGCAGAGCTATTTCAACACATACCAATTAAACAAACTTAAACTTTGCTTTTCACCTCTTTTAATTAGTCAAACAATTGTTATAAAGATCTACTTTCTCTTCTGTATGGCAATGGTTAAAAATTTACAGGGGGGCAGGACCAGGAAACATTGGACTTTTTTCCCCTCACTTGTACAATTCACTTTGGTCTAATTTTCAAAATGGGTGACCAGCTATTTGAGATAACGTAGCTAGGGCTGAATGCCTCTAAAACCGGCACTTCTAGAGGTTCATCACTGCCAGCATTACTAAGCTCATTGCCGAGGAAAGAATGACTTGCTGCCTGCAGAAGTAACTGCAAAGCTGATTTGGGAGCCTTGGGAAGAGTCATGTGAGGGAAGAGCTGAAGGAACATTTTCTGTCTTCATCTCTCCCGAGTTTTGTCAGAATTAGCTGGAGTCAAAGTGGACAATGCCTTAAATATGAAAGTAGAATGTCCTAAAATGCAGGGTCAAAATGTGCTAATTAGGTAACAATTAATTTTGAGTGACCTCTAGTGGTGCTTTCCCACACTTTACCTTCACGCAGTTAACTCTGATCCCCAATAGTCACTGAAGTTCAGGCTCTATATTTAATAGCACTTCCCCAGCAACAGGGTAAAGAGGAGGCCACGTCATAGGTTTGTTTTTCTGAAAACAGTTCTGATAACTTGATAAAGAAAATAAAAATGTTCTTTATGTATACCTTTCTGCTAAAATCATTGTTTATCATTTATTATTACATCAGGTAAAGCAGTCCACAATGCAAGATTTCATTGCATGAATAAGGACGACTATGCCTGTGCAGCAATAGGAAAATATGATTTTTTCCAGATGCAGGCACACTGTTATTAGCTTTAACACAACCTGTATGGGCAATAAGATCTGTGATGATCTTTAAATCCATCTCCTGTGGTATTCCTACCTGCAGCAGCTACAACAAAGCCAGAGTGGGACTGCAGTCATGGCTGTGCAGTTTGCAAGTTGAGGACCAGAAGAGAGCTGTGCATAGCAAGAATTGAGGGATTTGCCATCTTCAAATGAGGTGTTTCACTCTAACAATTATTTGGGTTTTCAGGCAATACGAAACTATTTTTTATTACCCTGACATTTGAGAATGCACAATCTATCAGTGGGTCAGCTGTGAGTGCTTTGCAGAGATTGCATTTACCACCTTACGTATCCCATGGGAAGGCAGGACAATTATTAGCTAATTGGCCATCATGAGTTCAGAGATCTGTATGAATATTGGTGGCTCTGTTGCATTTCTCAGTCTCTGTCTCAGCACTTCCACACACCTGGGATTCTTCCACTAATACATGTGCAATCCAGATATCTCGTTCCAAAAACATAGCTGGTAACCAGAGAAGTGCCAAAAGGTCACCTGGAGGTGACCTCCTCTGATGAGACATAAGACCAGGTCCTTCACTAATTATGACTGAAAAAAAATCCCATGAGATGGTTTATAGATGTGGCAGAATGATCCCAGGTGTCCAGATAAAAAGGATCGAGACTTACTCTCCATATTAATAGTTATGCATCTCAAAGTGCTGTCAGGAGAGGCTGCAGACAGACAGACAGACTGCTCCTGTGGCTACCCTTGTTCTCCCGTGAGGTTGTCTAGAATTGTCTTGCAGGCCAGCAGCTTCCCTGCAGTCAAACCTGCTCCCCAAAGAAGAGATAAATAGGTATTAAATCACAGGAAGGTCAAAGTATTTGCTCAAGATAACACTGTGCAGTGATGGAGATGATGGGAGCGATCTGATGCTCAGGCTCCCTGCGCGTCAGTATCTAATTGCAGGAGGTGAGGCTTTGTGCTAAGTGCAGGTTTCAGCTAAATGTGGCAAATCTTATTTTTTCAAATGCTCCAGAACACCAGTTGGTAATAAATTCGTCCCCTTAGCTTTTCCTAAGTTTTTACCTTGAAGTGAATTTTGAAGCACTTCCCAAGCAGAAATGCTGCGTGTTTGTTCTGTAAAAGTAAGGGGCAGTAAAGTATGTCTCATGTGGGCTGAGAACTTCAAAATCAACGAGCAAGTAATCATAGACTGTGAAGATTTACTGTCTTCACAATTACAATCCCACAGACCCATGAAAAATCACAGTGAAATATATGAGTTAGTTCTGATGTACAGTTTTGCAGACTTTAAATTTGCACAGGTACTGACATGGGCTTCAGAATAGGTGAATAAACATTCCAATGCCTTCCTCAAAATGCACCAGACCTGTATGGTGACACGTGACCTGTCATTTAGATGTTAATTTTTATGAATGGTCTTGAATTATTGCGGTACATAGAAAAGTGACTTTTTATTTTCATTCCCTAGATGCAGTGGCTTTTGATCAAGATTTTTGATCAAGTTGTAGCTGACTGACAGTTTCCTTCACTAAAAAGATTTAAGTCCAAAGACACTGTTAGAATATATGACATAATTATTTTGCCTAATGGAAAAACATTCATTTTGATAGCAGTCTTAAATTACTGCTGCCTTAAAGGCAAATGCTTTAGTATATTAAGGATTTGAAAATTGGCTGATTAGTGGTGTAAATCTTGAGCATGAAGGGAAAGGAAGGCTTGTATTTGGTCCATTATTTAATTCATCATTGAACAACTTGCAAGTATTTAATTATCTCTTTATTTATTGGGGTTTTTTTTCATGTATATATGTCCTGCCTGTCTTATGGGCTGAATTTACTTGTTTCTCACTTAATTAAAAATCTTTTAGCTCTTGTATTTCATGAATATTGGAGATATCCAATAGCACTCTGTGGACAATGCAGTGTTTTGCTAAATACTAAAAAAACGGTATTTTTAATCTTCTTAAGGTGCAAGTATGTCTATAATTAAACCTGGATCTGTAAGGTAAAAGGTCATAGTAATTTGTTTAAAAATACAGGTTTTAATTCTTGATTATTTCCTAATAATAGTCATGTTTGGTTTTAATATCAGTGAGAGATCACTATTAACTGACTCGGCCCTAGGACAAAGTTGTGATCCTTTCAAAGCACACAAGAGAAAAAAATGTCTCCATTGCTTTATGGCAACATAAAAGTAAGCAATTTGATCTCGTTCTGTAGAATCTTACCATTCTGAAAAAAACTTTTAAATCTATTTTACTTATAGTCAATGGTTAACTCTGGTGTGACACGTGAGTTTGCACTTAATCAATGTTATTGCGATCAGCTCCTTTTTCACCCTCTACAACAGAGTGGGAAAAACACGGTTAAATGAAGGAGCTGATGGAAACTCTTCAAATGAAACTTCAGTTTTCAGAGCAAGGCAGGGCAGCTCTGAGAGCCAGATTTGCCTGTCAAAGCAGAGTAAGTTGCTATTCAGTGGTATTGACTACAGGCAGAAATAAGCATGAGGATTTTAGGCAATAATTTAGCTTTAAAAAAAAAAAAAAAAAAAAAAGGAATCCAAAAAACAAATCACAAAATATGCAAGAAAGAACCGTTCAGATTTCCAGGCTGTAGGTAACTTCTACAAAATCATGGAAATAGAGAAAATGTTCTTGTACAGCTCCTGCATGCTAGCACAGCCTTTGCAGTGTGATGGCCCTGCATTTTGGGGAAAAAAAAACAAGACCTTCTAGAAAAAGACTGTGTCCAGAAGCAAAAATCCCATGCACTTCCCTAACAATTGTGTACCATTACTGACCATAGTCTTCAGTCCTCCGGGTACGGGGGGCCAAGCTCTGTGAGCAGGCTGTCAGGGCTCTCTGCCTGCAAAATCTATCCTCTGGGCATAAAGCCAATTAAGGATAGTTATGTTTTTTGTGCATCCCTTGAAACAATTCTTCCTTACTGGCATAAATCAGAAGAGACTGCACAGGAGTCATGTTAGGGGTTATATTAGAGCACAATGAAAATGTAGGAATTTTTAGTGATTCTGTCCTAATTTCCTGCTACTTGGGTAATATGTAGGTGAAGAAGGGAATCCAGCAATACACTGAGGGGGTGAGAATTTGTTCTCACTTATAAGTGTGTTTATTTACTGTTTTTAGGGGAAGAATATAATCTGAATCTTTTGGTTTTGCTTGGGTTATGGTGTAAGCTTGCAAGGGTATGGCAGGCTCAGCTGAAACTCGGGTTTGTATTAGGATCCAAGATGATAATTTTCCAGTAAATAAAGTGCAGCTTTGAAGTTGCTTCTTCACAAAGATTGCCACTGTCTTCTGCATCTGTTTTGTGGGGATTTGTTTTTCTTAATTCATCAGAAAAATAGCAACGAAAGAAGGATTTTCAAAGGAATGTTCATAGATAAAAAACCCATATATGACAAACTTTCCAGTGAAATGAAAAGAAAGATTTCAAAATATTCTTATTGAATAGTATTTTATGCAACTACTGCCGAAAACACAACTATGCAAAGGAATTTTTGCTTACCAGTAAACTTACAGTTTAAAGAGTTATGTTGCAGTTGCAATGCTCAAAGTCTCAGGCTTTCTGCAAGGCAATGAGATGGATTCTGAAGTCCTTATAAAGTCTCTGCAAAACATCATGTGTCTACCACAGATTCCTGAATAGAACAATTTAAGTTGCATCTCAGAAAACAGCTAGAAACTCTGAATTTTTGGCGTGCTTTAAATGACTGTCCTTGTTGTTATGGTAATTCTATGAAAAAGACTCTCAGAAATCAATTTGTTGTTTGCGTATAATTCCCGGAACTGAGAAAGAAGCTGCTGGATGTTGGGTAGATGAAGGAACTGCCACTAGATAAACTGTTGAGCTCAATTTAAGCCTACTAAATGTGCCAACATTTAAAAATCAATGGGCTTGATTGCACCATGCCCAGAGGGTGGAGGGAGTGAAGATGCTAATGGAACAGCTCGGATGATCTCAAAGGTTCTCTCACAACATTTCTTTCATAAACTGGGATGCTCTAAACCCAGTAAGGGCAGGACCACTGACTACATTATTGCAGGATATAGAGAGAGGAGGCTCTTGGTGCCTACAGATGTGAGCCATTAAACTCTAAAATCTAGACAAAACTTTGTGCTCGATTGGAAAGTAACATTATAATGTCAATGGGAAAAAGACAGAGTCAAAGTTGAATTTACCAAGCCAAAAACTGTGCTGAAGAAAAAGTAGTAAGAACATTTACATTTGTTAAAGGTATAATTGTACTGAGCACAGGCAAAGAAACTATGGAAAAGCAATAGCAGGGCTTGGAAGAGTGGGAATAATTTTACATGTGGAGGTCAGGGTGTGAGTTGCATTCAGTGTGCCAATTAAAAATCCCCAAACCACAGGATTTACTTAAAATTGTCAGAGGGAACAGAGTTTTCCAAATTGCATTTGTCCAAAGCCTGGCAGCAACATAGGAATCAGATTTTTTAAAAAATACTAATTCTGACTGAACTCACACATACGTGCCCATTGAAGTATGAAGGATTACCCTAGGGGGGAGCCAGTTACCTGCAGGATTTCAGAGAAGAATGGATTGAGTCCTGCAGAGAATAAATAGTATTTTCTGGATTTTGGATGACATACTAATACCTGGGAGGAATTCAGACGAATATTTACAAAACCTTGAGGAAATTCCAACGTGTTATAAAGTTATGCTTTAAAGTGAACAAAATGAGATAGTAGGTGTGGGATTTTTTATTTCATCTTCCTAAAACCAAGTTCCTTGCCTAAGTTCCAGGAATAAAGTCTTTAAAAGAGAAGAGAAAAATGGAGTATGTATATGCTTGGTGTTGCACAATTTCTGTTATCTTTATCCATGTTAAATGTTCCTTATGGAAGTTCCAAATTAACATTGCTCATTAGGTTGATGTGTTTCCTGATATAGGAAATATAAAATAGATGTAGGTGGAGCATTAAAATAAGATTTTTGGAGGAAGACGACAACAAAATCCAATATCCCTTACCTACAAGGCTCTACAAGTCTCTCCTGAGGAACACAGTGGCCTCAGGGACACTTGTGTGCACTTCTGCCTTGGCCTCATCCAAGACCTGCTGGAGAGAGGCTCTTTGGTTATGTCCATTCACTCCCTAGACTCAAGAGAAATGGGATTCCTGCGTATTTTAGTACAATCTTGTGGCCTGTGTGTTCAGCTTAGTAACAGGGAGAAGAAAACATTATTGTCCTCAGTTAATTGCTTCTTTGTGACAGAATACACTTCAAAGACACTTTAGTCTCAAGTGCATCTTAGCAGAAAAAAACCCATATTACTGATTTTAAAACCCCCTATTTCCAGCAACACAGATGAGTGAATTCCACATAATAGAATATTCTCCACCGAGCATCTCCATATGCAGAAGTGGAATGTTAAATTAGTTTGGGGTTTGGTTGGGGTTTTTTTGTTTTGTTTTTTAAAGTACTGTTTTAATGAGGTGTTTAGTTTAGCACATTTGGCTCCTCCAAATTACCTCAAGGGGATTCATATGTTAACGAACTACACAGCTGTTGTTTGTGAAACCAGCCTAGCACTAGCAGAGCATGTTGTGCAAAGATTTAAATGCTCTTTTGGAGAGGTCACTGTACTCCTTTGTCTGCTGTCAGTTATTAATAAAGAGCCTACTACTTAATTTTATACACTAAGTTAATTTTTTTTTCAGCATCAAATATGTTCCAGATTGGTTCGGTATGGTACTGAATGCCTGGGTTGAGATAGGAAAGTTGCAATCAAAGGATGACCTGATTTTATGCAATCGACGAAGCATTTTGGGGTGGGGAAGATTGGCAATGAAGTTTCAGGCTTTGGTGGTGGCCTGAAGAGGCTGTATTGAGCAGAGATAACGTTTGCAATGATAATTGTTTTATAAACATGCCCTGATATGCTTCAAAAGCTTTAATTCTGAACTTCTTATATTAGGCAGGCTTTGCTCCTGGCAAGCAATAAACTGCTTTCATTTTAGAAATGTCACTTTACATTTAAGGAAATTAATAACTGAGGAAAAAAGAAAAACAAAATCCTGTTTGGTAAATAAGGGGAAAGAATCTATTTTTTAAAAAAATTTCAATTCAAGTATCCAATTAAAATTAACAGAAATCATCATTGAACAAACCCTCAATTTTTAAGAGCCAGAGTGACAGAATTTATATGCTAAAACAGGAATCTCAGTTCTCACCATCTCACGGGAAGCAGGATTGGCCGAGTGACGCTGGCAGTGTCCCACTGTTCCTGGAGCCTGCGGGGCTGCCGTGTCTGCAGCATCGCCGTGGAAAACCCCCTGGGCACCAGGTTGTCCAGAAGACATGGGCTAGGGAGTGCTGCTTCACAGCCTACTCACACATAGCGCTTTTCAGGCCATTCTGGCTTGTAGATCATTTAATCATTTAAATATCTGTGTTTGATTTCCTTCATGTGCTTTATTGCTGGAAATAAGTTCCATGATTAATCATTAACATCCGAGCAGCCTCTGCTGGCTGGTGGAGACAGAGCTCTTAGCGGCATAACATGTTAAAAGATTTGATTTTGATATATCTGCTGCTCAATCCAGTTTTTTTTGTTGTTTTTTTTTTTTTTTTTCCTCCCTCAAAGGCATTAGTATTTAAGTAAAAGAAATTATATTTTGCCTAGAATTTAGGTAGAATATAAAATAGATGTATGACTGGAGCTTCGCCAGTTTTAAGCTCTCCATATTGACACTGTAGTACCAAGAACAGTGGCTTCTGTCAAAGCAAATGCAAACGCGGAATGACTTTCTTGAACACAAAGCAGGAATTTCATCTAGGCCTCCATGATACGGTTCCGAAAACATAATTAAGCTCAGACTTAATAAAGCCTTTCCCTTGCTGAAGACAGAGAGGTTACCAACTATTGTCAAGGTTTCTTTGTAAATCAAGTTTTCAGACAGATTTGATGTTCCTCAAAGAGCCCTTCTAAAAAGAAAACAATCCACATTAGGGCGAAATACAATAATGTTTTACCGACATCCTTGTATTGCTATTTTACAGAGGAGGAACTGAGGCAAAGAGTGTCCCAGAGACCCAGCTCTCCCAGGTTATTTAGCTTGGAAATAACCTTGGGGATCAGTTCAAGCTCACAGCAGTTCAGAGCAAAGTTAGTTTTTAAGACTGTGGGACACTCTCTCTCCTATGCCAATGCAACCATCTGAGAAGAATAGTAGGGATGACAGTTAATGTCACCTACAGTGTCTGCTCATTGAATGGTCATCTGTCCCCAAGGAAGTGAGCTAAAATCAACCATTCATTTAACATAGGCTATTGAAAACCATCCATGCACAAGCTTTTTACTTAAGCAGATGAGCTGGATGCAAACAGATAAACTGGATTGCTAAAATTATAACACATCCTTTCCTGTTTGCAAGCCCCTCTTCTGAATGTTCATTGAATGGGGATATACGGAAAATGGTGGGGGATTTTTGCTTTATTTTTTATTGCTAACTATGTATCATGGAAATACACCAAATGCAGTGTGCAGGCTGTTTTTTGGACATTATGAGTATTCAGTGCAAAGATATTTGTAATATGGTGAATAAGAGGCTGTTCCCTTGCTCAGCATGGAGCTAGAATGACTGCCAATCGTGAATGAAGTCACCTTCCATTTCAGGCTCTTTTATTGAAAAAGGATGAGTTTTCCTGCAGATCTGGATTTGCCATGTATGTTCCCTAGGAACTGGTTGAGAAACCCAGCATCTCTGCAAGGTGGGGAGCTTGGGAGTACATTTACACCCTCTTTCCCACTGTTCAACCCAGTCACTTGTGTTCAGCTCACAAGCAACCTTCTCCTCCAGAGGACAGCTCTTGTCCCCACTGTGACTTTGCAGCTCCAGTAGTTTTATGGATATTTTCAAGGACATGAAAAGCTTTTTCATAGGGAGCTAGGACTGGTAACGAGTCAGCAGAAACCATTAATGATTTCAGGTCCTCCAAATACTTCACCTTGTTCATTTATGGATTCACCCAAATATATATGTTAACAGAGATTAGAGGTTCGGGTGGGGATGGATGACTGGCAGATACCAGGAGTTCAGTAATACTCCTAAAAGTAAAAACTCCTAGCCAAGACAGAAGGATTTCCTATAAATATTTAAGTAACAAAATTAAAGATTCTTTAGTAAGTAATGACGATTTTCTAGATAATTCTGCTGACAAATCTAGAAAAAAGCTAATGACATCTGAAGGCATAACAAGTCCTGTGGAATGGAATTTTGTCACGTCCTTCAGAAGAGAACATATCTAGTGATAAAGGTGCAGAGTCATCTCACTTGTGGCCATTTTACATAGCAGCTAACATACGCAAACATTTTCCCATTTATATGAATGAGAACTGACTTTATGAGATGGTTGTTAGACCCTTGTATTTAAATACTAATAGCTCACTGATGCATCACTACTGATGCAGGGTGTCATTTCTGATAAAAACCCAACTCTTCCTGTATCAAAATGCACTTATTGTGCAGTAATTTAATGACATAGCTCTTCCTTTTTATGAGCTCTGAAAATATCTCATTAAGAGTTTCACAAATTACCACAATAACTTATGCTGACACGCTCATTTGTTCTCATCTCTGAATAAATCTGGTTGACAACTTTAATAGAATAAAGTAGGGATTTCCCAGACTGTGATTCAGCATTGAGCTTCACTCAAACACCTTGATGTTATCTTGAGCTCGAACATTTGATTAAGCCAAGGTGTGAGATTCCACTTCAGACAGGCTCAGATGAGACCTGTGCGTGCTGTATGGCGCTAGCGTGAGAAAACTTGAAATGTTTTTCCTTCTCTCTCAGATCTACTATTTCAGCACTCTTCACCATCTGGTGAAACACTTCAGAGAAGAAAACAGTCTTGCAATGTCTAATTTTGCCATGTTTTTGGAACATTATTTTAATGATCTTTGTGTCATTTAAGTATGATTACTTGTCCTCCAAGGCTTTTCCTGTTTACACTTAAATAGTATTGGCACATAGCCAGATACACTTTAAATGAAATGGTACAAAATATTACATTTTTATCATAAAAGCTTAAATGCAACATTCACAATTAGGGGACATAGCTGGCACTTTGCATTCTGGTAGGTTTTTTGTTTTGATCTTATTGTAGTAGTAGATAAATAAAATTAATTAAGCAAGCATAATTACCAGTTAAATTTTACAAAATACTGAAGAAATGGAGGGCCTAATTCAAAGGGGTGGTAATGGTGTAAATAATTAAGTCAAATTGTTTTCATTTTCATGCTGCATATTGTTTCCTTCAGCCTGTAATGGTACAAGGCAAAGTATACGCAGTGCTAGAACTAGACAAATAATAGATAAATTTATTCATAAACACTTTGTGGATTGTAATTAGAAGTTCACTGCAGCAGCTTTCACTAGTCTTTATTTATTTATTTTTTTTCCCTCTAGTTTCTGTAAATATTTGCCCAAGTAAATTTTTGCTTTGAAGAATGTAGATGGAAGCAGAGCACACCACTGAAGTGTTGTCAAACCGTCTTTGCTTCTTGGCTGGAATGGCAGCCGGGTCCCCAGCATCGTGTGCGCCGAGGTCTGGCGTCCTCAGCACGCACCGGGCGAGCAGGGCCCTCTGCCTGCACTAACCTGGAGGAGATTGTGTGTGGGAGGGGTTTTTTGAGTCGGTGTGAGATGAGTTTCCCTTCTTTCATTGCTTAATGCCCTAAATAGAGCTTTTCCAACCAGGAGACACAAATTATCTGGCAGATACTGCCAATAAACCCACCGAACCTCAGGGCTTTTAGCAGTGATTGCTGCTAGAAAATGGGGCCTGGCAAATGAAATGATTGTGCAGGGTAAATATAGCGCTGAATACAAGAGGAGAATATGATCGCTCCAGTTCAGTGCTGGTGTACTTTTCTTCAAGGAGCTCGTTTTGGTGCAGAGCTGCGATAACACAGGGAGGATGCAAGCTCAGGAGCTCCTTTGGGGGCCGGCGCTTACCACGGCGAGGCTTTGAACGCCGGGTAGCGATGCTGAAAGGAGCATTCAGAGCAAATACCACATCGGCAGCTCCTGGGCTGAAACCTGTTTGTGTAACTACCTCTCAGCTTATTTTAGGCAGAGTACAGATTTATTAAAATTATAGTTTTGAAAATTCAGGGGCACAGAAGCAGGTGAAACCTATTGAATAAAAATTTGCCATTCAGCATGCTTTAAACGCATTCACATTTAATGAAATCAGAGATAACATTAGGATTACCTGTACTTCCTCAGGTTAGGGGGACCTTATTCCACACCGATGCATCCACCTAGTTCCTATTAGTGTTATTAAGCTGTAACGTGAGTGGCAGAAGAGACTGTAGAACTGCTTGCAGCTCTCACCCACAGGTAGCCCGCACGTGCCGATACCTCGATCCCCTCACGAGCACTGGAGTGCAGTGCTAGGTGATGCAAACCACTGCCTAAAAAAGCTCTGGATGGGGGTCAAAACGACAGACTCCTCGGGTCTGCTAATACATGGCGTGTTCTTCCAGCAGCCTGAGGGAGAGCTGCAAAATAAGGTGGTGCTTTCGTTCACCCCTCGCCGCAGCGGAGCACAGCTTCTGCATAGCACTACTGGCCTCTGCTGCCAGCATGGGAGAGGAGGCGAGGAGAAAGGCTGTACGGGGACTTACCACATTTCTGCTTCTCCAGAGGGCCTCCTGATCCCTGCGTATGAGCTGGAGGAAAAGCAATCTTTCATCTTTACCTTATTTTCATGCTTACAAATAAAGGTCAAGGCTCCCATGCTGTAGTCAGCGCCGTATGAGCTTTAAACAACCACCCTGAAATGTGATTGTAATTAGTTTCCTTTCAATCTTGATATGAACAGTGATCTTAAAATGCCAGGACTGTAGCAGTGCATATGATTAACAAGCACACAGAAAGGCAGTCTATGGAAAAATATGGATAGAAATGAACAAAATGCAAATGTTGCACTGCTTTAAATTTTATTATCCTCCCAGCTCTTCATAAAATACTGTAGACATCGTTTGATTATATTTTTAGTCTAGGGAATTAATTTTTAACTAGGGAACTCGTTTCTGTCTTATGATTACTCTTCTCCGCAATGGCCTGTAGGTCTGAACTAAAAAATCACAGTTTTAATTGAGCTAATGATGCCCAGAACTCAAATTAATCTCACTTATGTGTGTGTCATGCCATGCAATATGTGCTATAGCTGCAGGCAACGTGTGCATCTTTTCATATCAATGACTCCTTCAGGAGACAGAGGGTGTAAATCCTGGTCAGGGGTAAGTCTGCATCCTGCTATTCTCACCTCCTGGGAGACTCCTCAGTGGCTGATGTCTGTGCAACCAGTGGAGGGGAAGGAAAGACAACAAAAGCAGTGATATTTTGTGATCATTTCTCTGATTTCACCCCAGTTCTTTCAAGGGCAGGACTGTAACTTGCAGAAGAGCCAAGGGAGGGTGAAGACGGGCGCTGAGCAGCGTGCTCTGGCCACATCTGCCCCCGGCCCCGCTCCCGTCTGCACCCACAGACGGGTGGGGACCGCTGCCACGGAGGCAGCAATTCCCTTACCCAGCTGAGGAAGGACAGCAAGGCTGCTTCTATTTTGCTTGTGAAACTATTCGGGCTGTATTTTCTACCTGGGAAAACTTTTTTTTTTTTTTTTTTTCCCAACTGCCAGGAGTATTCACTTCCTCAAGATACAGGTCTTTAAAAAAGTTTTCAGAGAAAGAATAGAACTAGGAGGTCATGATAGAGGCGCAGGGGGTTTATTTCTATCCTGAAATAAAACGGAGGAGGAATATGGTTTAACACTCTGCAGGTAGCTGTTGCTTGCATGCCCGGCAGGCTAGGTGGTCCTACAGCACCCTGACCCAGACATGCACAGCTATCCTAACCCTGACATTAACACCTGAGACAAAACTGCACACCAATACCTCCCCGAATATTATTTATTCTCTTCTCCAAACAGTTTGAACTTAGACACCACTGTTTTAGAACACCATCATGTCTTGATACAGCTGAGACAGTCCCCTTACTCGGAGTATGTGGTTCCCAACATCTGTAGAGCACAGCTCTGCTTGTTTACCCGACCCTGTGCCCAGCACCCTGCTACCTTGGGCTTTCACATTCCGCACTGAAATCCGCTTTAAACAGAACAGTGAAGTTCTAATCGTTTGTTGTCAAAAAGTTTCAGTTTTGTGATGAAAGACGTGACCTTTCTTGCCAGCAAGAGTCTTTTTTGATTGATTAGTAAACATGAAGTAAAATGCAGGAGCACACCAGTGTTAACCTGATACTGCCACAGGCTCTGTGCTTCAAATATTTTTGCTTTATTTTGAACAACCTGTTAATGAGAAAAATATTCTAATCAAAGAAATGTGTTTCCTTCGATTCTCTTCGGAGTGTTATTTGCAGCTTCAGAATAGCATGCTCAATTATGTCTGTTTTATTCCTAAATTAAGAAAAAAATCTTCAGAAAAATATTAAGCCTCTTAGCAACTGTTAAGCAACATCCAGTATTAATTATTTAATCACTTTTTTATTATTTTTCATCAGGTAAGAGAATAGCATACTTGCTCAAAGTATTTTTCACAAAACACCTTCGCACACCAGACCAAGCTCAAAGCAAATGCAAGGTACGATGCCTCTGCCTACGCAGATAGGCAGAAACCTTTTTTAAATGCTGCTGGAGAGGCCAGTGTAACCGAGAGCAAGAAGCAGTGTTTTTTTTAATGTGTTCTGGCACTTCAGTGAATGGCTGGTAAAGGATCACATCCAGACTGAGCATGAGATGTGCAAATGCTGCAGAGACAGCATCAGGTGGGGGTTCCTCGGTGCTTAGCAGCTTCTCAGGGTGGACTCCGTCTCTCTGGGTGCTGGTTTTGTTTCACGGAGAGCAGTTACCTACCCTTTGGATGAAGTTTCTTTCACCTCAACTCTCCTCGGCTGCTGGGAGAAGCCTCTCACCCCGCTATCGCATCACATTTCAGGGAACCCAACTGCGCCAGGGCTTCGCCTCCCAGTGATCCCAGCTCTGCATCCCCGCGGAGGCACCGGCCCACGCTCAGCTTAAGGACAAGGCAGCAGAAACTGCTGATTACGGATGCAAGATCCCAGCCCATCACCACATCTCCAGGAGACTGCCTGAGGCAAGGAGGCTCCTGAGGTTTCCTGAGAAGAGTGAACAACGTCAGCACAAAATGCAGCGATACTGCCTGCTTGCAGAGCAAGCATCGGCAGGGGATTCACCAAGTGTTCCAGGGGCTCATGCAAAAAGCTCCTGTTTCCCAAATTTCCCATAAGCCAGGCTGAATTAATTCCTCAAATATAATACATTCTAGCATCATTGGTTAAGATGGCAGAGACCAACGTAAACTTACAGTTAGTGTTATTCCTTTTTTCTTTTGCAACTAGACCTTTTCTCCTCAGCTCCATTTGGGTCATGTGCTAATACCTGTGTGAACATGCAGGGAGGTTGTGCACATTTCAGCCATGAAATGGGCATAGGTATTTCTGAGGTGAATTTTCCAATCATTAGCATTGTTGATAGCATGTATTGCTATTTTTCATAAAATACATCTGAGCAAATGATGAGAACTGCTGATCGCGACTGAACAGAAAATGGCTAAATGAGAAGAGTCTTGAAAATTCCCTCTGCAAGGGCTGGGATGGCAAAGGACCATGGATCCTATGAATTATTGCCATAATACAAACTTACGTTTTGACATCTGTAGCTTTCTTTTCAGAATCCTGCAAATTGTTGGTTGTCTTGTTCTTTTCTCTAGAGTTGCATCTATGCATTTACCACTACAGTTCTGTATTGGTGGCATACTGAAAATCACATGGCATCTTGGCCTGTCTCTCTGTCTCCACCACCAGAAAAAGGATAGTCTTCAAGTCCACATGCAAATATTTTCACACTTCAGCAGCCAGGCCTTATGCCATTAAGCCACTTTCACTAGCATTGCTGAAACTCTCTTTGATACTTGGAACCAGGTTTTCTCATCCTAATTTCTTCTAGGACAGATGTACAAAAACACATCATCGCTCCGTAGGTGTCCAAGACCCACCCTATGGGTTGCAAGTCATCATCTAGGTCAGGACCGATGCTTATAAAAATCCTTGTATGGCAAGGTCTGTACCATAGCTGCCTGGCTTATACTCGATTACTTGATTTACTTATCTTCATAAACATGCACTTGTTTCCTAAACTTTTTTTAGAAGTATTAACATGAAATAGTTCCTCCAAGAGCAGTAAAGAAGTCTCAATATTTTTGAGTCCATCAAAAAGACTTTGCTACACTATAAAATATAGGTGCCTTCAGGGATAAGCTTCTTGCTACCTAAAATAGTCCCTCTCTACACATAAATATGAAGTCCCAACACTTTTTTTTGCATAGTTCACAATTTCACTCTCATAAAAACTATTTATAACAATTCCATCAACCGTCATTTAACAGCACTTCTATACCAAGTATACCAAGATGTGATTAGTTCTTCATGTGAAAGTCATGAGTTATGTCAAAATAACTGACAACTCACTGGTCAAACTACTTACAGCAGGGAAGAAAATGCTGAGAAAAAGGAGCTGAGGACGGTAGGAATCATCAACAGGGCAAGTACCAGGAACATGACAAGAAACTTTCAGATTTACATTGGGTGATGTTCCTTGGTGCGTTCACATCCATCTGTCACCTTCATTTGGGACCACACTCCTTGATTCAAACCGATAGCAAGTATCTGAGTCAAATAAGTGAATATTTTTGCTAAATGTTGTCTGTCACATCATGTTACTCCACTTTTGTTTCTTCACCATGTACTAACATGATGTGGTGTAACATAGCATGATGCAGCATAAATGATGTAATGTGACATGACAGAAAAACATTGCTTCAGTTTTTGGAATGAACACCTAATTTTAGCAGTTAATTTATCTGCTGGAAACAGTTTGTTAAAACATGTAACCTGGGTCCTGCTAAAGTACATTGCACTTTGCAGTTTGCATATCTCTAATACTTTCCATAATACGTCCTTTGTTTATTTTCTTTTATTCCAGAAGCCATGTTCCTTTATAGGGTTGTTTTCTTTGTGTTTTTAATTTTTATTAGAAGGAAAATATTGTCTCACAAAAACGGGGGAAGGGAACTAATTTATGTCATGAGTGGAGACACATATGGAAAAAGTCCTATTGTATAATGAAAACACTGGCTCTATTAACAGCAAAGAACATATTTACCCACAGGTAATAATAACAACAGTAACAGAGTTTAGGAGAGTTGCTTTTCCTTCAAAAACTTCAGCAGAATGTTATAAGTGAAAACTGGGTAAAAATCATCTCTCCTTGGAGAAATACGAATGCAGATAAGGCAAACATTTAACTGTTGATTTTGTGTTTGTAGATGTAGGTTTTATGAATGGGAACATTTTCAATAAGACAATCCAAGATTTGGGTGAGCCTTCCTAGAATTTTGGTTCATTATCCTTGTCCTGACTGACAGAAATATTAGCAGTGGGAAATAAAACTGCTGGTTTAGTTCTTTAAAAAATAAAGTCAGTTATTCATATTGAATATATTCTTTCCTTCCAAAAATCCTTCCTTCTGTGTGTGGATGCGTGAAAGCTAATTAAATTGGCAGCCATAGCTCTGTACTTCTCATTTGGAGGGCCTTCATCTCAAGCCAGAAGAGTTTCATCCTTCAGGTCCTTGTTACAGAAGAGGGAAGGGGAATGAAACGCAAGTGACCTTCAGCTAATCAGATCACAAAGTTCCAAATAGAGACAGATTTCAGGAACAATAAAATAAATCATCTTGGATCATCACAGTCTCTTCAAAAGGAATAAAACTGTTCCCATGAAGATAGATACGTGGTTTCTGCAAGCTGAAGCTCGTTTGGCACGTTCTTCGTCTACCTGGCACTTTCTGAAGAATAACCTACAACTGTCACTGGGTACCTGTAAGGTTTCCATCAGCTGTCCTTCTCACCCCTCGCCCAGAAACATCCACCTTGATCCATGGCATACAACCCTAATGTTAAATTTCAGAGATATCACAAATGTGGATCTGGGGCTGTGGCCAGCAAGGAGGAAAAGGCCTTCGATGCTGAAAGGAGAGAAACAGGCTGATGGTTGCACAAAATCTGTCCTCCCATGGGGATTGTGCTGTTGTCCCAGCACTGTGGTGGCCCTGGGGACCCCTGGGGTCCCCAACCAGCCCGTCCTGGCAGAGCAGCTCCTCATTGGGAAGGGGATTTACAGGGCTGCAGGTCTGATAGCACTCCGAGCCAAATCCTGCATTTTGTCCAAATGCAAAGCACCTTTTGACCTTTGGTAAAAATTAAACACTCTGAGGGATTGGGCAAAGCAGATTTTAATTTATAATAAAACTGGGGACACCGTTGCCTATATTTTTACAAAGACCCTGAAGAGCCCTCTTGCTAAGTGAGCTCAGCAAGCTGGCAATGTATTTTAATGTATTTATTTGATTATGCATTCATTCTTTCATTCATTCATCTATTCAGTCATTCATTCAGACAGTTGTTCATTCATCCCTGTCCTTTTGCAGGAAGAGAACATAAGCCAGCAGTGGCATCCTTCTTCACTGTCCTGATTTACAGTGATGTCTCTGAGTTTGTATCAATAAATCTCTTTGGCCCTCTTCAATCCAGCATTATCCCTCATTAGTGACTGGGATTTAAAAAAAGGATTAAAAATAATATCAGATTATAGATAGATAGATAGATATGTATATTGGTTGCAGTGCTTTGATTAAAGTGCTGGGGTGTTGGTGGTTTTATTTCTTTTATTTAAGACCTCTCATATTCACAATTCTGTATATCTTGCAATTATTTTAAGACAATCCCTGACTTTTTATTAACTGGCCCAATAATTTTGCTATCAGTGCTGAATGATAAGGTCCCCATGGCCCTCCCAGTGCCTGCCCAGTGGCTGTTGATGTAGAGGGTTGCTCCAGTGAGTCTGGCTCTTGCATCTGCCTTCGTTGCTGCTGTTGGATCTTTTGGTGTTTTCTGGACCAAGGAAATATTTATTTAAAAAATAACCTTTCTGGAGAGACCATCCCCGATCTGGTTGCTAGCAGGTAGCGACTGTATGGTCTGTGTCTAGAATTGCCTCACCATCACTGTACTTCTCAGCCCAAACATGTACATTTTATCTGCTTCTGAGTGTGCCTTAAACACGAGAATATTTCCTCTCAAGAAGACTGAAGTGAAGGGGAACCACTCTTTGAGTTGGGATTACTGACACTCTAATAGCTGCTGGGACATTTTTTCTCCCATATCTCTGAAATATCCTTAATTAATCCTGCAGACAACTTGCAACATAATTGTGTCCCTAAACCGTTAACCTTGAAAAATATTTGACAGTGTACTAACATCTCAGAAACTTGTTATCACAGGGAATATAATAAATCCATAAATATCCTAGTTTCTCTCAGAAGTCCCAGAATAATTGTTTCCAGTTTTGTTTTTTTGTTTGTTTGTTTGTTTGTTTGTTTTTTTCCCTTGGTTTCCTGTTTGACCTGGTTGCATGAGATGTAGCGGAGAAAAAGGGCATGTTAAGATAAAGGGGCTGTTTGGAAGAAAGGCAGTTATGTGTCGTATATAACTTAGTATTTTTTGTAAAAAAGGGCTGTCCCTCGCATTTTTTACTCATTTGAATCTCTTCAGGGCACCAGCGGACAGAAGCACTGGATGGCACAACCTGCCATCTGCAATTGGGTCAGAACTAGTCCCTGGTAGACAGAAGAGACAACACTGCAATTCATCTAGTGCAGAGCCATAGTCGGCCTACAGTTGCAACTGCTTCTTCTTAAATAAACACCTTGTATTTAAAAAGAATTATGATGCTGTATTGGTTGACAATGTGTATAAATGCCATGTTCACTTTGGTTGAGAAAATGAGAAATTTAAAATGCATATATTCCTCTGTCATCAGTGGCCTTATTAAAGTAATGGAAATCCTGCATAACTGAATAACTTTAATTAAAGTTATTACAATTTCTTCTATTGGTTAGTCCTTACAAGCTCAGAAACTCTGTTATATTTAACAGTCTGGCATCAACTGCTGTTGATAACAGACACAGTCCTCTTCCAGGCCTGTCTGCTGTTCTTACTATGCTGCCATTTGAAATCATCAGGAAAAATAATCATAAGCTTAAAAAAGCTAAAGCAGACAGGCTGTTTCAGATTATTTCAGTATGTGTTTGCTACAACAACCGAATGTTCCTGTTAAAATCACAGTCTGATTTTCCTTCTGAAAACCAGGCTATAAGCGAAAGGATTAGACAAAGACAGACCCAGGGAGAGAATTTAGATCTGGGTTCAAATGTGCACTGGAAATTGTGGAAATGCTTTGGTTTGAAGCCTTCTTTATTTTAATAATAATTGTTTTCCTAAATATTTGTATTCTTTATGTATTTCTTTATCAGGGATTAACTATGTAGCTTAGTAGAAAACAGAAAAGGAGATCATTATTTTACAATTTAATTTAGAGGAATTTGAAGGCTCTGGATCAGTAGGGAAAGCAAGCACAGCTGCATTTCTTATAATTTTCCCATTAGAATATACTAATTTCCACACTGCTGCTCCCTTATTTTCGGTGTGTTTGTAGATATTATTCTCAAATTTGGATCCAGCAGCCCAGAAAGCCTGAAAAGCGTGAGCCTGTTTTTCACCAAAGGAACACTTTTTCACTTAGGTCAGACATGCCTTCCACTTTTCTTTGCCATAAAATGGCAAAACCGTGCTGCTAAAATTACATTATTATATGTTTGTGAACTTGTAACGCATATTTCAAAAAAGAAACTCGATATATCACGTACTCGTAAAACTTGGCCATCCTAGAGGTGCTTCACACTCTGGACTGTGTTTTGCCTTATAACAAATCTTTAAGATAGGGAACAACTTTCACCTCCACTGGGAGAAGAGCTGGAGCTGAGAGTAGGGGGACTATGTTTCAGGAAACGTGTGACACTGCAGGGAGAGGAACCTGCACCTTTAAAGCCTGGACACCCCAACTGCCTCAGCATCCTCCTTTGTGTATGACTTTTCTTCCCAGATGCAACTGCCTTCTCCTCAATCCCCTCAAATGCAGGTTTCCAAGCCAGCAAACAGCCAAAACTTTTACATGGTTTAAACATTTAAACTATCCAACGTGTTAAAACATTTACCAGGAAAATGTCAGGGCTGTTGTGTATACACTAAGCATTTCCTCACCTATGGTATTACATTTTGAAATGCTGGATCTCCTCTTCAAGGAATAGATTTATTCAACTCACTCCTTTTCACATACTAGAACTCATAAAAGGAGCTTTTTCACTTCTCACAAGATGTAGTCACTAAACATAGCAGATGACTGAAAAAAAATAAAAAAGAAAAGGCTTTTTAAATATTTGAATTAACACTGACAGAACACATTTGATCTGGACATATTTCTAAGGTTATCATCTGAACTATCACCAAATATCTGAAAGCCCTCAAAAGGGGTATTTATGAAATCTTTATAGGAAGTCAGACATTCCTATAAATGTAATTATCATTTAGTAACTCACTGTTCAATATTATCACATGGCCAGTGATACTTATGGTATCCAGGTGTGGTATCTGGTGATATCTTTTCCAGATATTACCCCTTTGACTGAAAATAAAGTCAGGTGATCTGAATGCATAGATTCCCCGCTTGACTGCCAGTTATCTGATATAAGCTCAGAGGTCACTACCCGTTCATTCAGGCTTTTGCATTTTCAAATATTTGTTTTAAGCTTGAGATTTATTTCCAAAGATTAACAACCCCCCTACAACCTCTTATTGGCTTTTTTTTACTTCTTTAAATCAGATATCTCTAACGATAGCGATGTCATCATCAGTACAATACCAGTCATATCAATATATTTACACCAGAAATACCTTCGGCCCAGTGACATGTTAGGCTGCATTACCAGCTCCTTTGTTAGAGAATTTTTTTTTTTTTTGCACAGTGTTCTGTTTGTCCTACGTATGCCACAGCTGCCTATTGAAGCAGCACAGCAAGGCTTTGGGGATTTCCCAACAATAAAGTTGAAATCTCTTTCCTGGTTAGTATTCAGCAACACTGTAACATTTAGCAGACATTTTCCCTTTTCCCAGCTTTCAATGGGCTACATTTATCAGCATGGAGTAGCAATCAACATGTATTTGCTCATGTATTTATATAAGTCAGCTGTATGCTTCCTCATTATTTGCAATTCTTCCTTTAAAAAACTTTGCTTTCTTTGTCTTCAGCAAGGAAATTCTGGGTATAGATTATGTATATATGGTTGTGTGTGGAAAGTACTTTTTGGTGTATAATAAATATATCAGTATTATTATAGGTATTTCATTAATAGCTAAGTGAATTATTTACATAACCCTTTAGTTCATACCCAGATTTATTTAATGTTGGCATTATAGTATTAGATAAGTTATCTCAAAAAAAAAAGGATCTCTGCACTTAAAACGCCATTTTCCCACTGGAAGCTAAATTCTAATCCTACTGGATTCTTGAGAAAGATAAAATAATATATCTGCAAACCTCTGAATGTGATCTAAGATAGCTGTCCTATTTATAATTAAGCTATGAACGGACATCATGGACGTTCTGAGAATGTAAGGAATGACAATTCTTGTTGAACAGAACAACCATGGACTACTTTGGGCGCCCAAAGGCATTCAATTTCAGAGCTTGCAAAGGTTCTGTATTTTGCCAGAACTAAATATTTCCCATCCTGTGAATGAGGCACTTAAAACAGTTGGGTGAAAATGGAGGAACTCTTTCTTTCTGGACTGGTTGTTTTAAAAGAAGGAAAGGTCCTTGAAAATTGCTCGAGGGCTTGGAAGAGAAGTCATTCCAATGATAAGACACTGGTGGGCAGGGTGCTGATAAATATTCAATGTTTTATTACATTTGAAAGACGCAGGCACTGCTGCAGATGCTCTCCCAAGTCCAGCACACACATGAGAACAAGAGGACATAGCAGGACCTCAAAGGTGCTGGTACAACAAGGTGCTCCTTGCCACAGTGTGCCCACAGTCACTCTCTGCTCGCTCAGCTTCAGCTGATTCTTCACACATGGTTTTACCATCACAGCTGAGGTGCTGAACAGCCAGCCAAAAACTGGGGGGATGATGAGGAGTGGGAGCAAAGGCTGCTTACAAAATGATGGTGACCCCAATCTACCTACTTCAAAGTGGCAAGATTTGACTTCCATTTGTACACTGATGTATACTGCTTTGCACCTCTAGTAATGTTTTTCCAGGGTAAAAGATGTAAAAACATACTATCCTTGAGGAAAGCTTTGAGAATTTAATTTTAATAAGTCACAATTTTATTTATTTAGCACAGCTTTTCTCAACCAGTTGGTTGCAACTCTGAAGGGTCATGAAAGGCAATTAGAAGACACAAGGCACTTAAAATCTTATTGCCACCTAAAATAAATGTCTAAATCCTACTCCCTCATTCCACTTATACCATAATCCCCCAAGGTCACACCCACAACCTTCTGAAACACAAACTACACTACAGAATTTAGAATTATGGTCACAGATTGGAGGGAGTTCAATTTCACTGTAAAGGCAAGAGTGTCTTAAATATGTTATTCATGAAATAAAGACCCACTTGTCTGGAAAGAGTGAAAAATATTGAATTAGTCATTAAATAAATGTGCAAATTATGCATTCATTTATCTTCCCTCCTTATCTCATTGACCTGTCTCATCAAATAGTTAAATACAGTCCTTGCATACTTTTATATCAAATGACAAAATTATTTTTTAAATAACAACTAATTCAGAAAAGCACTTTGGCACCTGTCTGGCCCTCACTGTCTCCAACTTAATGGCCATTAACTGTCCCAACTAAGTTTCCGGAATAGAATCCATTGATCTGTGTCAGTCAGGATCTTGAAAACTGGAGACCTGAAGCTTAAGATCCTAGTCTGCTAATATGCATTAAAATGTTCTAGGAGCCTTCACTGCACTTTGGTTCAGGCTCTGACAACCCTAACTCCAGCTAAAATTCATCCAAGTAAACCTTGAAATAAAACTAAACTATTTGCCTGGGCATGATAAAAAAAATCTCTTAATATTATCATTACTATTACTGTGACTATTAAGGAATAATTCTTTCTCTCTATTCAGTGGGATATCCCTCTTGGGGCTGCAGTTTGGGATTTCCATTTTACAGCCCGAACACCAAATGCAGTGAAATATAGACGAGCTGGTGAAAGCTCAGTAAAATGACTCAGAGTTGAATGGATTCATTCATGATGTTTTCCTTGTTTGCTCGTACATATAGAATATGTGTAGCTCAGCTGAGCTGTAATTATAGGACAACATCAAGAGCGGTCTAAAAGTACCTGAGGCAAACACCCTGAGGAGGGGAAGCTTCCTTTGGGACAGTACGTGGAGCTACAAGTATGATGAATGGGATTAGAGGACAAATGGAGTTGAATATTAAGAAGAAATTATTTGCAACAGAAGATCAGCTGAACTAAAATGGTCTCCCAAGGGAAGTAATAGAAACGGTGCCATTTGACATCTCTAATGCTAGATTTGGTAAACTGCTATATACACAGTGTGGAGAACAATTTCACATCTGCAGAGAGGTGGTAAGGACGAGCTAAAACAACCACACTGAATCCCTGACCTTTCTAACTGCCTGTGCTTATTTGTAAGTAGTATGGCTAAGGTCCCCACAATGCAACACTGCATTATCTACATATACACACGGTAGATCACAGTGGGTATGCAGATTTAATGAAACTCTGCATTTTTTTTTTTTTTTTCAAGATGTGGAAAATTCCCACATACCAACTGGGGTTAAAAAAAAAAGGTATATTTGTTTAACATTTTTCAAGAAATGCTGTTCCGTAGAGGCCAGCATTATAGTTAACACTACTTAATTCGATCCTTTGAGATCTTTCCATAGATACTTCCTATCCCAAGGCAATCTGAAATACAAACCTATTCAAAGTAAATCTGTCAGGTGGAAACCTGGAATGGCTTTCCTGATCAAATCCCAGTGGAACAGGCTGAGGTTGACTCCAGCTGTGCCAGCCCCGTGGCATTACTGAGAACAGGGCTGTGAACGAGGAGGTTTGGTGTTGCAGGGGTTGGCAGCAGCTGGGCAATCTGAAGGAAGCATCTCACGCCCTGGTGAGATGTCCAGGGCCTAAGGAATAAGAGAATTAAGTCTGGCCTTTATTAACTCCCCAGTACCAGCCTTTTAATATGATCAGTCTGTTTCCTCGATTATCTAAATCTTAGTTAGCCTCGTCACATTGTATTTCTGTGCTAATACAAAAACCAAGACACAACAGGAGCTTTGCAGTCTTCTTTCTCCTGCCATTGCTGACAACTCATGATATTTCTTAGTGGTTCTAACAATGCAATACTTTCTCCAATTCACTTGTTTTAGACTGACTTCATTAGTGACTTCACAATGCAGCATTTTTCTTATTGAAGTCAATTACATTTCCATTGTAATAGCAAGCTTGTAAGTCTTGACACTGGGCTGTGGCAAGACAGGCCTTCAAAAGCCTCGGGACGTGGCTGGTGACAGTTTCACCACCCCAACATGCGTGTCCAGAAGGCAGAAGAAAAATGCCAGCAGCTCTTCTTCATGAACCATACGCCAACCTCTGTAACAGCCTGGCTGGCTCACCAGCATCTGGTGCCCCAGGGAGATGAAATTTTAACGTGGTCATCTCCCAGAAGAAATGTCTTTCTAACTCTCCAGATAGACCAGCTACAAAGAATCCCCAGCGACAGGAACAACACAGAGCTGCAGGGTACAATTTGGCATATGGCCAGACTCGTGGTGAGGCAAAGGTTATCGGGAGCAGTCTGAAATTCAGGTAAGATTAAGGGAAACACAAGGCAGCAGAGAATTGCACAAAAAACTACGGAGTGTCAATATGGATCTTGAAAAGGAGGTGCCCTCACCAGCAGGCACAGCCAATAGAAGCCCTGAAGCTTTCCCTGCTCAAATCAAAACTCCCACAGTCTTGAAGTGAGACCAGGGGCAACGCTTCAGTCCCAGTAATTTACATTACTCTTATTCATATGAACTCTTAAGAAGTTTGGAATGTCTGAAGACCCAATCCACGTAGGTGTTTGCTTATATGTATGACTAATAAATGTTAGATAATGTAAATTATGTATATGTCACCAATCCTTCCCAGACAAAATGTATTACTGAGATTTGGTACCAGCTTGTATCAGACTTGTTGATGTCAACATTGGCAATGTCTTGTCCTTGCACTGGAGGACGTTCCACGAGAACGGAACAACTCAGCTGGTCCAAAAGGATTAGGAGAACTGATGGAGAAAAAAATAAATTTCAAAAAAACTTGAAAATGGCCAGAGACTTACTGCAGTGCTGTATACAAAGGAAAGTAAACAAACATGGCTTCATTACACAGCTCACTACACTCAGCAACTGATATGCAATCCCTATTCCCTGGCCACATACAGTATCTCATCAGCGATTTCTGTCCAGGAAAGTCAATAAAATAAGAATGTATGTTGCCAAGGTGAAGTTTTAAGAGTTACAATTTTAAATTTCCTATTAGGGATAAGGTAAGATTTATGGATGATATACTGATTTATAAACATGTTTAGACAGTAAGCATTTTTGGCTTTAGGCTGGAATCAGAAAGCTTGGTGTAAAGAAAGATTTTTAAAGGTTTTGTGGTACATAAAATAAATCCAACTTACGCTTTCAAAGAGCTGTCTGGCTGTATAAAAGATGATGACAGTGACAGTGAAAAAAAAATTTGCTTATATCTACAATGCTCCATTATTTTCTCATTAACTTGAGTTTTAAAGGGAATCATATTAGTGCCTCCAGAGGATGAGCTATATAAACAAGAGCTACAAATTTATCTGTGCATTAAAATGAATGCTATGGTAACAGGTTTGATTGCTTTGGCTGCAATTTAAAAACCTAAAGGGTGTATTATCCTGAGATAATCTCACCCTTGGGTCCTTATATATATTATATCTCATACCTCTAATCCTGTGAGACAGTGCCTAGCTAATAATATCCCCTCTGCCTTTGTCTGCTTTGTCGTACTGCAACTGAAATGTGCCTCTTCCAACTTCATATAATATATTAGTTAAGTAATTGTATTTTGATCACTCTGAATCATTAGTTTATGTCTTGAGAATGTGTAAAGATTTATTTCCTTGGACAGTAAGAAAAATTTTCTTAGCAAGAGCGTAGTGCAGCATGCAGTACTCAGTGGAGCAGTGAAATTGCCATCCTTCGAGGTGCCCAGGACTTGGCAAGGAAAATCCATGGTGGAGCCATCTGCTGCAAAGCTGTGCAGTCCTGGAGGCCAGTTTTGTACCAGTGATGGATAGTTAGTGACTTGGGTACCAGTACCTCACAGCCTGGATTTGTTGGTCTTCACAAGGGAGACATCAACGGTTGCAAACCTACCCAACATGTTTGCTCCTTTGGCCACGTCTTGGCACAACGTGTCTTGCCAAGGTCCCTCCAAACCCACCAGGGCATGGATGCAACTTAGGGTCACTCAGGTCTACACGGTCTTTCCAACCATCCGGGTGCAACTGAAGTGGAGATGGTCTTCCATCAGGCTGTGAAGTTGGTTTTTTCTTAAATCCTTATTTTGAAGTCCTTTGGGTATAGATTTACTGGAAAGATTAGGATGACTTTATCCTACATCAATTTTCAGGTCCTCACAGCAATCTCTTTCCACTGAAATCTGACCTGCATGTGGTGAGGGATCCTCTGTGCATTGACTGGTGGGTGACTATGTTGGGCCAGTGTTTGGACATGGCCACTGCATGTCAGGAGAGCACACAGGGGAGGAGACAGGATCCAGTTCTTTGTACTGAGGATGAGTGCCTGAAAGGCTCACATCCCATTATCCATAAAACAACAATCTTGGAAGATTAAGACATTTTCCATACTCCAAGCCTGAGCCTTTCAGTAGCCAAACCGCTCTTAGAAGAACCCCAAATCTTACAAAAGTTGAAGGAAATCAGCGTCTCAGTACATGCACTTCATGCCTTGAATTAGTCAAGAAAGTGGCAACAGGCTGTTTTCCTTGTTTTTTTTCACTCAATCACAGCTCTCCTCATACTGTTTATTGCAACACAATTATTCCCTATTAGTCATTTTCCTGTATAAAAATATATATAAACTGCAACATGCTGATACTGGAGTGTGACTTAAAGATGGAGACAGTGATACCTTATTAAAAGAAAACGACCTTGCTTTTCAAAATCAAAGTCAAATCCTAGGGGTTAGCAAAGACTCCTCAAGGTCCCAGTCAGCTGTTGCACGGCTTTTATATACTGCTCCTGGCATAAATTGTGTCTGAAGATACCTTCACCTGTCAGTTCTGTTGAGATATTTTTGAGTGTCATAAACTCCTACATCTTAAAGCCAGGTGTTAAAAGAATCCCTATTATTATCACTACATTGTCAGTGACAATAACAACAGTTAATAAGTGATGATAGGGATATAAATGTCTGGTTCTGGTGTACAGCTTGTCATTTGCAGTCAAATCTAACACTGCTATAGGAGTCTTTGGGAGCAAATGTTGAAAAAATTGATGTCTTCTGGGAACTGGCTCCATAAAAAAGGCATCCATGTTTAATTCCACTTAATCTTTTCTAACTTAAATGTGCTCTGCTCATAAAAAAAATAAGTGTAAGCTGGTGAACAAGTACATGTGAGTATTAAGGACTTTTTAATTTAAAAGGCCTGCCCCAGCCTTCAGGAGGATGTGAACAGGGTCTTGGTCACGCTGACTCAGTCAGCCTTGCTTAGGGAGGGAGTCAGTAGCTTTGACTCACAATCCAAAGACAAATTAAAAAGAAAAAAGGAGGTAGCTTGTATACATGTTGCCACTGCTCTGAACACAATATCACATTATTCCAGTGCCTTGCTGCATTGTGTTTTATTTGTTCTCTATTTTGTATGGGTTAAAATTGGGGACTCACGGATATTTATCTCCGAAAATTGTTTCTAGCAGTTGTCTTTACACCTCTCATGCAAAAAATTAAAAATGGGCATGAAAGGGAATTGTGTAACACGGCTGGGTGAGGCATGTCCTTGTGCTTTACCTTATCCGTGTTCCTAGGCTTTACCGGTCTGTTAAATATCTCTTGCAGGAAATCTCTTTCCCTTATACATGCTATGTATATTTTGCCTCTTACAACATATTAAATAGCCCATGTAAGCAGAGTACATGAATTATTGATACTGTACCAGGAGAGAAAGTGTAGGGGGAACAGAGAGAATATTACATGACATGGTAAAGCAACCACATATTTCAGTTAGATGCCTGGGTAAATAGCTCTGTAAGAAACCCTGTGGTTTGTTGCTCAGTACATACCCAGTTGATCTCAGGTGCTTTCTTGCTCACTGTGGTTATCTCTTCCAGTTTTTAGTTTTTGAGCATAAGCTGATACAAAAGCTTCTACAAATTATTTAAGTGAGAAGTTCAGCTCTGTCTTTCAATGGGAAATGTAATTCCATGCCTGTTGTAAATCCAAGGGACAGGGAGAACCAGGCTTCCCTGCTTCGTTTTGATCTCTGCAGGATTCATTGGCTGAATTTTTAGCTTTTTTTTTTTTTTTTTCCCGATGAGTTACTCTTTTTGGCTGGGAGGGGAATCCTTTGTTTTCCACATCACTCTCTATTTCCCCACCTCGGCTAATTTCATTAGCTTGCACAAACATGAACTCATTCCTGCATGACTTGAGGCCTTTGTAACTAAATATTGCCTCCAACTGACCACAGGTAAATTATCAAGCAAGGCACAACATCGAGGAAAGCAATAATTCTGCCCACTGTGGAAAAATGGCAACTGTTAGATACAGATCTCCCACTTCCAAAGTATATCTTTTTCTACCTTTTTAGTGGTTTTTTTGTTGTTTGTTTTGGGTTTTGGGTTTTTTTTTGGTTTTTTTTGCAGATGAGGGTCATAGTCCATTTTGTCCTACAGTGCAGGTTTTGTGCTTTGTTTTGTGTCAACTCCATGTTATCAGTTCTTTTCCTTTGACTGAAGTCAAATATCAAACTGAAAATCACTCCTTCATCTATTATAGTGTGAGTCAGGTAAAAAACCTTTACACTTTTTAGGCAATAATTGGGTAATGCTATAACAGGACCTCCTAAGAAAATCCTGGTAACAGGCTGTCATGGGCTTTCAAAGCAGAAAGGGAAAAATTGTTTCAGGAGAGCCTTTAAACAGTTGTATCTGCAGACTTCAGGTGAACAAATTGTACGTGGGCAGCAAGGAATAAATCAAGTACTTACATAAATTTTTTAGTCTGTATTGTTCCTGTCCCAAGCTCTACAATTTTGCATATCATTTTGAGCATTTCAAAATTTGAAGTTATTTTTGTCCTCTAAGAAGTAGCTTCTACATAAAGGGTGGTTGCTAATGTATTATAAACTAGGATTAGCTTAATTAGGGACTTCACAAGAAAGTAATGACTATTTAAGCCCTGAAAACAAGCTAATTATTTTCTATCACATTGTTGCTAACGCTGTTCTCAGTTCTATTAAGGTGAATGTTCAAAAAGATGTATGGCAGACATGCTAATTAACAGATTTCTTGCAATCACGTTACCAATTTTTTATAATCTATTGAATTCCCCTTTTATGCAACACTTCATATATATATATAAATATATATATACACATCGCTACTCAGGTTAATTGACAGCCTGAATCAGTGTTTTTTTGTAAAGTTATATCACCATCAAAGTTACTGGTAGAGCTGCACAAGATAAAACCGTGATTTCTCCCTAGTGCTCTGCTGAAAAATCCAATAGTTTCATTATTTGTGCCACAGATTTTCATAAATTCCTTCTATTTATATTACTTCACCACAATTCATTTGAAACAGTTAAATAAGTCCAAATTAATAGTAGAATCTGAGCATCTGAACTTCCTGGAGGTAGGACCCCTTCATCGGCACCTGAAATGCTTTCTGCAGCATCTCTTCCCAATAGTCCTTATCCTGCCATTCCACCACTGCACGCTGGAGCTGGAGTTTGTGTTACATACCAGGAGTTACGAGTGGAAAGTCCATAAAATACTCATATTTCATATAATGCAATGGAATGCAAACTAATGTGATTAAAAGCATATGGAATATCTAGCATTTAATTCTTATCTATGCTTTCCCATTTCCTCTATGTGAGTTGCCTCTTCTTTAAAATCACCTTTTACTTTTAAATTCCTCTGTTATTACTTTTCATATTCAATATTTCTTCATTGCTTCAGTGTCTCACTTTATCTGCACTTCCCCTTCCTTCAACATTTTTCACATGCATACATATATATCATTTACATATTCCAAGATCTCCCTTGTGTATTTGCAATTAATGACTCAATTTATCCTGACACACGAACTCGTACAAAGTGACAATAAATGATTCCTGATTAGGTAGCTGATTTCCCTAAAAGAGCACTGGAATTGGAGCAGATGAATTCTCAGCTCTACTTTTAACTGGCACAGTGGCTCTGGTTCATCCTAAATTTCCCATGGTGTTAGTCAATCTAAATCTCTGCAACCTTCCTTAAAAAAAAAAAAAAAAAAAAAAAAAGTAGATATATATAACAGAAAAGTATATAATTTCAATAAATATAAATATATCTATCGTAAATGGAATAATGCAGGCATTCTGCGGCAAACCAAATGGCTGACAGGAAATGATTACACTATTATTAAGCATCTATACAGTTTCTGCTGCTAGGTATTGTCAAATCAAAATTATTAAGCTTCATTAGAGAGCTGGTGCCTTTAAAAGAATTCCTCTGAATGTCCTAGATGAAGGCCCCTTCAATAAGGACTGATAGCGCTTCAGCTCTGCAGCGTACTCGCTCTGGCTTTTTTTCCATCTTGAATTTCCCATGGTGTCATCTTATCTAATCATTGCTTGGTAATGCTGGCTCCATAAGAAATCTTCCATAGAAAATGAGAGTTCATACATCTGTCTCCTGCTGAAAATGCTCATGAATAATGGTATGTCGCAGCACCAGTCACTAAGAAAGCAAAGAGCGGTTCCAACGCTGTGTGAAAGGCAGAAGGCTCTGAAGGAAGAGAAATTCAATTCTTATTTTAATTTTGTATCAGGGGCTTCCTCAGGTCTAGATTGTCCCAAGCCCTTGGAGGAATATTAAGGGTGAAGTCACAAAGAAATCTTTTTTTTTTTTTTTTTTGTCTTCTCAGAGCAACAACCAGACAACAGTTATACATTTGTGGCTGGTTAAGTGCAATGACAGCCCTTTTTTTATATCCCCAAGGTAAATCTCTGAAGGCGAGAGCCCCTGAGCACTCCCTGGTGAAATTCATACCACCCTGCAAGGGATCAGCGGGGGCAAGGAAACCCGTGTACGTGTGTGAGTGTGTGTGCACACACGTGTGTGTGCAAGCAGGCAGCTCCAGGCACATGAATAACATTCATGTTTTCCTCTGACACTCCCATCAACTGAACGTTGTTGCCATTTATTACGCTCATAACTGGATGTTCGTTAATTTTATGTTCAATATTTTGATCACAAAACAGATCCCAACCTTCAATTATAAGTGTAATCATCACCTTACTCATAAAGCCAGCTCTGTACACTGGGGATCCCTGGCAGGCCACCTTGGCTACGGACCCCTCTCAGACGCTGCTGGCTGATGAAACAATTAATATTTTTAAGACTCTTATTGACATTACGATCCCAAGAGCATAGTATGAGTTAAATATTTGTTTATTATAATTGCATATTTCACATGCTGGAAGCAATTTCTGCATTATATTATGGTACAATATTCTGCACTGTGGAACCCTCTCTAATAAGGAATCAAATTCAATCAGACTTGAGAACTATTCATGTGAATGACTACCATTACTTGATATCATCTCTAATGCAATAAACTGAGTGTTTGATATAATGCTGTTATATTAGGGATATGCATAACCTATTTGTTATCCATCATTTGAATCGCAGAAGTGGTATGATCAAAATTAATTACATTTTAGGGTATGTCTGAATTACAGCTAATCAAAAAAAATCAGTTTAAATGTGTTTTTCAGAGAAAAAATAGATGTGATGCTGTGATCTCATTTGCAAAATAGCTTTTCTTAAGAAGCTATGCATGTCACCAAGAAAGTTTGTTCACTGCCTAAATGTCTTGCATTGCAAGCTGCAGCGATGCGGGCTACAGAACATGACCTTTCAAAGAAATATTACATGATATGAAAAATATTACATCAGCTTTCAAAATAGAAAACTGAAAAGAACTTATAAAAATAAAAGCATTTCCAAGTCAAATATTTTATATGAAGTGTTACCCACGGGAGCTTTCTTCATAAATACATAAATGCAGCTTTTGGCGAATGCCCATAATTGCTGTATTACATATTCTTACACTTGGCAAACTGATTCCTGGATTTGAAAATAAATCAATTTGGGCTTTTTCAAGTAATAGGGATAGGCAGAAAATATGTTTTCATTTGATTACAGTAATTACTTACGTAGATAAGTAACTTTTAGGTCTTTAGGAAGTTCACTGAGAATGGCTTTTATCTTCAGGCACAACTGCAGCCCAGCCAACAGGACAACTGTAATGCATGGAGAAGGCAATCCCCCAGGACGCGGCTCTGATGCTGAGCTACATCTTTATCGGATGCAGACAGATGGGTATCTAAGGGATGCGGTCTGAGGTACCAGAAGGTGAGTCAGGGAGTGGAAGCGGAGCTGGTGCTCGGCCTCGAAGGGAACGTGTAGTGAGCACTTTGCAGTCTTATGGGAGGGGAAGAAAAAGAAAACAAAGGAGAAAGCAGAAATAGAGGTCAATTCCCCCGGGCCCCCAAGGAGGAGCAGGTATAGCCGGGGCAGTACTGAGAGAGCACCTGGATAAAGGATGGGGAACACATCATGCACAGAGCAGGAGCTGCTCCAAAGGAAATCCTCTCTTCCACGCGTGCAGCTATACCAGACCTCCGAAGAGAAGCTGGGGGAGGTGGTGGTGAGGCCCGGGCAGGAGGTGGTGCCCCCCCCCGTGCCCCCCACTCCCCCCCTCTCCCCGCAGGGAGAGCGCTCGGGCTCCGCGCCTCGCAAGGCTGCTCGGGTTAAACACGGGAGAGATTCACCTCGGAATAAGCAGCGGTACGGTTGCATCAGCCCCGACGCTCCATCGCTCGAGAAGCTACGAATAACCTGAGTCATGTATGGGAAGTATTTGGGCGTTTGTGAACTAATCCTAATACCTTTGAAGTGGCCTCGGGATTTACCAAATGGTTTCTAACCTGTTTGGAGTAGTTAGCGTTTTCTCCCGTTATTCCTGCACACCTAAGACACATGGATCCTTTGAAACTGGTTTTCAGACAAAATTTGTTGATCTTGCTTCTATTTCTTTATTGAGTTATCTTAGGCAAATTCAAAACAGAAAAAAAAAAAAAAAATTAGCTTCCTGTTTCTATTGACATCTTATGGGAGTTTAAAATCCACTGAAATAGTTTTGTTGAATTATCTCCTGCAATAATTCTGCCCACCTTTTAAATCGTCACAGTTTTGCTAATTACCTTCCAGGTTGGTGTGAATAATCCTAGTGCAGATGCTAGGATTCTCTGATCATATGAAATGTTAAGGTTTCCTATTAAATCTTCAAAAAATTATATCCAGGTTCATATGTTAGTGAGAATTCTGGAAATGTTAAGAATAAATTTTAAAGCCTACTGAGAAAATAATCATTGACAACCAGCACAATTCATCCTATATTTGCTTACAGTTCTGTTTTATACATATATATGAACTTTCAAACTCATTTATTCACTTTACTGACATGCATAACCAAGGGCATGATTTATAATGATTTGTCATCCAGTATTAGATTAAAAAAAGTTTAATTAATTTTTCATTAGCCACAGTTAATGATGGGCTTGTTAACCATCTTGAGGTGAAGCCAAGAGCTATTAGCTGCATTAAGGGCCAGTTTCAAGAAAATTACTCCTTTTATAATCCCCAAAATGATTTATAATGTTTTTCCCCTTTCAGAAAACTGTTTTAAGGTATATAGATACATTAAAATCTATACAGGAAACAGGCTTTGAGGAAAATTTATTATATAATAAAAATTATCAATCAATTTTTACACCAATTAAAATGATATCAAACTTGTTGAGGATTATTCTAGAGAAATAGCCTTGTGAACTTAGTTACTAGTTCGTGTACTTAAAAATCAACATATCAGTTTGTTGTATAGCAAAGGACTGAACTAGAGTGGGTTCTCAGCTGTGTATCTTACTGAAACAGAAACTAGGATTTGAACTGAATATGTAATTGAAAATATAATTAAATCGAAAAGTTAGTTTGTCCTGTTCTGTGGCCCCTGACGGGTGGGAAGGCTGAGCATGACAGTGGTCACCGTGCCATGATCTATAACACAGAGAACTTCCAAAAGAATAGGAAAAATTCAGGAGTAATTAACATGTAAATATATGGGGGGGAAAAAAAAGGAATTGAAATTATATTTCTAATAAAACTCCTTCTGATTTTCAGAAAGCGGGATTACATTGAAAATAAAATTAAAATCCTAAAAATAAGTGTTTAAACATAGAATACTGCAAGATGAATAGTCTTAAAGTTTATTTTGAATGGGTGGGAGGAACAGGCCTGTTGAAAACACTGAGAAACGTGACTGCTTGGTAACTGTAAACCCTAAGGGTTTGAACAGGAATTTAGAAACCTAAATTTTAGCCTCAATTTTATCAAATCCTGACCAGAATCTACATTCAATAAAAATGTACTTAACTTATGTAAACAGCTATATGAGAATGAAAATACCATTTCATAAAAGATTTTAAGTACAGTTCCATTCTAAACTGCAATAAATTTTCAACATTTCTCCACAGAAAATGCAGGAAAAGGTGGGAAAGCCATTTTCTATGATTTCAAATGTTTGCATTAGGTTTTCTTCCATTTTTAATGTCACTATAACATATATAACACAACTCCAAAATGTTAGAAACGTAAACTGAAAGTTGTTTCAAAATGTAAACATAAAAAAATGAAATAATTATTTTTATCTCATGAGACCCTTTTACCCCTTTTTCCTAAATGAAATTTCAGTGAACTTGGCAGGAATCTGACACGGCGCCAAGAGCTTCCGTATGAATTTCGGTAGAAATTCAGACCAGAGCAAGCCCCAGCACAATGACTGATAGGAGGATGGAAGAGGGAACAGAGCAGCATCGTCCAAGGACAGACCGTGTCCCCTAACATTTTAAAAGATGTTTGGCCTCAGGCTGCCAAACTTGGACACGACGAACCGCGTTCCTACGCCCCCCCCAAACAAAAAGCCTCGGTTGTTCAGTGCTTGTCCTGCGGACATAGCATGGATTTAGGGTTGTCTTTGGCCACCTCTGACATTTAACTGCGTGTCAGCAATTTCATGAACACAAATCCCACCCCCTGCTCCCTGTTCACTGGGACTGGTGCTACAATACCTCTGCAAACCCAAACCCGGCCATGTTGCAGCTGGATTTCCCCGCACGCGTGAGCGAGTCCGGCTGCGCAGGCGTGCGGGTGGGGTGCTGGGCTTCCAGCTCCGCCTGGCGCCCAGGCTCTCCGTGAGCACTGCAGACACGTCTGTGCAGGCAACACCAGTTGGAAAAAGACAGCATCCAACCTTGAGAAATGCAAACACGGGTATAGGGAATCTTCAACCTGACCCAGAAAGGGATTTGGGAAAATAAAGATTATCTGCAGCAATATCTGGATGCACAGTGACCTTCCCATTTATATGAATTTCTCTGAGTGAGGGTGACCTAAACAAGCTCAATGCCGCACACGGCAGGTGTGTGCAACACACAGCATCTCCTCGCGCAAGAGGAGATCCACTCCAGAAAGACACTATTTCATTGAGAGTAAGAACATGCACTTTAAAAGCATTAAGAGACATGTAAGACCCTCTAAATGTCTTGCCTAAGGCAATCTGTTTCCTTTCACAGGATTGCTCGTGAAACAGGTCTACAAGGACTGTTCTTAGCACTTCCCAACACCGAGGGCACAACTGTCACCCCAGATCCAATTCCCAAAACACTGGTGCCCACCCCGACCCCGCGCAGGAGGCTCCTGCCAACCCAACCACAAGCTCTTCTCACCGCACGACGCTCCACTGCCAAATCCCACCCCAAAACTAAGTTGGGGAGCCGCACGTGCATCCCTGCCGAGGCCCTGCAGGGGTAGGACACAGGGCTGCGGGACCCTTCCCCCTGGAGCAGCAGGAGTGGGGTCCCCTCCGTGGCTGGGCATCCCTCCACCTCGCTGCCTCCGGATTTCTGCCTGCCAGGACACGCCGTTCACCCACTTTGGGAAAGCTGCTGAACCAAATATGTATATTCTAAAACGGGATGCTAAAATCAAGCCGTATACAAGGAAGAAGAAGGGCTTATATAAGCGAGCACAAAAAATGTATTTGTACTCTTAATATAAACCCATTTAAGCCAACTTAACTTAACTGATGCTTAAATTTGCTAATGAAATACCCTGCTAGGCACCTTCAAATTCTACGGAAACAATTAAATCTATTTCTCCATCTTCACTTTGATCTTCTGATCTAATAAAATCAGTATATATATGTTTAGTCAATACAAATATTTAGTCAACCCCAGTAAGAAGGCACAAAGCATATGAGTAGAATATATATAGTTTGCTCCTCATATCTCTTCAGTACACAATTACTTTTAAATTCATGTGACCGTGCAGCTGAAGAGGATGCATGGAACGAGCAGAAGTAAAGGTGCAGCAGTTACCAGAATCCTGTCCTGTCTCACCATCTCTGTGCTTGATGTTACAGCCTTAACAATGCTATTTTAACACAGGACTTCAGCAGGAGTAGAGGTATTGATAAAACTATCCAATATTAGAGCAAAGTCTTGGTGATCTGTCTTATGAAAATTATAGGCTTTTATTCCTCCCATTAGCAACAGTAGGTGTCTGTCTATCAGTTATTAATCAGTCTTTGCTGGATACTATAGTGGAAAAAAAAGAGATTGCAGATTTCACAGTGAAGCAGAAATAGGGGGAAACAAGTGTAGATGGGGACTCCTGGGTCTCCCCTCTGCTCTGATGGGCCTGGGAAGGGGAATGTAGGGCACATCATCTGCAAGAACAACAGATATCCTCTCTTATCATCTGCAGGATATCAACAGATATTCTACATAACCTCTCAGGTCACTTTCTCCAAAATTCCCCTTATTTCGGAGACCCACAGCTTACATGATCCAGCAGGAGTTTTTCTCAGTGCAGACAAGTAAATCCCAACAACCCTGAAAAATCAAGGATTTGCATTCTTAAAACAGACACTGCTAAAGTTCTGGTGAAAATGAATTCCAGCGGGTTCTAATGAAGTGATGTTCTGTTCTACAATGGCTTGGCAGGAGCCATGCCTATATACCCATTCAGGGAACATAAGGATACTACAGTAAAGCTTAGGACTTACTAGATTGTACAGATGTTGGACATGAACTAGTACAATATCCTTAAGGGAGGGAAAAATCATTTTACGACCTATAAACCACATAAAGGAGCAAAATCAGAGACGATTTTAGATGAAGATGGAGGAGAAAATGTGCACTGCTAAACTCCCAGCTTAATGTGCAGTCGGCATATTGTGAACTAGACAACTAAATTTAGCATCCTTGCCAAAATTACAGCAGAGGTTGGAAACACGTCCCCCGGTGTTGGTACCGTGGTGTTTGGCACCCTCCCTCTCCCACAGCCCATTAGCTGTGCTGCCCAGGGCTGGCGCTGAGGATGGGGCCATGGTGTACCATGTCCCACACCTCCCAGAACGTGTCAGGCAGTGAAGGATGGGAGGAAAAACCCCATCAGCGACACTAGCACTGATGTGGGAATTTGTCATGGTGACACTGATGGTACTGAGAGTCCTACATTGTAATGATTGGTTTACAATAAAAATTACTCCGAATGCTGGATCTGAAAAAGGATGGTTCAGTCCATCAAATCACTGTCAGCTGCAAATTAGGTTGCCCATCCTTAGGCAATGGGGAAGATAATTGGCCTTGTCCATTGCTGGTTTTATTTTTATCTGCTCTGTTAAAGTCAGGCTCTTTTCTCACTCACTCTGGTACAAACAGAGAAAAAAGGGCTTGATGCAAAAAGGCTCTTTCACTCCTCACACCCGCAATAAATGGGGCAAGTTAGCCCTGAATTTCTAAAATTAGAAAGATTCTTGGAGGGACTGCTCTCTGTCAGAGATAGGTTACCTTCATGGAAGAAAGTAAGAACAAATGTGTACTTTAGCATATGCGCTTCCAGGAGCCTTAGGCTGAAACAACACTTAAACCACAAGTGGCCAGGGCTCAAATCTGGTCCCCAGGATTACACAAGAGGGGCTGGAGGGGGATGGAACCCTTCTCTCCTCTTTTCTAATCCTGTAAGTATCACAGTAACTTTAAAATCTGCCATAATTTGCTGAAGACAAGATGGAAATACACACATCTAACGCCTCCCTTCCTAGGGACTGATCATTTTGACACCATCAGTTGCAAGGCAAAGTCGTTGCAATGTGATGTCTTGGCGTTTCTACAAAATGTGATAATGTAAGATGAGGTTATGAAGTTGTGTTGGGCTGAAAAAAACACCAACAGACTTTCCTGGGAGCATATGAGCAACTCGAAACCATTACTACCCCCAGAGTGTCAGGATATGTTGTTTTTTGTTGCCAGGAACACCTGTGTTACAAACTCGAAGTGGAAGTAGTCTCCATCCCCGGCACGACATACAACTGTCAGACAGTTGAGAGTCTCTCTCCAACACTCCTTCAAATTCTTATAGGCTAGTATTCAGCTGTCTATAAGCTCCAAATATTCGTATCTGTCTTCCTCCCTCTGCACAAGTTTTAAGACTATGCCCTTCCCTGGGTAGTGGAGTTTCTTAACACATTTCCCTGACATTGCAGTATGCAGTGAGACTCAGAAAAGGCGAAAATCCACTGAGAAAATAAATAAATACAGCTGATTAAGTAGGAGAAGGCACAATGTCTGCCATCTTAACCTGTCTGTCATCTTAACCTGGAGAATTTGCTGCTCTACTGACCTGGCTGTCCCTTTCTCTAACTCTAGGGCAATTTACCAGTCACCTCTGTACCTGGGAAATCCGCTACCGTGCTAGAGGCTTGTCTAAGTCCTGGCTCTGTGCGGAGAAATAAGGGCATGCACCAAGCCAGGGGAGAGGGAGGGCTTAACTCACCTTCGTGTTGCACCCCGTACAAAAGAACTGTGTCTATGAATAACCACTCCTAGGATTATGTTCATTAGCAAAGGCCAATAATTCAGAGTGAGGACAAACTGGAGACCTCTGTAAGGTACAAGTGGTCATAAAGAAGTAACAATTACTTATTGTCCACCTACTCCTGTAGGTTTGTGTCCCGTTTGTATCACCCTTGCCTTGCTGCATATGTGCATGTACGGCAGAAATTCTGTGGTGGCACTGCCTCAGCGTTGCACAGCCGGAGGGTGCTGCAGCCTGAAGTGTGAAGCAAAGGATTAAAAAAAAAAAAAAAAAAAAAAAAGTTTGGAAAGATGCATATAATAATGATCAAGACTTATGAAGAACTGGTGAAACGTTGTTATTGTTGTGATTATTAATATTATTAGTGTTGTTGCTATTATTATTATTATTATTATTATTATTATTATTATTATTATTATTATTATTATTATTATTATTATTATTATCATCATCATCATCATCATCATTATCATTATCATTATCATTATCATTATCATTATTATTATCATTATTATTATTAATATCAATATGGCACAGTAGGTGAAAACCACAGAGAGAAAGAGGTTTGATTTGAAGATACCTCCTTGCCCTCTGTCTCATTCTTGGCTGGGAGGCAGTTCTGCCACTAACCTGGTGCCCCAATTTCTTCTCCTGGAAATAATAGAAATAATAGGAATAATCCTGGCATACCAAAAACCTTGCATCTAACCTCAGTAAATAAAGCATCCTGCGCTGGGGTATCACACGTCCGAGGGCTTTGTGGCCGTTGCAGATGGGCTTTGGGTGGGTTTGCTGTGATAAGGCTTTCACGTGACATTGTGTTTAGGTTGTCAGCGAAAGTCCCGGGGATTAGTGTCCCCTGAAATCTCGCTAAGCAGCTTGCCCTAAAATGTGCTTTATGTGGATCATTCGGAAAACTGCACGAGACACAACATTAATTATTACTGTAAAAGCAGATTATTTTTTTATGATTGTGTTTAACATGCACTTCTACACTGGGGATGCATTGTTGAGAACTTTACTCATGTTTAAAAATACTGTAAAGAAATTCAAAATGTGACCCTGCTCTAAATTGTAGAACGAAAATCAGAAGCAAAAGCCTTTTACCTTTTTCTTTAATTGAATCCAGCTGGCCGCCTTCTGCCCTGCCTCGCAGTCATTTACAGCTATGCAAATGGCTTGAAAAAAAATATTGCTGTTTTCATCTGCATTGCACACCAGACAATCAATGTGTGTCTTTTCATAGGTTTTTTGTTAGTTTGGCCATGCTGCTGCTTTCGCGTTTTAATCCAGCTTAACAGGCCAATATGTTTTAGTCATATATTTAAAAAAAAAAAAAAAAAAAAAAATTTAGCCTCTACCTGGACAATATTAATGACACCCCTTTGACAACCTGAAAACTTAGACATCTACAGGGTAATTTTTAAGGCCACCTGCCAACCCAAGGAGCAAAAGCGAGAGGCCCCTGACTGCGGGAGCCGCGGTGGGAAGGGACGGGAGCTCCGGAGCCCGAAGGGAGACGCGCGGCTCTGCCCCTCGCCGTGGCTCCCGCTGCTGTGGGCGGATGGGGGGCACCCACCGCATCCCCCCCGCCCCCGTCCCTGTGCTCTCCCCCTCCCCTCGATATCATACATCAGCAGCAAAAATCCCATTTTGCAAGCTGCAGCAGAGCAAAGAGCGCCGGGAAAGGAGCCGTTTTGCTCTCCTGTCCACCCTGCGTGTTTGAGTTGGAGAATTGTTCAAGTTTGAGGGAAGGCTGGCCCCAAATGGCTTCAGCAGGAATGGATTCTCCCCAGATGATTTACATAGCAAAATACCAGCCTCGATTTTAAACAGTGCAATTTAACAACATCATAATGCTGTCTTCAAAAAAAATAAATAAGCAAGAAAGCAAGCAGAAAGCTTTTGTGATAAAAAGCACATAAAGTCGCTAAGCCGGTGGGGTCCCCTAAGCAGTTGCTGAAAGAAGTGCCTGGTTTAGCAGGATGGGACACACCCTTGAAACCAGTTAGGTGATTATCTGGGACCTTTTGTAGAGAGACATCAGCTGTCGGATCTTCATTTATGGCTTATTTAGAAAAATAATGAAAACCATCTGTTAAAATCAGTAACCTTTGGGAGAACTACACTAAGAATTTAGCTGAATTTGTTATGTGTGGAGACAGAGTTGTAAGTATGAAGCGGAATAATCACAAGTAGATTCACACACCTTGCTCACTGGTCCGAAACTTTTCTGTGCGTAGTTTTTTGTTCATATAGTACCTTGCATGGAGGGAATCCTGGACGCTCCCATGGAGTAAATTATTATTATTATTATTAATCCTTATGTCAGACTATTTTCACATTCACAGTAACCTCTGTGGGAAAGTGCAGAAGCTTGCTGGGTGCTGAAAACAGATTCTGTAAACCTACTTTCATTGAATATTCATTTTCTAAAAGGGTTAACACAGTAGAACATAATTAGCCTCAAATTTTCATGGATCTGTTGTATATTTAGCTCGATATGTTAACGTCACCTTGGCTGCAGCCTTTGCAATGGCACCAAATCACTTAGGTCTTTCACTTTATTCTTTGATATCGCTCAGCAAGGAAGGAAGGACAAATTAGACAGCATCAGCTTGAAAATACGTTCAGAATATAACAGCTTGATTGCTGCTGACCACCCAGAGGACAGGTGTGACACGTATTTATGGGCTTGATTTTAAACCAATATCTGTTCATTTCATTTATGAGTCCATTACATGTTTTATTTTGACAGTTCCACAGTGATGTTCCTGCAGTCCTTTGGCCATAAACAGTTCACAGTGGGATGTGTAGCTTATTATTCGGTGTGTAGGCACTGTGCACCCCGCAAGCTGATGAACTATGTACAATTTATTCATTAGAATTTAAGCCTAGTTAAATCAAGAGCTAAAAGGAAGCCTTCTTTGCGCTCTTTGAAACTGCTAACATTTAATACTATAAAAGTGGTTAGGAAATACTGAGTATTGTTACAGATTTTATATTACAACATGGTACTGTCCTTCTTACACCAATACCTAAGATTTTTATCTATATTTAGGAATCTCAATTCTCAGAGCTTTTTATAAATGTGCTTATGTTGAGATTTTTCCTAAAATTCCAGTTTCTGGAAGGTGACTACCTGAGAAGTTGGTATTTCTAGCTAGCTAGCCAACTGGAGATAGATGGATGGTACAGTAAGATAGAAAATGAATAGCAAATAAAAACCTGAAACACAAGAGCCTTGAAAAATTAAAGATAGATAAAATCAACCAATGATGTAGGTTTGCATACATGTGTGTGCTTGTGTGTACATATATACATATATATATATATACTTTCAAGATTATGATTTTAACCAATTGCATGAGTTCTGAGCTTGGATATACAATTCTTATTATATGACTTAGCCATACATATACTGTGGACCTAGAAACCTTCAGTTCTTTCATGTTCATTTTTTTATGTCATTGTTTCTGTTGGAATCTGGTTCCAAATCTGTTCTTTACTAAATTTCCTTACTGTATTTAATGAGGATATTTATTTATTAAGGGGTATAGTATAGGATCACAAACAATTTGTCCCTGAACATGAACAATCACAGAAATGTAGGGTTTGGAGGATGCTCAGGGGTCACCTAATCCATCCCTGGGCCACAGGAATTGCCCCTACTCATTCCTGACATGGAACGTCACTCACCTTTTCACAGGCCTTTTACACCAGAGGCTCTGCAACCACCTCCTTAGCCAGTCTTTGCCACCCTCACCATCAGAAACATCTTCCCATTATTTGATATAAATCTTTATAGCTACAAATTAAGACCGATTTCTTGTTCTCTCTCTGATGCCAAATGTAGAGAACAAAGTATTCCCTTTGTTTTTCAGCATATTTTTTTATAATTCAAAAGTATTACCAAGTTCTTCCTACTCTTCTGTTTAGAACAGTCCTAATTTACTCTCTCCTCACAGGTCTTACTTTCTAGACCTCTGATCCTCCTCGTACATCTACACGTATTTTCTATCTGGATGTAATGATCAAAAATGGTGGTTCCCACCGTTCCTTGTAAAAGAAATTCAGCATTATATCAAATGGCAAAAAGCTCAACAGAAAAGACCTATCTCAGTATCTGAAAAATGAAAAGCAGCTATTTTCCTCAGCTTTTCCCTCTTGTACAAAACAACGCTAGACAAGGAAATGGGGAACTACTGTGTGTAGGGGACAGCCACACTGCTCAATTCTTGATACCGATTTCCACTGCCCAAGTCAGAAGGGCAGCCGCCTCCTTCCCTGGCTGGTGGGAAAAGAGGAGAGCAGCACTCCTCCCAAGGTCAGTTTGGAGCTGAAGGATGAGGAACACACACTCGGGTAATTTAGCCGATTCTGTCTCTCCCCATTTAATAATTTTAGCCTAATAAAAATAATATCTTAAGTGCATGCTAATGTCTTAATGCATCATGCACTAGGAACCCAAGTATTACAGTACTACAGTTAGAAAAGATCCACGAGTTTAAGACCCAATTCTCTTTTGCCATTTTTACAGATGTACATTAGTCCGCAACTTCCATTACAGGTAACTGAAAGTTACCTGAGTGAGTCAGCTCATCTTGAACTTCACAGTTGAGCCCATTTAGGATGAAAGATCACCTCTTATTCATAACTTGGGGCTACTATAAGACTTGAGTCGTCAGTAGAAAAAAGAAAGGAGGGCAAGACTTGTAAGAGCAGAGAGGATATAATTCTCAGCATCTCTTCCATGACTGTTGAACTACTTTTTCTAAGAGATTAAAATGACTATCCATCTTGCTGCCTCTGAGCTGAACAATAAGGTCTATCTCTATGTCTTAACTGCCCTCAAAGAGGAACTGCAAGGAGTGCTGCTGACAGGGAGCTTAGGAAAGGGAGGAGAGAGGGAAGAGGAGAAGGGGTTAAGAGTAAATGGAAAATTCTGGCACCGCTGGACTGAACGGAAGTGTCACCATTGACATCACTAAAAGTAGGATCAAGACTGATCTAAAAAGCAATTTAGAATATGAGCTTTTCTTTCCAAATGAGCAGTAAGTGCCTTCCTTCACACAGAATTCAGTGCAGTAATAGTGCCTCCTATTACATTTTAAATTGATTGGCTTTATGGCCCAGTACTAGGGAATTGCCCTAGCATGATATGGTCGGGCTCATGTTTCTAATTCTGGCAACTCTAAATCCAGATGCCCTGAAAATCCATGCTGTTGCTTACAGCGCGTGCTGTAGGGTAATCTCCATTTTCGTGCACCCAGACAAAATAAATGAACCAGGATGTACGTAAAATTAGCCCACAAAGTGAAAAGAAAACCAAGCCAAGCAAAACAGAAATTGCAGAAGAAAATGTGTACATGGAGAGTGCGTACGTGTAAAAATAAACCTATATAATAAACTATTCTGCAACAGGTGTTTCCACTAAGAGAATTCAAGCACTGTTTTTGCGTTATCTAAGACTTTCCTTATGGGACCAACGAAGCAGTTATCATCTAAAGGTCTGTGCCCTGCCACTGGTGTCTTTGGGCAATGTATGGAGAGATTTAGAAAACACATATTCAAGTGCATGTTATTCTTTTGCGTGGTCCATGTTCAGCCCCATTTAGGACATCAGAATCTGTACTTGTGCTACTAGGCAAAAATAAGTCTCTCCACTGGAAAAAAAAAAAAAAAAAAAAGTTTAAAAAAGATGCAGTACATTGTCGTGATGGAGGATGTGGCTGTATGGCTGCAGAATTGCCTGTGTGAAGTATGGGAAGAGCTGAAGAAGCCCCTCTCTGCACTGGAGCAGAGCTCATAACTCCGTAGTTTGGATGGGAAGAGATCACCTTAAGGGAATTATTCTACCTTTGATCCATGCATGAAATTCTGGCTGCTGCCAAAGGAAGTTGTGCATGCCTAACCATGGCTGTATATCATTCTAATAAAGGCCAAAGAGAAGCTCATATATAAGTGGAGTGCGAAGTTTTTTGACACTGGCTATAATAAATATCAGCACATTCAGAAAAAAATGCAGGTTTACGTGCCTGAGGTGGGAAAAAAGCTATAGCTGTGCCTGATTTACTAGAAAGAAATATTTAAGGCTGTTGAATCATTTGATAAAAAGCTGATCTTGAAATGTCAGGAATCGGTGAGGATAACAGAACTGTCAATTTTGTCTATTAAAAATTCCCTTTTATTTTGCCTTCTTTTCTCTTTTATTTTTAATAACAATCCATTAAAAATACTGCACTCATGATTTTCCTGTATTTGCTGTTCTATTTTAATACTACCCATTAGTTCTTTCCTCCTTTCTTTTTAATATTTACACATATCATCAAATATTGGGCAAAATTTCTCTGCTGAAAAAAATCCCATGAGTAAAAACCAATTACATATAGCTTGTTACTGAGGGCATGGCTGGGGTTTCTGTACAGCTTCAGTGTCCTATTGAGTTTAAAGTAGCTGAGGACTTTTGCATTAGAAGTAGTCCACGATAATATAATTTGGTGCATTGCTATTTCCTAACTTCATCTAAAAATAATGCATCAGTTATAGTGGATATAACTGCCCTGGGAAAAATCAACAGCTATCCCATAGGATAATAAATAACTGATAATGAGGTGACTAACAGTAAAAATTGTGGCCAGGAGCATCAGTTTGACATAAGAAGCTCTCCAGCCCGAAGGATTCCAGCTGGAAAAGCCCAGTTTAAAAATTTCCTCCATTTCATGGGTATTCACCAATGCTTATGCAGTTCAAATACGCTGTGCCTGTGCTTATATACGGTGTGTCAAATACCAGGGCTGTATGGAGAAAAGGATACCAGCCTTCAGCTGAGCAACCAGTAGCAGGCTGAAGGTACCTTAGGGCCTCCTTGGAGTCAAAAGGAGGGCTGAGCCCTGGCCTGGTTTCCCACAGTCCACGGGTGTAGGAGACTGTGTTGGATTTTGTTCGTCTCAACATCGCTGCTGCACCACTACCACTTCCTGGCCTCCGCATCCTGTTGACGCGACAGAGTACGCCTTGAAGGAGACAGATAGTCCCCGAAGAAACCGCAACATCTGCCTGAGGAGAAAATAACAAGCACCTGCGTGCGAGCCGGGTCGGGAGGAAATCGAGGCGAGGAAGACGTGCAGAGGCTGAAGGCACCGTGGGCCGACCCTCGCCAGCGAGACCTGGGCGTGCGCGCACGGAGGTCCACGGGGCGGCACATATTACAACGAGCTCCGTGGAAATGGGCGGACTTTTCCGGGAAATCGTGGGGACCGAGGTGATGAAAGGACTGCGTACTCTGTACTTGTTGTTGCGTGTGTTGCTGCGTCCGTGCGTGTTGTTGTGTGCTGTTGGGTGTGTGCAGGGCGTGTGTGGTGCATGTGTGCGTGTGTGTTGGTGCGTGCGTGTGTGCGCGTGCGGGCTCCCGAAACATCTCTCTTCTGGACTTTGGCGGAGCTTGGAGCTTGGGCCATCATCGATTGCACCGAGACTGAGCCAGCAGGACATCGCGGGCTCGTGGTGGTGGTGATTAATCTTGCCGCATCTCTATCGCTTTCTAGCTTAGGGATTCTGACTTTCCTCTCCTTTTCTCCCTGTCCTATCGCTTTTATCAGTCGCTTGTTTAATAAAGATCACAAGGTTGTCCGGCATCTAACCTCATTTGTGTCTTAATCTCGCTCTTGGGATCGTTTAAGAACCCTCCCTGATATCGGATCGGGACATCCCCGATACTGGATGGATCGGGGGATCCTCCAGCAGTCAATGAAACCCTTGCATTGACTTGAGGGGGACAGGACAGCCCTCTGCATCAAATTTGGGTCCCCTCGAAAGGACCCTGAACTGTTGATACAATAGCGAGGGAGGTCATGGTCCTTAAAACAGTACTGGGACCGGATGACATAGAGTTTATTAGAAATATAAAAATCCCACCTGATAATTTTGTTTCTCTCTCTGATAAATGAACTAAGCATCAGAGAGGGTAAAAGAAAAGTTAACCCTCATAAACTGCTTCACTAACTGCGATGCAGAGGAGACTCTCTGTTATGATTTTCCTCTATCACCATTTTCAAAACCCCTAAAATTTAACAATTTGAATAATTTATAATATACAAAACAAAGAATATTTGAAAAGTTCTTTAAAAATAAAAAAAAAATAAAGGTGTGGTGGGGAATCTCAGTTTTAAATATATCTGAAAGCACCAGACAAAGGGAAATCTCATGGGGACACAAGAGGGGTCACCCAGTGAAGGAATTTAAAGCCCTTGCTCTGCAAGGCTCAGCCTTGAACCCAGCCCAGGCAGACTAATGGCGTTTCCAGACGTCTGCCTCTCGCAGCCTTTGCAGCGACGAACGTCTCTGCCCAGGACCACTCTCTGCGTGCTGGAGAGCCACAGCCCTGTATTTTCTACAGCCCAGCACTCTGGCCTTTCCCCTTAGTTTCAGGATTTCCACAGTACATCAACGAGGCCCCCAGAGGCAGGGTGCCCGGCGGGAAGCCCCCCCCCCCCCCCCCCCCTCTTCCAAGCCCTGGGCCTTGCCCTGCATCCCGGCAGGGGCACACGAGCATCCCTCCCCGGAGCACCCGCCTGGCAGCTCTCCCAAGCGAGTGCCTGTGGGTTTTGCGTCACGGATTAATCAGCAAGCACGGCCCGCTCGTGCCTCTCTGCTCCGTGTCCACCCCCCCCCCCCATCCCCGCCCTTCATGTTTGGGTTCCCAAATGTGCACCCGCCCTGGCACAGGGCACCTCGGGGTGACCCCCCCCCCCCCCCCCCTTGCCGACGGCGTGCGGTGAGCTGGGCGCAGGTGCGTGGTGGGAGCTGGATTTGCCGGGGGATTTTAGGCAGAAACGCAGCTGGAGCCCAGGCACTGGCTGCCTCTAAAACCTTTCAACGTTCGGATCCAGAACCTCCAAACTCCTCCCGAGCTTTAACAAGATAGAGAGAGCCAGGAAGCAGCTCCCATCTATAATAATTACAAGAGAGTTTCCCTTGCCCTTGCACTATTTATTGCGTTTGCCCTTACCATAGATTGCTTGAGACAGAAGACACTATTGAAGATCAGAATATTTCTTTCTGGACAGGCAGGGCGAGCTTTGGTAGAAAACTCCCTTTTTCTCTCAACCATGGCCACTTCTGTTGGGAAGGGAAGGGGCTGGTTTACATTGCAGGCTGAATGAAGCATTAAATGACTGCGTTGCAATGACTGCAGTGGGGGGAATGGTCGCCTCCAGTGGGAACATAATGCTGTAATTATACTTTCGGAAAGGTATAATAACTGTTCAAGTATCCTTTTCTGATTTGTCATAAAAGTTATCTGTGGCTTCCCTCACCCTTATTTTCACGAGGCTATCGGGGGGGGGCGGGGGGGGGGGGAAGGTGCATTTCAGTAATTACAAGTGAGGCTGGAAAGAGGCAGCCAGGAGGGCCCCTGCCAGCCTCCCACCCAGACAACACACATCTTCCCCGACTCCACAGCTCCAGGACTGGGTTTTGCAAGGAAATAGCTCACTTGCCAATAATAATAATAATAATAATAATATTATTATTATTATTAATAACTGAGTGACGTCCTAATCTTGGTTACATCGGTCTGCCGTACCCTTAACCAGAGCTCCTGCCAATCACAGTCACACTGATCCTGTTCTCAGCAGGTTGTGTCGATAAGAGGAGCCGAGACAGAAAAGCTGTGAGCTGCTTTGGCTGGAGGGAGATGTGGGGGAATGGCCCGTGGGAATTTCTGTCCCCTGGCTGGAGGGACAAGGGGACACAAGTCTTCCTTCCAGCCCAGGGAGAGATCTGAGATTTCTTCCTCATCCCTCGCAGGATGCGTAAAGGATGACGGTGGGAGGTGAGGGGTGATATTCCCCCACCCCACCTCCCCGAGGGCATCCCACGGGGGCTGCCCTGTGTGCCAGCCGAGCAGGAGGCGAGGCCACGGCCGTGTGGGCTAGCACAAGCCCTCCGGGCCTGGCCGGGAGCCGGCGGGTGTCCTTGGGATCATCGGGGGACCCGGCGGGGACACTGCCATCCCCGAGGAGCCCTGCATCGCTCGCTGATTTGCATTGAAGGGCCATCCCCTCCCACCCCCACTCCCCCCAACACACATCTCCCCCCCCCCCCCATCCTCCCTCCTCTCTTCCCCAGCCCATCTGCAAAACTTGAAGGCAGAAGCCCTGGGAAGGATGACGAGCGTCATTCGGTGGCATTTCGGAAAGTTGCCGGCCGGGGGAAGCGACACTGCAAGGGCAGGGCAGGATGGCTGCAGCCCCCCCCCGAAACATCGGCCCTGGAGGGGAGGGGGGGGTTGTTGGAACTGCTCCCCCCCTCCCCGAAACACAGCGGGGTGCAAGGGGGAGGGGGGAGCGTGCATAGATCGTTTCTCTGAGTTGCTGCGAAAGCCGCTGTGCGAGCTTGTTACAAGAACAAACTGTTGTGATTTCCCCTTTCGCCCTTTTTCTCCGCCCCCCCCCCCCCCTTTTTAAAAAAAAGGGGGGGGGGTGTTGGGGGGTGGGCGTCAGGTGCATGTTGCCTGCTGGTACCCCATGTTGCTCCCGCGTCAGAAAATGAATGATGCAGCAATTTAATTAGGAGGGAGCGGTGCGTCCATATTGCACCGCTGAAGGAGAGCTTCGGCGGCTGAGAAAGATGGTGCATGTCCGCGGGCGCGGAGGCAGCGCCCCTGCCCGCGGAGAGCGCCGTCGGGGCGGCAGGAGGCCTCGGCCCCCCCCGGCTCTCCCTCCCGCATCTGCCCGCCAACTTTTTGCGACCGAATCGCGGTTCCAGTTAAGTCTTTTCCCGGCCGAGTTCCCCCGGGCGTGCGGGAAGGGGAGTTCGGGTTTAAGGAGGGATCGGGAGAGGGCGGGGGGGGGGGGGGGGGGGGGGTGAGGGGGGGTGCCCCGGGAGTTCCGCGGCTCCCGCGGGGCGCGCAGCCTCTCCGCCCGGCTGTGCGTGGAGATGCGCGCATATGCGTGCCCGGGGATGGGTGTGCGTGCCTGGAAGGTGGTGGGGGGGGGTGGGGGGGCGTGGGGGTGGACACGGGTGTGCGCGGGTGCGGACGGCATCGCGGGGGCCACCTCCCTGCCCGGCGGGGGTGCGACCTGGGGGAGGCAGAGCCAGTAAATCCCCCTCCACACACACTTCGACCCCCGCTACCCTCCCCCCCCCCCCCCCCCGCCCCAGCGCATCTCGCCCTCCAACTTTCAGCCACGGGCGAACCCGCGCAAACCTCCCGTTGCGCGCCCCCCCACCCCCCCATCTCCGCGGATCCACCGCCCCCCGCGGGTCACTTCCACCCCACACCCCCCCCACCCCCCCTCCGCGTAGCCCCGTTACCTGCCTGCGGCTCCCGGGGCGGGCACCTACCGGCCGGCGGCGCTGCCCTCCGCGGGCGCGGCCCTCCGCTTCCGCGCACACTCCGCGGTGGCGGCCGCGCCGGGTGGAAGGATGCGAAAGGTGCCGGGTGTCTCCCCCGAGGTTTTTGGAGGGCGGAAGGCTGCCGGATCCGGGAGAGGCTGCGAGGCTGGAGCCGCGGCGCGGTACCGGGACAGAAGGGTAGAAGGAGAGGCCGGGGGGAGCGGAGGGCGGCGGGGGGGGTACCGGGACCCCGCTGCCCCTCGCCAGGACCCACCGGGCTTCTCTCCACCGCCGCCCCGGCAGCTCGGCTGGGCGCTTGCAGTCAGAGCATCTTTGATTTCCTCCAGAGTTGGGCTTTTTTTGCTTTTCTCTCTTTTTTTTTTTTTTTTTTTTTTTTGGTAGGAAAGGGGGTGTGCAAATTGTGACCCATCCCGGCGGCTTTTTCCTCTCTGATTCTTCTTGTTTTGTTTTGTTTTTTTTTTTCCTCCCCCATCTGCTCGTTTCTCACTTCCCTTCCTCTCCACCAACCAGCCCCCTCCTTCTCTTAAAAAAAAAAAAAAAAAAAATTAAAAAAGGCAGGGGGAAAAAAAAAATGTATAGTCAGGGCTTCCCAAATGCGCGCCCCCGACCTGGTGCCAAGCGCGCCCCCTTCATTTGTTCCCCTTCTTGAAGCTCATTTTCATGACGTGGAAAAGCCTGATCCAGGGCAACAACACCACCACCGCCGCCGCCACACACACACACACACACACGCGCACACGCGCAGCCACACGCACACGCGGGGAAGGCGCGGAGCCCGCGATCCCCCGCCGCGCCCCGCTCCGCGCTGCCGGGGCCCGGGGAAGGCGGCGGCGGAGCCTGCAGCAGCCCCTCTCCTCCCTCCTCCATTGAGTGTGCCAAACAGCAGCTCTGCATCCTAAAGAAGATCATTGAGGGGCTCATTGCATTCCCAGCACGTCTCAGGCTTGCTTCTTTTTTTTTTTTTTTTTTTTTTCCTTTTTTTTTTTTTTTTTTTTTTTTTTTCCTTTTGCCTCAGCTTCAGCAGGAGTAGAGAGAGAGGGAGAGAGAGAGACACAGAGAGGGAGAGACAGAGAGAAACCAGCAATCTTTAAACTCGAGCTTTTTTTTCCCCCTTTCCCCTCTTTTTTTTTTTTTTTTTTTTGTAACGATGTGCTAAAATCTCTCCTGCAAACCGGTAAGTACAACCTTTCTGGATCCTTTTGTTTCCGCCTAGGGTCAAAGACACCCCCTCTTCCAAAAAGAAGATATAATAATCCTCTTTATTTTTTTTTTATTATTATTTTTTATTACAGCCCTTGCAGAAGAGAAAGAACTTAAGTGGCTAATATTTTGCAAAGGAGACTGAGAGACTGATACTGCAATATAGCTCTCATCTCTCTCCCTTCTTCCCAATTAGATGCTGGTTTTAATTGCAGAGGGTATTTCTCTTTTCATGCTTTCAACCATCTCCTCTTTCCCACAGGGGAGGGTTTCATTTGCAAGTTGATCCTAAGGATTTGTGTTCCTCTGGCGTTTCTCTCCCCTAAATGCATCTTTCTGCTCTTAAGTTTGTGGATGGGGGGCAAAATTTGCTAGTTCTTACACGGGGAAAGCAAAAAGGACCTTTTCTATTGAAAGATTAAGACTAAAAGCAACGATCGCTCCGAATAATTCTAATGGGCATTTCAGTGATTCAAGGAAGGCTGCATCACCACCGTTATTATTACCATCCTTAGCATTTCTCTGTGCCCATACATTTCAAATATCTGGTGAAAGGAAGGGTGAAACCATATGTTGAAGGAGCTGCATCTCATTAGTACAGTATTATTTTCATCTGATTGGAGAAGAATGGTGTCTTCATTCGGAAACCTATATAGTAGGATAGATAATTTATTGGCCGGTAAGTGTCAAGGTATTTTTTTCTTCCACTTTCAGCTTTTTAACCGGGTCTCCTGCTTGGTCCTGGGGGCGCAAAATACCCTAATCCAAGGCAGGCTGAGCGTTTCAATCCTAGGTGCCTCTTTAGCTGTCACTTCCCTTTAGATCTGCTGATCGCATGGGCATGTGCTTTAGAAAGATTAATCATCTCTAAATGCTTTAATCAGCTAAAATGACTAATATGTGGTATGTATTTATCTGATAATATATCAGTTGCATTAATTCATTGGCGCATTTGAAAGGGGAAGATTTTCTTTTAAATCACGGTTGTTAACCATTTACTCTTTTAAAGACATTGTGGGGATTTCTGAAGGGAACCGTTTCGCCAGGGACATCAGCAAAGCCTGCACATTCCTTTGAACTTACGTGTGGAATATATTGAGCCGGGAGGGAGAGAGATTCAAGGACTGAGATTCAATAACTTTGGGAGTTTGCATGTATGAAAGATGTAGTGCGACACTGGAGAAATCTACCCACTGGTGTTTCCCCCTGTAGTCAGCGCGGGCTGTGCTGGCTACAAAGCTAAAATTGCCAACAAGGGTGAAATACGTGTAGTTCTAAACACTGGTCCTACGGTGGAAAACATGTAAAGATGCAACACGTTCAGGCTGTGTGCTCATGCTGCTGTGTGGGTCTGCATGTGCTGTTCTCTTTATAGGTGGCATTTACCAAAGCGGGGGGGGGGGGGGGGGGGGGGGGGAATAAGGGAGGCTGGTATCGCGTGATTAAACCTTCTAACATCTCTTAAGTATAAATCAGGGCAAGGCTCGCCCATCTGACACCCCTAGAGTTGGTTGTGAACGTCTGCCCAACAATTGCTGAACTTTCCAGGAGCCTTAAGACGAGTCTAGCAGGTAGGGGCTTAGCAGAAAGGAGCGGGTCAGGACAGAAATACTGAAATCTGCATTTCTCTTCCTGTTGCAGTTTTGTAAACGCCAACAACTGATGAAACCTTCCACGGCAGAGGCGCTTCATAAAGGAAGGATGTTGTGGATAATTCTTCTAAGCACAATTGCTCTAGCATGGACTACACCAATTCCCTTGATAGAGGACTCGGAGGAACTCGATGAGCCCTGCTTTGATCCATGTTACTGTGAAGTGAAGGAGAGCCTTTTCCATATACATTGCGACAACAAAGGATTTATAAATATTAGTCAGATAACAGAGTCGTGGTCGAGACCTTTTAAACTTTATCTGCAGAGGAATTCCATGAGGAAATTGTACACCAACAGTTTTCTTCACTTGAACAATGCTGTGTCTATTAACCTTGGGAACAATGCACTGCAGGACATTCAGACGGGGGCTTTTAACGGGCTCCGAGTTCTGAAGAGGTTGTATTTGCACGAAAACAAATTGGACATTTTCAGAAACGACACTTTCCTGGGTTTGGAAAGTCTGGAATATCTGCAGGCAGATTACAATGTCATTAAACGGATTGAAAGCGGGGCGTTTCGAAACCTAAGTAAATTGAGGGTCCTTATCCTAAATGACAATCTTATCCCCATGCTTCCCACCAACTTATTTAAGTCTGTGTCCTTAACTCACTTGGACTTGCGTGGGAACCGGCTAAAAGTCCTTTCGTACCGCGGGATGTTGGACCATATTGGCAGGAGCCTGATGGAGATCCAGCTGGAGGAGAACCCGTGGAACTGTACGTGCGAGATCGTGCAGCTGAAGAGCTGGCTGGAGCGCATCCCCTACACCGCCCTGGTGGGGGACATCACCTGCGAGACCCCCTTCCACTTCCACGGGAAGGACCTGCGGGAAATCAAAAGAAGTAAGCTCTGCCCCATGCTGTCCGACTCCGAGGTGGAAGCCAGCCTGGGCATCCCTCAGCTGTCATCCAGCAAGGAGAACGCGTGGCCTACGAAGCCCTCCTCCATGCTGTCCTCCTTCCATTTCACCGCTTCCTCTGTTGAGTACAAAACATCCAATAAGCAGCCCAAACCCACCAAGCAGCCCCGGGCGCCCCGGCCTCCCCCGACACCCCGCGGCCTCTACCCCGGGCCGAACCAACCGCCCGTGGCTGCCTACCAGACCCGGCCCCCCATCCCCATCATCTGTCCCACCGGCTGCTCTTGCAGTTTGCACATCAACGACCTGGGCCTGACGGTCAACTGTAAGGAGCGAGGCTTTCACAACATCTCCGAGCTCCTGCCCAGGCCCTTGAACGCCAAGAAGCTGTACCTGAGCGGGAATTTGATCCAGAAAATCTACCGCTCCGATTTCTGGAATTTTTCCTCCTTGGATCTCTTACACCTGGGGAACAACCGCATCTCCTACGTGCAGGACGGGGCTTTTATCAACCTGCCGAATCTCAAGAGCCTGTACCTGAACGGCAACGACATCGAGCGGCTCACCCCGGGCATGTTCCGGGGCCTGCAGAGTTTGCATTACCTGTACTTTGAGTACAACCTGATCAGGGAAATCCAGCCGGCGGCCTTCAGCCTCATGCCCAACCTGAAGCTCCTCTTCCTCAACGACAACTTGCTCCGCACCCTGCCCACCGACGCCTTCGCCGGCACCTCCCTGGCCCGCCTCAACCTGCGCAACAACCACTTCTTGGCGCTGCCGGTGGCCGGGGTGCTGGAGCACCTCCACGCCATCGTCCAGATCGACCTGAAGCTCAACCCGTGGGACTGCACCTGCGAGCTGGTGCCGCTGAAGCAGTGGCTGGAGGCGCTCAGCTCCGTCAGCGTGGTGGGCGAGGTGCTGTGCTCCAGCCCGGAGCGCCTGGCCCGCCGCGACCTCCGCTCCCTGGAGCTGGCGGCCCTCTGCCCCGCCGCCCTCCGCCCCGCCGCCGCCGCCTCGCCCCCCGCCGCCCCGCCGCCCCCCGCCGCCACCGGCCCCGCCGCCTACGAGCTACCGCCGGCCGCCGCCGTGCCGCTCTCCGTCCTCATCCTCAGCCTCCTCGTCCTCTTCTTTTCCGCCGTTTTGGTGGCCGCCGGGCTTTTCGCTTTCGTGCTGCGCCGGCGCCGGCGGAAGCTGCCGTTCCGCGGCCCGCGGGGGGAGGCGGCCGATTTGGGCGGCGTAGCGCTGCGCTGCCCGCGGCTCTTCGAGGAGGGGGGGGGGGGGCGGCGGCGGGGGGGGGGGGCGGCGGCGGCGGGGAGCGCTCCCCGGAGAAAGCACCCCCGGCGGGGCACGTCTACGATTACATCCCGCACCCGGTGACCCAGATGTGCAACAACCCCATCTACAAGCCGCGGGAGGAGGAGGAGGAGGAGGCGGCGGCGGGAGGAGGAGGAGGAGGAGGAGGCGGCGGGGAGGCGGCGGAGCTGCTGCGGGGAGGCGGCGAGCGCTTCGCCCACGCCGCCGCCACGCAGGAGCCGGGCACCAACTACCGCACTTTGCTGGAGAAGGAGCAGGAGTGGAGTTTGGCCGTGTCCAGCTCGCAGCTCAACACCATCGTCGCCGTCCATCCCCAGCACCCCGCGGGCGGCGGGCTGGCGCCGGGCGGCGGCGGCGGCGGCGGGGGGGCGGCGGCGGCGGGGGGGGGGGGACCCCCGCGGGACCGCGACCGCCCGCCGCCCTGCGCCGTGGGCTTCGTGGACTGTCTCTACGGCACCGTGCCCAAGCTGAAGGAACTGCACGTCCACCCCCCTGGCATGCAATACCCGGACCTGCAGCAGGACGCCAGGCTCAAGGAAACCCTCCTCTTCGCGGCCGGCAAGGGCTTCTCAGACCACCAAACCCCCACAAGCGAATACCTCGAGTTAAGGGCCAAACTCCAAACCAAGCCGGATTACCTCGAAGTCCTGGAGAAGACCACGTACCGGTTCTGACCGCCGCCCCGCCGCCCGCCCCGGCACCGCCGCATGCGAGTAGAGGATACAGCTGTGTGCTCTCCCCCGCCAGATGTGCGCGCTGCGGGGAAGGGCCGTTCTCAGATCATTAATCGATGAAGTGCCTTCGCAGACTTTTGCCAGCAGATGTTAATCAATCATTATTTTTTATACTGAAACTGAGACTTTGACTGTGCCATGTCTAAGGTATATAATTATTATTATTATTATTATCGGGGATCTTTGTATTGATCCTGATCAAGTAAATTCTATGTGTGTCTCTCTCTCTTTTTTCCTTTTTTTTTTTCCTTTCATTTTCTTTATTGTTGCTTTTTTTTGTTGTTTTGTGTTTTTTTTTTGTTTGTTTGTTGTTGTTTGTTTTTTATTATTACTTTTTTAATTATTGCTTTTCTGTTGCAGTAAACTTCCTTTATATTTTCCCTTGGAGGGGGAGGGGGGAGGGAAGATGGCATTTTGTGGCTTGCTTTCTTCTTGCCCATCATGGCACAGATTCTGTACATTTATTTAAAAAAAGAGAAAAAAAAAATGCAAAGAAGCAAACGAGCGCAGTTTGCTGCATGCCTGGAAACTGCAAGAGGGAAGGGAGGGGAGGGTCTTGCTCGAATGTCTCACTCTTGTCTCTCTCCCTCCCTCGCACCCACTCCCACCCACCCCCACCCTCACCGCCACCCCTGCCGCCAGCCCGGCCCCCCTGCGCAGCGGCCGCGGCCGCGCAGCGTGGGGGTCCCGCTGGCAGCGGAGGGGAATCCCGTGGGCTGGGGGAAGCCACAGGGAGCCGAGCAGCCCCACGGATGTCACCACGTGGCGCACACACCCAGGGGATGCTCAGCGACACTTCGTCATCACGCCATGGTTTTTTGGAGGACATCCGCACTTTCCTAATAAAAGCAACATGCGAATATACAGAAAATGGATAAAAAAAAAAAAAAAAAAAAAAAAAGCTACTGGGCACCTATCACTAACAGCTTTGTAGGAAGCATTTTTAATGTTTTCTCTCATACACACACGCACACACACACACACACAAAGGTACAACAATGTGCATATATTTATTCTGTAATTTCAAGTGAATATAAATTGTAAAGGTAATGTTTAATCATTGTACAGTGATGCGTCTGGTATAGCTTTCCTAATAAAACGTTTTGAAAAAAATGCATATATATATATATACCCATATATATATATATAGGAATACAAAGCTTGAACCTGAAACTTCAGCTTCCCCCTACTGAGATTTCCTTCCCCCACCTTAACCTTGAAAGCTATTTTATTAATAACAGTTCAATGCACTGTGATGTTAACAGAGACAAACCCTGTACAGCTCCTCTTGCCAAGATACCACCCGAGACTTTTCAAAAAAAAAAAAAAAAAAAAAAAAAAAAATCCGATTTACAATCTATATTCCCACGTTGCACTGTACCGATGGCGGTTCCCGGGGATTTAAAAAGAGGCAGCAAAATTAAGGCCGCGTCCTCGCGTGGCGTTTCCCGCAGAGGCCCCGGTTCTGCTGCCGGATGGTGCCGGTGTCTGCAGCCGCAGGTAAACGCCCGGCGAGCAGCCGGAGCAGGGCTGGCAGGAGGAAAGCGAACCGCGCTGCGATTTTGGGGGGGAAAAGCATCCCAACGGCCACGGCCTCACCCGGCCTGCCTCCGCGCTCCCGCTGCTCCTGTTTGCTCCCCGCTGAAACCGGAGCGAGACCAAAGACGATCGGATTTCCCCCTCCCGGGAAGGTCCCGGTTGGTATCTTGGCCCCGGTGGTGTCTTGGCCCCGGTGGTGTCTTGGCCCCGGCGGTGTCTTGGCCCCGGCGGTGTCTTGGCCCCGGCGGTGTCTTGGCCCCGGTGCTGTTTTGGCCCCGGTGACCCCGGGCCGGGCGGGCGAGTGGCTCCGCGCGGCCGCCAGGTGGCGCCGCAGCTCCAGCGCTGGCGGCCGCGGCGCGGCGGGGCGGGAGTGAGGGGAGGCCCGGGCGGGCCCGGCCCCGCTCCCGGCCCGGCCCCGCTCCCTTCCCTGCTCCCTTCCCCTCTCCCTTCCCCGCTCCTTTCCCCGCTCCTTTCCCCGTTCCCTTCCCCGTTCCCTTCCCCGCTCCCGGCCCCCGCCCGTCCCGCTGAATGTACCCCCGCGGGCGCCTTATATCGGGGCAGGCCGGGCCGCGAAGCGTCACTCCCCCCTCCTCCCCCCCCTCGCTAAAGATCTTCAGATACAGAGTTTTATACAGAAATATCAAATATCTCTATAAATATCACTTGTCTTAATGGAACAGCGGTAACTTAGCCGGGTGAATTGCGATTATTTGCCCCCCCCCCCCCCCGGCGTTAAAAGGGGGTATCCCCCAGGGCATTTTTGGTTGTGGGGCCCTGGGGAGCAGCGCCTGGCCCAGCCACCCACCCCTCCTCCTGGGGAACAACCTGATTTCACCCAGCACAATGCATCTGAACGCAGATAAAACCATGAATACTTGTTTTCACCCCAAGTGTCGCTATTTATGGCTTCGGCAGCTATGCTTGCTGCAGGTTTTTTTGTCAGTCTTGTCTTGGAAGAGGCATCTGGGTGCGACAAGCAATTTCCTCAGCCTCGGTAGTAGCTGTATGTGTTCTGAGGTGGAGGGACAGCTCCAAACGTCTGTAACTCTAGCATCAGCTCCATAAAATTAGTAAAAATATTATGCATTTAAATTTCCCAGATCCCTCTGTGGAGTATATCGTGTTTTATTATGACTGCCTTCGGCTCTAATCCATTGGGGTTTGTTCATTTGTTGTGTTCTGTTTTTTTTTGTGTTTTTTTGTTTGTTTTTTTTTTTTTTAACAGATAGTAGAAGAGCATGCAAGTGTTAAAAATAATAAACATCGAAGCTCAAAGGCCAGATCCTTCTTATGATAGTCATAATAACTGCATTGATAAGACTACATGCAAGTAATGCGTGGAGCTATATAAATCAGGTTAAAGTACAACCCCTAGTGAGAGTGGTGCTGTATACATTTGGCAATGTCATCAACCCCTAAGTGTTCGTACTTGTATCCAAATATAGTAAAGCCAGTTGCAAATAATGTTTATATTTTAAATAAACTGCAGAAAGGCAAAAGAATTTCAACATAACTGTAGGTAGTAATTTCACCTGCGAATGGTGAGGAAATCTATTTATTCAGTGGAAATAAATTTGTTCTATGAGAATGGAATTTTGTATTAAAAGAGATAATTTTTTGGCTTACGTTGAGTTACTTTTCTTTCCTTGTGTAGGAATCTTCCTTTTCCTTGTGTACTGGAATCATTTGGGGATGATTTGCTCTGGAAGTGTTGATGATATTTAACTGTGCTATCTAATGTGTGTTACGATGACTTGTGTTTTGCTATTTCATTGTGTTGAGCTGAGGCTGAGTGGGTGGCAGCATTACTTTCCACTGCAGGAAACAAAAGTGGATCCATCACCCCAGATCTGTGACGGGTGACTCTTTACATGCTTCAGCCTGGGTTACTCCTAATCAATAGGGATATATCATTATCAGCAGTATTATTGGTAGCATTACTAATATTGGGAAGGAATCAAATAAAGTCCAATGATCTGCCTTTACACTGGAGCTGTTTGATGGGATACTATTTTAAATAAATACATATTTTTTTAGCTTATTTCATTATTGTACAACAAGTAGCTGGTATTGACTTCTGCAGTGCAGCTTGTGGCAGGGCCCAGAACCTGGCAGTAAATTTTTTCATCATGTGTTTGTTTTATTCACTTATTGATTATATTAAAATTCTCCCTACAGGTGGAAAAGAAAAAAAACAAAAAGCCAGGTAAGTCCTGGTCATAGCTGATAATGACCGCATACAGTAAAATAGAAAGGATAATAATGGTGCTCTATTATTAGTGCTCTTTCATATTTCCTGGATATTGTCATTGATGTCACCATCATATTCTACCTGGGTTAAATGATTTGTTTGAGACTTGGAAATTGCTTCATGGATCTCCTGACTGTATCAATAGTGAGAAAAAATGTTAATTTTTATGGTATGAATAATAATCTGGCTTCTGGAAAGCTGTCCATCTCTGGATGTCTGTCGCAGCAAGCCAGGACCCGTGCTGCTCTAGTTAGGTGAATATTACAGACAAGTCATTTACTACGAGATTCAGTGGGCATGAGTTAAGCCGTGGTAACTCAAGGGGTTCAGCTGTGGAGGCTCCAGATTTTGTCAGAGACCTTTCCAGACAAAACCGCTTTTGAGCATGTCATCACAGCTGATCTGGTTTTGAGCTAGAAATGTGCAGTTAAGGTCAGCTCGTATTCTCTGCTGTAAACTTGTACAGCAACAGGACAGAAAGGTCTCTACAAAATGACAATATGCAATGGTCTACATTTCTGAAACACTAATGTACTAAAGCAGTAATTCACAAGTACTGTGCTACTTCTTTGTTCAAGAACCTACTTCGCATGAACTATTCACACGAATAAGACATGACAAATTGGCTTTAGGTATAACAGGAATGTTGACATGAAAAAAGTGCGTAGAATTTGGCCGTAAGTTTGGATTGCTTAGCTCCATTACTCAACCAAAGGGTATGACTTCTGGCAATGCTCCAGCCACTTAGGTGTGAACTTGTTCCAGAATTGCACTTCTTCCAAAGGCATCTGCTTTTACAACGTGGATTTATGTACACTCAGAAATCAGGTTGCTGCACATTGCATATTCCTATTTTCTGAGTTTTCCAAGACTTGATTCTAGATGTGACTTCCTTGTAACTGAGTTCACAGTGAATTTGTGCATGGGTTATACAGTACAACACAGTTGTTTCCAGGGGAGAAATGTAGAGTAAATTCACCCAATATAGAGTTTCACAACTTCTTCATACTAACAACAGCTCTTTGTTAAAAAATATGCTATTTCTTTTTTAATACTTTGTAATGCTGATGTGAGTGGAAATACATCATTTTTTCTCAGTTGTTGAAAAAATTCCATTTTATTTGGTCAAGCACAGCTATGCCCCATTTTGAATCCTGTTCGAGCCAGTGGAAGAAGTGAAATATGCTTGGAACAAACCCTTGTGTGAGTATGGACTGGAGGCCTAATTCTGCTCCCTTGAAGCCAGAGAAGAAATACCACATCACTGCTCAGTTTTAGTCCAAAAGACTTGAGTGAAGAGCAAAGTCCGATCTCAGAAAATTATAACATATATTAAGTGGATTCAAGTATTCTGAGACAAGTACTTCACATGACTATTTCAGAACAAAATGAGTAACGGTGTAGAGAAAATGATTTTGCTGTCAGTATAGTAATTTTTGTGATTGACCCTGTTCACAAATTAGCCAAACAATCTTTAGTGCTTTTCATTTTAAAATAAGAGCGTTTTTATAAAAACAAATAAGTGTGTCTCAGCAGATTCAGAAAATGTGGAAATTTATGCCAGAGTTTGGACTTAATGTCATAGCTAACCAACTAGCCGACAAGTTTATTAATGTAACAATTGCAAATTATTTGGAAATACTTTATTAGTATTATCTTTTTTTTTGAAAGCAAGAATATTAACAGGCGCCGACAACTGTGTTTCATACAATTTTTTTTAAATGTCTTTTCATAGATCCTTACAGTTTCCCACTTTTAAAATTATGTACTTCTTTTTTCATTTTTGTTTAGGTTGTTGGAGGAGTTAAGGGGGTTACTGATGAAAGCATTAGCTTTGCTACACATGGTGTTCCCCAGAGGGCTCCTGAGGTGAAGCTCATAGGTTATCTTTGATCACTGTGAAAGTATTTGGAAACATTCCCCTGTAGTGGCATATTCTCTTGTAAATTGTTTGATATTGTGGTGGTTTTCAGAGCAGTGCCAGATAGCTCATTTTTTAGTGGAAAAATGATAGGAGAAGGCTCGAAGGCCGAAGCTACTGGCATTGCTATAGAAATTCCCTGTCCCACAGACGTACTGGGGAATCTCTGTAGAGTGGATGGTTGCATCAGTCTTTATATTCTTGAACATTAAGGATGTTAATCTTAAGTGTGGGTTATTTTTAGACATTATGAAGATGTATGTATATGCAATACTAAGATGTTGGATGCCTTAAATAGAATAGATAATGATAGAGGGCATAGCACAATATAAGATATTAATATCTCAGTCATATGTCATATACTGAATCTTTAATGTCCATTTACTTTTTCTATCATCTTTATTTTTCTACTGGAATTTTCTAAGTCTCTCAAGAATATCCTGAATATTCTATGAATTCTGAAGAAATATTTTAAGTTAACCAAGGGTCGAATCTCACCGTATTTGGGAATTCAAACAAATATCACCAACTGTGGAGGAATATTCCTGTCCATGGCATGTGGCATGGCAATTTGGCATGTTGTTGTAGCACTGTGCCAGTAAGGGAGGCTCTCTGTAATGATGAGATTTTGCAGTAGGGCTTGAATAATTTCAGGCGGGAGTTCCTGAATTGTGCTAACTCACTATTGGACTGGCCCATGCCACCTGAGACCTGCTGCTGCTTGTGATGGCACTGCCGTTCCTTCTGCTGATGGTGGGACCTGGCACCATTGCCGGTGGGGGCTCCTGCAACAGGAATCCAAAACAAACCAAAAAAAAAAAAAAGCAAAAGAAAGGTTAGGGCGTCTTCATCCTACAGGGACCACCTCGTCTGAAGTGAATGACTTTTCCCAAATGTTAAAGTGGCACTAGTATACTGATCATGGGAAAATGTTTTCTTTCTTGCTTTTCTCAGTTTTACTCTGCTTTTCGGGAGACAATAGCTGGTTTACATGTTAAAGAACTGTAGGAATGTTTTTGTTAATATTTTTTCAGAGCATACTTGTTTGAAACAAAGTCAGTCTATCACAACAGTAACTGTCCTAAGATGAGATGAGTTTTACAGAAAGCTACATAAACCTCTGGATTTGTACTTTGTCTCTAAGTTATTATCTGTGTGTATATATATATAATGTTCATTATCTGAGTAATCCTTCAACTGAAGTCTGTCACTGAACGTTGGAAGCATTGGCTTTGCAAATCAAGGGAGGTTTATTTGTTCCTTAATTGTTTCATTTGATTTGATTCAGAGTATGACTGGAAAGAGGATAACACTGCAGTGTGGAAATTCTCATCAAACAGTACTTTTCATTAGGGCTTTCAAATGTAATTCTTTCTTTTATTTTCTTTGGAGAATGAAGAGGCTATCCTCAAAAGAGTGTAGGAATAGCCCCTTGGGCTTAGAGTTGAAATGTTCTCACTGTCCTGTGTCCTCTAATTCCTGAGAGTGCCCAGAACAGTCTGACTCGAAGGAAGACATAAGAAATTCCCATTAGCACGATTACAGGGTCAGATGTGGCCGGCTAATCTGCTCCACCACTGGCTCTCACCCTGAGCAATCAGGTACCCGGGGCACTGCACCACTGGAGGTACTGGTCCTGTGTGCACAGGGAGCAGGGGAGTGCTGAGCACTTCGAAAAATCACATTGTAGTGTTTTGGTGAAAAATGAATTAAAAAAAAACCCTGGACATCTATAATGGATGCTGGCAATTTAAAAGTTGGTCTCTGTGTTTTTTAGAAAACTCATCCAGAGTTTCTCTTGATGCTGTTAAACCCCCATGCAAGGGCACATCTGATCAGTCTTCATCACAGCACTGCTGAAAAAGATGTATAGCTAATGCATTCTTCTTAATTAGAGGCATTGTTTCTTGTGGCATCACTTCTGTTATGTTTTCTTGCAGTGACCCAAAAACCTGGCTGTTTTGGAAAGTGGATAGTATTGGCAAGCAAAGAAATATGGCAAGTAAAGGTATTTTTTAGATCCAGTTTCTGATAGTGTTTTCTTCAAAGAAAGGGCAAGTCATAGCCACTGGCTCCTTGTTCTGCAGCCCTCACTGAGAATAAGTAAAGGCACTGATTAAGGCAAGGAGTCTGTCATCGTTCAATCTGTGTTTAATTCTCCCCTTCGGTTTTAAACCAACAAAGTAAGAAATGTGGATGTACCTAATTTATTTATATAAAGATACATATGTTCCTCCTGTGAGCAATGAGGGGCCATGATACTACAGCCAGCGATGCTGAGGGAAGGAATGGCATCGGCATCGCTGGGAGATGCGTTGTGACAAGCGGGAGCCGTGCCAGCAGCGTGAATGGCCCCTGAAAGTCACGCATCTCTGGGTTAGAGACTGTCATAACAACATGCAATTCTTGTTGAAACCTCTCTTTTAAGAGCAGGTAAACGAATTTCTCACAGAATCCCATTTTTCCTGCATTTGGCCCGAGTTCTCAGCCAGCCTCCAGACTGCTGGCATTCTCAGCGTTGCTTTTACCTATCTGCATGCACAGAGATTCATTTGGCTGACGATAAGTTTTAGCACCTCGTTTTTGCACATTGACCACGTGCATGAAATGGAGACCAATTGAAAATATGGTTATTTTTGTTGGGTTTTTCTATAGAGTGGTGTTTTGCACCTCAAGACTTCATTCTGTAAGATGTATCGACTGGATTGCCTACCTGTAACTCAGCTTTGTAAGCAGCCTCCCGAGGTTAGCCGTGGTGGTATTACATGCCTTGTGCTTTGCCAGCCCCTACAAGCCAGCTAAAGCCTTTTAAAGCCTTCAGAGCACAAAACACTGATAAGATGGATCTCTAACAGGTATGCATCAGGGGTAAAGCGGAGATGTTCCATTTGCAACAACCTAAAATTAGTGGCTTTTAACTCAAAAGCGGTCGTAGCTGCCTCCTGTGCCATTACTTCTACGGGAACAGGGCAGCTAATGTATGTAATGGAAATGCTGATACAGAGTTTGTACAGTATATACAGATATACTGTGTGTATATACATGTGTATATACGTATGTGTATGTGCTAGCATGCTGAAGTGTAGAAGTCGATTTTTGGACTGTTCTGGGGGATTCAGGTATATGGCTTGCTTTGGACTGTTATTAAAAACACGGGCATTTTGGTTGTGAAGCTAAAAATAGATACATTAAGACCTACATTCCCAATGTAGGTCAGTGGAGGCACTTCTCAGACATATTAATATTTTGGACTCTTAATCTTAGCAGCATATTGCGTCTCCTAGAATAGGTTAGTAGAGGCAATGCAGGAGAAATTGCTGCATCTCAAGTAATTCAGAAAGGTTGCCAAGTTTCTCAGGAACCAGAATGGCAGAATAACGAGTATTATATTTAATTTGGGATGGAAAGGCAACCGTGGGGAGTTCGGCAGAGGCAACTCAGATCATCTTGGCTCCGTGGGGGAGGGAGAGTCTATAACTATGGCTAGCTAAAAAGAAGCAAGCTGTGTGTGCATTTCTGTCTATATATATATTTATATATATGTATATACAAATCTGTGTATGTGTATATAACACTGTGTGTATATATGTATGTATGTATATGCCTATAATGTATAATATGTGTATCTATAGATATGTATACATTTATATAAATTTCTATTTCTCTATATAAATATTCACGCAGCTGTGGGAAATAACATTTCAACAGTGTGTCCTTTTCTTTAAAACCCAACAAAAAGCTGCTTTCATTAATATCATATTGGCACAAATGTCTTAAGTTATCTTTTATATGTAGAAAGCATTGCTGAGTGGTTGAGCACAAGCCTGGAAGGTTTTTACTATTCCAGCAGACTCTGAGTAAGTCATTAGCTGCTCCACAGCTGTTCTGCATTTGTGAAATAAAGTGGTGGCCAAAATGACTCAGGGCTGGTTTGAAAGGCAAAGGAAGGGGGTCGTGGGTTTTTTGGGTTTTGGAAATCTCTGTTATGCTCACAGAGTTTTGATGGTGAAATAGCTGCAGCAGTAATTATTGCTGTTACTGTCCCAGCTAATGCCGACAGCTTCTGAACAGAAGAAAAAAAGATTAATTTCCTGCTTTAGAGTAAGTGATCTGAAATCTGATTGCTTTGACTCAGTGATGTATGGATTCCCATTTAGGGTTAGGATGTTAGGCTGTAAATCAAGAATCTTAGCTCAGTGAATGTCTAGTTCAGGATGTGTCTTTTATGTTATAATTGATTTTAAATAATTTCACTTCATCATCAGAACAAGCTATACCTTTATTCTTGATAAGCTGAAAGAATTTCTTAGCTGGACACCCATTCATATCAGGGTGAATTTTGCACTTGACTTCAGTGGGGTTGAATCAGATCAGAGTGTTTCGTTAAGCGCTGACATTAAAACAACCTTGTAGTTGTGCAACTATTAACTAAAGTTGTAATTTTGTAATAAAAGCGAGCCTAAAAATGACTTAATAGTTATGTGCTCTCTGACTATAGCATCTTTCTGTTGATAAGACCTTTATGCAGTCGCTGGGGATTGGCAAGGGTTTTGCTTTGGTGCTGCTGATCGTGACTCTGAGTTTTGCCCCTGGTTGGAGCTGGAACCGGCTCAGCCCCTGGCGTAACGCACCGTAACGCACCGCAGTTCAAAGGAGAAGCTGCAAAATAACTATCTCTGCCAGCATCCCCTGAGCCACCTGCCCTGAGGGATTGCTGATCGCCCAGTTGCCACGCGTGTTTTGCTGGAATAAATGTAGGTCATGGTAACGTGGATTTGTCATGATGATTTTGGCTCCCGTGTGGCAGAGCCCGCGTCCCCTCTCTGTCTACGTGTGGGGACAGGCACAACAGTGCTCGGGGTCGGTGCTGTGTCAGAGAAATGTCTTTCTGTCTCCAACACTGACCAGGCCTATGTTTTCATGGTTGTTAGAGTGGTGTGGATCTGTCATGCTGCCAATCTGCCATCGTTTGCAAACTGTAATGTGATTAGAAAAGAAAAGGGGGGAGAATGGATTGTTTCTTTCGAAGTCCTTCGGTTCCTTTAGGGCAGAAGACAAGCAAACATGAAAAAATAATCATGGAAATCAAAACAAGTACCCAGTGGCTTAAAACATACAATGTCGAGTGAAATATTTCTTTTGAGCTTCTTGATTATGATTTGTCTTATTATTTCATCTGGAGGAAATAAGCACCTTATGGTAAAGTGCTTCCCAATCTCTTTTGCATAAATGTTACAGTGAAACTTCGTGTGATATATAGCTGCCTGTTCAAGAAAATAGGTCATTTCCATACAAATGTCATATTTTTATGCAAGAAATATGCTGAATTCATATACTTTCTTCTGGTTAAAGCAACGCCTTTGCTGTTTTTGTGATTTCAGCATACTTGTCTGAATGAAGACAACTGGAAGGGGAGCAGAAAAAAATTATTATTTTTTAATTAACTCATGCAAGCCTAATATCAGGCTAACCACTTGAATACAGTGTCTCTGGGGCACGCACAGGAACACCATCTTCAAATAGCTAGGTTTTTTTCAGCAAGAAGCATTAGAATTTGAGCACAGTGCATCACAAAGCTCAGAGGGCCGCTGCTTTGCTGAGCATCTGAAGACTTTGCGAAATAAGCTTTTCTGATGTCACTTGTTAAAGAAGATGCCTAGATGTCCATATCCTCAGGGAAGCATCCATTCACACAAGAAGCCCACAAACTGAAGCCAGTAAAGGAATGATGAAGTTTGCAAGTCTCGTACTCTGTAGCAATCTCTTTCTCGCAGGATGAATTTAATCTATAATGAACCTGAGCTACTTGCACTATTGCTCTAAAGAAACAATAAACCAACCCTGTCTTCTATACAGTTGGTTTTTGCCAAGCCACTTTATATGTAGCAAAGGAACAGTGTGGTCAGAGGATCAGACTTACAAAATCATGTTATTGTTGTAGATAGACATCCAAATAAATTACATGACCTGAAGCACGTAGGTGCCTAAGGCTCCACCGGTGTAAATCGCTGCATCTCCCTTGCTCTCAGCACAGCACAGCTCATATCCCAGCACCAGGGAGATGATTCAAAGCTGTTTGGTACCCGCTGGTGTAGCGGTTTCTCTGGAGAGCTTTCCATGCAGCCATTAGTATTTTGTTAAATAAACTTAAAAACGAAGATGAGTAAGCCCAGCTTCTCAGCTAGTGTGAGCTGGTGTCAGCCCAGCAAAGAGCTGCTCGGTGCTTGTGGGGAGCTTGACCCCGTACGTGGCCATCTCCTCCCTTTTCACCCAGCTGGTGGTTTTCTTCCCGTGGGAATGCAGGGAGCTGAAGCCCTTGCTGTGTGAGCGTCTCTGGTGGTGCCTGTATCGCCTGGCCTGTGGATGGGCTCTTAACTCACGAGCTCAGGGGTTCCCCGAGCTCCTTTCCAACGTCTGCATGAGCTTCTGCACCCACCTGAAACCTGCTCCTGAGCTTGTGTATTGAAAAAGAAAAAGAACAAACCAGGCAAGCGCAAATTCCCTAAGAAAATCTCCCTTTATTAAATCCTGCTTAAGCCAATCCTTAAGTAATTGTTAAGTGAAAAGGACAGTGGCACTCTGCTAGAATAAACTGTGAATTTACAGGAACCAGGCTCTTACAATTCATGTGAAAACACGATGTCTCAGAGTCTGGTTTCAATGAATAATTGTCTGTTGTAAAGCACTTAATGACTGAGCAGCTTTGGAGCTGAGTACTGATGTTAACAAAAAAAAGAACCAAATAAAGATGGCACGAGGTTAGATGTGGCTCTTCGGACGCAGGGGCTGAGCTCGCGAAGCTGCAGTTGTGATGGTTATAGAGGAAGGCAACGAGCGGAGCCAGCAGCCGTCGGGGAAGCCACGGCGGTTGTGTGGCCAGGACAGAGCACAGAGACGCTCTCGTTACGACTGTTGCCGGCTTTTAGATGGGAAAGTCTGCTTGTTCTTCCGTAGCGTCTCTTCTGAGCCAGGAGGCACTCCCTCGCTGTTCAGCTGCTCCCCAAATTTTGCGCTCCCTGTCCGTGGAGGTCATGCTCCCAGGAGGCGTGTAACCCTGGAGAGCAGCAGCCTTTGGTTCCAAACGCCATCCTGGATCAGCAGAGCTCAGCTCAAAGGTGGCAGCGACTTATAGCTCATGGGTAGGCGGGAGGTAAGTGCTTCCCTGAACAGGGACCTGAAATCCCACCGCTTCACTGCTAAAGATGAGGTAAACTCCTATACAGGAAAATGGTATAAAAATAAAATCACTTCGGTACAGACTCATCCTACTTTAAGGAGATGCCACTTGTTCCTCAAGTAACACATAGGAAAGGAAAGTGATCTTGCAAAACATTCCTGGAGAGAGGCCTACCCCACTATTTAATCTTACCTGGAGCTTTGGATGGTGGTATTGTATCTAAACATTTAGATATTTAAAATTAATTGGAAGTTAACTGGAACTAAGCTTCTCTTCCTAATTTCCTATCTCCACAGGGAAGACAGCAAAAATTTCTTCTTATCTCATAAAAATATTATGAGTATAATGTGTGTTATTAGATGTCCGGGTATTCTGTGTAATGGAACATTGCATATATATAAAAAATGGGAAAAGTATGTCACTAGTATTTCTTTCTGTAGTGAAGGGATTTTAAGAATTATATAAAAATTAAACAAACAAGAAGTTAAGTTGTTATTATCAAAATCATTATTAACTTAACAAAATACTGAGCTATCGTAATAAATCACTGACCACTCTGGATATTCAGGTGACGGTGTTAGGTCCTGATGGAAAAGAATTTTGTTCTGAACAGTTAAGAAAGTGATTTAGTTGCTGAAGATTTTTCAACTTCAGAAGTTTTCCACTGAAAAATGTCCGCTTTTAATTGGAAAACAAAATCTCAGACTGATTTTTTTTATCATTATTTGGTAGCTGGAAAAAAATGAGACTCACTGAATGTTGCTGCAAACCAAAATCTTTTCAATGTTGTTTTCATCTTAAGAAAACATGGGTTTGAGCTTAAGAAAATGCCTTTTTGAAGCATAGAGAAGCTTTCTGAAAATAATACTAATTTAGAATAAAACATTTTTTAACAAGACTTTCTACTAATAGAAGTAGAGCAATCTTTTATTACAAAGAATGTGCTAACTTTTATGTGCTTTGGTTTGTGTAAATTTTGTTTGTGGGGAAAAAAGTGTTTTTAATCTTGCTGGTCTTATGGAGGAAGAAACACTCGGACACATGAAAATCTTGTTATTTGTGCTCAAAAACTTTATCAATTTTTCTAATAAAAGATAGTACATGTTCTATAATGTCAGTAATTGACTGCTTTAAGGAAGAAATAAAGGGTGGAAAATAAATACAGGAATGAAGTACTGAAGGAAAGAATAACAGAAGTATTGCTGGCAAATGTCTTGAAATTCCAAAACTGGGCTTCCATTGCCAAGAAGTGTGGGCGTAATCAACAGTGGCTTGTGAATGCATAATCCTTCTGAATGAATATCAGACAATTTACTCATGTCTGTTATTACGTTATTCCAAATGCACACTACGAATGAATTCATAATTTTTAGTAATGACCTTACTAAAAGTAATAGTTCTGGGAAAGTGGTAGAACCTTGAGAAAATTGCAGTTGCTTTGCTTTTCCACTGATGTGCAACAGTAAAACCAAAAGTTATAGTATATGTATCCAAAGTAATGGAGTAACAGTAAAATTGAATAACCAGTCATGGAGAGAAATAGGGGAAAAAAGTCCAAACACATTTCTTTAGTTGGCATGCTGGCATGCATCCATGTATGGGCAGATCCTTGACTGCTGGGACTGGTTAACACTGTAAATAAGACGATTTTTCTAAAGTTTGACTTTTACAGATCCTTTTTTTATTTCCGCCCCCCCTCCCCCCCACAGGAAGAATGTCACTGCAATATCAGGAGAATAGTCTCAATGACCTATTTTTTTTTTTTTTTTTTAGGTTTTGTGCAGCATCTATATTCCAGAATAATATAATGGTCCTTGACGGAGTGCATACAAACAGATTTTCCTCTGTTTATTTGTGCATGAAACATAAAATGTTCATACAGGCTGAAAATCTGTATGTGCATAGGAAAGGGATGGCAGCATAATATACATATATAAATGAACACTTGCTGGCAAAGCCATGGTCTTAGTATGCTCAAATTAGTCACTGCAAAGACAAAGCATGTGCTGTACACACTTGCAGGTGTGGATAAACGTTAAAAGAATGAACATTGTTAAGCTGTTAATGCATTGAATTTCTTTCTTACTTTCATTATTAGCTGATTTTCAGTACCTATAATTAATGTGCTTGGAGTGGGTGGATCTCTTCACATTTGCCTGTTTCTTTTCACAGCTAAAGCAGGGAACAAGAAAAACTTAAAATTACAATTCTCTGCAAAATGTTTTCCAAGTTTCCTGGTGCCATGGTGGGCTGGGCGGAGAGAGCCCAAACAGGGAAGTACACTACTGGAGATAAATAGATGTTTGAAAAAAAGCTGCAATCCTGAAACTTTCCAGATGAAAAGGTGCTGGCATTTTGGACTAGTTTCCAGTTCTTAGCTTTGCAGCTCCTTGTAGTAAATAAATAAAACTCAGATATTTAGAAAGTCCCAAACTCTAGAGCTGTGCAGCTGATACCCAATAAGTCTGGTACCTCTCAAATTGGATATAACCTTCTAGTTATGTCTACCTATAATGTTTGAGATAGCTAACATTTGAATCAAATATTGTGTGAGCATGGTACCATTCAAAGGTTTAAAGTGTATCACTTTTCTGTAACAAATCACTCATTAGCATTGGCATTTGTAGGTGATAGAGAGTCAGTGCTCAAGCGTGAATCAGCTGTATGTGTTATTTTACAAGTAAGTACTAGTAAAGGCAATCTTATCTTCAAATATATGCTTCTTGAAAGCAATGTTTATTCACACGTGGACCCCTCTGCTCCGCTCTGGGGAGACCCCCCTGCAGTGCCATGTCCAGCTCGGGGGCCCCCAACAGCAGAAGGACATGGAGCTGCTCGAGCGGGGCCAGAGGAGGCCACGGAGATGCTGGGGGGCTGGAGCAGCTCCCCTGGGGGGCCGGGCTGAGAGAGTTGGGGGGGTTCAGCCTGGAGAAGAGAAGGCTCTGGGGGGACCTTCGAGCGGCCTCCCAGGGCTTAAAGGGGGGGCAGGAGAGGTGGGGGGGGGACTCTGGGTCAGGGGGTGGGGATGGGACGAGTGGGGACGGTTTTTCACTGAAAAAGGGCAGATTTAGATGAGACCTAAGGCAGAAATTGTTCCCTGTGTGGGGGGTGAGGCGCTGGCCCAGGGTGCCCAGAGCAGCTGTGGCTGCCCCCTCCCTGGAAGGGTTCAAGGCCAGGTTGGACGGGGCTGGGAGCCCCCTGGGCTGGGGGAAGGGGGCCCTGCCTGGGGCAGGGGGGGGCACTGGGGGGGCTTTAAGGTCCCCTCCAACCCAAACCAGTCTATGTTTCCCTATCGGATAGAATAACTCCTCATTATCCCTCATGTGAAAATAGCAGTATTGATTTTACAGTGACTGTCTTAAATAGCAGTACATTTTTATTCGCCTAAGCTCAAAAGAGTTTAGAAAGCCAAATCACGGGCCCATGGATTTGTAGCAGTTATCCATGTCTGGTGTCTGGATAAATGCGTGTCCCAGCCACCATGAAATTAATCTATTGTCATCATATTGCTCATGTAGAAAATATTCTCGTTTGAAACTGTTGGCTTTTGTAAGTGTGCTTGAAGAATATTACTTCTGATGAAGTACAGACGGTTTTATTTAGTTTTGTCTGAATATCGTGACATTGTTCATTTAAACAATATCCCAAACCTTCTGCAGATAGTTACTGTCCACTGTGCTGGACTTGGATTCAGGTGCTCACTGACTGCTGTGGTATGTCACTCCTGGGCACGGAATGCATTTGATAGAGGTGTAAATTCACTGGTTATCTTGAAATGAAGCTGCTGAGCTTAAGAAGGAATCTACATTTGCAAAGTGAAATTTCCATCAGATAAGAAAGGGAAAAAAATATATCCAGGCCTGTGGTTTGACGCATGAGGAAGTCACTGGAAATTTTCCCACATTCTTAATGACTTCAGTGGATCAGGCCCCTGCTAAATCAACCACCACATTAATTTAGAAATTTATATCTTTATAGCCTTGGTTTATTACAATGTAAACATCACAAAAATCCTTAAATCTAATGAATGGAAGCGCCAAAAGCATAAATCAATAGAGAATAGTCTGATGCTGGGAACATAAAGCTGGACAGAGGATGACAGTCACTGATTAAACAATATACTGCAGAGTCTGGGCGGACAGGCATGAGGTGAGTAGTGAAGACACATCCCTGTTTGTATCGGATGATTTGTTGAGTTCTGGAAGAGTGAGATACTGGCAAAATGTAGAGTCACTGCAGACAGTGGCTGGAGCTGGTCCAAAGAAGAGAAGAGCTCTCTGGGTTGGTCAGGGTCACCTAAATGACCACAGTGACATGATTACTAAAAATTTAAATGCAAAAATTCACTTTTTTAGGGTAAACCATTAAGTGTTGTATATTTGTCAGGAGGCAGCATCTGGAGCCTTCAAGAAGTTAGTAATATTTTAAGCCTTCTGAGTTCTTTTCTGCTTGATTGACTGGTGAGTAACTGAAAGCTGAAAGCCAACTGGTGGCCCATGCAATGCTGGCGGCTAGTTTCATTTCATTCCTAGTTCATTAAAAATCTAGCTGTGAAATCACTAGATGTCTTCATCACTTCTTGATTGGCCCAAATCAGTTAGTTCTGAAAAAATGTGAACCAAAATTTCTATTCCTTTTTTTGAGTAAACACCCTAGAATTTTTTTTTTTTTTTTTTTTTTTTTTTTTTGTTAATGGAACTGAACAGAACAAGTACTTCTACAACACTTGTTGAGTATAAAAGTGGGAGCCAAGTGCAGTCTTTTAAAGACTATTCCCTCTTGTATGCAATTAAAAAAAAAAAAAATAGTGTTTACTATCTGTTCCAGAATCCTCACAGTAGCCTCAGTAGCCTGGATAAGCACATAGCAGACTAATAAGAGAAGATTGCAGTTTATTGTGTTTGGGAGAGAGGGTGCATCCAAAATCCTCAAGCAAGATTTTCAGAGGAGGCTATCAATTACTTTTTGCATCAATAACGAGTTCTTTTTTGAAGAAGAAATCTTTAATTTGTGAAAAGTACTGAAGTGGATTAAATACAGTCTCAGGAAAAGCAGGAAAAGAGAAATTGCTACTAGACAGAGAAGTTCAGAAAAAAATCACATTAATCCATTTCTATTAATATTGTGGGGTTTTTTTAAACTCAGAAGAGATGTAGTATATCTTCAGTAACGAACCTGGCTGATGGCCTCATTTTGGAGGATGGCAGAGAAAATAAAATATATATTCAAAGCAATGTGCATAGATTGGATTTGATGCCAGGTTATTGCCACATGCTTTGCAAAGAAGGGTAAAGTAATAGGCTGACAATATAAAACTAAGATCAGAAGTCAAGTTTTTAAAATATAACTATTTTGGGGGGAGTAACTAGGTTTTTTGATGGGTAACTTTGTACACAGTTCTGTTTATCCATCTTCTAAAAATCTTGTGAAATGTGACATGTCATCATAAGTCATTACAGTCAGTTTTGAAAACCATGATCAGAAGTTAGATCTGATTTGGTCACGTATTATGGCAGAAATGTGGGTGACTGGGGCTGGGTGTATTAAGGAGAGGTGTCACTTGTGGAAGATCATATTTCTTTCTTGGTGGATAGTATTATCAGAATAGTAAGTGTAGGCAACATCAAAAATTGCTGCAATGTTTTTTTCCATAATTACATAAAAAAGAAAAGATGAGTGCTTGCTGTTGAGCTGGTTAAGTAAGCGAGGAGCTGGCAACTGGGACCACCTGCCTTCCTCCCAGCCCTTGATACTGATTTTCTGTTTGGATTTAGATAAATCCTTTAATATTGCATTTGTAGTTTACCTCTCTGTAGAATGCTTATCTCTGTACCATGGAGGCATGGTGGAAATATACAGTGCTGCTGCCTGTGTTGAGAAATATTTATAATATATTATAGACTGAGCTAAATGTTTGCAATGAAATCCCCAAATGCACAGACTCTAGCATTGTTGTGCACTTGCTAAAAGGTTAACACTGGGGAAGATCGGGGCAATACCTTTATCAAGGACTGATAAATATTGTAAACAGCACTGGAGAAGTCATGTACAGGTGTTTTCACTTTCAGCTGACCTTTTAAACACATCTGGTGTGGTACGGAAAATAAATAGTACCATTGCTGGGCACTGGCACAGCTCTATAAAGAGGATATTCCCAGCAGACCTCCGGAAATATCAGAAACTGCAGGATCAGCTCTTGAGTTTCCGTAGGTTCATGTGAGTGTGATTTAAAGCAGAATTTACCTCCAATGTTTTTCTGAAATTAAAGAAGTAGAATTTTAGTTCTGGTTTAAGAGTGAAAATTGTTTCCTGTGGTTGCTACCGTTCAGAAACCTGGTGAGGCTCTTTGCTATGCTAGATGCCTTACGGAGAGAGAGAATCTCATCCTGTGGTGGTTGGTGTCCCACATACCTTGGTACACAAGTTACACCCAAAAGGAAAAACGTCTGACTAGTGCTTAGTGCTTCTGTTTGGTTTTAAGGAGGCAGTTAGAGAGAATGCTGAGGCCAGTCTCTGAATCTAGTGAAAAATTGCCCTGGATGGAGGCACTGAGTTCCTATTTACCAGTGTAGGTGATACGTCCACATTTTCATTGGATTAATTGTCTTGCATTACCTGGAACTACTTCCAAGTAGCATTATTGGAGTGAAGGCAAGGTATTATTTTATCTAGACAGAGCTCTTAGATTTTTTTTTTTTTTTGTAACAGAAGTATCAAAACCATTTTATTCTAGTGTTTAACCTTAAGTGTCTTTTTAGCAGTAACAAGAATCTGGAAGTCCGCAAAGAACCCGTGAACCCTTGTCCCCAGTCCTTGATGTAGCTCCGTATCAGTGCACCTCACTGCTGGTAGTCTCAGCATCCTCAATATAAGTAACCTTAGCCCACTGTTGTGTTTATTATGACACTACATACTTCACATTAAATGTTACTTACTGTAACTCTGCACATAAATGACTAACTGTTATTGGGAACTGTCTTTTACATGCCTTATGTCAAACAGATGCAGATCACATTTACAACTCAAAACACATGAAATGTAGATTCATAAATTATATAAGAAACAACACAAAGTAATGAGAGACGTGTCACCTTTAGTATCTCATTTCAGAGGCAGCAGTATGGCATGGAAGATTTATTTACTATCCCAGCCTGTGGCTTTCTTGTTGTCAATAGCTCATCACTTTGCTTTAAATCTGCAAATAGGAATAAAGATGTTTTGCAAGAAGGAAAACAGTAAGACAGCAGCTTGGCCCAAGCTGAGGTAGGGTACATGAATTTTGGTGATGTAGGTCTCAGCCTATGTCAGCCACTTGGAAAAGTCCTGTAGCTTCTTCATGTCTCCACCTTCTCATCTACAGAACTCTGTTAATACTTTTTTTTTTGAAGCACAAATCAGTGTTTGGAAAGCATAACGTAAAAGCTGGGAATTAGTCACATCTGCTCTAAAGGGGACACTCTGATGCCCAAGAGCCAGACAGAGAGATACTGTGGGCCTGAGTACCACCAAAGAGCAGAGGTACAGGAATGGGGCACGGGGAGGGAGAAGCTCAAGTGGGGACTGGTGACACCGCAGCCACGGTGGCTCTGTGGAAATGCTGGGAAGTGTCCACCAATAAAGACAGTGGGAAAGAGGATGGGGGTTTCTGTTCCAAGCAGCGTGCTACCAGCCGGAGCGAGAAGACATTGAAAAGGGAGGAATGTTTTGGTTCTGATTAATAACTTAACCTGTCTCTAGGGGTTTGAAATAGTGTCTGAGTTGTGTTCAAGTGCACTGGTCGGAGATGAAAAATCCCTGTTCTTCAGCCTAATATTGAACCAATGTGAGAAGGATTCCCTCCCACCTTGGGTGAAATTTGTACGTGAGCCGACATTTTCTGCGTTAGCTTTCCCACCTGTCAGATACCCCGTAGCGTGTACCTGTGAAGCAACAGTGTGTTGTCTAGGTGCCAAAGAGGGATGGGGAAGCACCTGCAGACCTGCCCCACCCCCTGGGGGTGCTGCCACCCATGATCTTCTTTGTACCAGGGTCGTAGAAGCCAGACTGAGCAGGTTACATCCCTCTAAGTCAAGGCCAACACATGTCTGCAGGGAATACTGATAAAACTGCATCCAACATGCATGTTTGGAGGCTAAGCTTAGTCCACGGTTATGGTGGCTGTCAGCTTGCATCACCAGTAAACACAGAATAGAATTAGGCTAGAAGGTATGATGGATAATCGTGTTTTATTTGAAATATTTTGTATGAGCAAATTTGAACTGAAGATTGCAGAATAGTCCTTGAGAAGAGGAGCAAAGATGTGACGCGTTTCCTTTTTTTTGTGTTTATTTGAGAAACAATAACCAGTTAACGGTAGGGTTACAAGCAGAAAGACATTATTCAGTTTACTGCTTTTCTAGGGCATGGCTCCTCGCATGATTTTGTGTGGGCACATCCCTGGGGACACACAAAGCCCCGGCACAGTGAGGTCTGACGACTGCATAGCAATTCGTAGAAACAGGATGTAAGAAGAATCCTTTGAATGAAATAAGTTTCCTTACAGCCACTAAAGCAGTTTGCAACATTCAGAAAAATCACTGAAATGATTTTCTGGTGGACTCGCTTACCGTTTTATCGTAGTGTGCCAGATTGTGCATGACACTGATGAAAAAGTAAAAAATTACAAAAGTTATGTAGGCAAAAAATGCTCAAAATTACTAGCTGTGTTTTAAAAGCTTGCAATCCTAAAGGTCAGGTTTCAGTTGTTTTTGTCTCTTTTATAATAGTATTTAGTATTATTCAATAGAATTTCCCATCTGCAGGGTTGGAAAACCTCAGTAGATGATGTGGATTTGTGTGTGATCAGCATTTCCAATGAGGGTAACTAAGCAGTCAGGGCAACCAAAAGACCAGTGCTGTATTGATCACGAAGGTTATATTTCAGTGACTAGAATAAGGAATATACTGTAATGCAAAACACGTATTGAACAGAAAAATGCATAGACATATGCAAAGTAGAGAAGAAAACCCCAAACCTTAGTTCATGCAAAGTTTACACATTTGTTATTTTCTTATCTGAGTTTATAGTAATAATTTAAGAGAGCTTGACTGGCTGAAAATCCAGAATGTTAAAGCTTTCAAGAAAATAATATTCGTGTAAAACCTACAGAGTATTTTTGGAGCATTTGGATGTTCTAAGTAACTGTGTACATGTTATTGAATGTCACAATTTTTTGCATTACTAACAAAAGTAGTAGCTTTGCATCCTCCTAGTTCTAATTATTTCTCTAAGTATCTCCAGGAAATAGAAGCATAAAATAGCAAATGTTTAAAAATACTGTGTAAGCATCTTTTGTAGTATACGCCTATAAAATGAGTCATGCTTATGTTTACAGTTTTATATTGATTTTCGAATCATAAAATAAGTTACAAAATGGCCTAATCAAGGCTGTTACTGTGAGGTCAAGATTATGAGCCAGTAGTATCTTGCTACATGAGTATCTCCACTAGTATCAATGGATAACTCTTGTGTTTGTTTATCAATGGAATTCTGAAACTAAACTGAAAAAAATACGTAAAGAACACATGATATTTCAGGAAAAGAATCCACACAAACCCCAGACCATTTCAGCAACACTGAAGCAGTTTTCAATCAAATAAAAAGTTAGTTAGCTCTCAAAATTAACTTATTTTTAGTTGTGAACTATGTATAAAAATACCTAACAATTTTATTTATATATACATAACTATAAATATATATAGAAAACATACATATTACAATCATTTTGCAGATGTCCTCAAAACATCTGTGGTACTTGAGCTCTTCTCCAGAGAGATCAAAATCTGTTAAAAATATAATCTGACTCATTGTCTCCTTATAAGATTTATCACTGTTTCATGAAGTCCCTGACTGGGCATCTTGTCTGACTAAAGAAAGTACTATACAGCACTGATTAAGTCCTATGTTATTGTCTTCAGGACCACACTGTGGACTCTCTGCTTTCCTTAAAGAACTGCACTTATGGTAGTTTCTTTATTTGTTAAATACCATAATAAGAAAGTAAACCCAACTTCTTGACTTTTTAAGACAAGCATCTTTTGCACCTCCTTAAACATTTCTCTTCATATTTTGGATCTACATATGGATCACATATTTTACAATATACTTGTAATACAGTCAATATAAATTTGATAATTATTGCTTTTAATTTACAGAGATGTAGCAGACTGTCTTCTCTGAAACACCACCATAATGAGCTGAATTACTTTGCTGTTAATTTTCAGAAGATGTGACTGATGCAAAGCACTGAACTGTCAGGAGAAAATGCCCAACGCACAGTCTTGGTTTACAAACAAGCATTTGTTACATGGAGTTCTCACTACATTTACATCCTTGTATTGTTTAACATTTTTCCTTGGAAATAAACATATGTTCAACCATGTTTAGCCATAAATAGATATGTGTTAGAGGGAAATCTAATCCTCCACTTGAGAATTATACTGAGAAAACTGTATGCCTAATCTTCTGCTGATGTCTCTTTTAAGATAATATACTGAAAAACCTGAGCCCTTTCTCCACTGTATATTTTACCAGTTTTGTCACTGGTGAAACTAAGTGCAGACCTCAGATTTTCAGTGGAGCTCACCCCCGGGTCTCCTGATTGTTCCTTTTTTTTTTTTTTTTTTGTTTTGTTTTTTGATAGAGACTTCATATATTTTCCAGAGTATGTGAGGTAGAGGCTTCCTTTATTATGAACCAAACATTAGGGACACATGAAATTTTCCAACTATATTTTTACCAAAGGACATGAATGAATTGTTTGTTGTAGCTCGTGAATCAAAATTGCACAGCAGTTAGAATGCGAGAGGCCCTTTTTCTTCAATCTTCAGATTGGAATTTTTAGGATATTATTTATTCTCAAATTATTTTTTTCCCTTTCTAGTCTTAAGTGAATGATGCCCCAAAAGCTCCAGTTTTCAAGTAAGGTAAACATGCATAGAACATAATAGAAAACAGATTTTTAATTAAAAAGTGGTTTTAACACCACCCTCCCCTGCTACCAGAAAACCCCACCACTCACTCAAACCCAAGACAACTTGAAATGTGACAGCGTTTGAAATGCCTTGAGTTTGGGCACATGGATTTCAATGCACTTGAAGGAGATATCAATATGTAGGAAATATGGTTTTAATTATATGCTTAAACAAGCATATTCTATATTTAAGTATAGTTATTTTCCTAAGAACTCTTTGAATTTTGTGTAAGTACCACACAAGCACAAAACTGAATGGAAATGAGATTCTACAGCAGAAATATCAAATATTTCACTCAGTAAAACACTCCAGTTGTGGAGAATTTGTGCAAGTACATAATGTTTTCCACTTTCAGAGCAGTAATCATGTTAATTTAACACGTTTTGGAGTTTAGTTTAGGATTGGTCAAAAAAGTTGTTCTGGTTCTTTCTCTAGGTGACTAGAGTAGTTGGCCTTGGTCAAATTCCTCCTGTCCAAGTACCTACGATGCCACTGTCATTTGGTGCTAACTGATGCCTTTTGGCAGTGATTGCACAGGCTGAAGGTGGAAACAGCACCTGAACTGTCCCTGCATTTTCAAACCAGCCTTCCCAAGGCAGAGTTCAGGCATCTGGTCCCTCTGCTGCGCTCCCTGTCATGTGCAGATGCCAAAGCTCAGTCTGCTGGGCTACTGCAAAATAGCGATAATTAATTTGTTTTTTTCTTTGTTTGTTTCAATAAAATAGTTTCAGGACAAACAATTGAGTATTCAAATGATTTAAAATGTTCTAATTTCCCTTGGAATTGATTTGGAGGTGCAATTCACCCCAGCAGCCACAGCATTTTGGGAGGGGTATCGTCAGGCCAGGCTATGAGCAATGTTTCTCCAAGCAGCGTGTATGTTGGGGGATTTCAGCTGAGCAAGCCACCAGGAAATTCGATGTGCTGATTTCACCTCAGTCTGAGGAAGCCAGTTCTTCACTTTCTCCTTTTACTGTGGAAGGAAAAAGGGGACAAGAAGGCAGCAACTAAAGAAAAGATCCATCAATGTCGCCAGTTCAGGGCCAGGTCACTCAGCTCCAGAGCAAGAGCCATGCCTGCTGGTGTGATACTACAAAGTGTGTCTGCTCCCTGGGTGTGTGAAAAGCAGCTTTCTGAAAGCTGTTAGACACCTGAAAGCTCCAACAAGAACGATGAGAGCTGAAGGTACAAGAAATGTCTGAATCCTTACCTGGAGCAAATAACAAATCTGAAGACGACGCTAAGCCCTCTTTGTGCAAGAGCTAGGGACGATGACAGAGAGGAGGTTAGTGATGTGTCTCATTTAGTCTAGCATCACACCAGAACGTTTCTGACACTGGGTTGTTTCTGTAGAGACTAAGCTGCAGCAGCAAGCCCTTGGCTGCAGAAGGGAGTGACAGCAGCTCTGAAAATCAAGAATCGTACAGTATCAGGAGCACCATGCAAGAGCAAGGGCACCATGGAGCACAGGTGACAGGAACCACTTACCTTAGCGTCTTTCCAGGAAGAGGGGATACATAAGCACAGGTCACCAGAGTGCCTAAGCAATAATCCCATCTGTGATTATATTGCCAGCCTCTGGGGGCTGCATCTTCTGGTTCCTGACTTGCAATCCTGGGTGAAACAAGTGACGAAACAAGTCAGGAATTACAAGCAAATGGAGTATTTTTTTTTTTCACAATAGTATTTTCAAACATCAACTCAGTCAATAACTTGGATGAAATATTAAATATTTCCTTTTCCTTTCTCCTGTTTCTTGTTTAAGCAATACACTTTAGAGGTGAAAAATACCTAGCATAATTGACTTTAATTTTTTTCTTTTTTTTTTTTTTTAAGCTTTCTTTCACAATCTGTACAACACGGGTCTTTTTTTATCCTCATTGCCTACTTCACCTTATTTTGTGGCTACCCATATCCCTTAGGGGTTTGGAAAGCATCTCTAAATCTTTCTCCCTGTGGCCTCTGGTAGCAAAACTGGTGGATGTGCTTAAGCCTCTGTAGGTGCTGGATATGTATCTGCCTTTTCTTGGGTGAGCAAAGCTGGTGTACCTGGCTCTATGATTCCTAAAACCCCAAGCTTGGCTTGCTAACAACCAAACTCCCCAACCCCCATGTTGGGCCTTCTGGGCTGTAGAAGCTGCAAGTCACCAGCAAATGGAAACACACCTGGTTCCCAGCCAATCAGATTTCACCTGGCCAGCCAATCAGCATACACATAAATACCGACCCACAGGGCATGCTCCTCCTGTCTCTTACCACCAGCCAACCAGGTGTGAGGTCCTTGAGCTCCAGGTTCTTGCTGAAGTAAGAAGATGCTAGAGGAGAAGACTCTCAGGTGCTCAGAAGGCTCACTCAACCCATCATGTTTCCTGCTGCCGTAAGACCTCGGTGTTGATGAACAGCTTTGAGTTCCCTACCCGTGGCACACTGCAGCTCATCAAGGTCTTAAATTAGAAGAATTTTGCAGATGTTTAAAAAACAGCTGCACAAATGCTTTGAATTGTTGCTCGTATGCTGCAGTTTTTGGGAACGGCATTCAATGGGCTGTGTTGTCTCTTCCAGTAACCTGTTTCTGGGTGATGGAAATGCGTGGTCAGGTCCTCCTTGTGATGAACCTTGCTGAGTCAGTGTCCTTTTTAAGACTGGGATAGAGTTCTTTTTCTTCCTAGTAGCTGGTACAGTGCTGTGTTTTGGATTCAGTGTGAGAAAAATGCTGATAACACACCAATGTTTTATTTGTCCCTGAATAGCGCTTATACTAAGTCAAGGATTTTCCAGTTTCCCATGCTCTGCCACTGAGGAGGTGCACAAGATGTTGGAAGGGAACATGGCCAGGAGAGATGACCCCAATTAGGCAGAGGGCTATTCCATACCATAGGGCATCAGGGCCAGTACCTAAATTGGGGGGAGTTGGCTGGGGGTTGGATTTCTGCTCAGGCATTGGTCAGTGGGTGGTGGGAAATTGCCTTGTGCATCACTTGTCTTGTCTTGGGGTTTATTTCTCTTTTTGTTATATTCCTTTTAATTACTATTATTATATTATTGTTATTATAATATTTTATATTTTATTTTAGTTATTGAGCTGATCTTATATCAAAGTTTTACTTTTTTTATCTCACAAGTTTAACTTTTTTTCTACTTGTCCTCCCCATCCCGCTGAGAGGAGAGGCAGTGAGCAAGAGGCTGTGTGGTGCTTAGTTGCTGGCCAGGGTTAAACCATGACAGTCATCTGGTGATACCCACCCTTCAACACAGAGGCAGCTTCAGCAGATTGTTGTGGCAGCTGTGGAGTTTCAAGCTGCTCCAGCATGACCTTCACTGGGATGTGAAGGGTACTAATAGTGCTGGTGATTTCAGTGCTGTCTCCCAGGTAATATGTGAAGAATGTTGTATGGAAAAGAATTCTGACATTCTAGGAACTTATTTTAACAAAACAAATGCCCCCCAAAAAGCCAGATGTCTTCAATCCTAGGTGATCACCAGGAAAGTACAGGGATGGGGCTTGTTTGGTAGAAACAAAAAAACTGTCTTCAGAGTCTTCTTAAATCTCAGTCCACACCTGTGGCAATCACATCTAGTTGAGCAACTCCCTCTCTTGAGTCTATCCCAGTATTTTAATTGATTTGAAAGGATGAGGGAGATGTGGGTTAACTTAACCTTTTCTATATGTATGATCCAAATTAGAATTTGAATTCCCTTTAGAGAATGAGAAGATTGTGAAGTAATTCATTCCTATTTGGCTGTATTATGTATCTTTCTCATTTAAAGCTCTCCTGTATTTGTAGTAGAGGTACCAAAACTCTACCATATATAGCAAGCCTCTGTTTAGAATGGTGGTATACCTTGTTCTTTGCTTTATCTCCATGTAATTAGGATTTTCCTTCAATCCTATTTGTTTCACTATAACATCTCCCCTTGTATTTTCTTCATGCAATCTGCCTTTCCTGTGTACCTGAATTTGACAATTTGGGTCTGGGAATTTTAAATTTACAGCCCAGGAATTATCAGATTGCAGTCTTTGTCTGACCCACAATAATCATCAGTTATGTTTTCCTCAAGATGCTGTCTGCAGTGAAGAAAGACAGGAAGCTTTGAGGGTTTTTGCATTTAGCTTGCTGGGGTACTGCTAATAGGTAAAGATAAAATTGTTACCATATTTCTATGTTACTAATGTGTATAGACAGAACCAGTGGCGGTTGTTTCTGTACCAAGTGGTATCTTAAAAATAACAGGGACTGAATAAAACAGCCTATAGTTTGCTGTCACAGAAGTTTCTTTTTAAAATATTGCAACTTTTTTCTTCTCTCTATCCATGGATTTGAAAGTGTGACTTGGAGAGGATGATGCGTTGTGTTTTGCTTTTCTTTTTTTATGCAAAAAGAGTGCAATTGGTATTTTATTCTGAATAACCCATAAAACCAATGAAAGAACATGTTTTTCAGGTGGGGGTTGGAATATGTTTGCTCTGAAATAAGACAAGTTCTTGTTTTTGTATGACTATTTCCACAGAGGCCCAAAGCAAGACATTACCCCCACAGAAAACATCACATAGCTGTAGTGTTGTCATGCCCTTCATCCTCCTTTTAGTAATAATGAAGAGACAGAGGAACTGATGCATGGATCTAATCCATGAAAATAAAAGTAGCAGAAATGAAAGTAGAGAAAAAGCAGATAAATATAGAAAATATACTTAAGTGAAGCATATTTGAAATAGCTACTGGTCAAACATACAGATGATAGTTTTTCTTTCAAAAGTCAGTTGGTTTTACACTGCTATTGCAAAACCTGCAGCTTAGTCAAATGTTCAAACAATACAGAGGAGTTTGTGGGCTTTTTTTCCAGTCACCATACTTTCGGAGTAAGTGCAGTGCTGATGCTATGTAAAAATCTTCATTCCCATACATGCATGCTTTAAATCTCCTTTATGTTTTTTTGCATTAAAGTTGGGAAGAAGGATATCTGAGGGTTGTTGTTCAAGGCTTAATTCAAGGGTTAGGTCCCACAGCCTTAATGTCAGTTTCAATGTGAATTAAATGAATGACAATTTGGTCAATGTTTGGTTTTGATAAAACTAGAAGTTGACTAATTAAAATGGTGATTTACTCATTTTTATTTTTTTTTTTTAATCACTATAACCTGAAGGGCTTCTAGGATATTTTGGAACTTCTGCTGGAAACCGATAGCAGTTAAAAGAAAAAAACTGAATATATAGTCACACATTCCCTGAAATATAAGAAATTATAGGCAACATTCTAGTATCATTTTACAGAAATACATCTCTTCAGATGTTAGCATAATGTTTCATTGGGAGCAGTGTGGTATCTAGCATAAAAACAAGCTTTTTGAGTAATGCCACAGCTGAAACAAGGATATGGTAATATCATCCACTTTCTAAGGGAATCTTGGCTTATGTGTTCAAGAATAATTTATCTGATGGTAACAAGAGTGTCTCCACAGCAAGGTTACACCAGTAGTAAAGCTTATTCCTTCCTTGGAACAAGGTTTCTGTGAATGTGAGTGGTGCATTGTTAAAGCTATAGAGTTAATAAAATATTGAACAGTATTTTTAAGGAAGTATTGATTAAGAAGCAATATTAACTATAAGGATAGCTAATTCCCACAGAGCAGCTGCTATTGTCTTGGTAATTTAAGGTGGATTTCTCAGGGTGCTTCTTGTATGCTGGTCACTGTGAAAGTAATTGCCAACTCATTTTGGCTCTCGCATTACCCATAGGTTTCCTGTTCACCCAAGGATGTTGTAGACACTCCTTTCTTCTGCTGGCAGTGTAGCAACCTTGGCTTCTTATGGGATCCACCTAAGCATCTTTCATAACTGTGTTCTTTTTGCTCAGAGCAAGATAAATTCTATAAACGTATTCCATGACTAGTTTTGCTTCCTGTAGAGCTACCAGTTTTAAACAATGAAAATGATGTGGTGTGGTTACAAATTTTACAGCATGCAGAACATGGTTCTCTAGGTCTATTTTTAACTGTCAGTATCCAGAAACTGTGGTAAAGCCATATACATGTGCACTGATTGACATCTTTCATGTGAGTAATATTAACAAATTTTTCTTTAGAGGCTCTTTCTTTGTATCATTTGTACCAGCATAGAAGTATTGTTTAGAAAAGGTGTGCTGGAACCCATGGGCAATGTGAAATAAGCTTACATACATACATGTTTCCTGCACTCTTCATGCTTGTATTATGAACACTGTTTTCAGCACAAATCCAAAACATGGTCCCATACCAGCTACTATGAAGAAAATTAACTCTCTCCCATCCAAAACCAGAACATTGCCTCTTTTTCTTTCAGGAGCCATTGTCTACTGCTGGTCTTGTGGGACACAAGTGTCCGATTCTCCACAGATCATGATTCTGCTCAGACACTCCTGTGTGCCATGGGATCACTTGAGGCAAGATCACTTAGCTGCAGGCTAGACTGGGAGCTTTGCTCTCCCTCCCACCAGCCATCAAAGAGGAGAGGATTGCCTGGTTCAGGTAGCTTTCTACTCCAGACCAAGTCACTAAGATGTTTTCTTCCCGGTTGATTATATTAAGTAATGACAAGAACATGAGTCAAGGAATTGAGTATTAAAATGATTTGCTACGTAAATAGTGCTGTTTGGACTTGTGATTTTTGCGGAGGTGTTTAAAGGAGAGGAGATTGTACAAGAGAGCATCTTAGAAGTGGCTGTAAGGTAATATACTTGTGCTGGGAGATTTGTCTTGTGAAGAGCATAAATGCATCTTAAGAACAAGATAAAAAACAACATATGTTAATAGGATATAGCCATGCAAAAATTTATGGTGCTGAGCCTTGCAGTGACAGTAATATTAAAGAACCTCAAATGAGCTACAAGATACACCAGTCTTCTGGTTAATGAATGATGGTGTGTTAACACCTCCAGGTGTAGAGGGAAAGGATCTTTGTCTTCACTAAACATGAAAAAACTGTACCTGCTGATTTTGGAACCACTTCTACCAGCTTTCAGCTACTGTACCTTGTCTGGGTTTTTGTGGTGTTTGCTGTATCCATGATGTGATAATGTTTATTTCTCGACATTCTAGTCAAGAGAGAAGAGCAGCCCAGCCAATGCTCCGTACTGTGTGCCTTTGTACTGTTTGCTGCTTCTGTCCCTGAGCTCTCTCAAGGTAAGTGCACCTGTGGAGCTCACAGAGGGCTGAGGAAGTTAGTTAGGAAGGGGTTAGGAAGTTAGAAGTTAGTGAGGACTTAGCTAAGTCCAAGGGGGTGAGGAAAAGGATTGCATTTTCTAATCTAGACACCTGGAAGAGGGAAATTGAGTAGTAACCTTCTACTGAACACACCAGATCTTCAGCAAGTAACAATCGTGTGCTTTTTCAAAAAAAGCTTTCAGCTCTTGTGTTTAGAGAGAAAACCTTGTAACCAGTATGATCAGAATCTTTAAGGATTTGTGAGGAGCTTGTATGTAAAACAGAATCATCTAAGGGGATCATAAAACCATGAAATGTTAAAATCCTTCACAGTAGCAATACAAACACTACCACTAGGTGAAAAGCTACAGTTTAGCTGTCACTATGTATGTTAAATGACACAGAGGGGACAGTTCTAATGGAGATGGCATATGTAGCTATTCTATATATTCCATATTTAACTTTGGAAAACAAATATTTAATTTTAAGATTAGATCTGTTGCAAAGAAAAGATAAAACCCGGTTGCATGTTAAGATTTCATATTTCAATTATTACTGAAACTTTTTCCCTGTAAACTCTTTTCCATGGTAATCTTTCATATTTGCTTACGCTTTTGACATTGAGTTTTAGAATACCGTTAATCCTGCTTATGTAGGTATTAAAATTAATAATTTATTGTTCATTCTTCTGTCATAAATTTGATTGTCTTGCAATACTTTGGTAGCTCTTTTCCTCATTTGGGAAGGTTTAGTGACTTCTTGCGGCTGCCCCCTGATGAGGGAGGGTCCGGGGCTCGCAGTGGCCTGCCCAGGAGCTAGGCCTGGGCACAGCAGTTTGTGCAGACGGAGGCCCCACTGGGTTCGTACCTCCATTAACTGGTTTGGGGGGTTTGGTGGTGAGGTTCCACAGAGAAGTTTGCCTTCAGGACAGCTTTAAACTGAGAGTGACGGGGAGGGAGCAGCCAGCAGCCCTGTAGGGAGTGACAGGCGGGGTTGGCCAATGGGCCATGGAGTGGGGTGATGTGACAGAAAGGGATCTCAAAATCAATAAAAATGGGCTCTCACTTTGGAGATGTGACCGAAGACTGGAGAAAAGCAGATGTCACTTCTATCTTCAGTAAGGGCAAGGAAGAAGGAGGGAATTACAGGGTGGTGAGCCTCATCTCCATCTCTGGGAAGGTGCCTGGCCTGTCATCATGTACGTGCCCGCTGTCGGTAGCTGGGTTAGCAAACAGTGCAATGAGCGGATAACAGCAAAGAATAAACCATCGGTTTTGATGTTGAGCTTTACAATCAAGAGCAGCAGATGAAGGAAGCAGAGGGGCTTTAAGGTATGTCGTTCCTTCTATTGCATCCAAGGGACATTTTAAGGCTCCTAGACAACATGTATTCAGGCAATGTTAAAGGGAACTCAGGGGATGAACTGCTGGAGTATCGTTTCCTCACGGTAAAGAACAGACCTTAAAATGCATGCTTTTCAATTTGCAAGTGTTGTTGCAGACTTTCAATACAATATTCCCTGTGGGAGTAACAATAATTGTAATATTAAAAATTTCCTACAAATTTTTATATTAATGGAGAAAATATGAATAACACTATGCTATTCATAAAATCTTGTCTATTAATCACCATACTGAAGAGCATTTAGTTACCTAACTACTAGTTTTACTCTTCTGGGGACTGTTGATGGGCCAGTATTGCTTTTAGTCTTCATTCATTCCTGTGGCTGTGGGATTTCAATGAGTAGGGATGCAGTTGGGGTGATAGGATATGTTTCACTGACCTTGGTGTCTGCTGGGATGTTTCTTTAATTTTTTTCCTCACAGCTGCTGTGCAGCATTTTTTGTCCTGCCTTAAATGTTATCACAGAGATGCCACCAGTATCACTAGTGGGTTCAACTTTGGCCAATGGTGGGTCCATTTTGGAGCTGCCTGGAAATGGCTCTGCCCAACACGAGGCAGTCCCATGTCTCTTCCCATAGAAGATGCTGCTGTATCCTCCTGCTGCAAACTCCTTGCTATGTAAACCTAATACAAACATGTGCATGTGTCTTGATATGTCAGTGCAATGCACACATATTCCTGCACTTTCTTAACTGAAAAGAATCAATTTTCTGTGTTTAAAGCAGTTTATAAGGTTAAATGTTCTTAACCAAATGTTAAATGCAGTAGCAGCTGCCAATGTGTATTGATCTGGATGCTGGAGATTAGTTTTAATTAGGTTTATTGCTGGTGCACAGTTCAGTGTTAATGGTACCATGTTGCTCTTTGCACGGAGCTGGGCAGCTGGCTCTGCAGCCAGCACAGCCCCCTTGGTGCAGCACAACTTGCTCCACTGGGCCTCACAAAAAAAAAAAAAAAAACCACAAAAAAAAAACAACCAAAACAAAACAAAAAAACACTGGGAAAAACAAGTTTTACACAGCATTTTAAGGCACTGGCTCCACCTATGTACTATCCCTGATTTCAGCAGCAACCAGTGTACCTCTCATGGCAGTTGTTTTCACTGAACTACAGCCCCTCTGAAATCCCATGGGCTTATATGCATTATATATTTTTCTGCTTTACAGATAAGAAATTTACTGTTACCTATGTCTTGCCTCTCCCAAGTGTCACAAGAATGCAGTCAGACATTTTTGTCAAGTATGTTTTTAACAAGTCAACATTCTCCTTTATAAAATAATTTACAGAGTTTTCAAAGCTGTTACTTGTGTTTTCCTTATACCAATGGTGTTTCTCTGGATCCAGATGGGCAAGAGGAAGTTCAGTGGTCTGGAAATCACCCTGATTGTCCTCTTCTGCGTGGTGTCAATCACAGCCTGTGTCCTCATTGGGCTTTTAGCATCAGGCCAATCTGGAATTAAAACTACAAGTAAGTACTTCCCATTCTGCTGTGGGACCAGAGTGAAAACCCAGATTGGGAACTTCTCAGCTCTGCTTGCTGAGACTATTGTAAATGACACAGAGCTTCAGGAACAAACTGTTGGCATTGTTTCCATCAGTGTTGGATTCAGATATTTCAAGAATGTGGATGTTCAAATGGAGAGAGGATAAAAGATGTAAAGCACAAACATTACTCTGCTGTCCTTTGCAAAATCAATACTTTTACTGTTCTTGGTGTTACTGTTATATTTTTCTTATTAACCAAAGGTAAATCATGATCATTCCTTCCTACAGATAACATAATGTTATCTGTTATAAATGTAAGAAATAAATAATATGTCTAGGAATTTATGGTTGCAAAAAAACTTTTATCCCATCCTCCAAACACTGATTTTTTTTTTTTTTTTTTTTTTGGCCTGTTTATTTTATTATTTCAATACCTTTTAAGGTAAAAAAAAAAAAAGATAAAACACTGAAAAAATGAAATGGGATCAGGGAGTCTGTGGGGATTAAAAAAAAAAAAAATATAACCATAAAAACCTGTAACAGTGCATTGGAAACCACTTGTCTTACAGGGATGTGATAGAGAGCACCCGGCTTTCCACACAGTTGCATTTTGTGTGTGTAGCCCCATTTACACATGGGGATTGAAGCAAAAACTTGAGGGTGGAAATGGTAATAAAATAAAAATAATTGATTATATAAAACAAACACTTTGGTATCTCAATAGAGCTGCCCATACAGACTAATATCAGCATATTTTCTGTTCAGTGTTAGGAGAAACTGAAGCTAACCACAGGGTACCCTTTTGTCAGCTAAAGTTGCCAGGATATCACCTTAAAATCAATCTTACAAACCTGCAGTACAGTGGAGCTTTAAGGTGTTTTTACCAGGTGCTCTAATTCAATCTCCTGCAGAACAGAATTTCAGGGGAAGGAAACCTGTGAGAGCAGCAGCCCAGTACCATTTAAGAAAAAGGAAAGTCCTTCCAATTTTAATTTGAATGTATTTTTACAAGAAGCAATGCATATTGAACTACAGGGCTGGGAACATCATAAGTCAGAACTATACGTTAACATGGGAAAATGTTTGAATTAGGAAATGTTTTTTAAAATCCCAACAACAATTCTGTTTATATATTTGCAGATCATTGAGCCTAAACCACATGGATTTGAAGTCCCTCACGAACACATGCAATCTTTCAGTGGATCTGCAGCCTCCAATTTAAACTACAAAGTGGATGTGAAGCAGAACCCCTTTGGCATCGTGGTGACCAGAGTGAGCAGTGGTAGAGTGCTGTAAGTAACGCTGGTGCTCTTTGTGACTGACGTGGATGTCACTGGCTTTCTCTGAAAGCCCATGTTGGCATGCAAGCAATTTCTGACCAAGGGGCCATGTATGAGGTGCCCTCTTGGACATGTAGCCTACTTCTCTTCTTTTGACTGATGGATGTTCTGCAAGGACTCTGGCAAGGCCTTTGGAAGCAAATTCTGGGATATGGAGAGCTCTGTCTAGAAGGCTTTAGGTCTGGCTCTCTGTTCCCTTTTCCCCAGTACTCGGGAAATCTTTACAGCTACTTTGTTCCATCAGTTAGTGACTTACTGGTCACAATCATGCAGAAGCCCTGAATCACCAAGAGCAGATTGCCCTTTAGACCTCTGATATCCAAGAATAGTTGGTGCAAGCCACTGATAAGCTGGTCATGTAATGCCGTACGTGAAGTATTTGATGGACTTGTACACTGCATGCTCTCACCCTGTTTAGGTTGTACAACTCAGTAACTAAAACAAATGTACAAAGCTAACAGCATGGCTTTAAGACCCGTTAGAAGGGGGAAGTGTCAGGATGAAGATGCTTATTAAATCAGGCCAAGAATGATTACCTGTCAGAGTGCTAGGCCAGTTGGATTATCAACGCTTCAAGTTTAATTAATTAGCGATTACTTTTGTGCTCTTATTAGTATTGTTTTCTTGCTTAGAATCCTCTATGATGATTGATTTGCAATTATGGAGAGCACAAAAGATGGACTTGGTATTCAGTAGTGCATGACTGACTAAACAGGTATAGAGAGAGGGAATAAGGAACAGAGTCCAAGAGAACCGCGTTGAAACAATGCTCTGGAAGACTGTCCATCTTTTCCTTAGGCTTTTGTTTAATTTGGTAGAAGTGTTTGCATTTCTGTCTCTAAAGAAAAAAAATAATTATAGTGATGCTTGACTCTGAGTTTGAGAATCTGAAGGGAAGCTGTTGTTAGCATGGGATAAGGTCAGGCCCTCAGAGAGAAATCCTTGATAAATTTATTTACAGAGGATGAGTACCTTCCCCCAACCCTTAAACAGCCAAGCAAAAGGGAACAGCCAGGCAAAAAGGAAGAGTGGGGAGCAATGTGTTGGTGCAGGTCACTACAAAAATCCTAATTCTCCAGATGGTTATAAAGCCTGCAACCTTCCTTCATTTGTTATGCTTGAGCTCCCCCAAAGAGTTAGAGTTCTGACAGACCTATTAGGATCATCACTTGCAAGAAAACCTGAATGATTGCCAGAGTTTTGTGGGAAATGCAGACTTTTGCCCCCCAGGAGAGCAGGTTTTGGTACAGTTTGTGAGGAGGTGGGCACGATAGACCTTGGAATCATTAAAACTGGACAGAAATGCATCAGATGAGAATTTGACATATGAAGCCTCTCTCAAATGTTAGTATCTTTAACTTGAAACAAAATAAAAGTTAATATGAGGAGATCAAAACTGTAACAAACCCAAACTCCCCTGTTTTTGACACTTGTTTGTGTGGTGCTTGTAATCGCTACTGCACTGTGTAATTATTTAATAGTTTAAGGACCTCTTTATTAGTAAATTCTTTTATGCATAGTTACATACTCATAGTGATAAATGTAGTTATGGTGTAGAATACAACTGTCGTGATAAAGTCCCATGAAATTAATGTGGCTGTGTTTTGTAAAATGAAGTGAAAGTTACATTACTCTCTCCTATATGAATATCATGACTGTTAAATGTCACAAATATCATACAAAAATACAGTTGTAAAATGACTTTCTAATTAAAACTACAGAAAGTGAGTAGACAAAATCATGTTCCTTTGAAATTGTGTGTGATGTTAATACACGCTGAGGTAGTTCACCATCTCAAAGTCAGTCATTTTCTGTGCTTTCAGGGAAAGACTGCGTTTCTGCAGATCCCTGTAAGCTCTTGCTTTAATGAAGGTGAAGATAACCTTCAGATCTAAGGAACAGCTTCATGACAATTGCCCTCTGCTTTAAATCTGGTTTAACTCACAGTTACGTTCTATTTATTATTGTTTCATTTAAAAAGTGATGACTGATGGAAACTCAAGCTACTTCCGGGTAAGGCGCAATTTTGACACTTTTGCCCATTGGAAAGGTTCAAGATCTTAGAGGAATGACAGAGGAAAGTGAACATGCTTAAGATTAGATGGAAGGAAAATTAATGTTTTGATTGAGTCCATGACTTGTGGAAGACCCTTAGCCAGGATGATGTTTGGTGTTGCTTAGGAAATGCAAAGCGCTTCAACTATTCCTGTGCACTTGGCTTCACAGGGGAATATTTAATTGTATCGCTAAGATAAATGTGCCCAGAATCTCAGTAGTATTGTCACACATTTTGGTGGTGTTGTGGGCACACAACCTGGCTTTACAAGATCTCTCTGGATAGTCCCCTCCATCCATCGTGAGGGAGGATGCTGAAGATGCCCAGTGGAGCCTTTTTGGCACCATCGGGGACCACAGGCGGGGTCACAACGTGAAGCTTTGCTGGTCAGGGGAGTCTAGAGCCTGGTTCTCTGTTGCAGCTGCAAAGGCTCAGCAGAGCCAAAGTCAGGCGAGTGAATCCATGGGTGCAGTGCCTTGCAGTGAAGCTGCTCCTTGGGGCACCCCACGGCAGGAATCGGGCTGGTTCCACTGCCTCAGCACCATGCAGATTTCCCCACCATTTTCTGAGTCTTGCCTGTAGAAACATGGAGTGAAATTAGATTTTGCCTAGGTATTTTTAAAGCTCTTGTAATCCTTGTTTGGAACAGGACTTGAAATGAAAGGGAGTGGTGAAAGGTGTAAAGTTAAATTAACAGAAGAAAATTTATTAATAAAATTGAGTTTTACTGTGAAAGAAGTAAGTGCATGTGTACCCCTGAAAAGAGAAGGACCCGTTGTGTGAGAGGTTTCTGTAGGGTCAATGAACATCTCTCGTCTCTTCATGTGTACAAGGGTCACTCTGTTCCAGCCTTGTACCATCCCACCTCCCTCCTGCGTCGAGTCCCTGCATGGAGACCTGAACCTGCTAGCCAGCTCTAACTGAAAGGAGTTATTACAACAATTCTTGGTAAAATACTGTTATTTCCCCCCTCCCGAATTGTTTCATCAGGTTTGATACTGCCATAGGACCGTTACAGTACGCTGACCAGTTTTTGCAGCTATCAATCAAGCTGCCTAGCAGCAACATTTATGGTGTGGGAGAGCACGTGCATAAGCAGTACCGGCACGATGTTAACTGGAAAACCTGGCCCATGTTCAGCAGGGATATTGGCCCCTCTGGAGTAAGGACTGGTTTCATTATGCTTCGTTCTTTGCAGATGACTTCTGTAATCCAAGCCTATTATGCAGCAGTCACAGTAATAATGTTCATGGAGTTTTTCCCCAAAGGCTAGCCAGGCACTGCATGTTATTACTAAAAGCTAGATGGTACTGATGAAAGTTCCCTGAAGAACAGCTTTTTGTAAATATTTTGATTTTTGTGTTGCCGTGCAGTTGAAAGCCAGTTGGTAAACATTAATGTATGAGAGTCTTCACTTTGTACTGATAAAGAAAGTAAATAACAATGTGTCCTAATGCAATGCTGTGTGCAGTGTTCAGTACAAATGACACATGCTTTCTGAGTTAACATCCTTGTAGCTCAGCAAGTGATGGAAAAGTTCTCTTTAATAGCTGTCTCTTTACCAGTTAACATATATCTGTTGGCTGGTATTTGTTTCTATAGTCTGTACGGCTGTTTCCTTCCAAAATGATTTCTAGGGCAGCCATGTCTCAATAATTATAAGAGAAGACTCATGTCCACACAAGGACTTCTTTAGGCTTTAATCCAAGTTCTCTTAACAGTGGTGCACACAGGTACATGGTGTTGCTCTGTCGCTTCCTCATTGCAGTGATTTGATAAGAGATGCGCTGAGTGTATGTGGGTTAGTCAGGTGAGGTGCCAATTCAAACAACGATACTCATTTTCTGCTTGTTGCTTTTTCTGACTTTCTGTTCCCTGAGTCAGTCTTTTCTGCACTTTGGGGATGTAAGCAATCAAATCTTACTGCTGTTTATGAATATCTTTTGCTTTGGCTATGGAAATATTTGCTAAAGCTTGTAAGCACTCACTTGAGATAATGCTATGCAAAAAACATTGAAAACACTGCATGTCTAGTACGTAATCAACATATTATGGACATTTTGGATAAAGAAATCAATATAGAGCATGAATGAAGCAATATTTAACATTAATATTTTTAGTTTGTTTTTCATTGGAGTTACTAAAGTCATTTATTTATAACTAGGTAATCAGTCTCAAATAAACATCATTTGTCACTATTAACTCTGCTTCATAAAGCAATAATCCATTTGCTTTACTTCGAGGGACGACATTTACTGAAATAGCAGTTATACTCACAGAAACCAGGAGGAGAAACTACTGTTTGCAATTAATTAATAATTTGGATTTGTACCCCTTTTTTGTTGCTCCTCATCCTCCTCCTCTGGCAGCGTGTTCCTGGCTCTGCTGGTGGGACACTCAGGGGCTCAACAGGACCTGAGTGTCCTGCTTCTTGTCTAGATCCAGCCAGAGTTGACAGCTGTAATTATACATTAGCAGCCCTCTGTCACCAAAAAAACACACATACCACCCCTCCATTCCCCTCACTTCATTTCTTCTGGAGACTCGTGTTTTCTGAGTCTTCTACCTTTTCTGTGTTTTGAGTATATTTTTTATTTTCTTTGAAAATTTGATAGCTGTGGGGGAATTTGACAGAAGAAACTAATTATACACTGTCAAGATATAATTACTAGAGAAGGTGATGCAGAGTATCATTTGGCCCGGTGAAACATCATGAAGCTCGTTTTTGTTTTCAGGACCCAAATCTAAATTAGCTCACATTTGTCTCACTATAAACAAGCCCTATTATAGAAATAATTCAATTTCTTTTCTATTGCTACTAAATATTACTCTTATAAACTACCTCTTCTTAATAATTAGTACGTTGAGATTTGAAGGTAGTTCTTACCTGAATGGCTCTATTGAGTGTAGACTCATTAAGCTAAACTAACAGTGAAGAGAATCATTAAGCTAATTTCAAATTGTTCAAATTCTGTTTCTTGCTAATTTGTTCTGAGTTTCCTTTTGCAGAGTAAGAATAATACTATTGCAACAATAGTTAAAGTTTCTAAGGTTTTTGTTGCTAATAATAATGGAAAAAGCTTTAGAAAGGAAATAAAGAAGCAAGTCATGCTCTTATTTCCATAGATTAGACATAAACATGATTACCTTGCAGGATTAATGGAAGCATAGATTAGATGTAATATCTAATCTATGATGAAAGCACCCTTCAAGTTCTTTTGTTTGCTTGATATGCATATGTATTACCCAGAAATAGCACTGCAATATATGCAGATTTGTCTGAAGATCCATCATATCTGATTACTTATGTTATCTATAGATTTGGGGAAACTAGTTTTAATGGAAAATGTTCTCATAAAGGAGAATAATGCCAGGAAAGAGAAAACGGAGCTGTAGGAAGGTGTTAAGATTTTTGTTTTTGTTGTTTGCTCTACTTTGAGAGGTTTCAAGTTCACCTGTGATATATCCCAGGTGAAATATCCCAGAACAGATACTGTTATTAGATTTTAATCAGCTTACTTTTCCTTTTTATCCTTTTAGGAAATGCATAACTTATATGGAGTTCAAACTTTCTTCCTGTGTTTGGAAGACAGCGCTGGAGCCTCCTTTGGTGTTTTCCTAATGAACAGCAATGCGATGGGTAAGAAAGCTTTCTCTGTAGCTCTGAGCATTGCAGTTAGATCTTTTTAAATGATCTGTGGGATTGGGATCAAAACTGAGGTGATGTAGATGCCTTTTTCTCTTTTGTTAAATACTGTAGCACGTAACATTTTAAAGAATGTTTTCTCCAGATACCTGATGGCAGTCATTACTGTAAGTGTTTAGCAGTATTTTGTGTACACAGTATAAGCAGTGAGTAGCTCACAGTTAACTTGAAGATTGTGCTGGACACCTGAGGGTCAGGAAGCTGTCTGGAGCCTTTGTAGTAAGCTGAGTTAATCAGTTAATCATTTTATGCACTGAACAATTAGAATCACAGTATCCATTGGTGTACTAAATTGCGCTGTTTAGAAAAACTGCATTTATGGAGGTGTTAGCAGTAATGGATAGATTCTGTTGCTATTTTTGAGTTGTCATGAAGTACAAAACTCAAGGACAGAAAACATCACAGAGCAGATAATCAAACCAGCAGCCAAGAGTACAATTTTGTTTTTCTAGTAATAATAATGGCCTTAATGTAAACATGAAAGAGAAAAAGGCCTTGAATGTCATGAATGTGCATGAAAGAAGAAATTTGAAGTAGTCAGAATGAAAATGTCCTTTAAAAGTGATATTTGTATTCCTTTATTGAAGATATTCTCGATAAGCTCATGTTTTTCAGGAAACTTTGTAAGGATGCAGTGCAGAAGTGGGGGAAATAGTATTATGTCCACAGTCTTTATGAATATTCCATGGCCATATCAGCACAACAGTAAGGAATGTGTCTTAAAATCTTCACAAAAAGGTTTCACTACAGTGTGTGACTTGCATTTTACAAAACAGCAAGAATTTTCACTTCTAAATTAATCCCCTCTGAATGGGACAGGGGGTGGTGGGGTGGGAATCAACAAAACAATACCTTTTTCCAATTAATTTTTGGTTTAGGCCACTTATTTTTTATTATGGTGGCTATGTGTGTATGGTGAGATAAATACAGGTAACAAACATACTATATATCCCAAGATACCTGTCACTTCTAGTAATTTTTAAATACTAGTGATTCATGTGAAACACTTTGTTTTCATTATAATTTCAAAAGAAACAGAGATGTCCATTTACAAAGGAAATGATCAAATTTCTTTCCATGAGTTAAACTGTATGACTTTTGAAACGTTTTCCCTAACGTATGCATACTGGCACCAAACAGGAAGGTAAAGGTTTGGAAGGAATAGAAATGTGGGCAGTGCTAGCTAGTAATTAGTTTTGGTTTTTTTTTTTGTACAACATATCTCAATTTGAAAGAAAGGTGCAAATGTGTTGAGTGGCTCAGTCATTGAAAGTGGGTGAGGAGGGCTGTGCAGTGCAAAACACAAGGACCCTGGAGGAGCAGGACCTCAAGTCACACGGCCCAGAAGGCAAACACTGCACAGATGTGCACTACAGAATTTCTGCCTCTCTGAAACAGCCACTTTTCACATGTTTGGCAGAGTGTTTTCTGCATGATGAAAATAATAACGACACAAATTTTTCATCCTCAGGATCCGGCTGCATTTGAACCTGATTCCATTTTGGTCAAAAGCTCCAAGTATTACTTGAACATTCGCTATACTTTGCTGCCCTACCTGTATACTCTGTTTTATAAAGCTCATACTCAAGGAGACACGGTTGTACGGCCAGTTTTGCATGAGTAAGTTTGCTCATCAGCCTTTGTGACAGTTTTGTGAAGAATAAAAAAAGCAAACAGATAAAATGTTTTTTAGGGAGTTTCTAAACACTGATATAGTCTATGGAAATGCACGTTAGAATATATATAGACGACTTCTCAATTCACGAAATACAGTTTTGGAGTAATCAGAATAGTAATCAGAATCCATCTGTAATTTCTGCATATACACATATATTATTCAGTCACTCTTATGAGTTGCTATGAGATGTTATTGTCAGCTAATCAAATTATTCTCCACCATCATATATCTGTTTGCTTGCCTGAAAACTCGAACACACTGTGTAAAAGAACACGTGCACACCTCTACACATATGTTGGAGAATACTAACTAAACTAGTAAGACCTTACCTTGTCATCCTCAGATTGCCTGAGATTAAAGAAGAAAAAAAAGTCAATTTTGATATGACACTCCTCAGTCATGATTCAGACAATCTGTACCCTGAAATGTTTAGATTTCTGCTGATGGTATAGTTCATCAAAACCCAGTTACTGCCATACCCTTCCCACGTGCCCAGGTTCTACTCTGATGAAGTGACGTGGAGTGTGGACAGGCAGTTCCTGTGGGGCCCTGGGCTGCTTATTTCCCCTGTGCTTGACCCGGTAAGTTTGGCTGGTTTGGTATCTGCCTCGTAACCACTTCACAGGCACAGAGGCATGTTGAGTCGCCAGTTCCAGCTCTTTTCTCTGGCAAGGGACTGCAGCATAAAATTCCCAAGTTACGCTGTTCCTGTCATTCTTTTATTGCTCTGATTAGAGACCAGCTTCCAGTTCTGAGCCTTTGTTGTTCAGTCTTGTGACAATTCTGTTAGTCATCTTAAAAGTTAGAACTCCTCTAGTATATATGTATTTCCTGCTGAAACCACACTCCCCCTCCTTTTTTAGGCTGAACAAGCTGAACCATGAAGGTAGTATTCTAGTCTGAACTCCTTTGTCTTGACCAGACCTATAAACGTCATTGGCCAAGTGATTGCAGAGGGCCTTGTTCATTAGCCTTAACACAGCTCTATCTCTAGTGCAAACATTGTTTTTGCTAGATCCTTAGATTATATTTATTTTTTCATGGGTCCGTCACATTACTGCATTACAGCTGTTGATGGATTCCTAACAAGCCTAGGTTTTGCTATGTTTTCATTTTCCCCATTCATTTATTGCTTCCAGTGAGAGAGCCCACAGCGTATTTTTCTCACTGCCGAAAAGGAAAGTCTTGCCCTTTGTGCTATTAAATCCCACTCCTATTTTCCAGTGCTCTAGAGAGCCAAAGTCATCTGGTCTGGTATTCTGATTCACCTCAGGTTGTATCATCTCTGAATTTCCTTCAGAATCATCATCTCTTGCTGTGTTTCAGCTTGTCTGTGGTGCAACAAGAAAACAAATAGATTGTGGCTTGTTCTGTGGCAGAATCTTGATGATGATTGTTAATGCCAGTAACGCATATGCCATGGAGAAAGACAAAGCATTTGTTAAATGTTTAAAATGAAATCAAGAATCTGAAAGATGCCAGCCCAGGCAAATGTGAAAATAAAGAAGATATGGAGATACTTGTGGGTATGATCTGAGAAGCTGGATTTGAAGCATTGTGACTTTGGGTTGCATACTTGGATTTTTCTTTTCCTTTCTGGTCATCATCAAAAGTATTAAAGAAAACGGCTAGTAGGAGAAATATCAATGATTTTCTCAACGTGAACTTTACTTTTATTGGAAAATGTAGTTTAATTGATTATGTTGCCTTCAAATATGAAAGTCATTTCTTTGCCTTTCAGGGTGTGGATACAATTCAGGCATATGTTCCTGATGCAGTATGGTATGAGTATGACACGGTAGGTAAATGCAGAGAATACTATGGGGAGATATCCTAAATGGCTATGTGACAGAATAAGATCATCAGCCTTGCTTTGGTGACAGAGACCTACAGTAAAGCCCACGGGAAGGAAAAGGTGTGACGGGATGAAGGGTGGTGGGATGAGTACATGAATCAACGTCTGAAGAAAGGACAGAGAGGTGTTGAATATAGCACAGGAGATGGGAAGACAGAATGAAGGGAAACTTTAACAAAGGCCATATTTGAAATAAAATAAAATACAATTATATTTATACTACACAAGATTCTGCAGCTGTAATTTACTAATCTCATTGCTGCAAATAAGTTTCCTGCTGCTGTGATGGCCCTTTGATGAGTGGAAAAGGACATTGTTCATGTCAGAGTCCCAACATGAATTGTTTTCTGCATTGCCTGATCCAGAATTAAATAGTGAGCAATGCTGATAGATGACATTAGATTATATTGATATGCAGTTTTTTAATCTTTATGTGCCTGTTGCACATAGATATTGACACAAGCCTTTCTTAAAAGGAAGCATTAAGATGAAACCATCACTTAAGAAAATGTTCCCATCAGTGAGTAATGCGCCATTCCCATTTTCCTTTACATTGCTGTCAATAAGGGGGCAAAAATCTCAGTGAGAAAACAATGGACCAGTATGTACCTGCCAGCAGACAAACTGGGGCTCCATTTGAGAGGAGGATTTATTTACCCTACTCAGCAACCAGCTAATACAACAGTTGCAAGGTATGCTGCAAAAATGAAGGCTTTCATGTTTTTTTTCTTCATGACTGGACTGAGGATTTTCAGGTTACAAATCAGTAGTAGTCCACTGTATGTAGCATTTTGACCTTGAATATGGGAATAACTGAGCCACACCTCACTTCCACACCTGTTTACGTTACAGGTTTAGCGACTAATTACAGGTTTATTTGCTAGCATTTTGCAGTCTGGTCATGTATTTTAATACATTTATATGAAAATGAAAAACAATCAATGACTAATCTAAGGCAACTCTCAAAGCATTGCAACACTGTTGTCACATTCTTATCGTGAATATGAAGGATGTATTAAGACTGTTTAGGTAATCGTTATACATATAAGACAAAGCCTCTCTTTCCACAGCCGCAAGAATCTAATGGAACTTATAATTGCCCTGGATGACAACAATGCAGCTTCTGGGGACTTGTTCTGGTATGATAGAGAATCTACAGGTGAGCAGTTATCAATAGTGAAGTAAGGGTGGTTAACACAGAATTAATCCATACAAGTTTCAGTCTTCCTGCTTTTTTCAAGGAGTAAGAATAAGATGTTTTTGTAACATGCTAATAATACTTGCTTGTACGTCAATAGTTTTTCATCACTTTGTCATGGTCTAATCCCAGCCAGCAACTCAGAACCATGCTGCTGCTCTCACTTCTCCACCCTCCCAGTGGGATGGGGAGGAGAATAAAAAAACCTCACCTCATGGGTTGAGATAAAATCAGCTTAATAACTATATAATAAAATATAGCATCAACTGCATTAATAATAATAATAATTATGAAAAGGAATATAATAAAAAAAAACACAAAAAACAAGAAAAGTTAAGTCGTGTACAGTGCAATTCTTACCACCCACTGACCGTTTTCTGAGTTGCGAACTGCCCTCCAGCCAAATTCCCCTGTTTTATTTCTATATTGGACACTGAAATATCTCTTTGTCTAGGTGTAGTCAGCCCTTCTGGCCATGCTCCCTCCCAGCTTCTTGTGCACCTGCTCACTGGCAGAGCATGGGAAACTGTAAAATCCTTGCTTTAGTATTGCTAAATTATTCTTACTCAGCTACTTAGCAACAACTAAAGCTTCAGTGTATTATCAACATTGTTCTCACATTGAATCCAAAACACAGCACTGTACCAGCTATTAGGAAGCATATTACCTCTAGCCCAGAGAAAACCAGGACATACTTTTCTGTGGAAAACTAACTATTGCTTTTTTTTTTTTTTCTTCTTCAGGTTTCACTGTAGGCTTAGGTTTGTAAAAGTTTGGTATATTAGCATGCTGACTGTTAAACCGTGCTGTCAAGATTAATATATATTCTGGTATATATCCAAATTAGTTTCAACGGGTGCAAGAATGCACATAATTAGTGTTTGACACTAAGAATCAATAGAGGATGAAAAACTAACAACGTTATTAACTCTGTGGAATTATTTCAATTGCTTATGAAAACAGTAGAAATTTTAACTCAAAATTATGGTATTGGAGCCAAAGATTTTTTTTTTTTCTGCCATCTGGTTTCCACAGCACACTGGTGCATACGCACGCGAGGAAGCGTGTACGGGCTATATTTGTCATGTTGCCAACCTCGCCTTTAGTAAAGCTGTCACAGAACTTGTTTCCCCCTGGGACAGTCACTGTGATTATGCCAGGGCCCGTCAACCTCATCACTTGTGGTGAACTGGCATGGATGCTAATTACCTCACCCATTTTAGTCTGTCAAACAATTGACAACACACATACCACTTTTGCTTAGGCTAAGATTAAGGTTGCAATTTTTAATTCAACTGAAATAAAGATTAAAACCCCACAACAAAGATACAAGCACAACACAAACCTTTAATATAAGGTTAAATTTATTTTGACTTTCGGTGAAGTTAATGCTTTTGGAATACGTGCATGCCTAAGGAAAGCAGAGTTCATTCTAGAGCAATGGAAATAACCTTTCCATTATATATCCATAGATATATTTTTCACTTTAATCTTGGGGTGAAGGAAATTTTGAAAAAAGAAGTATCTTGAACTGTGGGATTTTCTGTTGCATTTCTGAGGATTTAGTTATGCATCCTGGTTGTATTTAACTAAAAGGGTTTGGGGTACATAAATCCTTTAGGCTTCTTTTGCAGCCTTTGTCCTTTATTCTATACTTTTCAGAAAATTCGGCAAGCAGTTCAAAGGGTTTTCTGAAATGATTTTTTGAAGAACTTTTACAAAATACTGAAGCTTTTCCTAAAATGATTTAAGGACTTGTATTTGACAGTTTTTATTGTTTTATTTGCAGCAGACCATAACGTTCAGCACTAAAGACTTTGGTTTATGACGTATGCCAGATAATATTGTTGCATTTCAAGTTGACTCGATCTTCTCTTTTTCATGTCCTACTGTATCCATAGACTGCTGTCAGTGGCCAAAGTGCCAGAGCTCTCTTTAGGTACATTGGAATAAAATGTAGTTTAAGAAATAGGAAAATATGAAATGATAAGAATGTACAGATATAAATAATTTTTGAGTAATATTACCATTGAGGTAAAAAATGTTTCAATACCATGTGCATATCTGATTTATCCTGAATATTAGGCCCACATCCTGCAGACAGTTGTTTATGGGTGTATTTTGTCTAGACATATTGGTCCAAATTTGGTATCTGAATTGGTGCATTCTTACCTCTGTCTTCTGATACAAGTAAGCATTTTCTAGATACTTACTTGTCCCAGTTTCTCTGGTTTATCCTCTAGTTGCTAAAAGCTACCTTTATTCTTAGTTATAATCTTTTTTGTTTTTTCCCTTGTGCAGGGCCCAGGTCTCTGACTAAACTTCCCTTAAAGCAAGCAGCTCCTAGGGGTTTCAACCTTTCTCCCTTTCTTAATTTCACACCTACTTTGTCCTCTACTGGAGGTCACTATCCTAACAAAAGCCATCAGCAGGGAAAATGTGATTATGTTTCACTTCCTGTGCCTCAACCCACACTGCAAGGTTTCACCCCATGAGAAGGCTGGGACAGGCAGCTGGAGGGGACAAGGCCAGGAAACACTCAACTCTGTTGACCAGAGCACCTCTGCCTTCAGCTTCACTCACCAGTCCCCCTGAAGTACCAAACTCCCCATCAGGTATTTCCTGGTAAGACAGGATCAGCAGTCTGGTGTGAAGGGTTTCTGCACCCTGTAGCAGAAGATGCTGGTGGAGGTTATCATGCAGTCTGTTGGTGGGACAACTACAGAAAATGACAAATAGCACCATACTTGTTCTTCAGAGGTAAAGTGGTGTCAATATTGGAAAATTAGTTGGAAAGAAAAAATGTTATTTTAACAATACCAATCATATCTCCCAGAAAAACTTTCAAGACTCCACTTTTTTAAATTTTCTGAAAGTTCGGGATGCTTTTAAGAAATAGAGCTGTGATTCAGCTGATTATTGCTGCCATAAATATTGAAGGCCTTGGGTGGTTGCTATATGTATGGGTGACAGCTATATGTACTCCTTTGTCAAGGCCTAAAATAACGAAGCTATTACTGTACTCACTTCTGTTGAGAAACAAAACAATAAAACATCTTATGATCTTATTTCCTGCTCAAAACTTACCGGTTGAAGTATTTTCAGGGAAACTGTTTACAATTTTCTTGCAAAGACAGTATTTTTCTTTTTGTACGTGGGGAAAAAATACCAGATTGACTCAACTTTTGTATTTGCTTTTCACGGTCATGTGAAACCATTTCATATTTTATGGTTCCATGACATATATTATTCATATTCTTGTCATTTTTGAATGAAAAGTGCTTATTTAGGGTGTTTTAAAGGATTAACTTTGATCCATACATCTACATTTAAGAGAAGATAACGAATAATAGTAAAATGAAAAATTAGTATATTTTAGAAAACTTGTATAAATAAATTTTTGGATGAATTTGGAAAATTTGGATCTCTTAAGGGACTGGCCTAAGAAAAAAGAATTATAGGAGAACTGTTAGTTCCTCAAATAAACAATGGTAAGAGCAAAACTGAAAACTTTCATATGGAAATTGTAGTGAATGCTTACTGTGGCTAAATCATAAGCTTGACTTTGACCTGAAGAAAAAGGGTACTGAGAGAGAAAACTAAGTCAAGTTACTATGACATATGCTTAACCTTAATATACTTAATTATGTGCCATTTAAATTCCTTTATTCCTGTGAACTGTGGTTTTCTGACCTGAAAATCTGTTCTTAGTGTTATAGTGGAAAACCAATTAATAATTGTACCATTTAGCTTTGGTGGGCTTTATCTAGACAGACCAATCTGCTTACAGATTTCATTCCTCTGCACAAATATAGGTAAATAGGGGACCAAAAGAGAGAAGCAAGAACAGTTACAGGACTAGTAAACATGCTTCATGGGAAAAAGTTGTGTTATCTAAGCTGAAAGAGAAGAGAAGGAATAATGAAGAGATTTTAAAAATGTAAAAGGCTGTTACAAAGGCAAATAACCTCTGATGTTCCTAATGAACAGGGAAAAAGAAAACACTTCTGTTAGAAATGGGAAATCCTTTAACACAAGGGTTAAGATAATGAATCTTAAAATCTGAGCTTTAAAAGAATACCAGATAAGAATAAAGATATGAGAACAAGATGAAATGACCTGTATAACTGAATAAAATAAACTATATATTTGAATTGGCAGCATATTAAGTATAGAAACTAATGTTTTCCCTCATTGAAAAATATAGTTTTACATTTTGCCATTTTTACAGAAGCCACTCAGTGCAGCTTCTGAATGCTGTAATGATAGTAATTAGCAGTTTATTGGTCTCTAGCAGTGGCACAGTCCTGGTTTTAACGCTATTATTTTCTGCACTGAAGTGTAGAAGTGTAACTTCTTACTTTACCTTTCAGATACAGTTGAGAGTAAAGCCTACATGTACTATGAGTTCACACATTCCAATGTAAGTATTTTATTTTAAAATAACTTGTTTTAATTTTTGATTTACATCAATAGTATCTTCAAAAGGCATTCTTTTCCCCCTCCTTCTATAAGATTTACCGAGAAGCAAAATATTTGACAAAATCAAAGCGGAATTATGTTTAAATTACTGTAATTTAACTGGGAGGAAAATCTGGTATTTGTCTTCTCTTTCAGTTAATAAAAGTATCTAGAACTCTTGTTTCCTTTCACATAATAAACTCAGCAGTAATATTTATTGAGCAAGAGAACTATAAAGCATAAGTTAAAATAGTGTCAGAAAGGAGATGAATGTAGCATTCTTGATTCTCAAAATATTGGAAATTCGAATAAAACTTTATACACTGTAAAAATATAGCAGAATATTTCCAGAGAGTAAGAGAAAGACCTATGCCTTGTCTGAACCCCCTCAGAATCTACTTTATGATTCTATCAGTTGAAAAAAAATTTAAAAACTAAACTGCCTTGGCAGAGTTAATTTCTGTCACGGTGGAATCCAGATAGTGTTTCTCTTAAATATTGACTGGAGCGATCATATGACAAGGATTCCACATAAGATGATAAAAAAATTTTGGTATAAATACCAAAAAAGCCTTTGTTGTCCTAGTGCTGATCCAATACAAGAAGAATGTGAACAACTGTGTCTGGAATTATTTCTTTAAACTAATGAGACAAACATTTCCAGAATCATCACTTTCTCTTCATCATTGTTACACTGAGAAAAAGTAGTCCAGCAGGTTTATCAGAATCAAAACAGTGGCACAGACCGTGCTGGCCTGTACTAGCAGATTTTGTTTACCTCACTAAAACTGAAGTAGTTGGCAGCTTTGTAAGCTCTTCCAAAGCATATCACAAATTGAGGGAAAATGTGGTATTTTTTTCAAAGATGGAAAGAAATATTAGAGTTAAAAAAAAATAGAGCAGCATCTTCAGCTGCCTCTTCTGCTTTACTGGCACCATGGCCTGCAAGGCTTGTCCCCTTTGTCTCGCCTTAATAGTCACCAAAGCACTTCTTAAAGTCAAACTGATTCTTCTGGACCTCTGCTTGAGAAGAAATCCTTGAATCCCCCAGAATTTTTGATTCTCATGTGAATCATAATTGTTTATATCGATATTGAGGAGCTATTTCCAACTCATAATCCCTGGCACGCAGGTCTTTACCACAGAGTTTTATTTAGTACAATCCCATAGCCTGAAACATACGGGAGGAGTGTGCCTTGGCAGAGTTCCTCTAAGTCTAAATATTACAGCTTGGACACATACCCTAGGCGTGAAGACCAAAATTCTCTGCTAACTACTCTTGAAACAGCAACAGCTGAAGTGGCTGCTGGACTGTCCTGATTTTGTTGCACTAATAGACATATTTTTTGCCATTTTGGACACTTGAAAATGACTTTTCATGCGAAATTGAGCTTTGTTCCTGTTATGGCCTGGGTATGTTTTGATCACTTGCTCAAGTTGAAAGGTGCTTTGGTTTTGTTGATGACAAATGAATAAATATTCACTAGCAATTAAGACGTGTGGAGCAGGCATAGTTTTGTTTGAACAACGAGGCAGGATTGATGGTAAGTATCCAGAGGTGGAAGGCTAATGCATTAACCTACATCAGCTCATCTAACCTCAGAATACCTAGTCTGAGTGTTTATGTTCCACTGTAGCAGGAAACTGAAAGTAATTTTGATCTTGCTGTCAGGAGTTCTTAGATAAATAGGATGTAATTCTCAGTGGATATTTCAAGGATAATTTGTGTGAATAAAGCCAATGGAAAGGTCTGTCTACCTAATGGGTTTTGGGCACATCCCTGTATTATCCTCTCATTAAGATTTATCTATAGAGTAAAATACTTGAAATACTTAGCTTTCTTAGTTTGGATTTATACTAGTACTAGTATAAAGTAGTACTGATTAGCAATTATTTATTAATTACTTATTAAAGTCCTCCTGTTGCTTAATACTGCACTCGGCTACTGTGAACTGTTTTGCAGGAATTGTCAGGAAGTTAATACTCAGACATAGAACTTCCCCCTGCCCCAGCTGGTTTTCATTTATATGGATGATGTAGCAGTGTTACAAAAGATTTGAAGTATCTTCAAAATTAGCATACACTCTGTTTATATAGTCTTAGTATTTTCAAAATATGTAACAAACCAATATTCTGTGTCGATATACTTATGGCCAATTTATTTAACTTTTCTGAAAAATCTTTATTTTCATTCAAGGATCTTTGATTTGATTCATCTAGAAGCGGAGTTTGATGTTCCATGTCTGAGCAGCAGTGCTGTAGCTCTGGCAGTTGGTTTTATTTCAGTCCCGTTACTGATCAGCGCAGGGATCTCGCCCGTGGTGCAGGCCGGGTGGTATGAACCTGAGCTGCTGGAAGGGACGTGCAGGAGAAGGTGAGGTGGGTCTGTGCAGGGCTGAGCTGAAGCTGCTCTTCCATGGTTTCGTGGCAGTAAATACCTTCTGCAGTTGGAGCCAGCTAGAAGAAAAAAACCCTCACCCACTCGAGCATGGCAGCAGCTGAAGCTGCATCCCTGACTGTCTCAGGACAAGCAGGCAAAGTCTTTGTTTAGAGTTTAGCAGCTTTAAAATCACTGACCCTGAGCAGACACAATTTTCAAGGTGTGTTTTAAAGAGAGTTTGTCCGAGTCTGCTGCTAAAGAAACTCATTGCTCACCTAGCTGGGGAGCAATTCTTTTTGTACCAGTCCTGAAGACTTCATCCATATAAACGTTACGTTGTGCAAGCTTAATTGCTGACCCGTATTATGAAATAAGATGGCAACGGTGCTATTTCTCTTCTAGTTTAATTTGGATGCAATTACTCACATTGAGCGTTTCCTTGTCCCGACGCATTCGAACACAACATGTTGCCTTTTCAGCAGAGATTTCTATGATGAGGCAGCCACCGAGGCCATCGCGGGGCGATGCTCTGCATTGCAAACGAGAGCATCAACCCAGAGACACCGCTCGGGTACTCGTTGGCAAGGCAGGATGGAGAACAGGTCTGATCAGCTGTCGGGAACAGTAATTGCTCAATGATGGTCTCACATCATCACTGTAATTAAAATACAAACCACTTTTTAGTTTCTAGATTTTGCTCGGATAGCCTGGCTTATTCCCAGGGTTGATACTCTTTTTGCTGTACATCCAGTGAGGACAAATGAATCTAGTTTTTTAACAATGTTAATTTAAGAAGGACTCGATTATGTCCTCTCCTGAAAGCAAATGGAGTCATAGTGAAAAGGGGAAACAGTGACTTTTAAAACGCAAACTGTGTGCATAAGGCTTTACTGTTAAGAATTTATTTTGCCAGTTCCAAGGCAAACGTCGTTATCTGTTCCTTTCTGAATAGTATCCCAGCCTGCTTTAGATAACGTCTGATCTGATGATAATGTATCTGTGCTGTTTCATTTCCAATTCAATGAGTAAGCAAGGAACGGTGTTTCTTTGTAGGTCTTAATGACCTTAAAGCCCTTGGTAACTTTGATATTCCCATAAAGAAAGAAAATATCAAGGCTGCTGGAATTTTTGAGGGAGTGGATGTTATGTTTGGCAGCGTGCAATTGCAGCGCTGCCAGTCAAGGCAGGAGCGAAATTGCTGACAGGGCAGGAAGGAATGTCTGGTACCTCTGCTGTCAGCTGGATCACGTGCAATTGGGGCACTGTAAGTAGACAATAATTTGACACTAAGAGGAGCATTGCCATCTTTTCTGTGTAATAAGTATGAACTGACATGTAGTGAAATGTACCTCTCAGAACAGAAGGAAATAATAACAGAAATGACTACAACAAATTACACAGCTTATACAGGTATTTTAACACTTGAAGTTTACAGAAAAATGTGAGTTTAAAAATATATCTATGTATCTATCTCTGCTTCCAATATATTATTTGGTACTAACTGAAGGGATACTTGTGCAACTAAGGATATGTTGTAATAACAATTTATTTTATTTCTAAACCATCCAAACAGGCAGATCATTTGCACACAGAACTCACGGAAGCCTCTAACTTAAAAGTGAACAGCAATTCTTTACGTAACCTGATGTAATTTTGGTTCTCCATCCATTAGACACAGGGAGCTTCTGCTTATTGACTTAGTGATGTCTTTTTGTAATGAGGCTCTTGCATAAACTCAAAAGTTAGAACCCTTACTAGTCTGCAAAACACTTGTGCTGAGCTCCTCCTTGAGTAGTTCTACAGGTGACATCCACTTTCTTTATATTTGAAATTTTAGCAGCAATTTCCAAAGCATTGCTGAAGTAGAGTAGACCAAGGAGAGTCTGAAAATGTTTGATAGTATGTTACAAAGAAATAAAAGATACTAGAAAACTTACTGTTTGTCTTGGAAGAAATAATTACAGCACATTAGTCTAGTTTAATTACTACGGTAATTTAAGTGACTTGTGTATTTTTGCTGTAATTATAGTGTCACTAAAGCTGCAAATCCTGTAGAAAAATAAATAAATAGTGCCTTATTGAAGCAGCTGTTTAGGCAATTATTGTGGAGCTGACATTGGAGAGCAGTGCGATTTAATCAGTGTAGGTTTCTAACTAGTATTGTGGCTCAGTATCTCGCTGTAATGACTCTCAGTACGTGTGCACGGCTGCAAAGGAATTGTTCGAAGAGAGTGGAGCAGTAATGCGTCCATGGCAGTCACATAGCACAGACCAGCAGCACGTGCTGCAGAGAAGGCTTTTTTCATATCCTTGCTGGAGGAACTGGGCAGCATGAATTCATCTGAAATCAACAATAATTTTTTTTTTTTCCCCTCAAATTTACCTGTTTGCCTTTGCAGTTACTTTGTGGCAATAGCCATGGCTTTAATTAAAGGATTTTTTTTTTTTTTTAATTTAAGGAATGGGGTTAATTGTTGAATATGTATGATCTATGTAAATATTAGTATACAAGAGGGGGGCGGGGAATTGTAATGAATTATTTTTCCTTTCAGGTATGATGGAGTTCAGTCTCTTTGGAATATCTCATGTAAGCTAGTGAGTTATTACTTTACATTTAATTACCCTGATGCTGCACATGATTTTATGGTATTCCAATCGGATCTTTTGTAAACTCTCAGACAGGAGCTGATATCTGTGGCTTCTTCAAAGACACAGAGTATGAGCTGTGTCTTCGCTGGATGCAGCTGGGAGCATTTTACCCATATTCTAGAAATCACAATCAGAAAGGAACAAGGGTGAGTCACAGGTTTTTCACAGTTGTTAATGGCTGGGCCTTTGCAACACACCCGTAGAGAGCAGCTAGGATATTGCATGAGCTGGCCTGGCTCAAAATAAAAGTACATTGCAAACAAAATGGACAAGAAAAGAACACGGTTGGCTCTTTATCAAGCAGCAACTGTCTTTATTTATACGCTAGCTCTGCTGTAAGCCTCCCCCTCGCCTGGGAGGTTTTGTGCCCACGGAAGGGATGCTCTGACATTTGGGCCACTTGAAGGAAACATATTCTAAGTTTGCTTTGACTGAATCAAACTCCTACATATTTTTCCTTGTGTGTGCCATTTTTACTTAAACACACTATACCAGCAAGACTAAAATAGAGCGCTTTTATGGCAAGCACACTTAAAGGAGCAAAACTGACCTTGGCACTCTCAGCCCTAATTGTCCATAATTATCCAACAAATGAGAAAATGGAGCGGAGTAAAAAGATTCTGGAGTAAGGCTCTGCAATTTCTCTAGTTTGCACACCATCAGATATTGTATTTCTTTTAAGAGAAAAGGAAAATAATTGCCTAAACGTAGGTCTGTGCTGGCTAAGGACTATATTGTAGGAAGCTGTAAAACAAGATAACTGGAAAAATGAAAAAAAAAAAAAAAAAATAGAAGCAGCACTTCTGTTCCAGTTAAAGCTTCAGGTCTAGCAGAGTCGAGCTATTTGTATGGCATATATCTAATGGATTGAAGTCTCCTTTTCAAAACCTGTGTGCTTTATCTTGCAACAGCACACCTTTCGATAGGACTTTTAAAGCCTTTAAAAATGCAGATTCAGGGTTATCATGTTGCTTCCAGTCTTACTCAATTTGCCAAGGTATTGTTCAATACATTTAATAAAGATTGGAAGTGCTCCCTGACATCAGTCATTAGTGCTTCGGTCTCTTCTCGCAAGTCCTGAGTGCTGCCCTGCAGAAAAGAGGGATAATAAATTATGTACGCTGGGCTGTGTCACGCCTTTGGGACACTTTGCAGTAAACCTTGTTTCCAGTACTCCCCCCAGGTTGTTCTCACCTTCCCTCTCTCTAGTTCCCCTCTTAGGGCTGGCAGCGGTACCTATGGTTTTTAGTGTCACTTGATCCTTAATTGAGGAATAAATAAAGGAAGGTGCTCTAGTTTGGCAGAGAAATCTCCTCAGCTTTGTCTTGCCATGTTGATTTTGATGCGTGTTTGGTAATTGCTAATACTAACAGGTTATATGAAGTCTGCAGAGAAACATCAAATGAAATAAAAGAGATGCTAAATGGGAAGTGTCTTGTAAAAATTACCGAATTCTTTGACTGTTCTACGGTTTGGTGTGTTTTGGTTGTTGTTTTGTTTGTTTGTTTGGTTGGGTTTTTTCTGCTTTTCTGAACAAAACAATCCATCTTGAATGAACAACGGTCTCTTCCCTTTCAGAGGCAAGATCCTGTTTCCTGGAACTCAACATTTGAGGAGATTTCCAGAAATGTGCTGAATATAAGATACACCCTGTTACCCTTTCTCTACACACTAATGTATGACGCCCATGCCCATGGCAGCACTGTGATCCGCCCTGTACTCCATGAGTAAGTGCAAATCCTTTGCTCTCCTCATCAGGAATTTCCCCTAAAACTTCAGTAGCTATGACCCTCCTAACAATAGGGTTTTCTCTTAGTTGCAGCAATTTTCCTTTCAATAAAAAAGCAAGAGATTTAGTTTTCAATATCAAGTCTCACTTGAACAGCGCTCCTGAAACCATTCAGTAGTTTCTTCTGCAGTAACAAAAGGATTTATAGTAAGAACTCCTATTTAATCTGTCTTGCAAAACACGATAATTTAATTCTATGAAAACAGCTGTAAATCAGGGGCAATTCAGTAGAAGACTTGTTTTACTTTTTTCATGCATAGGATGAAGATATTGGCTTTAGAGGACAGTTCAGACTTTTACCAGCTCCTTTGGAACATATCAACCTACATATACGAGGTGGATACATCCTTCCTTGGCAAAGACCTGCTAATACAACTTTTTACAGGTAAGTTTAACTAAAATTTAAAATTTAGTTTTGCACAATTCCATATAAATACTACCAGTTTTCAGAGAAGCTACATGTATGATAGTGCTGGAGCTTTATGGCTGGTTTTTCCTTTTGGTTTCCTCCTAATGGTCTCTGAGTTTAATAGTATGGACTGAGGAAGGTGACTATGGGAGATCAATTGACTGGCATACAATTTTTCATTAAAAAATCTAACACTTTAGACATATCAAATGTGATTATCTGAAGAAATTGGGGAACAATTGTTGCGTTTTGTATAGCCGAATAAAACTGATGGGACTCACTGTTGCTTTGAATGACACTCTGTTTGCAGAAGGGCAGCTTTATTGGGATGATGGAGTTCGCATTGGTATGTATGGTGCTTCTTGCTTTCATAAAACCCTTTTCTGCTGTGAGGATGGTTGAGCACTGCAACAGGTTGCCCAGAGAGGCTGCAGAGCCTCCAATGCTGGAGGTATTCCAGGCCCAGATTAAAACAGACAAAACAAAACACAGGGGTATGAACTGGGGAGAGATGAAAGAAGTTACAGCCGTCCTTGAAAACCAAATAATGCTCAGTAGCTGACTTCTGAGCTTTTCTGCCTGCAGTTGTTAACGATAACACAGTTGCCAAAGTGGAAGCTGCAGGCTGTAAGAATCCGCATTGCTTAGCCATTGCTTTGGAAAAGAAGTGCTGGTGGTTGCTTCTGCCTTAGAGGTCCTCTGTGTAGAGTCGGGTGTTTGAGGAGGAGCGTTAGGAACAGATGGAAGTGGTGGACTCTGGCCAAAGCAATTGCATTTCTGGAGGACACATTGAACGTGCCTTCAGAGACAAAACTGAACTTAAACCTTCCGATTAGCTTTGGGGTGAAATGATTTTTCCTGATTTAAACCACCTAATGCCATGATTTATAGAATGAATATGTTGTATAGATGCAATTGTGCCCTGGACCTAAGGCAACACCTAAAACAAAGACTTGTCCTCCAACCTGTAGGAACCATAACCATAGTTTACGGGGGAAGCTTTAAGTAATTTGCTCCACATTACTAAATTGAAATCATCTTCAGATAAGAGATCCTTAAATGCCATTTATCCTTTCCATCCAGAGCGTATTACCCTTGTAATAACAATCAGCTTTCACCTGAGATTGCTGCAAGTAATGCAAAAGATGGTGCTATTTTGCATAATGAGGTGTAGGGAAGTTTGCAGGATGCTGTGAGTGTACTTGGAGGTGCTTCACATCCACCGCTGCCTGTCAGCACTGGAATGCAGAGATGATGGCTGCATTTATGGAAGCGTGACATGAATGAAATTAGCATTGCTTACAAGGAGCAACTCACCAGGATGCCTGTGATCTGTTTTCGGTAGGGCAGAAAGGCAAGAACCTGCAATGCCCATGATCACCAGCACTACTGTGAGAGCATTTAGTGCTGAATAATAGCATTGATAAAATATACAACGATGATGTCTATCATGGTCATGTTCAATTGGAAAGTGAATAGAAGTGGATGTAAGAAATGACTGTGCCCTCTTCAGTGAGAAACATTTTGTCTTGCTGGTCTCAACACTCTTGCACTCCTACTTCTGTTTGTTTGCCTTCTTTTGTATCTTATCTCTAAAATGTTCATTTAGATAGCATGCAGTCTTGTCATGAAATATTTTATGCCTAAAAGCATATGTCTTCTGGAAATACAGCTCTATATTTATGAATAGATTGACATACTATATATTTGCATATAGTATATGAACACAATTATTGAACTGATAGTTTTTATAAACCCACTTCTTCCATAGTTATTGACATGTGTTTCCATCTGCATTGTTTGTGCTGTCCAGGGAATTACCCCCTCCCGCCTCCCTGGGCAGTAAATCCAAGCACTCCTAGAGGCATCTGAAATAATTGTGTATAACTGTACAGCCGTTTCAGACCGCTCTCCTATGGAGCATCTTTCAGATATGAACAGAGCTGCCGAGGCATTCAGTCTTGCCAGTTTTCTGTCAGAAGGAGACTGCCTAACCTTTTCTGTTAGTGGGATCTTACTACCCTTCCCATGAAATTCAGTATGCTGTTAAGTTGTAATTCTTCCTCTCTTTCAGGGGAAACCCAGAATTATCAGTTTTGTACATAACCCAAAAGATTACTTAAAAGTGTAAAAGAGAATGGTAGTTTTTCATTCTGATGTTGACTTTTGGATAGGAAAAGAAAGGGAATTCACATGCTCACTATAATTACAGGTTTTGCTACCTTTATTCTATTTTTAAGTAACAGGAACTTCAAGTCTAGAAGGGCCTCTGAATGAAGGGAAGGGATCAGAGAAAGCCACAATGACATGTCTGTTTTTTATAAAGCTATAAATAGATTAATTCACATAGCAACATACTCATGTATAATTTTCATGATTTTCTTTTTTTTTAAAATCATTATAACCCGATGAGCTGCCAGTATAGTTGGAGATTCTGCTGAAAACAGATAGCAGTCCTAATAAAAATGAGTATAGAGTCACATGTTTCCTGAAATAAAGGAACATAGGCAACATTCTAGGACCATTTTAAAAAATGTCTCTTCAGATATTAGCATAATATTTCATCGGGAGCAGGGTGATATCTGGCATGAAAATAAGCTTTTTGAGTAATGCCACCACTCAAACAAAGGATACTGTAATATTCTCCACTTTCTAAAGAGAACTTGTTTCAAATGTTTAAGAGTAATTTATCTCATGGTAACAAGAGTGTCTCTACAAACCTATGTATCATTCCTGAGCTAGTTTTACCCTTTTCTGATTTGTTGCACAAGTTTCTAGACTTCCACTTTTGAGAATTTACCTCATTCTAATTCAATAATCATCTAGGTAGTAATATTGATTTGAGAATACCCCAAGTTTTTGACTCTGACACTAAAACTTAAGTTACACAATATTGTTTTAAAGTAGTTAACACTGTTTCTTCAGCCTGGTACAAATAAATGTACCAGACAACCATTAGATTTTAAATTAGATGCTTTAAATGAAGTAGATCTTTTCTAGCACAAGGGGAACAAAAATTCCTTATATCCATGAATCATAATTTTCTAAGTATCCTATTGCCCTTTTGCTTTATTATTTTTCCAATTTTTAATGACATTACATAACCCTCTTCATCAGCTCTTTGAGACATTCATGTCTAAGACATGATTTTGTCACAATATTAATTTCCTGTCTCTTTCTCATGTATTTGTCACTTCTGTATCTCTACCTAAACGCTTATGGCCACAAATGTTCAGCTCATTTTCAATGATCCTGAGATGTTTTCTTGTGGATGAATAATAATTTTTCTGTCAATAGTATTACACTAGTTTTGGCTTTTTACTTGTTATTTTGCCATTGAGATTGCCATACATTTCCTTTGGACATGCACTTTAATTCACACAGAAAAATCTTTCATTTAACAATGGCTTTTTTACATACTAATTTGGATCTAACACTGTCACACGTATCCCTTCATCACTACTGGACATGCATTCCTGTTATAACTACACTGTGATCCTACTGTGACTGTGTAGTTAAGAGGATTTTTTTTTTTATCCACCTACAGTTTCAGTTGTATATATCTTTTTGAGGTGAAATATCAGTGAGGCTACAGAGAGGATGCATTCCTGGCCACCCAGTCTTTTATAATTGAGATCCTCTAGACATCAGCTGGCGTTTGCAGCAATGAGACTGAAAGGATTTCAGTAGTGATCACTGGACTGGAATAAAAGGGAAGTAGGCAGAGATGGAGGAGCACCCCAATAGGAAATCTGGGGAGAAAAAGTCAGGCTGAGGTGCAGCATCATCTAGAGGTCCTGATAGCGTGGTTCCTGAGGAAGGAAAGTCAGTAAAAAAAGGACACTATTCTTTTCTAATAAATTAAGTGGAAGGTTTCCCTAGATTCCTCTGGAGGATACAGTGATCCTTACAACCACAGCTCAAACTAGTACCTTTGGAAAGATTTTGAGGAATTTCTGCATTTCATGGATTTAAACAATAAGACATTTATAGAATACATTTGTAGAGCTTGTATTTTTTTTTTCCATTATTTGTTATTAAACTGTTGTTAATAAGCTAGGTATATATATTTTTTTTTAATGCCCTCGTGAAAACAGATTTTTTTTTTTTAAGTTTAGTTATGTAGATTTTTAATAATCTACATATTATTTGACAGGTAGAAGAGTTTTCAATAGATATGATCTGTCTTTTAAAAGCATTATCTTACAGAATTCAGAATTAAAACAATTATTCCAAGTAGTACTTTGCTTTGGGAGTAGTCTTTCCTTTCTTAAAATAGTTCTGTTTGGAGATCCCCACTTTCATTTGGCTTGTGTCTGACAATGTCATGTAAGACAATGGCAAAGCTATTATAATGCAAGGAAGCGTACTATGTTATAGTCGGGTATTTGATTTGAGATAAATATTATTGGAATACAGCTTTGGGATGATAGTTCTGTACAGAACTTGAACCAAAGGGAGAAGCTCTGAAAGTGACCATGTATTCTGAAGATTACATTTTTATCTTCAAACATAAAAAGATATTGAAGAAAAATTTACAGAAGTCTTCATTCATCCTAGACTACACATAGGTATGACCCCATATCTATTTTAAAAGACTGTGCCTGCTTTTTAAAGACCACCTTACCTTTTCTTTTCATTCTTCTTATGATACAGTGTCCTGGGTTGAGTGAGTGGTGGAGTTTTTTGGTGGCAGGGGAGGGGGCTATCGGGGCCCCCCCCAGTGAGAAGCTTCTCGAAGCTCCCGCAGCTCCAAGCCAGCTCCACTTCCGTTTGGGAAATTGAGCCAATCGGCTGCACCTCTGCAATAACATATTTAAGAAGGGACGTGGTGACGGGCAGTGGGACTGGTGAGGAGTTGCTGCAGCTGCGTGAACACCAAGGTCAGTGGAGGAACGGAGGAAGAAAGGAGGGGGGAGGTGTGCCGGAGCAGAGACCCCCTGTATCCTGTGGTGAGACGGCAGGGCGGCCCCCCCAATGCCACCCATGAAGATCTACGGTGGAGCAGACATTGATTTATGGCCTGTTGCTCCTGCTCAGATGATCAAGGTTCTGTGCCCGAAGAAGGCCGGGGTCTCGTGGGAAAAGGCAGCCCCGCTGCTGTAATTCAGCGCTGGGAGGATTGCAGCATGCGGGGGAGTCCCACGCTGGAGCAGCTCGGGAAGGGCTGCAGCCGTGGGAGGGAATCCAGTCGGAGGAAGTTAGTGACCCATGACGGAGCAGTGTGGGGAACACTGCAGCCCATGGGAGGAACTCATGTCGGAGAAAGTTTGTGGAGGACTGTCTCCTGTGAGAGGGGGACCACGATGGAGCAGGGGGTAACAAGTTTTGGACACTCCCCTCACCGAACATGAAGGAAGTGGCAGCTCTGACTGCACCCCCCATTCCCTGCCCCTGCGCCACTGGGGGAGGAGGTAGAGATATCGGGAGCAGAGCTGAGCCCGGGAAGAAGGGAGGGGTGGGGGGAAGGTGTTCTCAAGATGTGGCAATGCTTCTCACTGTCCTACTCTGTTATGTGTTGTTAGTGTCTGTAATAAATGTATGTTCTTTTTTTTCTTCCCCTAACGAGTTTGCCTTTTTCTCGTGATCATAAAAGGGGAATTTTTCCCCATCCCAGTCCTATCTTGAACCCCAAGCCTGGCTCTCTGTCCCCTCTCATTGCCGGAGGGGAAGGGAGAGAGAGCTGCTGCATTGTGGTTGGCTGCCAACCAGGCCTAAACCACGACATACAGCGATACCTTGAAACCACTAGATATGACAAAATATAAACACATTAGCATCGGGATATGCTGATGATTAAGGGAGAAAAATGTCATATTACATGCCTAATTTTGAAAATCTGTCTGGTAAAATTGCCCTTCATTACAGGAAATAGGATTTCAATAAGAGTTACAGAAAAGTCTGCTCAGGCTAAAATTAGGTAAAGTTACTCTGTTGTGAAAAGATGTCATTTATTTAATTCATTAGCTTTCATATTTCCTTCATAAATTAGGACCGTTATGTGAAGTTTTGTGTTACTATAGTAACAAATTCATTTGCTTTAATTTTCCAATTTATTTATTAATTTTAAAATTAATTTGGGTTAATTACATGTGTTCACAACACTGTATTATCAACTGAAATTAGATTCTTTATTCAACTCTAGTAAACTTTATAGACAGTACAAGGTCATTCTGGTACTCAGGATATTCCTTCCTTGGAGCAGAGTTTTTCCAGAGTGAGTGACACATTGTTAAATTTGCAGAGTTAGTAAAAGATTGCTTCTTTTTTAATATTTCCTTAATAACACAGTTCAGTATTAACTGTAAGGATAACTATTTACCAAGGACATGCTGCGCTGCTGCTGTTTTCGTGATTTTAGGTGGATTGCTCAGGGTGCTTCTTGTATGTTGGTCACTGTGAAAGTAATTGCCAACTCATTTTGGCTCTCACATTACCCATAGGTTTCCTGTTTGCCCAAGGATGTTGTAGACACTCCTTTCTTCTGCTGGCAGCATAGCAATCTTGGCTCCTTATGGGAATCACCTAAGCATCTATTGTAAGATTTTCCTGCTCTCAGGAAAAAATGTTATCAATATGCTCTATGGCCACTTTTGCAGCCTGTAGAGCTACTAGTTTAAGACTAGAAAAATGATGGGATTGAGATATTTTCCTTGGTTTGGTTATTTCCCTTCTCTCACTATATCTCCCCTGTTTTTTCTTCCTTTCAGGAGCCATTGTCTACTGCTGGTCTTGTGGGACACAAGTGTCCGATTCTCTGCAGATCATGATTGTTCAGACACTCCTGTGTGCCACAGGGTCACTCGAGAGGCAAGATCACTTAGCTGCAGGCTAGATTGGGATCTTTGCTCTCCCACCAGCCATCAAAGAGGAGAGGATTGTCTGGTTCAGGTAGCTTTCTACTCCAGACCAAGTCACTAAGATATTTTCCTCCCTCTTTGATTATGTTAAGTAATGACAAGAGCATGAGTCAAGGATTTTGTGGTTGTGTTTAAAGGAGTGGAGATTGTATGAGAGCGCACCTTAGAATTGAAATAAATTGGCTGCAAGGTAATAATATACTTGTGCTGGGAGGTTTGTCATGTGGAGAGCATATACACAGCTTAAGAACGAGGTAAAAAACAACGTATCTTAATAGGATATAGCCATGCAAAAATTTATGGTGCTGAGCCTTGCAGTGACAGTAATATTAAAGAACCTCAAATGAGCTACAAGATACACCAGTCTTCTGGTTAATGAATGATGGTGTTAACACCTCCAGGTGTAGAGGGAAAGGATCTTTGTCTTCATTGAACATGAAAAAACTGTACCTGCTGATTTTGAACCACTTCTACCAGCTTTCAGCTACTGTACCTTGTCTGGGTCTTTGTGGTGTTTGCTGTATCCATGATGTGATGATGTTTATTTCTTGACATTCTAGTCAAGAGAGAACAGCAGCCCAGCCAATGCTCCGTACCGTGTGCCTTTGTACTGTTTGCTGCTTCTGTCCCCGAGCTCTCTCAAGGTAAGTGCACCTGTGGAGCTCACAGAGGGCTGAGGAAGTTAGTTAGGAAGGGGTTAGGAAGTTAGAAGTTAGTGAGGACTTAGCTAAGTCCAAGGGGGTGAGGAAAAGGATTGCATTTTCTAATCTAGACACCTGGAAGAGGGAAATTGAGTAGTAACCTTCTACTGAACACACCAGATCTTCAGCAAGTAGAAAGTAATTCAATTCCGCATAATCAGTCAGTGCACACAGATTTGCACAAGAAGGCTGAGTTTTCTCTGCACTGGCTGTGTGTGGAACTCCCTCTGCATTGTTGTTTGTAGGTGGTGTGTGCCCAGCACCTACACAACAACACTTGCAGCTTTGCTGGCCCCCAAAGCTTTGTTCAAAGTCTGGCACTATTTAATGTTTTCATTCAGACTCCCACTTGAGATTAGAAGTGACTGTAAAAATATCAGTATCAGGGTTGTTTTTTTTTTTTTTTTCTTTTTAAAAAAGCTTCCGGCTGATGTGTTTAGAGACAACCTTGAAACTGGTATGATCAGAATCTAAGGATTTGTGTGGTATGTCTGTGTAAAACAGAATATTCTAAGGGGATTATTTAACATTTCAGGATTTTAATCCTTCATTGTAGTGATGCAAATGTCACTAGGTGCAAGGCTACTGTTTAGCAGTCACTGTGTAGGTCAAACGACACGGAGGGGACTATGCTAATGGGGATCGTATGTCTTGAACTTTGAGGTTTCCCACATCTTGAATAGTGTAAGTATGAGCTGATCCATACTGTCTGCTTGAGCCCTCATGTCACTTATATGGACCAGCCTGCCTGCTGAGTGGTTACTATATTGCCACATAGAAACAGAGGCGTAAGAAGTTTAGATTCTTGGCATTGATGTTATTTACATCTTTCGATTATTATTACAAAAATGTGAATATTAAATATTCACTCTTTCTTAAAAAAAATCTCCTAAACCTTTAATACTTTTGTTCCCTTACCATGAACATCTATTATCTTTACTGGAAGAAATGCAAAGCTGAATAATACCCTGTAATAAAATAATTAAATAAGTAAAACTGACAAAGAATCAGTATATAATAATGGTGGCTTTGCTTTGTTTCCTGCTCAGTAGCATCAAGATGCACAAACGTTGGCTGAAGGACCATCTGTAACAAGGACAAGGAAAGTCAGAAACAGCCAGCAGACCAAGCTTCAATAAAAAAATGCAAAGGGTCAAACCAGTGATTTCATTAAGCAGCTACTTTCAGAATTATCTTTTCCTCCCTCCAAAATCTGGGAGACAATCTGTCATTTAAGCTTTTGTTCAATAATGATATGAAGAAAATGTAATAGGCTAGGAATTGTGGATAATGAAGTTGGGATTTAATAAGCTGTGTTTTGAGTGTTATTTACTAACTGGAGTTTTTTAATTGCTTTTAGGTTATTGTCAGTATTGTAGCTTCATAATTTCACCCGAAGATACTTGGTATCTTTTTTGGTTTTGTTGTTCTTCTAATGAAGGAAAGATATTGAACTTCATTTAAAAAGAGTAATAAAAGTTTCTGACCTTCCTGGTTACAAGAAAGACTAAAAAACGTGTATGTGCAACCTCACAAGTCAAGAAAGAGTGGATCCCCTGTTTTGGTTTGGTTTTGGTTTTTGTTGTGGTGTTTTTTTTTTTTTTTTTTTTTTTAATAGCATTAGAAAATATATCAAATGCTATTTTGGATCTGCCTGATATATGACTCAAGAACCTTTGGAGTTGGCAGATTCTTGGGCTTCCCAGTGGTCTGTGCATATGCGTCTTCAAACTGGCACAAGTAGGTAGTTGTATAAGTATTTATTTTATGTTAGTGTGCATTTTGACAGCCTAAATACAGACTGGGGTGATTTGGGTTCTTAAATCCAAGACTCTTTTGCCTATGGTGGAATTATTAGATTGCATGTTCTGTAGTTAAGCACATACATATGTGAATTTGTCAATTTCTAAAAGGCAAAAAATTAATGACATAACTTAGGAGGTTTAAGAGACAGCTTTCCCTCCTTTTGTAAGGAATCAAAGGAGTGGGCAAGACTCTATTTCAAACGAGGTTTAATACCTGATACATGCATTTTTGTTTCCCAAAACAAGTTCTTCAATTTTTCCCTAATTAAGTTTCATATGAAGCAATGCACTTCTCTCATTCAAAGCAATAAACTCTAACTTGAATGTTAACCTTGACATGTCCATGTTCAGAAAATGTATCTGATGTCTCTAGATCTGCTAGCAGAGGTGAAGATTCCTTTCTACTGGTACATTTCAGATAGGAGGGAAAACTGAAGAACTTGAGAGAAAAAAGACTTGAGAGTAAAACCTAACAGCTGATCCCAGCAACAGGACTCCAAAACAAGCACCCACAGTGAGCCTGGTCTGTCAGCTTATGACATGCCTCGTGAACAATTCAGATTTAACACACTGCCAAGTTCCACCCTTCAATGATAACTTCATTTTATGAAAGGTCAGCATTTCTTAAAAAAACATCAATGCTCTACTAAAGTAATTTTGCTAGATGACTCAAATATTTTCATCAAACTTCAAATCAAGAATGCCTTTCTGTGCTTTGCATATTACCTGAAGCAGAGTAGGAAGATCAGGGTCGTTTCTAATGAGAGTTTCTGACTCTCAAGAAGGTCAAGGTTAAAGAGGGGAGACACAAAGACGTTTAAGGGGAGTGGCATGAAAGCAGCTGTTGGACCTTATAGGCCTGCAAATGCCCTCAGTAGGCTTCAGAGTGAATATGCTGCAGCAGCCCAAAGCTTCCTTAAGGGCATGGACAATGCTATCCTCTTTGGAGTATCCCTGAGATGGCACAGCAAAGCTGTGAGGGTGTAGCTGAGAATTACTGGTGGTCTAGTTTTGAACTTTATGCACTATTAGGAGTTAGCAATTAGCTGGAAGCAAATATTAATTCTCCTTTTCCCCCTATAGGCAGTGAAGTCTATCCTAAAGGTAAGTCAGCTACAAATGACAGATTCAAATCACTTGCTTGTAGGACACTTTACACTTCTGAATATTGCTAATGCTGTTTCATTACAGCTTAAAAAATAAAAAAGCAGACAATAGATTTCTATCAAGTAGTGGTGTCAAGCACATTTTGATATTTCCAAATCTTGACGCATGAATGACCAAAAGAAAAGTATTTTCAAGCAATCTCGTAATTCCTTTCTCAGCTGAAAAGGTAGATAATAAATATTGGCAATACATAAGATTTAGCTTTACTAAGACCTACCATTTGCTATCTTAAAGAACAGCAGTTATTAATTTACAAACATAATCAAGTGATTTATATTCATGATTATGGCTCAAAAATCATGACAGTTGTTCTGTCTACATCAGACACCTTCCCAGTTTCTGCTTTTTGTGTTCACTAGTTATAAAAAAAGAATGAGAGTGTTTGGGATTTTTTAGAAGACTTGTTATAACATTTTTGCTCTGATTTCAGGTCTTAACAACTGAATCATCCCAAGCACCTGAGAAACGTGTTCTATCCTAGCTACAGCAAGAGTTTCAGCAATGATTGATATATTTTAGAAATTTCCAAAAAGTAATTTCCTGATTTACACTAAGATCTGTAAAGTTTCTTCCTCTTTATATACAGTGTACATTCAGTCAGAATTCTTATCTTTGTAATCACTATCATGGCTTATATCGGTCTCTAACTTGACCTAATAAAAATTCATAAATAATACTGGGATTCAATTTTAGACTATGTTCATTACCTCTGCCATACTTTGGCTCAGAAGTGTTATTTGAAAGAGGATAAAGGCCCATGGTTTAGACACATTAAAACCTATTCATCTACAAAAAGATAGTATTTCTACAATGTCTAATTTAATTTCTTTTAGAAGAATTACATATACTTTGAAAAATAACTTCAAACATGTTCTACTTTTCCATGGCAATGAAATTTATTCAATTGAGATTATTTCTGTATCTGGTTAGTAAACAAAATCAAAATCTTTGTCATCAGTTGCTGCAAAATGAAAGCTACTTTTGTCTGAGACCAAGCTCACAGTATCTGATCTTGAATTGTGAGGTACTTTGGGAAACTGAGACAGCTTTGAATGAATTAAAATTAATTCTCTCCAGAGTGTCTTTGGGGGGAAAAAAAATTGTTTGCAATGCATTTGTGTGGCTTCCCAGTTCTTTGTCTTGCTTGGCCAGATTTGCATTAATCTGTTGGGTGTCTGAAGGAGACTCCAAGTCATGTACATACTTTTTATTATTTTGTTCATGAAGAGTTTTCTTGCTCAGTTCCTCCTTAAAATTGATTCACAGTTGGTTTTTTTTGTTTTTTTTTTTTTTTTTTTTTCCCTTAACATAGGAATCTTCTATGTCGTCTTCAGCAGCCTATAACATGTCACAAAGCTGAAAGACAGTGTGCCTTCACGCTCTGACTCAGTGCTGTGATAAAAAAATTTCCCAGGGAGCTCTGGTAAGGCTTCTGTCTAGAAATTTTGATTAAAAAACTGCCTCACACTGTTTTTCAAAGCTCTATTCTGAACACTGGTTATTAGCTTAAAATAAGAAAAAGATACCTATGGTATGGCTAGCATTTAATTTGTTATAGCCATTAATGAACTTTCTTAAAGGTGTTTTCTTCACAGTCCATCTCCTTAGCAAGCTCCCAGGCACTGGTAGAGCCCTGAAGGGTGCCAATGGAGGAGAAAAAGCTGTTCTGTGAACCACCTTGGTCATTCCAGATGTTCACTGCAGTCTTGGAGAGTGCTAAAGAACTTGTTAAGACGTGTGCTGAACTGTTGAATTCCACCAAACTCATCACCTTGCTTGGCAGTGTTCTGCAAAGATCCGAGAACTTTATCTATTTACTCATGTGATAAAGGAAATGAGGTACAAGTTATAAAAAAAAAAAAAAAAGGGGGGGGGGGGAAGAAGTATCAACCTAAATTTTCCTTTGCTCCTGTTTAGCAGTGCCAGAGTAGTTTAATAATTCAACGCTGATCAAGCTAGAGAGAACATGCAATGAATTCAGCTGGAAGGCTAAGATACTCTTCAAATTAAGGAGTCCTAGTCTCCAACCTCGATTTCAGCACTGTGTATTTTATTCAGTATATATAAAATAGAGAAATAACCCTGAAAGCACCCAGTCTTCTCTTCAGATGAATATAAGAATGAGAAAAGTGTAGTTACAGTTTCTTTTGGCTCTCTCTGTGGGCTCGGATTGTTCTAATGGTTTCTAAAACGTGGTCTTTTTCAGTATGAAGAGGAGTTGTGCTTTTATTTTTGAAAGTCTGTGGTTTTATTTTTTTTTTTTTTTTAGTTAAACACTGGAATGAATCTTCTGTGATTTCAGTGTCAAAGAGGAAGATTTTTGGGGACAGGAGTAACATCCATGCAATCTGCTTGTGGAATTTTATCCAGGGGTTCCCAGGAGCCCTCTAAGAGCTGTGCTGAATTTGGACCAGTTTTCTGCTTGCATGCATCTGCCTCATTAGTTTGCCAACATGTCCTGAAATTCTTGGGAGCAAATTCATCACTGGTATAAACCAACCTACAGCAGCAGAGTTGCAGCAGGAACAGATTGGGTCTCCTGCCAACAACCTGTTCAATTGTATCATGTAGAATCTGAGACTCTCATCAAAATGTTAATTTGACCCAATTATTTAGCTTTTGCCCAACCTAGTATATTTCATTTTTTTAATAGGAAAAGTTATTAATGTATACATGTTCTGTAATGTTCAGATATATGCAGATATATGTAGATATAAATTGTAGTACGACTGTGCATGTACTGCCAGGGAGGGACATGGGCATGGTCTCCCTGTCCCATACCTGGGAGAGGAGCCTGAGTGCAGGGGAGCCCTGGGCTGCTCCTACCAGAGGAGGTGACTGGGGACCAGCAAGTCGGGACACAGACCACAAGGCATTTGTTCAGCAGGGCATAGCAGCCAGAAATTTCAGGGGCTCTAAGGCTCCCTGGGATGACAATCCAGTGACTCCTTGGAGAGGCTGGACCCTCTTCTGTTCTCTATGCATCGCTAATCAAACCATAATTCACTTAATGTAACCTCACAGTGACATATATATTTCACTGAGGCCCTGCAATATTTTAGTGACACCAGAGTAATGCAAATCTCTTCAGATCTGAACAATATAAGTTGTTAAAGCAGAATCTTCTGACAGCTCCTACTGAAGCTTTCCTGATGTTGCCTGGTCTTGCCTCATGTTGTGTCTTGGTAAGACCATTACCCTGCTTTCACGTAGTACCTTTCATCTAAAGACTTTAGAAGCATCTAGCCAGCTAAAAAGTTTTAAAAGTTGTATGTGATTTAATTATAAATGGACCTGTTAAAAACTAAGAGATAAATCTCTCTTTTAAAATTATTAATTTTTAAACAGTACCTAATTTCCTATCTTCTTTTCCTATGCTTTTCTCTACAGTCTAGCCTATACTCCTGGGCATCTAGTAATACTGCTTACCAGCTGTCAGAAATGAATCAGCTCTTAATTCCCGGAAACCAAAACAGGACACAGCAGAGACCATGCTGTTCCAGCCCTTGATTTAATAGAGTTCTTGGTTGTCTTTATGGATTCTCAGTGTCCCTGACTAAAAAGCCTTCTCCATTTCTTCTTCTTGGAGTTCAATATCACATCTTGATCTGAAAGCCCTGTTGTTGATAACCTCTGTAGACTAATGAAAATAGACTCAGCTAGGAAACCTGCTGGTTAACCCTCTTGTGAGATCTTTTTGTTTAGTGCTTTTATGCTCTCAAGTTACATAGGAAATGTTCACTAGGTGATTGATATTATAAATTTGTAGCACTGTGACTTCAGGAAAGCACTTAAGCAAATGGTTATATTGATGGCAGGGTGATTGCAGATGTGTTTAAATGAAACACATGGCCATATGCTTTGCCGGACTGAGTACTTCCCTGGAAAAGTTAAATAAAAATATAAATCTTGGAAAATAGACATACATCAAACAAAACCCTTAGACCTCCTAAATCGTTCTCTTCATAATCTATGTGAAATCATTATTTCTCAATATGCAATCATAAAGCAGCATATTTAGCAATATTGAGAGGGATGTTAGAATTACATTTCCAGAGATCACTTGTACACATATGGACATACCTGATGTTACGATGAAATAGAGAGGGTGAGATAGATAAATAACAGGCTGCATTTCAAAAACAGAGTCATTGGGAGTGGTGGCATTAATTTGTGTAAAGATGGATGCTTACAGGACAGCCCAAGTGCTCTATATGTATGATTAATTTTCTTTGCTTTCAGTGTTGACTAAGGAAAAGAAGCCCATTCCTTTTGTGCTTAGAGAGGACGCATCTCACTTCAGCACTTCACAGTCAGAGGTGAGATATTGAGGAAATTGAATAAATTTGTGAACAGTTCAAAAAATACAAGTGATACTTCTCAGCCATTTCTACATTACTGGAAAATAACTTGTAAATACTTTAATAGTATAAATCGAAAGCTTTCCTTTGGAAAATAAAGATTTAATGTTAAAATTCAACAAACGACAGAGCCCAGTTATGTATGAAGGTTTCATATTATGATTGAAACCTTTTCCTTATGAACTCTGTTTCATGTTCACCTTTCATCTTTTTCTTCTGCTTTTGAAATTTATTGTTATTATCCTATGAAATCTGTTTATATTAATATTGAAATTAATACTTTATAATTCATTCTTAGAAAAAATTTAATGGTCATAAATTCGATTCTCTCCTGCAACTATTTTAATAGCAGTTTTCTTCATTTGGGAATATTTAATATTGTCTTGTGGTGCTTAAAGCAGAAATGATAGACAAAGAATATGAAGGTTCTAGTAACAAAGATATGTTAGAGGAGCATGCAACATAAATAAGCTTATTAGCATTTTATGTCTGGTTTTCTTCCATTTTCAGAATCTGATGTGTCATATTGGACCAAAATATTATTAATTAACCAGCCATTCCTTGGCTGCAATAATAATGGTAACTATGTTTAATCCAGAGAGTTTCTGCAATCTGCCTGTGATTATGTTTGTACCTGTCATTGGTAGCTGGGTTAGCAAACAGTGCAATGGCCTGATAACAACAAAGGAGAAAGTATTGGTTTTGATGTTGAGCTTTACAATCAAGAGCAGCAGATGAAGGAAACAGAGGGGCTTTAAGGTATGTCGTTCCTTCTATTGCATCCAAGTTTCTGGAGACTTTTACCTCACTGCTGAGTACGCATCACAACAGAATTTACATTTATAAATTATAAAGCCTTATTTCCGAAGTCTCAGGTTTTGGGGGAGACCATGAGAAGGAAAGAACTGAAATGCAACATCATAATTGGAGAGGTGGGGGGGGACTGCTTGATGACAAGAACTTTAATAAAAAAAAAAAAAAAAAAAAAAATTAATGTTACCTTTTAGGCCTGCTGGCTGACATATATTCAGGTGATGTTAAAGGGAATTCAGGAGGGGAACTGCTGGAGTATCATTTCCTCATCATAAAGATGTATGGCCTTAAGACATATACTTTTCAATATACAGTATAGTTGCAGACTTTAAAATACAGTATTCCCTAGGGGAGTAGCAATCAACATAATATTAAAAATGTCTGCAAATTTTGTTATTAATTGAAAAAATATGAATAGCACTATGTTATTTACAGAAGCTTCTTTATTAATCACTATATTGAAAACCACTTAGTTATCTAATAGTTAGCCTTACTCTTCTGGGGACTGTTGATGGGGCACGTCCTGGTTTTGGCTGAGATGATTTTTTTCTTAGTAGCTGGTACAGTGCTGTTTTGGATATAAGATGAGAATAATGTTGATAACACACTGATGCTTTAGTTGCTGCTGAGCATGGCTTACACTAAGTCCGAGGTCTTTTAATCTTTTCAACTTTTCATACTGCCCTGCCAGCGAGGGAGCTGGGGGGGGGGAACACACACAGCTGGGACAGCCGACCCCCACTGACCCCAGGGACATCCCAGATCATAAGTTGTCATGCTAAAAATAAAACTGAGGGGATTTCGCCACGGAGTGGTGACCCACTGCTTGGGGCTGGGTAGGCATAGCTCAGTGGGTGGTGAGCAATTGCACCGTGCACCACTTGTTTGTATATTCTTTGATCATTATTATTATTTCCTCTTCATTTGCTGTCCTATTAAACTGTCTTTACTGCAACCCTGGAGTTTTAGCTGTTTTTCCAATTCTCTACCCCATCCCACTGGGAGGGAAGGAGTGAGCGGCTGCCTGGGGTTTAGCTGCCTGTTGGGTTAAACCACAACAGGGCTTCTGCTCCTCATTCATTCCTGTGGCTGTGGGTTTTCTATGAATAGGGATGCAGGTAGGGTGATGGGTTATGCTTGTGAGAAATGGGAGCCAAGGATATACAATAGACTTAAACTGTTATTTAAAAAAAAAAAAAAAAAAAAAAAAAAAAGAAAACAAAACAAAAACCTTCTTTTAAGATATTTTTCATTCCTTTGTGTCATCACTAAAACATGCAAAAGTGTTTTGATATGCCAGTTCAATGCACATGTATTCTTGCACTTCCTTGCTTTAAATAAAAAGAACCAGTTTCCCTGTATTTAAGGCAGTTTTATAAGGTTAAATGTTCTTAACTAAATGTAGAATGTAGTAGCTGCTGCCAACATATATTGATCTGCATGCTGGAGATTAGTTTTAATTAGGTTTATTGCTGGTGCACAGTTCAGTGTTAATGGTACCGTGTTGCTCTTTGCACGGAGCTGGGCAGCTGGCTCTGCAGCCAGCACAGCCCCCTTGGTGCAGCACAACTTGCTCCACTGGGCCTCACAAAAAAAAAAAAAAAAAAAAAAAAAAAAAAAACAACCAAAACAAAACAAAAAAACACTGGGAAAAACAAGTTTTACACAGCATTTTAAGGCACTGGCTCCACCTATGTACTATCCCTGATTTCAGCAGCAACCAGTGTACCTCTCATGGCAGTTGTTTTCACTGAACTACAGCCCCTCTGAAATCCCATGGGCTTATATGCATTATATATTTTTCTGCTTTACAGATAAGAAATTTACTGTTACCTATGTCTTGCCTCTCCCAAGTGTCACAAGAATGCAGTCAGACATTTTTGTCAAGTATGTTTTTAACAAGTCAACATTCTCCTTTATAAAATAATTTACAGAGTTTTCAAAGCTGTTACTTGTGTTTTCCTTATACCAATGGTGTTTCTCTGGATCCAGATGGGCAAGAGGAAGTTCAGTGGTCTGGAAATCACCCTGATTGTCCTCTTCTGCGTGGTGTCAATCACAGCCTGTGTCCTCATTGGGCTTTTAGCATCAGGCCAATCTGGAATTAAAACTACAAGTAAGTACTTCCCATTCCTGCTGTGGGACCAGAGTGAAAACCCAGAGGGGAAACTGCTCAGCTCTGCTTGCTGAGACTATTGTAAATGACACAGAGCTTCAGGAACTAACTGTTAGAATCATTTCCATCAGTGTTGGATTCAGATATTTCAAGAATGTGGATGTTCAACTGAGAGAAAAAAAATCACTGAACACTGTTACTGTTATGTTCTTAATCACTACCCAAAGGTGAATCATGTTCAGTCTTTCTTACAGATAATACGAGTAAAGTTACAAGCATAATAGTGTGACTCAGAATTTATTGCCATAAAAAAAACTTTTATCCCTTCTTCCCAAAACTGGACTTGTTTCATAAACATAGAACTGGTATGTTTTCAAAATTTCTAAATATAAAAAAACAATACTGAAAAAAAAAAAAAAAAGGATCAGGGAGGCTATGTGAGAGCAGCTAAATTGTGTGGAACTTACATTATAACCATAAAAACCTATAGTGTTTCTTCCTAATGTATTGGTGTATTAGAGACCACTTGTCTTACAGGGATGTGATAGAGAGCACCCGGCTTTACACACAGTTCCATTTTGTGTCTGTAGCCCTATTTACACAGGGGGATTGAAGCAAAAACTTGAGGGTGAAAATCGTAATAAAATAAAAACAATTCATTATATAAAACAAACACTCTGGTATTTCAATACAGCTGTCCATACAGACTAATATCAGCATATTTTCTGCCTGTTTCTGTCAGAAGATGAGTAGGAGTCTGCCTGAGCAAAAAGTACAAGCGTGTATATTACAGATAATGCAAACAGGCGAGTCTGTATATGTGTGTGCATCTCAGCCTGGGACAAGATTACCACACTTCATAGTTCTCATTCCAAACATATACAGTGTTCCAAAATATGTGAAGTAGTGTTCAGTGTTGGGAGAAACTGAAACCAACCATCGGGTACCCTTTTGTCAGCTAAAGTTGCCAGGATGTCACCTTAAATTCAATCTGACAAACCTGAAGTCTAATGGATCGTCTTAAAGGAGCTTTAAGGTGCTTTTACCAGATGCTCTATTTCAAGCTCCTGTAGAAGAACAAAATTTCAGGGGAAGGAGACCTGTGAGAGCAGCAGAACAGTATCATTTCAGAAAAAGAAAAGTTCTTTCAATTTTAATTTGGCATGTATTTTCACAAGAAGCAATGTACAGTGAACTACAGGACTCACTGAAAACTGGATTAATGTGTACCTTAAGAAATAAAATTATCAATGTCACCCATATGTTCAGAAACTTTAAACTGAAGTTGTCCCACCTTTACCTGAAATATTTGTGTGCATTTTTTCATAGGTAAAAATAAATCACAGTATCTATAGTTTATACTCATTTGATTCCATATTAATAGAGTTTCAAGATGGTAAGAAACAGCCAGCAGAAGCAGTTCCTGAGTTAAGAGATAATCAAGTTATGCCTACATTTTGGAAATCCTAGTAATAACCCATTAATTCATTTCTCTAACAGAATTTTCGCCACAATGTCCGAACGTACTAATAACAGAAAGAATTGACTGCATCCCGGATCAAGTAGCAACAAAGGTCTGAAAACATTCTAGAAAAAATTAGAAAATAGGCTTTATCCTGCAAAGCCTCATGTTTGATTACACAAATATAACTTGTCTCTACTGTATCAGTTGTTTTCTTAACCTTTTATTAATCTGTGATTACCTGAACACTTTACAGGGAAGTGTGACTCCTGTATAACCCATTTCAGCCCATTTACAGAAGGTCTGATTTTTCTAGCCACTGTAGCAGTTTGCTGTCAAAGGTCGAAGACCACTGCCAAAGTACTCCCCAGCAGTTTGGTTTTGGGAGAGGTGGAAACGAAATTAGTCCAACATCAAGCTGTTAAAAAAAGTCACTCTTTAACAGCTTTGACTGAACAGTTTCTTTTTGTCTGATGGTCAAGTATTATCATTTGTAAGAGTTCAGAAATTACAGATGAAGATGCACTTTACCCAGATGTACAAGACTTTTATAAGAGACATGGTCACAGTTTCCTTTCAGAACCTATTTGAAACTCAGTGTCTTCCTTTTTTTGTTGGGGTGTTTCTTATCTGGAGAAATCACCTTTTGGCTTAAGTACCTATGAGTTAAGATTCCCAGTGAAAAGTATCATCTTAATTTTTCAGTGCTTTCACATTCAGAGCATTTTTGTAGTGGTTGATCTTAAAAGGCTATTATTATCATTTTAATTATCTTTATTATTTTTCATATTTGGATGTTCTAATTTTCTGATGGAAGCTGGTGGATACCTGTCATCTTTCTTTGGTCTGGGGGGGGCATTTTAAGATTAAAAATAGTGAATATATTATGTTGTGTGATGTTTGTCGTTCACAGAGGTATAAAAAAATTATTAAATTATTAACCAGCTGTCTCAATCTCTGAGGAAATTCCTAGACTAATTCCAGAAATAACATTTGTTAAAACTTCTGTCATGTTATGGGTTTTGTCATAATATATAGTTCAATAAAGTCTGTGGGTGAACAGGTTAGTAAAGGCTCAACTCTTGGTTCCTTCACCCCCTCAGGAGCAAGCACACCATGGTAGGATCAGTCATGCAGAGCACTTCAATCTTTAATTACTATCTTTGAACCAGTCACCCCACATTAAATGCTGCACTCATTGTAGAATGAGGGAAATAGTTTTGCTCTGGTTGTAACTCTAAGCCTTATTGTAAATCTGCCCTTGCTTTTTACCATTACTGATTAGAAAGAATTAAAAATAATAAAATTATAAATACTAACAGAAAAATAGGGCCAGATTCAGATTTGAACATTGGGGAACCTGCTCTGGAATTAGTGGTAAGAATTGATTAAGGAATCATTTCTTTCCTTAGTGAAGACCATGCAGGGGATTTCAAAGGATTAGAGATAAGTATCCCCTTTCACCTGTGCCCTGATGAAAGCTGTGAGATGCATGCCTGACACATGCCAGAGTCTCACCCCAGCATGTCCTTTCATTCCTATATAAATTTTCTTCTGGAAGCATGGTGATTGTCCTTCTTCAGGTGATTCTAAAACAGCAACCAGCAGAGCTGTAAACTACAGGTACCTGCTTAGAATAACATAACTCTTCAGTAGTGGTTTCCATTAATAGTTTTCAGAGTAAACAGCAGCTGGGAAAATTATGATTTGCCTAAGTTCATATAGCAGGCCAATGTCTGTCTTGGACATCTTCAGTAAATAAAGAAATCTAGATGAAGAGAGAAAAATGAGGAGGATTCCAGAGGATAGAAGTATGGAAAGCAAATAGATATTTATTAATTGATCACAGGGTTGATGACGATAGACATGCAGAAAAAAAGTAGGTATTTATTAACTATTCACTGCTATGGAAAAATGCCATGAAGTTTGATTAGAAAAGAAGAATGGAGCAGTAAAAAATGAACTACTGAGAAGAGTTAGTGTAGTCCATTATTGGACTGATACCTCTGAAAGCATTGGGGGAAGGGTATATTGTTGTTTTTATTTTGGTTTGTATGTTTTTTTTTTTTTCCTTAAATATCTGTCTGTCAGAGGTTTGTTTGGGTGCACATAAGCGAAACCTTCTAGTTCAACATGTAAAGTTATTCTCTTAATCCTTGATGCTCAGTTCAGTGTTCAGAAGCCACCTCATGCTGTATCCCAGTGTAAACTGTTCCCTTGTATCCAGGATTACTTCTAATTAAGCTTTGACTTTCTCTTTGACTTTATTATGTAATGGTATCTATTATGCTGGTTTTATAGCTCAGAGTCTGTGATCAGCTCACACCTTTATTTACACTAAATGATAGCTTTTATAACAGCCCCTCCAGTGTCTTTGAATGAACTTTGCTCCTTTCCCTTTGTCAGGCATAACCAGTTTTGTACTTCTGTATTTACTTCCTTCTGCATCAAGCTCTATGTGCTATGAAAATACAGAGCTATAGCTTATAAATCCACTAGAATATGATCTAACTAGAAGAATATCACTGGACTGTAAAGTAACTGTTGAAAATAGTCAACGAGTATTCATGAGAAGTAGCTGAGGAAAAAAGAAAAGCATGCTTATGAAGTTGGGGATACAGATGCTTGAGCTACCAGGCTTTAGGAGAATTTGTTCAAGCTATTCTGAGTTGCATGGGACAGTCACTGGTCTAAGAAGGGATAAGAGGGTGGAAGTACCAAATCTGTTCTTAAGTATTTAGGATATTCCCCTATATAAGAAGGAAATAAAGTAATGAAGTAAGGGAGCAAAGCTGTGTTCTCTACAGTCTCGAGGAGGATTGGTTCTCCTCATTTACTCTGAAGTAGTTTATAAAATAGGAAGTGGAGAGCACTCATGGTGGGAATTGGGAAGGTGGAAAGTCAGCGTGTGTTTTTCATAGCCTTAAAAAGTGTATTGATTTGTGGATTAATCTGGCAGAAAATGAGTCACTATATCTCTCTGTGTTTTTTACTTGGAAACTAATGAAAATGACAGCAGACACATATTTTGATGTGATGAGTCTGACAGAGAGATATTTATCTATTTGGTGAATCTGGGTTTTATCTTGGGTGGTTTTGCAGAGATTTCTGTGTTCTGTGCAATCACTACCAAATAAATGCATTAAAACTTCCCAATCCAGTGGCTCTGTGAGCTCCCTTTGTGCTCTCCTTCAGCACTTGCATAATTTCTAGACTGGAGCTGACTTATCTTTGCTCTGTTAAGAGGCTGAGAAAATCATTTGACCTGCACTGACCAGGTTGGGCTCTAACCCAAAACCAAGTGCCACCAAGGACAGCAGTAATAGGGGAAAAAAAAAAAAATGCAGAATATTTTAAATAAGCATGGCACAAACACCAAAAACATTTGATCACAAACAGATGAAGGCAGAAACATCTTCTATTAGTGGGCAGGTGAAGGGAAAGTCTTGAAGATCTACATGTTGGATTTGGATACCTGAGATCGTTTATGGACATGGCCCTTTGCCCTCAGTGAAGCTTGTTGTATTACTACTGCCCTTTGCCCTAAGTAATGCATTGGGGTTTTAATGTGAGAAAATGTGTGGAAACTTAGTAATGTATTACCCAAATCTTATCTTCAAACATAAAACACATGGAAACAGCAAGTAAATAAGTTAATTTCTAACAGCAAAGCAAAGGTATTGTAGCTTATTAGACTAACTGGAAGGTAGTGTAAAGGTTGGTACTACTACACAGAAAGACGTACTTTAAACAGTAGGTTATTTACTTGTTTGTTTGGTTGTTTTTTTTAAAAAAAAAGTTGATTTGTGGTTCTGCAGAAACAATCTGAACATTTCTGATACTGGAAAATTACATTAAAATGTAGATGTTAAGCGTGATGCTCAATTATGCATATGTAGATATTTAACCAGATGTTTACCAGACATTAAACCAACTATAATTTTTACCCCCTCTCCAGTGTGTGACTCCTGGTCAGACTGTACTGCATCTGTCTCAGCTCAAATGTTTCAATAATTCTTTTTAAATGTTCATTTTGCCTGTGGATCTCGTGGTTTTAAGAAAAAATGAATGCCTAATTAACAAGTTTCTACTCTGAATCCAGAAAAAAAAAATCCTTTCTCTTTAGTGTGTTCTCTGCTACTGAATTAACTCAATAGAGTTTCAGAGAAAGATCTGATTGCAGATATTATTAACATTTCTGGTGTTTGGAGTTAAATACACTGCATGTGCATTTTAACTGTTATAATATAGAGGAGTTATTTGTGTAGAATCAGCTCATTTGTGCCCCTGATGTCCTTGACTCAGAGCACCTGCACCCTGCGAGGCTGCTGCTGGAGTCCTAAGAGTGAAACCAGCGTGCCCTGGTGTTTTTTCCCTTCAAACCATGGGTACAAAGTGGATGGGTCAACCAGATCAACTCAAGCAGGTAAGCTGCGGGCTGAGCTTCTCAATTTATGCATGTGCTGATGTCTGATTCAACACAATAACATTGCAATATATGCTTTTTCTAAAGGATTTGAGACCACATTAACAAGGCTGCCATCACCAACCCTCTTTGGAAACGATATCAACACTGTTCTACTCACGGGAGAGTATCAGACACCAAATCGCTTCCGGTTCAAGGTTAATCTTTTATCTACACTGTTTTAAGGTTCATGTTCTGAGCAAGGTTTTAGGCTGGCTGTTACTGTGCAGTGCAGTTAGGAGGGCTGATTAATGTCTCTGCACTCCCATGACTCCCACTGAAGTGCTCAGCTCTTCCTTTCTTTGTCCTCTCTGCTGTTGCAATGCATCAGGTTAACAAGTGTTTCACACAGTGGTAACTTTTCATGAAAAAACTATTGAGTCACTTGAAAAGCTCAGCTTTATATTACCTATATTTTTTTCTAATCCCAGGAAAATTTTGGGGACAAATGTATTTACTTACTGTTTATTTATGTCCTGGCCATCTCTCAATCAATTTGAGAGGCAACATTAGCTCTTCCAATGATTTCTGTTTTCGAAGGAAAACTCAACAGTCTGTACCATGAATGTGGGGTAGCGATGGGTTCTGGGGTTGAGCAGGGTTTTTTCTGTGGGAGACCTTCCTCTTGTGGTAGGTTCCTGCTGAGCCAGGGAAACACAGGGACGAGAGATATGAGGGAAAGGGCTGAAAATGAGTGATGGAGTTTGGAAATTAATCACAATGAAGGTGGAAGAGGGAGAGTGTGATGGGGGTGGGAATATCCTATGTCAGAATTCTGTGTTAATGCTGGAAGACGTTTGAATTTAACATTAGTTTTTAAAGGCCCAACCTAGACTTCTATTGTTTAAATGTGTGCAGATCACTGATCCTGAAAGAAAAAGATTTGAAGTCCCCCACGAACATGTGCGATCTTTCAGTGGATCTGCAGCCTCCAATTTAAACTACAAAGTGGATGTGAGGCAGAACCCCTTTGGCATCGTGGTGACCAGAGTGAGCAGTGGTAGAGTGCTGTAAGTAACACTGGTGCTTTTTGTGACTGACGTGGATGTCACTGGCTTTCTCTGAAAGCCCATGTTGGCATGCAAGCAATTTCTGACCAAGGGGCCATGTATGAGGTGCCTTCTTGGACATGTACCCTACTTCTCTTCTTTTGACTGATGGATGTTCTGCAAGGACTCTGGCAAGGCCTTTGGAAGCAAATTCTGGGATATGGAGAGCTCTGTCTAGAAAGCTTTAGGTCTGGCTCTCTGTTCCCTTTCCCCCAGTACTTGGGAAATCTTTACAGCTACTTTGTTCCATCAGTTTGAGGAATTTTTATTATCTGAAGGGCTCCTTGACAGTGCTTCAGACTGCATGGGAACACTCTTCATTGCATCTTTTATCTTACTGGTCACAATCATGCAGAAGCCCTGAATCACCAAAAGCAGATTGCCCTTTAGACCTCTGATATCCAAGAATAGTTGATGCAAGCCACTGATAAGCTGTACGGTCATGTAATGCCGTACGTGAAGTATTTGATGGACTTGTACACTGCATGCTCTCACCTCATTTAGGTTGTACAACTCAGTAACTAAAACAAACGTACAAAGCTAACAGCATGGCTTTAAGACCCGTTAGAAGGGGGAAGTGTCAGGATGAAGATGCTTATTAAATCAGGCCAAGAATGATTACCTGTCAGAGTGCTAGGCCAGTTGGATTATCAACGCTTCAAGTTTAATTAATTAGCGATTACTTTTGTGCTCTTATTAGTATTGTTTTCTTGCTTAGAATCCTCTACGATGATTGATTTGCAATTATGGAGAGCACAAAAGATGGACTTGGTATTCAGTAGTGCATGACTGATTAAACAGGTATAGAGAGAGGGAATAAGGAACAGAGTCCAAGAGAACCGCGTTGAAACAATGCTCCGGAAGACTGTCCATCTTTTCCTTAGGCTTTTGTTTAATTTGGTAGAAGTGTTTGCATTTCTGTCTCTAAAGAAAAAAAATAATTATAGTGATGCTTGACTCTGAGTTTGAGAATCTGAAGGGAAGCTGTTGTTAGCATGGGATAAGGTCAGCCCCTCAGAGAAATCCTTGATAAATTTATTTACAGAGGATGAGTACCTTCCCCCAACTCTTAAACAGCCAAGCAAAAGGGAACAGCCAGGCAAAAAGGAAGAGTGGGGAGCAATGTGTTGGTGCAGGTCACTACAAAAATCTTAATTCTCCAGATGGTTATAAAGCCTGCAACCTTCCTTCATCATTTGTTATGCCTGAGCTCCCCCAAAGAGTTAGAGTTCTGACAGACCTATTAGGATCATTACTTGCAAGAAAACCTGAATGATTGCCAGAGTTTTGTGGGAAATGCAGACTTTTGCCCCCCAGGAGAGCAGGTTTTGGTACAGTTTGTGAGGAGGTGGGCACGATAGACCTTGGAATCATTAAAACTGGACAGAAATGCATCAGATGAGAATTTGACATATGAAGCCTCTCTCAAATGTTAGTATTTTTAACTTGAAACAAAATAAAAGTTAATATGAGGAGATCAAAACTGTAACAAACCCAAACTCCCCTGTTTTTGACACTTGTTTGTGTGGTGCTTGTAATCGCTACTGCACTGTGTAATTATTTAATAGTTTAAGGACCTCTTTATTAGTAAATTCTTTTATGCATAGTTACATACTCATAGTGATAAATGTAGTTATGGTGTAGAATACAACTGTCGTGATAAAGTCCCATGAAATTAATGTGGCTGTGTTTTGTAAAATGAAGAGAAAGTTACATTACTCTCTCCTATATGAATATCATGACTGTTAAATGTCACAAATATCATACAAAAATACAGTTGTAAAATGACTTTCTAATTAAAACTACAGAAAGTGAGTAGATAAAATCATGTTCCTTTGAAATTGTGTGTGATGTTAATACACACTGAGGTAGTTCACCATCTCAAAGTCAGTCATTTTCTGTGCTTTCAGGGAAAGACTGCATTTCTGCAGATCCCTGTAAGCTCTTGCTTTAATGAAGGTGAAAATAACCTTCAGATCTAAGGAACAGCTTCATGCCAATTGCCCTCTGCTTTAAATCTGGTTTAACTCACAGTTACGTTCTATTTATTATTGTTTCATTTAAAAAGTGATGACTGATGGAAACTCAAGCTACTTCCGGGTAAGGCGCAATTTTGACACTTTTGCCCATTGGAAAGGTTCAAGATCTTAGAGGAATGACAGAGGAAAGTGAACATGCTTAAGATTAGATGGAAGGAAAATTAATGTTTTGATTGAGTCCATGACTTGTGGAAGACCCTTAGCCAGGATGATGTTTGGTGTTGCTTAGGAAATGCAAAGCGCTTCAACTATTCCTGTGCACTTGGCTTCACAGGGGAATATTTAATTGTATCGCTAAGATAAATGTGCCCAGAATCTCAGTAGTATTGTCACACATTTTGGTGGTGTTGTGGGCACACAACCTGGCTGTATAAGATCCCTGTGGATAGTCCCCTCCATCCATCGTGAGGGAGGATGCTGAAGTTGCCCAGTGGAGCCTTTTTGGCACCATCGGGGACCACAGGCGGGGTCACAACGTGAAGCTTTGCTGGTCAGGGGAGTTTAGAGCCTGGTTCTCTGTTGCAGCTGCAAAGGCTCAGCAGAGCCAAAGTCAGGGGAGTGAATCCGTGGGTGCAGTGCCTTGCAGTGAAGCTGCTCCTTGGGGCACCCCACGGCAGGAATCGGGCTGGTTCCACTGCCTCAGCACCATGCAGATTTCCCCACCATTTTCTGAGTCTTGCCTGTAGAAACATGGAGTGAAATTAGATTTTGCCTAGGTATTTAAAGGTCTTGTAATCCTTGTTTGGAACAGGACTTTTAATGAAAGGGAGTGGTGAAAGGCGCAAAACTAAATTAACAGAAGAAACTTTAATGGAATTTCCTTTTACTGCGTGTTTTGCTAATAGATGTAAAGGAAAAATATTGATCTCTTCTTCTGTTTGTACAGTAGTCTGTGTATCTATTTGCAAAGTCACCAACTTCACATTCCTTAAAAATCTTAGCAGCTGCTTTATGCAGAATTTGCTTCAAGACATGTGATAGCCATCAAATGGGATTTGATCTGTGCTGAGGATCATATTATCAGTTTAAATTGCACTCATCTACGCTTGGTTCATTTCTGCCATATTCTGCCTTTCTATGTGCTGACTGGTCTAGCAGAACTTGAGAGTGGGTCTTGTTCGTTTTCATTGGCAAGTAAAATCTGCAATTGATTTGTAAATCTGACGGATGGAGTAGATTATTTTTGTGTTTCTGTCCACCCACAGAAATTTTCCATCTACCCCATTATTGGGGGTGGCCACAGAGAGTGGGTTCATGATTCAGTGTGACAGATGCAGGGTGGGAAGATTTGTTGGAAGAGGGGAGTGCAGATGTACCCCTGAAAAGAGAATGGCCCCTTGTATGAGAGGTTTCTGTAGGGTCAATGGACATCTGTTATCTCCTCATCTGTGCAAGGGTCACTCTGCTCCAGCCTTGCACCATCCCACCTCCCTCCCACTTCGGTTAACCCTGCATCATGGAGACCTGAACCTGCTAGCCAGCTCTAACTGAAAGGAGTAGAAACATTTATTACAACAATTCTTGGTAAAATAGTATTTTTTTCCCACCCCCTCCCTGAATTGTTTCATCAGGTTCGATACTACCATAGGACCGTTACAGTACGCTGACCAGTTTTTGCAGCTATCAATCAAGCTGCCTAGCAGCAACATTTATGGTGTGGGAGAGCACGTGCATAAGCAGTACCGGCACGATGTTAACTGGAAAACCTGGCCCGTGTTCAGCAGGGATATTGGCCCCTCTGGAGTAAGGACTGGTTTCATTATGCTTCGTTCTTTGCAGATGACTTCTGTAATCCAAGCCTATTATGCAGCAGTCACAGTAATAATGTTCATGGAGTTTTTCCCCAAAGACTAGCCAGGCACTGCATGTTATTACTAAAAGCTAGATGGTACTGATGAAAGTTCCCTGAAGAACAGCTTTTTGTAAATATTTTGATTTTTGTGTTGCCGTGCAGTTGAAAGCCAGTTGGTAAACATTAATGTATGAGAGTCTTCACTTTCTACTGATAAAGAAAGTAAATAACAATGTGTCCTAATGCAATGTTGTGTGCAGCGTTCAGTACAAATGACACATGCTTTCTGAGTTAACATCCTTGTAGCTCAGCAAATGATGGAAAAGTTCTCTTTAACAGCTGTCTCTTTACCAGTTAACATATATCTGTTGGCTGGTATTTGTTTCTATATTCTGTACGGCTGTTTCCTTCCAAAATGATTTCTAGGGCACCCACTTCTTGATAGTTATAAGATTATATGTCACTATTACCACAGTTTCATAAAGCAACAGGCAATAGGATTTACTGAGAGAGCATTTCACTGTTTTGCTGAAATAGGAGATATGTTAACAGCGACTAGAGGGTAAGACCAATATATGTAATTAATTAATAATTTGGAATTCATTCCCCTTAACTTAAGACAACTTCTCACTGTCTTCTGTGGTTTGAAGATAGTTCTTACCTGAATGGCTCTATTGAGTGTAGACTCATTAAGCTAAACTAACAGTGAAGAGAATCGTTAAGCTAATTTCAAATTGTTCAAATTCTGTTTCTCACTAATTTGTTCTGAGTTTCCTTTTGCATAGTAAGAATAATATGATTACAGCAATAGTTAAAATTTCTAAGGTTTTTGTTGCTAATAATAAAAATGGAAAAAGCCTTAGAAATGAAATAAAAAATAAGCAAGGCACACTCTTATTTCCGTAGAATAGACTTAAAATTATTACCTTGCAGGATTAATGGAAGCATAGATTGGATGTAAAATCTAATCTATGATGAAAGCACCCTTCAAGTTCTTTTGTTTGCTTGATATGCATATGTATTACCCAGAAATAGTACTGCAATATATGCAGAGTTGTCTGAAGATCCGTCATACCTGCTTGCTTATGTTATCTATAGATTTGGGGAAACTATTTTAAATGGAAAATGTTCTCATAAAGGAGAATAATGCCAGGAAAGAGAAAACGGAGCTGTAGGAAGGTGTTAAGATTTTTGTTTTTGTTGTTTGCTCTACTTTGAGAGATTTCAAGTTCACCTGTGATATATCCCAGGTGAAATATCCCAGAACAGATACTGTTATTAGATTTTAATCAGCTTACTTTTCCTTTTTATCCTTTTAGGAAATGCATAACTTATATGGAGTTCAAACTTTCTTCCTGTGTTTGGAAGACAGCACTGGAGCCTCCTTTGGTGTTTTCCTAATGAACAGCAATGCGATGGGTAAGAAAGCTTTCTCTGTAGCTCTGAGCATTGCAGTTAGATCTTTTTAAATGATCTGTGGGATTGGGATCAAAACTGAGGTGATGTAGATGCCTTTTTCTCTTTTGTTAAATACTGTAGCACGTAACATTTTAAAGAATGTTTTCTCCAGATACCTGATGGCAGTCATTACTGTAAGTGTTTAGCAGTATCTTGTGTACACAGTATAAGCAGTGAGTAGCTCACAGTTAGCTTGAAGATTGTGCTGGACACCTGAGGGTCAGAAACCAATCCAAAGCCTGTACAGCTCTGTGCAGGTGTGCAGGACACTTGAATCGGAGCCTAAATTTGGAGTGAGCAATACTTGAAAGTAAATGCCCTTTAGTCTCTCTTGATAAGCACGCATGCATTTATGTACGCTTTACAGAGCTCTTCAAATCTCTTGAGTGTGGAAAGCTGTAATAAAAATTTAAAGATAAAAGGTTGAGCCATTGGATTTCTTCTCATTCTCTTCTCTGTATGATGTAAAGGAATGGAAATGTGGACATTTAAAATAATCATCTGAATGCATTTCCCTTCATTGCAAGTTTAATTAATGGTTTCGTGTTTCTTATTTATTTCTGTTTTTTTTTTTTTTTTTCTTATGTAAATTTGCTAATAATCAACTAGAAAATTACAAAGTTATTTTATCATTAGCTGGTATTCAAAACTGATTTTGTGCTCTCTTGTCTGGCAGAGTTTGTGGTACAGCCTGCTCCAGCAGTGACCTACAGAACCATTGGTGGGATCCTTGATTTTTATATCTTCCTGGGAAACACTCCAGAGCAAGTAGTCCGAGAGTACCTGAAGGTACCTTTAGCTAGAGAGATTATGCATTGAACAGTTTTAAAAGTGCTTGGGATTTTTTGGCATTTTTTTCATCTCCTCTTTATATGACAGTATATCTTCACTATGTTATCTGTTAACTGAAAATACGACTCAGTGTATATTTAACTGAGAATAACTGTTAGTATGTCCCTAATGTGACTGCTGTCATTAGTAATAATTAGCTGGGATTAGGCTGGGTTGTAGATATTTTTAGCTGGCCTGTTACAGCACTACTTTTGCTGGAGATGCTGAAGCAGAGACCATGCAGAAGCTCAAGATACAGACTAAGAAGTCTGTATCTGCTAAATTCATTGGTCTGTATAGCCTGACTGATTTACACAGTAGTCATTGGAGCTAGAGATGGTCTACATGAGTAATTTATGCTTTCTTGCTGAGGCTCACTTGTGTTATAAGAACAAATTCCTGTTCATAGGGCAATATTATGTAGTAAATAATGTGCTTACAAGTATGTCATGATTTTATTGTCATAAGATATCATTGATATCTTTTGTACTTCTTGAGATCCACTTAAGTTTCAGTGGCACTTTAAAGAATGGGCATTGTCCCAAAATATTTGTATTTCTTAAAATAATAAAAAAACCAAAACAAACAAAAAAACCCAAAACAACAAACAAACAAAAAGAAAACAACAACAAAAAGAAAAATATTGCATTTTGGAATGGACTGCTCATTTCTCATATTCAAGCTTAGTGTATATTATTCAATTAGATGTGAAGAGTATGGATCTAGGGAAATGGGCACCAAGGTGACACACACAGTGTCCACTGATGGTGTGTGGGATTTTTGCTCTCAACTTGCAGCTCGTGGGACTGCCGGTGTTGCCATCCTACTGGAGCCTAGGCTTCCAGCTCAGTCGCTGGAATTACGGGTCTCTGGATGAGGTGAAGAGAGTTGTGGAGAGGAACAGGGCGATTGGACTCCCTTATGTAAGTATGGGGTTTGAGGAGGGCAGCAACTCCGTGAAAGCAGAGCTCTGCAGGAGGAATGACCCAGAGATCCTGACCATGGTGTTCTGCAACGGGTTCATTTCACGTCAGCTTAAATTAGTACGTTTCTAATACAGAGACTTGCGATGTCAAATTTTTTTGTGCATTTTAATGGTAGACCCATTAACAGAATGTGGGACATGGTGGGGCTTAATTGCAGTAAGTTTTATTTTTGAGACTTTATTGTAATACTTTTCCAGTTATACCTTCCAACTATATCCACTTATCTTCTCATGTTATCTAATCCATGACACTTTTTTTAATTGTCCTGTGGACAATTATGGAACCGTATATTATTCTTAATTGACAGCCAAAGGTAAAGTGCAATTAACTTTTAAAATTAGATTTCAGATTACATTAGCCTGATGGCTTAAATAAAATAAAAATACCCTAATGTTAAGGGAAGAGTTGAGGAAGAAATGTTTGGATTTAAGAGGATAGCTCTTGAAGTCAGGCAACTGCAATGAAATAGCCACACGTCCAGGGGCTATCTGAAAGGATGCCAATGTGCACATTCATTTAAATTCTGCTAATGTTAAATGCAGCTCTTTCTAGTCACAAAAGATGTGTCAGCACCATTAATTAAGGCTGTAAGTATGAAATGAGATGCACATTGTTTGCAAGTGGTCCTGGCAGCATACTTTTTGCCAGGCTGCAGTAAAGTCCCAACAGTAAATTCACTATAGGACAAACAGGAATTTTCAGAAGAAATTGTGTTGGACTAACATACAAAATCTTTGCATATCACTTCTCATGTTAAAGCTGAACTCCCTTCTATTTCAGGATGCTCAAATCACTGATATTGATTATATGGAGGGAAAGAAAGATTTTACTTATGACAAAGTGAAGTTTCAAGATCTCCCTAATTTTGCAGCTTATATGCATGACTATGGACAAAAATATATTATCATATTGGTAATGATTTAACTATTTCTTTTTCCTTTGTAAATACTATCATTATAACTATTTATTACTATACTTTGCTTATTCTACATAATTATTACATTTATTGCCTAACATTCTAGTAGTCTGTAATAATTGATGGAGTGTATCCTGGTTTCTTCTTATTTTTGGTTTTCTGATTTTTTTTAGGATGCTGCTATTAGCACACAAAATCTAGTTGATGGTAGTCCATATGGAAGCTACGTCAGGGGAGAGAGCAAAAAAGTCTGGGTTAATGAATCAGATGGAGTAACAGCATTACTTGGGGAGGTAATTGTGTTTTTATGAATTTGAACTTGGCCTATTGTCACTGTTATGGTTTAATTTAGGTCAGGGGCTCATTTTAAACTAATTTTCCGTGTTGTTTCTTTCAGTAAAACTACCTGCCAGTGAGAACTAAGTTTATAAGGTCTCACTTAGGATATGATACTTCTCAAGGTTTCTTGACTTTTTTTTTTTTTAAATTTTTTACATTAAGCAAACAGGAAAGCTAAGGTAGTTTGCAGGCTCAAGGGACAATCCATCAGCCAGCTTCTATTTATTTTCAGTAGTGACTGAAGAGCTGGCTCCCACATAATGCTTTTAATTTATAATTTTAACTTCTATTGAGAAATTTTTCTGTTGTGCATTGTTCATTGTATGACTTAAAAGAAAAGCAATTGAAAACGGCAAAGTTAAGAAACTCGTGCCCTTTCTGCCTCCTTTCTGCATGCAAGCTATGGTCACTCTAGCAGTTTGCCACTCAAAAGTCTTCATCAGAGCACTAGATCAGTGCTGCCCTCGCTGGCTTAGCTATGTGGGGTCCTGGTGGACAACAGGCTGAAGGCGAGTCAGCAGTCTGCCACTGCAGCAACCAGGGAAAATCGGATCCTGGGCTTCATCCCCAGGGACATTACCAGCAGAGATAGAAATGTGATCATCCCACTTGACTCAGCACTTGTCAGGCTGCACCTGGAGTACTGTGTCCAGTTCTGGTCCCCACACTTCAAAAAAGATGCAGAAAGATGCAGTCAGACTGGGGAGGATCCAAAGGAGGGCCACAAAGAACAAAGGGCTGAGCCTGCCCTATGAGGAAAGACTGAAGAATTTAGGTCTTTTATCCCTAGAGAAGGGAAGGCTCAGGGGGGACTTCATCACAATATTCCAGTACTTAAAGGACAGCTACAAAGAGGACAGAGGCTCTCTCTTCACAAGGAGTCACATGGAGAATGCAAGGAGCAACGAGTACAAGTTGCACTGGAAATTTTTTATGGTGGGAACAAACAATCACTGGAACAACCTCCCCAGGGACATGGTAGAATCCCTGTCACTGGAGTCTTTCAAGATGTAATTGAACAGGGTTCCAGATAATCTCATTTGGGTTCCCTTTCTCATGAAAGCTGGGACCAGATGGTCTTTCAAGATCCCTTCCAACCTGGGCTATTCTATGATTCTATGAAATCTTTTTAATATCATTAAAAGTTGAATTAATGGTTTCCTTTTTATATTGCAGGTGTGGCCAGGGGAAACAGTGTTCCCAGACTTCACCAACCCAGAGTGCACTAGCTGGTGGGTGGAAGAATGCAAACTGTTTTATAATGTAGTGCCCTATGATGGAATCTGGATTGTAAGTAATTCAGAACTTTAATTTTTATTTTTATTTTTTAAATAAACAAGGGTAGATATTTATCACATTCAAAAGGGATGTTTACTATTACTAACCTGAAATCAATGCAGGTTTTGTATGTCTCCTGGTGTTGAATTTGCAATTCAAATTTGAATTTTAGATTTTAATTTGAAACATTAATCATGGCATTTGAATGATCAGTGTGCTGTTTTTCTGGATGTTCAGTGACACTTTGAAAAAGCATTCAGTGACACTTTAAAAAATTTCTAAAGGCAAATGCTAGCACCTCCTGTACTCAACATGACAATATTTGGAGACCTGCATGCCTGCTCGGTGAATGAACACCTGCTCTCTCCATGGGGCCACAGGTCTTGCCAGGAGCCTGCTCCAGCGTGGGCTTCCCACGGGGTCACAGCCTCCTCTGGGCACCCCCCTGCCTTGGCGTGGGGTCCCCCCCGGGCTGCAGGTGGGCATCTGCTCCTCCGTGGGCCTCCCTGGGTGCAGGGCACAGCCTGCCTCGCCATGGGCTGCCCCGCGGGCTGCAGGGGCATCTCTGCTCCGGGGCCCGGAGCACCTCCTGCCCTCCTGCTTCACGGACCTTGGTGCCTGCAGAGCTGTTCCTCTCTCGTGTTCTCCCTCCTCTCGACACTCCTGCAGTTGCTGTTGGGCGGGTTTTTTCCCCCTTCCTAAACACACTGTCCCAGAGGTGCTGTCGCTGCTGGGCTCGGCCTTGGCCAGCGGTGGGTCCGTCTCGGAGCCGGCCGGCCTTGGCTCCATCGGACACGGGGAAGCTTCTGGCAGCTTCTCAGAGCCACCCCTGGAGCCCCCCTGCTACCAAGACCTTGCCACTCAAACCCAATGCATTGTGATAGAATCAATTTTTCTCACATCTTTGTGGAATCTGTGGTTCTGTCAAGTCACACTATGAAGTTTAAGACTGCACAAGTCTCTTAAAGAGAACTAATAATTTAAGTGAGGCAAATTGTTCACTAGACTACAATGTCTTCATGACAAGTTTAGTCTCTTCTTCTATGCATGCTTTTCCTGTAGCACATTCAGGGATGCATGTAGAAATGCACTTACAGCTTGGCCAAATAAAACATTCATGGAAGGAGACAGCAAAGTTTGAAAGTATAATGGTTTGGAAAGTATTATAAGGGAGACATTTAAGAATATCTAGTCACTGTGTGTATTTTGAGAGAAGGTAACAGCGTACATTTGCTGGTTCTGTATTTCTCTCCAATCACACACTCCATACCATCCGTTTCCTTGGGAGAGGTGTGGAGTTTGTCATAGGTAGGAACAATGTATACATGAACACCTCTTACAATTTCTTTCTATGGAGCAATAAGACGTAGCTCTTGCGACATGTTGCTCACCTGCATCTAGAAGTCTGTCCAACACCAAGACCTATATTAATACAGGAATGGACCAGGTCAGTATCTGAGTTACATCATTCTTGTCTAATTATATGGTACTAGTTCTAAGTAATTACTCCTTAAAGGGTAAGAGAATAGAATGTAAGACTGTGTTAAGAAAGCTTATTTGAGGCAACATTATTACATTCAGCGTTTTACCTTTTCAGGATATGAATGAAGTATCCAACTTCATTAAAGGCTCAAAAAAAGGTTGTGCGCAGAATGACTTAAACTATCCTCCTTTCACTCCCAGTAAGTCCATCTACTTTAACCAGAAAGCAAAATATCAGAAAGTTCATGAATTACTGTGCAATTGGTTACAAGGATGCAAAGTAATTTTACCATTCTTATGGGTGGGGTTTGAACATTACTATTGACAGAAAATACTGGTATACTTTGGCCCTTGCTGAAGGTGTGGTTCACATAACTGGCTTATTTCCCTTTACAAATTATTGCTGAATATTACTGTTGCCTTAATTATGTCTGATAATATAATGATCTTTCACTATCAGTAGTTTTTGAGATGTATGCAGATCTAAAATGGAGTTCATAGTTTGTATGAAGTAGTAGACAAGTAATCATTGACAATGAGTTGTCAGATAATGATTCAGAAATTTAGAGCGTAGTTCTCGGTTATTAGCTGCATGGGTGCAAATCTTGAGTAGAAAAGGTCACAGAGCAAAGATAATCAAACCAGCAGCCAAGAGTAGCATTTTGTTTTTGCACTAGTAATACTGATCTTGGTGCAAACATTAGAGAGAAAAAAAGTTCTTGAATGTCATAAATTTGCATTAAAGATTGGAAATATTAATAATAAAAATTAACTTTAGAAGTGATATTTGTATTCCTTTATTGAAGGTATTCTTGATAAACTCATGTTTTCCAAGACGCTTTGTATGGATGCAGTGCAGAAGTGGGGGAAACAATATGATGTCCACAGTCTTTATGGATATTCCATGGTCATATCAACACAGAAGTAAGGAATGAATCCTAATATCTTTATAAAAAGGTTTCAGGACAGTACATGGTCTGCATTTTCCAAAACATCAAGAGATTTCACTTCTAGAAGAACCCAGTTTTCTGGAAAATAATTTATTATATTTAAGCCAATGCAGCAAAGGCAAAAATCTACTAACTAAAGCTGGTAATAAAAGCCGCACTTTGGTTGTCAAAGCTGTATAGAAAAGTTATTTAAAATTAATTTCTTGAACTTTGCTAAAATACACCTGTTTAACTGTGAAGGAGTCCACAACCCTGTGATGAATAATTATTGTAAATCAGTCAGTGTCAATCTGAATTATATATAACTGTTGATGTCCAAGTCATCTTTTTCCCTTTGCATAAATCCAGTGTCATTTCCTTTCAAGAGCCATCAAAGCACTGTTTCCTGGAAAAAGAAGCTTCCTTATTTCAAGGTCTACTTTTGTTGGATCAGGAAAGCACACAGGACACTGGCTGGGAGATAATGCAGCAACATGGGATCACTTAAAATGGGCAATACCTGGAATGCTGGACTTTAACCTCTTTGGAATGCCTTATGTATGATGTTAGTTTGTGATATCCTTTCAAAACATATGGATAAACAGTAACCCTACCTCTGTGATAACAGGTTATCTAATCAAGTACTACCTAGATAACCATTTTACATTTTAATCTCCAAATTAATCCCCTTTAGGAATCTAGATTTAACATTTTTTTCCAATTATTGATTTTTGGTTTAGGCCACTTATTTTGATTTTTTTTTTTGTAGCTGTGTGTGTATGGTAAGATAAATGTGGGTAACACATCTTGGATAATCCAAGATCCCTGTTACTTCTAGTAATTTTTAAACACTAGTGATTGATGTGAAACACTTTGGTGTTTTCATTATAGTTTCAAATGAAATAGAGATGTCCATTTATAAGGGCAATAGCCAAATTCCTTTTCATGATCTAAATTGTATGACTCTTGAGATTTTTCCTAATGTATGCATACTGGCACCAAACAAGAATATAAAAGTTTGGAAGAAATAAAACTATGGGCAGTGTTAGCTAGTAGTTAGTTTAATATTTTGTATAACATAATTGAATTTGAAGGAAAAAAGATATAAATGTATTGAATGGCTTGGTCACTCTGGCTAGTAATTAAGTTTGAATTAATGCATCTCTGAAAACTAGAAGTCTTGTGTAGAGATTAGGGGTGCAGCGTACTGTACATCCCACACATTCTGTTTCTATTTAAAGATTGGAGCAGATATTTGTGGTTTCTTTGACAACACCACAGAAGAACTTTGCAGACGCTGGATGCAAGTAGGAGCATTTTACCCATTTTCCAGGAATCACAATGCTGAAGGATTCATAGTAAGTTGTGATTTCTCTTACAAAATGCCTTGTGATACACTACCACATTCCCTTTAATTGTACCACTAGTAAACATTGCCAACACTGACAACTATGTAGCTGACCAGTCTAAAAACAGCAGAAACTTGGGCTCTCATGTGAAAATTTAGATCTGAGAGGTTTTGTTTCATAAGGGTTAATTGAGACTGCACTTGATTGACAATAGTTAATCACCTTGATTGTGCCTACCACCAAGGGCAAGCACTCACTGCAGTGTGACCCATCAGATTGACTCTTGGGAGTCCTTTAGCCTGCACCTGAAGGCACACCAGGATGAAACCCAGCTCAACCTGACGTGCCCTCCTTGCAGATGGGTGAGGAGGGCTGTGCAGTGCAAAACACAAGGACCCTGGAGGAGCAGGACCTCAAGTCACGCTGCCTAGAAGGAAAACACTGCACAGATGTGCACTACAGAATTTCTGCCTCTCTGAAACAGCCATTTTTCTCATGTTTGGCAGAGTGTTTTTTGCATGAAGAAAATAATAATAATAATAACACAAATTTGTTTTCAGCCTCAGGATCCAGCTGCATTTGGACCTGATTCCATTTTGGTCAAAAGCTCCAAGTATTACTTGAACATTCGCTATACTTTGCTGCCCTACCTGTATACTCTGTTTTATAAAGCTCATACTCAAGGAGACACGGTTGTACGGCCAGTTTTGCATGAGTAAGTTTGCTCATCAGCCTTTGTGACAGTTTTGTGAAGAGTAAAAAAAGCAAACAGATAAAATGTTTTTTAGGGAGTTTCTAAACACTGATATAGTCTATGGAAATGCACGCTAGAATATATATAGACAACTTCTCAATTCACGAAATACAGTTTTGGAGTAATCAGAATAGTAATCAGAATCCATCTGTAATTTCTGCATATACACATATATTATTCAGTCCCTCTTATGAGTTGCTATGAGATGTTATTGTCAGCTAATCAAATTATTCTCCACCATCATATATCTGTTTGCTTGCCTGAAAACTCTTGAACACACTGTGTAAAAGAACACGTGCACACCTCTACACATATGTTGGAGAATACTAACTAAACTAGTAAGACCTTACCTTGTCATCCTCAGATTGCCTGAGATTAAAGAAGAAAAAAAAGTCAATTTTGATATGACACTCCTCAGTCATGATTCAGACAATCTGTACCCTGAAATGTTTAGATTTCTGCTGATGGTATAGTTCATCAAAACCCAGTTACTGCCATACCCTTCCCACGTGCCCAGGTTCTACTCTGATGAAGTGACGTGGAGTGTGGACAGGCAGTTCCTGTGGGGCCCTGGGCTGCTTATTTCCCCTGTGCTTGACCCGGTAAGTTTGGCTGGTTTGGTATCTGCCTCGTAACCACTTCACAGGCACAGAGGCATGTTGAGTCGCCAGTTCCAGCTCTTTTCTCTGGCAAGGGACTGCAGCATAAAATTCCCAAGTTACGCTGTTCCTGTCATTCCTTTATTGCTCTGATTAGAGACCAGCTTCCAGTTCTGAGCCTTTGTTGTTCAGTCTTGTGACAATTCTGTTAGTCATCTTAAAAGTTAGAACTCCTCTAGTATATATGTATTTCCTGTTGAAACCACACTCCCCCTCCTTTTTCAGGCTGAACAAGCTGAACCACGAAGGTAGTATTCTAGTCTGAACTCCTTTGTCTTGACCAGACCTATAAACATCATTGGCCAAGTGATTGCAGAGGGCTTTGTTCATTAGCCTTAACACAGCTCTATCTCTAGTGCAAACATTGTTTTTGCTAGATCCTTAGATTATATTTATTTTTTCATGGGTCCATCACATTACTGCATTACAGCTGTTGATGGATTCCTAACAAGCCTAGGTTTTGCTATGTTTTCATTTTCCCCATTCATTTATTGCTTCCAGTGAGAGAGCCCACAGCGTATTTTTCTCACTGCCAAAAAGGAAAGTCTTGCCCCTTGTGCTATTAAATCCCACTCCTATTTTCCAGTGCTCTAGAGAGTCAAAGTCATCTGGTCTGGTATTCTGATTCACCTCAGGTTGTATCATCTCTGAATTTCCTTCAGAATCATCATCTCTTGCTGTGTTTCAGCTTGTCTGTGGTGCAACAAGAAAACAAATAGATTGTGGCTTGTTCTGTGGCAGAATCTTGATGATGATTGTTAATGCCAGTAACGCATATGCCATGGAGAAAGACAAAGCATTTGTTAAATGTTTAAAATGAAAGCAAGAATCTGAAAGATGCCAGCCCAGGCAAATGTGAAAATAAAGAAGATATGGAGATACTTGTGGGTATGATCTGAGAAGCTGGATTTGAAGCATTGTGACTTTGGGTTGCATACTTGGATTTCTCTTTTCCTTTCTGGTCATCATCAAAAGTATTAAAGAAAATGGCTAGTAGGAGAAATATCAATGATTTTCTCAACGTGAACTTTACTTTTATTGGAAAATGTAGTTTAATTGATTATGTTGCCTTCAAATATGAAAGTCATTTCTTTGCCTTTCAGGGTGTGGATACAATTCAGGCATATGTTCCTGATGCAGTATGGTATGAGTATGACACGGTAGGTAAATGCAGAGAATACTATGGGGAGATATCCTAAATGGCTATGTGACAGAATAAGATTATCAGCCTTGCTTTGGTGACAGAGACCTACAGTAAAGCCCACGGGAAGGAAAAGGTGTGACGGGATGAAGGGTGGTGGGATGAGTACATGAATCAACGTCTGAAGAAAGGACAGAGAGGTGTTGAATATAGCACAGGAGATGGGAAGACAGAATGAGGGGAAACTTTAACAAAGGCCATATTTGAAATAAAATAAAATACAATTATATTTATACTACACAAGATTCTGCAGCTGTAATTTACTAATCTCATTGCTGCAAATAAGTTTCCTGCTGCTGTGATGTGAAAAAGGACATTGTTCATGTCAGAGTCTCATATTCATGTCAGAGTCCCAACATGAATTGTCTTCTGCATTGCCTGATCCAGAATTAAATAGTGAGCGATGCTGATAGATGACATTAGATTATATTGATATGCAGTTTTTTAATCTTTATGTGCCTGTTGCACATAGATATTGACACAAGCCTTTCTTAAAAGGAAGCATTAAGATGAAACACTATCACTTAAGAAAATGTTCCCATCAGTGAGTAATGCGCCATTCCCATTTTCCTTTACATCACTGTCAATAAGGGGGCAAAAATCTCAGTGAGAAAACAATGGACCAGTATGTACCTGCCAGCAGACAAACTGGGGCTCCATTTGAGAGGAGGATTTATTTACCCTACTCAGCAACCAGCTAACACAACAGTTGCAAGGTATGCTGCAAAAATGAAGGCTTTCATGTTTTTTTTCTTCATGACTGGACTGAGGATTTTCAGGTTACAAATCAGTAGTAGTCCACTGTATGTAGCATTTTGACCTTGAATATGGGAATAACTGATCCACACCTCACTTCCACACCTGTTTACGTTACAGGTTTAGTGACTAATTACAGGTTTATTTGCTAGCATTTTGCAGTCTGGTCATGTATTTTAATACATTTATATGAAAATGAAAAACAATCAATGACTAATCTAAGGCAACTCTCAAAGCATTGCAACACTGTTGTCACATTCTTAACGTGAATATGAGGGATGTATTAAGACTGTTTAGGTAATCGTTATACATATAAGTCAGAAAGCCTCTCTTTCCACAGCCGCAAGAATCCAATGGGACTTATAATTGCCCTGGATGACAACAATGCAGCTTCTGGGGACTTGTTCTGGGATGATGGAGAATCTACAGGTGAGCAGTTATCAATAGTGAAGTAAGGGTGGTTAATTTTACAATATTGATCTGTTCAAGTTTCAGTCTTCCTGCTGAATTCATGGAGCAAGAGTAAAACATTGTGAGTCTTGTAACACAATATTAATACTTGATGATTACTTTTTTACCACTTTTAAGTGGAAAACTCTAACTATTATTCATTTATTTTTTACTTTTTCATGTTTCACTATAGCTTTAAATATGTAAAGGTTTGCCATACTATTGCGGTAACTGTTAAACCGTGCTGTCAAGATTAATATATATTCTGGTATATATCCAAATTAGCTTCAACCGGTACAAGAATGCACATAATTAGTGGTCAACACTAAGAATCAATAGAAGATGAAAAACAGCAACGTTATTAACTCTGTGGAATTATTTCAATTGCTTATGAAAACAGTAGAAATTTTAACTCAAAATTATGGTATTGGAGCCAAAGATTTTTTTTTTTCTGCCATCTGGTTTCCACAGCACACTGGTGCATACGCACGCGAGGAAGCATGTACGGGCTATATTTGTCATGTTGCCAACCTCGCCTTTAGTAAAGCTGCCACAGAACTTGTTTCCCCCTGGGACAGTCACTGTGATTATGCCAGGGCCCGTCAACCTCATCACTTGTGGTGAACTGGCATCGATGTTAATTACCTCACCCGTTTTAGTCTGTCAAACAATTGACAACACACATACCACTTTTGCTTAGGCTAAGATTAAGGTTGCAATTTTTAATTCAACTGAAATAAAGATTAAAACCCCACAACAAAGATACAAGCACAACACAAACCTTTAATATAAGGTTAAATTTATTTTGGCTTTCGGTGAAGTTAATGCTTTTGGAATACGTGCATGCCTAAGGAAAGCAGAGTTCATTCTAGAGCAATGGAAATAACCTTTCCATTATATATCCATAGATATATTTTTCACTTTAATCTTGGGGTGAAGGAAATTTTGAAAAAAGAAGTATCTTGAACTGTGGGATTTTCTGTTGCATTTCTGAGGATTTAGTTATGCATCCTGGTTGTATTTAACTAAAAGGGTTTGGGGTACATAAATCCTTTAGGCTTCTTTTGCAGCCTTTGTCCTTTATTCTATACTTTTCAGAAAATTCAGCAAGCAGTTCAAAGGGTTTTCTGAAATGGTTTTTTGAAGAACTTTTACAAAATACGGAAGCTTTTCCTAAAATGATTTAAGGACTTGTATTTGACAGTTTTTATTGTTTTATTTGCAGCAGACCATAACGTTCAGCACTAAAGACTTTGGTTTATGACGTATGCCAGATAATATTGTTGCATTTCAAGTTGACTCGATCTTCTCTTTTTCATGTCCTACTGTATCCATAGACTGCTGTCAGTGGCCAAAGTGCCAGAGCTCTCTTTAGGTACATTGGAATAAAATGTAGTTTAAAAAATAAGAAAAACTGCAGCAGTAAGAATGTACAGAAAAAAAATTAATTTATAATTCTGAATATTAGGTAGAGAGATCTTGCAGACAGTGATTCATGGAAATATTTTATTCAAAAGATGTCTAATTATGCATACATGTTTTCAGGAGAGATCTGTAGATATTCAGGCGATGGCAGAGATTTTCCCATGTGCATTAATCACTGTCCATCCACAGGTGCTATCTGAATTGGTGCTTTCTTACCTCTGTCTTCTGGTACAACGAATGACCTTCTCTGAGATACTTAACTTGGCCCAGTTTCTCTAGTTTATCCCTCAGTTGCTGGAAGCTACTTTTATCCTTAGTCACAATGTATTTGTTTCCCTTGTTCAGGGCCCGGGGCCCTGACTCAATTTCCATGAAAGCAAGCAACTATTGCGGTCCAAAATTTCATCCCACTTTCCTAATTGCATAGGTACATTATACATTCAACCTGCAGAACTCTTGTTATTTTAACAATACCAATCATATTTCCCAGAAAAACTTTCAAGACTCTACTTTTTTAAATTTTCTAAAAGTTCGGGATGCTTTTAAGAAATAGAGCTGTGATTCAGCTGATTATTGCTGCCATAAATATTGAAGGCCTTGGGTGGTTGCTATAAGTATGGCTGACAGCTATATGTACTCCTTTGTCAAGGCCTAAAATAACGAAGCTATTACTGTACTCACTTCTGTTGAGAAACAAAACAATAAAACATCTTATGATTTTATTTCCTGCCCAAAACTTACAGGTTGCAGTCTTTTCAGGGAAACTGTTTACAATTTTCTTGCAATGATAGTATTTTTCTTTTCATATATGTTAAAAAAATGCCAGACTGATTCAACTTTTGTAATTCTCTTTCCTGGTCGTGTGTTATTGCTTCTTTTATGGTTCTGTGGCAGATATTATTAATATTATTGTAATTTTTGTATGAAGAATGCTTATTTAGGGTGTTATAAAGGATTAACTTTGAGCCATATATCTACATTTAAGAGAAGCTAAGAAGGAATAACTGTCAAATAAAATATCAGTACATTTTAGAAAATGTACAATGAATTTTTGGAAAATTTGATCTCATGGGAGACTGGCCTAAGGAAAAAAGAAAAAGAGAAATTTCAGTTGTTCAAAGAAACATAAATACATATTTGAGATGCTCAGTGCAGTCTTTTAATGCAGTAATTATAATTAGCAATTTATTGGTCTCTAGCTGTGGCACAATCTTGTTTGTAATGCTGTTCTTTTCTGCACTGCAAGTTAACTTCTTTCTTTAACTTTTAGGTACAATTGAGAGTAAAGACTATATTTACTATGAGTTTACAGTTTCCAATGTAAGTATTTTATTTTAAATTATCTTAATTTCATTTTTGATTTTTATCAATAGTATCTTCAAAAGGCATTCTTTTCTCCCTCCTTCTATAATATTTACTGAGAAGCAACATATTTGACAAAGTCAAAGTGAAATAATGTTCAAAATATTGTAATTTAACTGGGATGAAAATATGCTTTTTGTCTTCTCCCAGTTAATATAAATATCTAAAGAACTCTTTCATTTCAACTAACAAAGTTGGCAGCAATGTTTATTGAACAGAACTATAAAGTCTCAGTGACAGTTAAAACTGAGTGAAAAAGAGCATGAATGTAGTGTTTGTAATTCCTGAAGTATTGGAAATTTGAAAAAAAAAAAAAAATCTTTATACACTGTAAAAATATAGCTGAATATTTCCAAAGAGTGAGAAGACCACCTATGCCTTGCGTGAACCCACAGAATTTACTTCATGATTAAGTTATAGTTTTTAATTTTTTTTTAAACTGAAACTGCCTTGGCAGGTTTAATTTATGGCAGAGTGAAGTCCAGGTAGTGTTTCTATTTAGTATTGACCAGAGATACCATATGACAAGGATTCCAAATAATATAACATTTTTAATATAATAATAACATCTGCTAAAGGTGTTCATTCCCTTGCATGGTGAAACAGCAGGGCAGCAACAGAGAGAATGCGTAGGTTCACAGACGTGAAAACAAAGGAATAAAAAGTGGAAGCACATATATTAGTTATTTTTTTTAATCATATGTAATCATATAAACATTTGTAGATAAGAAATCTCAGTAACTATTGGAGTTTGAAACTTTTGCAGCCAAATCATTAGTTGTCTGTAATGGTGTTGAATTAAAAATTCATATATACTTTCATGTGGCGAGTAATAAGGAAGTTATACACTGGCATATGTGACAGCCATAGTACAAGTCCACTGTTAGGACTCAACCTAGTAATAAGTAATGCAGTTGAATAGGAACCTAGTACTTTTATATCAGGAAAAGTGAATATGAACATTCACTTGTTAGAATCTGGCAAGATCAGAGTCAAGTAGAGGTTACCTGCCCTGTCAAAGACACTTGTCAGCCTTTTCTTATTTTCAAAACAAGCAAACAAAGGAAGCTGAAACACAACTATGAAGCATATTATATACATGGTAGAAAAGCATTACTGCGATAACAACAAGAAGGGAAATAATTAATATGTTAGGAAAAAGGTATTGGCTTACTTTACGCTAGAGTATGAAGATCTAATTAGAAAATATTGTTAAATCAGGATGATTTTTTGCAGATTTTTTTGGTAAGAATATGATCACCATATTATTTTTCAGAATGTTCTACAAATGACTGCTATAAACAGCAATTATGCTGATCCAAACAACTTGAAATTTCAAGAAATCAAGATATTGGGAGCACTCCAGGAAATAACAACAGTTACTGTATCTCAGAACAATGTTGTGGAAAACTCTCCGCATAATATCACCTATTATCCTTTAGAAAAGGTAAAACAATAACAAGAAAATTGGAAGTAACTCTCTTTGAATTGCATCATCTTTATTTTATACATTGCAAAAGACAGTACTCAGTACTAATGTTGTTTCAACAGAATACATTATGTATTTTATTACAGAACAAAAGCACAATTGCATTCAACTCAGCTGCGTAGAAAGTGTATGTAAGTCTTGTTCTCAGACTCTCAGTGCAACAGAAACTTTAGTTATGTAGTTATTCATATAGCAACATTTGTTTTTAAGAGGAGGAATAGCTTTGTGATTTTGTTTGATATTGGCAGAGGGTAACAATTACTTATGTTTTAGATGAAACATATACAGGGATGCAGCAACACGGTGCATTTATGAGCAAAGCAGGGGAAGCTTTCATGGAAGTGCTTTCCCACACTAAGGATAGTGTTGACATTGCTTTGAACTTGCCTTGTACACCGTCTTTAATTATTACAAGCACCTTAGTTAACTGTTATGTTATCTCAGTTACTGAATCAAAATAAAAATATTTTAACTTTTTCTTACCTCTTGTATTCATGTTTCAAAATGTGAAGGAGCTGTGCCCTTATCTTTATTCCTGTTTGCTTCAAAGGAAGCTATGGCATTGACTAAATTTTTTTAGAGTCTAGTCTTAATATTTTAGATTTTATCTACAAGAATATCAGTTGTGTGTATTTGTAAAAGTGAGACTATATCAAATGTTACAGGATAGGGTTTTTTTGTGAGTTGTCGTGTAACAAAATAGATTGTTCCTGAAGATCAGCATCTCTGCTGACTGAAGGAAAGATGGATGTAATGTGGAATTTCATAACTGTTTATTGTTTAATATATATAGGTTGCTCATATAACAGGACTTCAGCTTGAACTGGGAAAGTCTTACACGGTAAAATGGACTCAACAACTGAGTGTCAATGAAAGGTTTAATTGTTATCCTGGTCCCAATCCAACACCAGAAAAATGTGAACAACTTGGCTGTATCTGGGAAGTAAGCAAAAATTTTCGGTAAACTAATGAGGCAGAAATGTTTTCAGAACCATAGCTTTCTCTTTATAGTTGTTACAGTGGAAAAAGTAGTCTGGCAGATCGTTACAGATTTGTCAGATTTAAATAAAATGGGGACACAGACATCAGCTGGCCTGTACTAGCAGATTTTATCTACCTCACTAAAACTGAAGTAGTTGGCAGCTTTGTAAGCTCTTCCAAAGCATATCAGAAATTGAGGGAAAATGTGGTATTTTTTTCAAAGATGGAAAGAAATAATATTAGAATTATGAAAAAATAGAGCAGCATCTTCAGCTGCCTCTTCTGCTTCACTGGCACCATGGCCTGCAAGGCTTGTCCCCTTTGTCTCGCCTTAATAGTCACCAAAGCACTTCTTAAAGTCAAACTGATTCTTCTGGACCTCTGCTTGAGAAGAAATCCTTGAATCCCCCAGAATTTTTGATTCTCATGTGAATCATAATTGTTTATACTGATGTTGAGGAGCTATTTCCAACTCATAATCCCTGGCACGCAGGTCTTTACCACAGTTTTATTTAGTACAATCCCATAGCTTGAAACATACGGGAGGAGTGTGCCTTGGCAGAGTTGAACTTCAGAGGGTCCCTCCAACTAAACGACTCCCTGCTCCTCTAAGTCTAAATATTACAGCTTGGACACATACCCTAGGCGTGAAGACCAAAATCCTCTGCTAGCTACTCTTGAAACAGCAACAGCTGAAGTGGCTGCTGGACTGTCCTGATTTTGTTGCACTAATAGACATATTTTTTGCCATTTTGGACACTTGAAAATGACTTTTCATGTGAAATTGAGCTCTGTTCCTGTTATGGCCTGGGTATGTTTTGATCACTTGCTCAAGTTGAAAGGTGCTTTGGTTTTGTTGATGACAGACGAATAAATATTCACTAGCAATTAAGACGTGTGAAGCAGGTATAGTTTTGTTTGAACAACAAGGCAGGATTGATGGTAAGTATCCAGAGGTGGAAGGCTAATGCATTAACCTACATCAGCTCATCTAACCTCAGAATACCTAGTCTGAGTGTTTATGTTCCACTGTAGCAGGAAACTGAAAGTAATTTTGATCTTGCTGTCAGGAGTTCTTAGATAAATAGGATGTAATTCTCAGTGGATATTTTAAGGATAATTTGTGTGAATAAAGCCAATGGAAAGGTCTCATCTGATGTTGCCTGAATATCTAATGGGTTTTGGGCACATCCTCTTGAAGGCAGCCAGACACCAGAGAGCAATGGGATTAAAAGGGAGGAAGCTTTTGGAATTGCAACAGGCCAAACCTAAACCATGTTGTGGGATTGAGCTGAAGATCACAGATATAGGGAAATTAAATCCACCTTAATTGTATGAGGATTCAGTTTCCTGACTGAACTATTTATACAGCCTTCACTGGATTGTTTGATTATATCTGATTATTTGTAGAGACCAATGGGTTATGTATTACTTTATTATTAAATAGTTGCATTAAGTTCTTTCCCAAATTCTACATTTGTCTGATATGTGATAAAAATGGGAGTTTTGGATTACATGCTAATATCTAAACAAATACAGCAAGCCAGTGTAGCTCACTAACCCGTGATTTATTTCTGTTTGCAGCAGGTAACATCAAACTTGGATATTCCACCCTGCTATTACAGATCCAACAATGCTTACTCTGTAGACAAAGTAGAATACACCTCATCAGGTCTTACAGCCAACCTCACCTTAAACAGTGCAAAGACCAGAGATAATGGGAATTTCACTACACCAATTAGCACATTATGTTTGGAGGTGAAATATCATCTCAACCACATGCTGCAATTCAAGGTAATGTTGTTCCAGAATTTCTATGAATACGCAATGCCCCATTGTTAAAAATAGTCTTATTTATGGAAATTATAAGGGCTTTCTATAGTCAATTTTATATTACACAGACAGTAGCACCCTCGCTTAAATATGTTGATCCTAACAAATTAGTTGTTATTGCTCTTAGCTTGCATCTTTTTTTGTCCTAGAATTTTGTACTTGGTTTTACAATGAAATTGTATGAATCAAAGGTATAGTGTCAATATATATGTTTACTGTACACCTGAAAATCTGGAACTGAAAACATACTATTGATATACAGGTGAATTTATCTATAAGCATTATTGTGACTGTACAGTTTATTTTTACAGGAATCATTCTATTTCTATTTTAAATTTTTTAATACATCATTGTTTAGACTATAACTTATTACTGTGCATTTAATAATACTGAAATAAGTGTGATGCCTTAGAATGGTCAGGCATGAAAAACTAGCTTATTTCACGTTTCAGAATACAGAAAACTTTAAAAACAATCTCTTAAAGTTGACTAAAAGATGAATCAGAAAGATATTTACCATACATATATATATATATACACACACACCCCTATATTTTAAATATAAGTATATACTTTAAATTCATATAAATAATCAGACAAGCCATTCCTGATGCAAAGTAAATCCTTAAGGTTTTGTTATTGTTTTGTTTTGTTTTTTTCCCCAAACCAAACACCAGGAAAGAAATGGTTGAAGAATACATGTTGAAAGAAAATACTAAATTCAGCAAGTGGTTTCAACAATTTTCTGTCACATTCAGATTTCTATCACTGTAGGTAAGATTTCAAACAACTCATCCATTGAAATTAATTGATTTTTACTTCATAGATTTATGATTATCAAAACGCACGATATGAGGTTCCAGTACCACTGAATCTCCCGAGCTCCCCAATGAGCACAAACAATGAACGACTATATGAAGTATCAGTTCAGAAAAAACCATTTGGTATACAAATTCGGCGCAAAAGCACAGGAACAGTCATGTAAGCCATAATAATTTTATTTCACTTGGTTTTGTTAGCTGTTTTCAAGCCAAACCATTTTCTTGGGTACTTTGTTTTAATTACCTTAAGATTGTCTTTTCTATCCTTCCCATTAAATGGCTCTGTCTGCCAAATGTCAGGTGCTGCTCTAGAGGAGATGGCTTCACCATTGCATTGTATGAGACCGTTGACCAGGGGAGAAGATGGAGAAGCTTCCCTGAGCAGTATCCTAGGGCTTTTTGTAATTAATTAAGGTTTCTCCCCTGTCACTTCATAGTCTGACACTTGCTGAAAGTCCTCTACAACATGTTGAAGTGTAGGACGTAGACAACTCCAAAGGCCATTTCTTGTGTAGTTTCCAAGTCTCTGGGAGGCACAGTGACTTTCTACGCTTCCTAAAATTTTCCTTAGGTGTCCACAGCACTGATCATTAAGGATTGCTTATTTGGTTTGGCTTTAGGGAATGGCTGGGAAAAGAAAATAGAAGTAGTGTTTCAGCTAACTTGCAGATGGATCTTGGTAACACGATGGCTAATAAGTCTGACAGGAGCTTCATTCCTTTCCTTGATTAAGCTTAAGTCAAAGCTAGAAAACAGAAAACAGTGTTGTTAGCAGAGGCATGTTATGTTTTTTATTCAAAACCCCCCATATTTACGTAATTTTTTAAAGTACTAAAACTTAATTGCAAGCTGAGTTCCTTTTTGCCAACCAGATTAATAATTCAAACTACAATTCTGCCTCCTGGAACAATGTAATTCTTTGGCAGAGCACCATCAGGTTGCAGTTTGGTCTCTGACTGTAAAGATGATCATTTACAACAAATGAAACCTATGAATACAATTTCAGTGTAATCTGCACAAAAAGTCCAGTGAACTGTAAAAAGTGCCTTATTTACTCTATTCCATGTGGCACCAAGGATCAGTCTGGGAGGAAAATGTGTTTCAGGAGAACATGATCATGTTTTCTCACTAAATTGCAAAAATATGATGCAACTTGCCTCGCATTATGCCTATGCATAATATATATCTCCCTCAGAGACACAGAGGACTTTGTGTCTGTAAACTGTGTATCTTAGACATCCTTATTTCATGAGCTTTAAGTTTTCTCAATAACCATAACAGTTTTATTCCACCTTTACTGAAGAGTGAGATTTTCAGAGAAAAAGAGTAGTCTAAAAAAAATTGTTTGCCAGCTAAACACATCACTGAAGATGCTATATTCTTGTTTTTATTTTCCTGCTTCCATTTCAGCTGGGATTCGCAGCTGCCCACCTTCACGTTCAGCGACATGTTCATTCAGATTGCTACCCGCCTAGCATCCCAGTATATATATGGATTTGGAGAAACTGAGCACACCACGTTTCGACGTAACATGAGCTGGCACACCTGGGGAATGTTCACAAGGGACCAGCCTCCTACTGTAAGTAGAATCAAATGTGGCTTTTAGACTGATGAGCTTCATGTGTGGAGGTGTTCAGCTGGACTTTAGAGACCAGTGGATGTCTGCAGGTACTGGACACACCTATAGGATTTATCATATGTATCATGCTTTATAATCTAGGTGGTGTGTCAGTGACAATGATCTTCTCTAATGGTATTTGTGACCAGCAAGACCAATGTGTGAAGCTCAGACCCTGAGTCAGATGTGGGAAAACAACAAATTGTTTGAGTAAAAGAAAGATAACAGAATGTCACCAGCATCTCCTGATCATATAGACACCTGCTACTGTTTGAAAAGAAGAGAAAGTTTTGTCCTGGGGAAGCATTTTCTCATTATCAAGTTTCAAAGACATTAATAGCTTTGCTTTCCTTCCTGTCTGGTAAGTCTGAGCAAGACTGACTCAGATAGTGAAGATGGAAGGGATCTTCTGTAGGTATCTTTAGTAGGCATATAGGGTTTAAGTGTATAATTTTGTAGTTTAATTGCTATATGTTTGGCAGGTTTGTGTCACCTCCTATTAAATTTATTAAGAAATGTAAGTAAGTGAATGCTTGCCATGTTTCCTCAGTAAAATGTATTTTATTTTGTTTGCAGTACAAGTTGAATTCCTATGGCTATCAGCCATTCTACATGGCTCTTGAAGAAGATGGCAATGCCCATGGAGTTCTTTTGCTTAACAGCAACGCGATGGGTAAGAAAACCTTCACTTTATTTTCTCAATGTGTTTTATTCTTGTAGTCAGTATTCTGAAATAGTGGTGAATCCAGATTTCCTTTTCTCATTTCACTTCCTCCATTTCCAGATGTGACATTCCAACCAACCCCTGCCCTGATATACCGCACCACTGGAGGAATTCTTGACTTCTACATGGTTTTGGGCCCAACACCAGAACTCGTTGTTCAGGAGTACACTGCAGTAGGATTCTTCCTCTGTTACAGACTAATGCTGGGTTTTGGTTTGTTGGTTTGTTTTGTTTTCACCTACTCACCACAAATATTCTTTTTTATTTCTAGATGATTGGACGACCGGTAATGCCACCCTACTGGTCTTTGGGATTCCAGTTGTGCCGCTATGGATACAGGAATGACTCTGAAATAGCCCAGCTGGTGGAGGGAATGAAGGCAGCTGGGATTCCCTATGTACGCTGGTAACATTTAACATCTGAGCTCATGCCTGAACTTTTGGCTTCATAGTATTAACTAAGACCATTTAAACACAATATCAAAAGCCAACCAAAATAACCACCACCATGGTAGAGTAGAGCAGACTATGTTTTATGCCAGGGCTGAACATCTCTGCACATCCTGGGCCATGTTAAATGCAGACCTTAGGCTGCTTTGTTTTCTTTATCATTCATACCAAAGCAGCACCCAGATATGTTAGTCAGTTATGAGCTCGCACCATACTCCTCTGAACCAACAAAAAAATCAGGAAAGAAAAAAAAATCAGGAAAAAAATCAGGAAAGAAAAGGAAGCAGGATTATTTCAATGGTATATTCTCTGTGTCAAGTCAGCTTTGATTGGACATAGGTTGTTACTGGGAAAGTTGGAATAGCACATAGATCTAACAAAATTATACTGTAAATTGAATTTCACTTGATTTTAAATGTGATGAGCATCATTATTTCAATACAGTACAGCTGTTTTTACTGTTTCCTTATAGATATGTTAACATACATGCAGTTTTTGTGTACATACATGTATGTACAAATCCAGGACTTTCTTTCCTTACCATGAATTAATTTCTACTCTCAGCCTAGGTGCAGTAGTGAAAGGTTTATTTTTGTATTAGACTTGCTGATAGGTTGTGTAATATTCATTTAATAGCCTTAGCTTAAAGTTACAGCTGCTTCCAATTTTACAGTTCAGAAGTTCAGTAGTTTACTCATTTTGGCAGATTTTCAATAAATACGTATTTGGCAAAAAAAGAAGAGAAATCATTTTATATTAATTGTTTTTGTGAACTACAGGATGTCCAATATGCAGATATTGACCATATGGAAAGGCAACTGGACTTCACCATTGGCACACGCTTTGCTGGATTACCAGCTCTGATTAACAGAATAAAAGAAGAAGGAATGAGGTTTATCATTATCCTGGTCAGTTTTAAATACTGCTTAAAAATTTCATTATATCATTACAGAATGCAGAATATATTCAACAGTATCTTTAAACTTGTTTTTTGACTGTAAGGGTAAAAGTGTTTTTAATTGTAGGATCCAGCCATCTCTGGAAATGAAACCAATTATCTTACTTTCTCAAGAGGTGTGCAGGATGATGTCTTCATAAAATGGCCCAATACCAATGACATTATATATTCCAAGGTACCGTTCTTAAAAAGTTGATGACAGTAGAGGCACGTTGTATCCAAGTGAACCACATGTCAGCCTAGACTTCAGTGCTTTTTTCCGTAGGGGAAAAGTCTGCTAATGGCATATTCATGCCTGGCTGTAAATGACACATTGAATAAATATTACAAACTGAATTCTCTTCAGTTAGTGTTGTCATTTACATAGGTATCGGGGAAGAATGGTTATATCTATCTGGTGCTGATGCTCAGGTTATATTCAGTGTGGTTTGATTATTTTAAAATGATCTTTGTCTTATTAGGTCTGGCCATTTCTTCCCAATGTACAAGTCGATGAATCACTGCCTGAGCAAACCCAAATTCAGGTAAATAATATGGTTTGGAGTCAAATATAGAGAGAGCAGAACATAAATTAAGGAAAATAACAGCAAACTTGTTGATAAATCTTGTGGGAGGAATAAGGTGCAGAAACTGTCTAGGCTTCCTGACAGAGCAAAATAGGAGTTTTTTGGTTGGTTGGTTGATTGGTTGGTTTGTTTGTTTTTTAACAAATTCCGACATTTTAACAATAGGCTGCTTTCAATCCTGTATCTGGTTTGTTTTCCTACTGATTTTACAGATCTATGGAGCACATGCTGCTTTCCCAGACTTCTTCCGCAACTCCACAGTAAGGTGGTGGAAGAGGGAAATCCTGGAGTTCTACAACAATCCCACCAACCCCTCGAGAAGCATCAAGTTTGATGGCCTGTGGATTGTAAGTGTAGAAATGCATTTAATTCTGGGTTTTGGTTTTTTTTTTTTTTTTTTTTTTTTTGTCTCTGCCAGACACTAGCAGAGGGGGGCCACATTTCACAGCATAGGTACTGCTGTTGAAGCTCTGAGGGTACCTGGTGTTAAATTGCCATTAAATAAAATAAAAAAAAAACAGTCCGGAGGGAAACAAGCAGAGCTCTTGGCAGAACCTGAGCCCCAGCCAAAGGCAGCACTTTGGCCCTGGGTTGTACACTTGCACTGCCTCGGTGTGTCGTGACTTTCTTCCTCCACTATGACACAGTTTGCCCAGGGGAAACAGAGGCCAGCCTCACTGTTCTTCCCTTGAAACACTCTGGTTGCCTGTGCCTGGACTGTGCCACTTGTGAACGTGTCAAGGAAACATGGAACAGCAGACTGAGTCCTGAGGACTTCTCCAGTGCTGCTTGTTTGTAATTTAGAATTTAGTGTGGTTTGTAGGGTTGAAGCAAGTACAGGTTTTTCTCTATGATTTTAGGACATGAATGAACCGGCAGCTTTTCTGAATGGTGCCATTGACGGCTGTAGAAATGACCTCCTAAATATGCCACCATATATACCTCGTAAGTCTGATCACTCCTTAAAACAGTTTTAGGTCACTTTGGTTACTACGTAATTTCTTACATGGTATATATATGTGGTGTAAATGCCTAAAGTTAGGTATATAAAACCACAACTCCTAAACGAAAGTGGCCCTTTATTTCTGAGATTATGGGCACGTGTCAAGCCTGTCTGCTTCAGTGGGAGCAGTAACTGCATGGAACTTTTTAAAAATAGTTTTCATCTACTTGCCTAGATATGGATTTTGATACCTATTTTATATATAGGTGTGGTCTACCTTTAGGCACTGTAGAGAATGTAGTTCTCTGTTTTATGGTTTTCTCAGATGAATAAGCACTTAATTAAAAATTTAGAAAATAACCTTGTGTCTCATAACCATTTATCTATTCAGTAAAATACTTGAAATACCTTTCCTTTCTTAGCTTGTCTTTCCTTAAGTACTGGTATAAAGTAGTACTAAATAATAATTTTTTTATTAATGGTTTATTAGCATACTCTTTGCTTGCTGTTGTCAGTTATTCATAGTTTCTCAGGAACTGTCAGGAAGTTAATATTCAGACGCAGATCATACCCCCCCCACACACCCATTTTTCTGTTTATATGGATGATATGAGAGTGTTTACAAGATTTGCAATATCTTCTCAATTTGCATATACTCTGTTTACACTTTGAGACTCTTAAATAAGAGCATCTGTAAATAAGCTATTAAAACACAGATGCTTACAAAGAAATATTAGAAATATTCAGTTTTGGAAATGTTATTTTTATAATTATGAATAAATAAATGGCAGTATGCATGTCTGAAAGAGACTGAATACCTATAAGATTATGAATATTAAGGAAAAGTAACTCAAATAATTATTGAATGTTCACTATTAAAAAAAAAATAAATATTTTTGTTCACTTTTCATTAGATTTGGGATACCGGTTAGATGGATTAACTGTCAAAACTCCATGCATGGAAGGTCAACAATATCTTCCAGATGGTACCCCAGTTAGACACTATGATGTCCACAGCCTTTACGGATGGTCACAGACAAAACCTACCCTAGAGTAAGTGAAGTTTGCATCTGTCCTTGTTATCTCCAAATGTTACAAATGAATATTCTGTGTCTATATTCTTACAGCGAAAACTTTCATAAGTTTCTTGAACGTGCCTGAGAAGCCTTTCTTTTCATTTATCTACTATTCTTCGATTCATCTAGAAGCAGAGTTTGATGTTCCATGTCTGAGCAGCAGTGCTGTAGCTCTGGCAGTTGGTTTTATTTCAGTCCCGTTACTGATCAGCGCAGGGATCTCGCCCGTGGTGCAGGCCGGGTGGTATGAACCTGAGCTGCTGGAAGGGACGTGCAGGAGAAGGTGAGGTGGGTCTGTGCAGGGCTGAGCTGAAGCTGCTCTTCCATGGTTTCGTGGCAGTAAATACCTTCTGCAGTTGGAGCCAGCTAGAAGAAAAAAACCTCACCCACTCGAGCATGGCAGCAGCTGAAGCTGCATCCCTGACTGTCTCAGGACAAGCAGGCAAAGTCTTTATTTAGAGTTTAGCAGCTTTAAAATCACTGACCCTGAGCAGACACAATTTTCAAGGTGTGTTTTAAAGAGAGTTTGTCCGAGTCTGCTGTTAAAGAAACTCATTGCTCACCTAGCTGGGGAGCAATTCTTTTTGTACCAGTCCTGAAGACTTCATCCATATAAACTTTATGTTGTGCAAGCTTAATTGCTGACCCGTATTATGAAATAAGATGGCCACGGTGCTATTTCTCTTCTAGTTTAATTTGGATGCAATTACTCACATTGAGCGTTTCCTTGTCCCGATGCATTCGAACACAACATGTTGCCTTTTCAGCAGAGATTTCTATGACGAGGCAGCCACCGAGGCCATCGCGGGGCGATGCTCTGCATTGCAAACGAGAGCATCAACCCAGAGACACCGCTCGGGTACTCGTTGGCAAGGCAGGATGGAGAACAGGTCTGATCAGCTGTCGGGAACAGTAATTGCTCAATGATGGTCTCACATCATCACTGTAATTAAAATACAAACCACTTTTTAGTTTCTAGATTTTGCTCGGATAGCCTGGCTTATTCCCAGGGTTGATACTCTTTTTGCTGTACATCCAGTGAGGACAAATGAATCTAGTTTTTTAACAATGTTAATTTAAGAAGGACTCGATTATGTCCTCTCCTGAAAGCAAATGGAGTCATAGTGAAAAGGGGAAACAGTGAATTTTAAAACGCAAACTGTGTGCATAAGGCTTTACCGTTAAGAATTTATTTTGCCAGTTCCAAGGCAAACGTCGTTATCTGTTCCTTTCTGAATAGTATCCCAGCCTGCTTTAGATAACGTCTGATCTGATGATAATGTATCTGTGCTGTTTCATTTCCAATTCAATGAATAAGCAAGGAACGGTGTTTCTTTGTAGGTCTTAACGACCTTAAAGCCCTTGGTAACTTTGATATTCCCATAAAGAAAGAAAATATCAAGGCTGCTGGAATTTTTGACGGAGTGGATGTTATGCTTGGCAGCGTGCCATTGCAGAGCTGCCAGTCAAGGCAGGAGTGAAATTGCTGACAGGGCAGGAAGGAATGTCTGGTACCTCTGCTGTCAGCTGGATCACGTGCAATTGGGGCACTGTAAGTAGACAATAATTTGACACTAAGAGGAGCATTGCCATCTTTTCTGTGTAATAAGTATGAACTGACATGTAGTGAAATGTACCTCTCAGAACAGAAGGAAATAATAACAGAAATGACTACAACAAATTACACAGCTTATACAGGTATTTTAACACTTGAAGTTTACAGGAAAAATGTGAGTTTAAAAATATATCTATGTATCTATCTCTGCTTCCAATATATTATTTGGTACTAACTGAAGGGATACTTGTGCAACTAAGGATATGTTGTAATAACAATTTATTTTATTTCTAAACCATCCAAACAGGCAGATCATTTGCACACAGAACTCACGGAAGCCTCTAACTTAAAAGTGAACAGCAATTCTTTACGTAACCTGATGTAATTTTGGTTCTCCATCCATTAGACAGAGGGAGCTTCTGCTTATTGACTTAGTGATGTCTTTTTGTAATGAGGCTCTTGCATAAACTCAAAAGTTAGAACCCTTACTAGTCTGCAAAACACTTGTGCTGAGCTCCTCCTTGAGTAGTTCTACAGGTGACATCCACTTTCTTTATATTTGAAATTTTAGCAGCAATTTCCAAAGCATTGCTGAAGTAGGGTAGACCAAGGAGAGTCTGAAAATGTTTGATAGTATGTTACAAAGAAATAAAAGATACTAGAAAACTTACTGTTTGTCTTGGAAGAAATAATTACAGCACATTAGTCTAGTTTAATTACTACGGTAATTTAAGTGACTTGTGTATTTTTGCTGTAATTATAGTGTCACTAAAGCTGCAAATCCTGTAGAAAAATAAATAAATAGTGCCTTATTGAAGCAGCTGTTTAGGCAATTATTGTGGAGCTAACATTGGAGAGCAGTGCGATTTAATCAGTGAAGGTTTCTAACTAGTATTGTGGCTCAGTATCTCGCTGTAATGACTCTCAGTACGTGTGCACGGCTGCAAAGGAATTGTTCGAAGAGAGTGGAGCAGTAATGCGTCCATGGCAGTCCCATAGCACAGACCAGCAGCATGTGCTGCAGAGAAGGCTTTTTTGATATCCTTGCTGGAGGAACTGGGCAGCATGAATTCATCTGAAATCAACAATAGTTTTTTTTTTTTCCCTCAAATTTACTTGTTTGCCTTGGCCATTGCCACAAAGTAACTGCAAAGGCTTTATTTAAGAAAATTTTTTTTTTTTTTTTTTTTTCAATTACTTGAAGAATGGGGTTAATTGGTGAATCGGTTCTCCATCCAGCTCAGTCAGACCTACACCTCTGGGGCCTCAGGAGCTCTTCTCCTGAGTCATTGACAGCTGTAGTCTCCCCTCCCAGTGGTAGTGATCCTGAGCAAGGCTGTACAGTTTTAGTGCCAGATCATCCTGAAAAGTCCATGACAGTCCTGGTCTAGTGCTAGCTGTTTCCTTCTATAACCCAAACACAAGAGCCTGGATGTTTCCTGAACTGTAGGTTTTTGCTTTTCATTTTGGAAAGAGAAATAAGTCCCACCATTCTCAAAAGGTTACTAACATCTGGTTGAAAACTTTTCTGTTTATGAGGAAGCAAAATGTGATCAGATTGAGAGGTCAGTTAATGCCAAGGTAGTCACACGCATTGGTAGTCCCTCCATAGCTGTAAGGCCTGTTCCCTGCCCTGAGCAGAAAACAGCTGGTTTAATATGTTTGCTTCTAGACAAATCCATGTTGGTGGTTTCATATTGCTATAAATACATCTAGGTGTTTCTGAAGCGACTACATATCCATGACTTATATTTTTGTTCTAATAATGTTTCTTCTACTGGAGTTATACTGGAAGGTCCAACATTCCTGGGACCTCTGTTTTGCTTCTTATGATCTTTTTGGCATGAGTTTTACTGAAGTAAAATGAGTTTTACCATTTTTACAAGTTTTCAGATACTTTAAGAAAGGAATATTGTGCCCTGGAATACACTGCGGATCCCTTAGAAAATGTGCAAATTTGGTACATTCATATTCTCCCAATCAGTAATTAGCCTGAGGTGGAAATCTGTATGTGAGCACCTCCTTGTTTCCACTTCTCTTTCCACTACAGGTTGGCTGACACTGCCGAGTTTCTGTGAATGTGTGAATCATAGTGAATTGCCATAAAAAACACATCTGGATTGGATGTATGCATATTCACGCATACGACAATGTTGCCCTTTGCTATGAAAATATAAGCCCTTACATTCATTTTCAGAGGATCTTTATGTAATAAATTCTCATGTAATTTGTTTTTTTGTCTATTTTCAATGTCAGCGGTTTGCAGAATGCCACCAAGGAGCGTGGGATCGTTATCACTCGTTCCACATATCCCAGCAGTGGAAGATGGGCAGGCCACTGGCTTGGTGATAACACTGCAGCTTGGGATCAGCTAGCTAAATCTGTTATTGGTATGTAGAAGGAAAAGAATTGAAGTATTAAACCTAGTGTGCAGTTATTTATTTTCCTTCATCTACTTACTTTCAGCATTCATGTGATTTTAGATGAAATAAGCACTTTAGGCCAGTAACCAGAATTTGCGGTCAATTCTTTTTTCACTACTACTTTGCTTCTGTACCAGGTGCTGGGAGCTCTTTTATTCCCTTCAGACCATCCATCTTCATGCCTTGTGTCCTGCCATTCATTTTATTTTTTTCTTTGCTCCTGACCAGCCAGCTCCCATCCCTTTCTCTGACACATTAGAGAAAAAATGGGTTTGTGTGTGTTGATTGTTTTTCCTTTTTTTTTTTTTTTTCCCCCTCTCATTCAGCATTATAATATGTATTATCTATATAACCATTAGCATTAGAAAAGGGGAAAAAAAACTACCAGCTACTAATGCTGAATTATTTTTCCTTTCAGGTATGATGGAGTTCAGTCTCTTTGGAATATCTTATGTAAGCTAATGAGTTATTACTTTACATTTAATTACCTTGATGCTGCACATGATTTTATGGTATTCCAATCGGATCTTTTGTAAACTCTCAGACAGGAGCTGATATCTGTGGCTTCTTCAAAGACTCAGAGTATGAGCTGTGTCTTCGCTGGATGCAGCTGGGAGCATTTTACCCATATTCTAGAAATCACAATCAGAAAGGAACAAGGGTGAGTCACAGGTTTTTCACAGTTAATGGCTGGGCCTTTGCAACACACCCGTAGAGAGCAGCCAGGATATTGCATGAGCTGGCCTGGCTCAAAATAAAAGTACATTGCAAACAAAATGGACAAGAAAAGAACACGGTTGGCTCTTTATCAAGCAGCAACTGTCTTTATTTATACGCTAGCTCTGCTGTAAGCCTCCCCCTCGCCTGGGAGGTTTTGTGCCCACGGAAGGGATGCTCTGACATTTGGGCCACTTGAAGGAAACATATTCTAAGTTTGCTTTGACTGAATCAAACTCCTACATATTTTTCCTTGTGTGTGCCATTTTTACTTAAACACACTATACCAGCAAGACTAAAATAGAGCGCTTTTATGGCAAGCACACTTAAAGGAGCAAAACTGACCTTGGCACTCTCAGCCCTAATTGTCCATAATTATCCAACAAATGAGAAAATGGAGCGGAGTAATAAGATTCTGGAGTAAGGCTCTGCAATTTCTCTAGTTTGCACACCATCAGATATTGTATTTCTTTTAAGAGAAAAGGAAAATAATTGCCTAAACGTAGGTCTGTGCTGGCTAAGGACTATATTGTAGGAAGCTGTAAAACAAGATAACTGGAAAAATGAAAAAAAAAAAAAAAAAAAAAAATAGAAGCAGCACTTCTGTTCCAGTTAAAGCTTCAGGTCTAGCAGAGTCGAGCTATTTGTATGGCATATATCTAATGGATTGAAGTCTCCTTTTCAAAACCTGTGTGCTTTATCTTGCAACAGCACACCTTTCGATAGGACTTTTAAAGCCTTTAAAAATGCAGATTCAGGGTTATCATGTTGCTTCCAGTCTTACTCAATTTGCCAAGGTATTGTTCAATACATTTAATAAAGATTGGAAGTGCTCCCTGACATCAGTCATTAGTGCTTCGGTCTCTCTTCTCGCAAGTCCTGAGTGCTGCCCTGCAGAAAAGAGGGATAATAAATTATGTACGCTGGGCTGTGTCACGCCTTCGGGACACTTTGCAGTAAACCTTGTTTCCAGTACTCCCCCCAGGTTGTTCTCACCTTCCCTCTCTCTAGTTCCCCTCTTAGGGCTGGCAGCGGTACCTATGGTTTTTAGTGTCACTTGATCCTTAATTGAGGAATAAATAAAGGAAGGTGCTCTAGTTTGGCAGAGAAATCTCCTCAGCTTTGTCTTGCTATGTTGATTTTGATGCGTGTTTGGTAATTGCTAATACTAACAGGTTATATGAAGTCTGCAGAGAAACATCAAATGAAATAAAAGAGATGCTAAATGGGAAGTGTCTTGTAAAAATTACCGAATTCTTTGACTGTTCTACGGTTTGGTGTGTTTTGGTTGTTGTTTTGTTTGGTTGGTTGGTTGGGTTTTTTTCTGCTTTTCTGAACAAAACAATCCATCTTGAATGAACAACGGTCTCTTCCCTTTCAGAGGCAAGATCCTGTTTCCTGGAACTCAACATTTGAGGAGATTTCCAGAAATGTGCTGAATATAAGATACACCCTGTTACCCTTTCTCTACACACTAATGTATGATGCCCATGCCCATGGCAGCACTGTGATCCGCCCTGTACTCCACGAGTAAGTGCAAATCCTTTGCTCTCCTCATCAGGAATTTCCCCTAAAACTTCAGTAGCTATGACCCTCCTAACAATAGGGTTTTCTCTTAGTTGCAGCAATTTTCCTTTCAATAAAAATGCAGGAGATTCAGAATATGAGCTTTTAACATCAAGTCTCACTTGAACAGCGCTAGTTCTCTATTTTTCACTATGCAAAGTTTAACATTTTCTTCTCTAAGACTAATGTTTAAATTTTAATGCTCACCTTTAACTTCTTAAGGGTCAATGAATATAATACTGGGAAATTTTGGAAAAAGAGTTGGACAAAAAATTTAAGAGAAATTAGGGAATTCTTCCAGAAATCATGAGAATTTTGCAGGGAAAAGTGGTCTTTTTTGTACGTGTCCAAGCTGATATATAGCAGATTTTTTTTAGAAAAATGTAGTTTTTCTAAACACAAAGCCTTCTTTGTTTCTTGTCAGGTGAGGCAGTATGTGCAAAAGCTTTAATTCCTCCAGTTGTGGAGTTAGATGCAATCTAGTATCTATGCACGTGTCTTGGCTGAGGAACACCGAGTTGTTTGCATATATTGGCTTGCTTTTTTTGAAGTGACTGTCTAAGAAAAATGTGGCACAAATTAGAAAGTGTTTCCCAGTCTGTCCACGACCTAATTTTATTGTTGCTAATACCAACCAGGCACAGCAAACATTCAGAGTTTAGTGATCCAAATGTACTGGAAAGCAAATGCAAAGGAATGGAAAAAAAAGAAAGCTAAGTAATAGCTTGCAGTTCTGTAATGAGTTTTACATTAGCATCTTTATGCATTCCTCACAATCTTTAATTGAGCTATGAATTATTAATACTAGAATAGATGAGGAAATAGTAGATACTAGGAGAGTAGTAGATCCAATTACATAAAAAAAAATCTTAAGGATTACTTTGGAGAAGTTCAGCACCCAGTGTCTAACCATTATTCTGTTAACTTGCAGGTTTGTGGAGGACAGAACAACCTGGGAAATATATGAGCAGTTTCTTTGGGGCCCTGCACTGCTCATCAGTCCTGTGATGCAACAGGTATACTTTTAAGCACTTCCGAAAATACTAGAGTCACATTAGCTAAACTTGACTTTTTGATTTGAGATACCTAAAACCTGTATATTTAATTCCAGAGTGCTGTAACAGTGAATGCTTACTTACCAAATGCCCGCTGGTATGATTACTACACAGTAAGTAATTTTAAAAATTATATTTTATATGTCTTCAGAGTTCTGTTCAGACAGCAGCAGGGTGTGCTGAGATTGATGATGAGGTGTGAACCTTCTCTCTCCGCTTTAGAAACCTGCATTCAGTATCATTCTTAGCAATATAACATCTACTTAGGTGATAAAAAAATCCTTGATTTCTGTATAATAATGTATAATAACATGACCACAGTAAGGAATGCTGGAATGGAGAAAGACAAAACAAGTTTAGCTGCATCATCTTTCACAGAATATATGAAAAGATTTGGTAATAGGAAGAGCAGGCATCGAAAATCACTTCATTAATCATAAGTTTGTATTTTACATGACTGGCACCTTTGGTTCGGGTGCTGTCACCTACAGTCAAGCCCACCTTTTATAGATCCAGAATTTAAGATTTCTCTTAAAAACATTAGGTAGTTACTCCCACAGTAACAACTCCTATTTAATCTCTTTTGCAAAACATGATAATTCTAAAAAAAAAAAAATCCTGTAAAGTGAGGGCAATTCAGTAGAATACATTTTTTAATACATAGGATGAAGATATTGGCTTTAGAGGACAATTCAGACTTTTACCAGCTCCTTTGGAACATATCAACCTCCATATACGAGGTGGATACATCCTTCCCTGGCAAAGACCTGCTAATACAACTTTTTACAGGTAAGTTTAACTAAAATTTAAAATTTAGTTTTGCACAATTCCATATAAATACTACCAGTTTTCAGAGAAGCTACACGTATGATAGTGCTGGAGCTTTATGGCTGGTTTTTCTTTTTGGTTTCCTCCTAATGGTCTCCTTTGAATTTAATAGTATGGACTGAGGAAGGTGACTATGGGAGATCAATTGACTGGCATACAATTTTTCATTAAAAAAATCTAACACTTTAGACATATGAAATGTGATTATCTGAGGAAATTGAGGAACAATTGTTGTGTTTTCTATAGCCGAAAAAATCCGATGGGACTCACTGTTGCTTTGAATGACACTCTGTTTGCAGAAGGGCAGCTTTATTGGGATGATGGAGTTCGCATTGGTATGTATGGTGCTTCTTGCTTTCATAAAACCCTTTTCTGCTGTGAGGATGGTCGAGCACTGCAACAGGTTGCCCAGAGAGGCTGCAGAGCCTCCACTGCTGGAGGTATTCCAGGCCCAGATTAAAACAGACAAAACAAAACACAGGGGTACGAACTGGGGAGAGATGAAAGAAGTTACAGCCGTCCTTGAAAACCAAATAATGCTCAGTAGCTGACTTCTGAGCTTTTCTGCCTGCAGTTATTAACGATAACACAGTTGCCAAAGTGGAAGCTGCAGGCTGTAAGAATCCGCATTGCTTAGCCATAGCTTTGGAAAAGAAGTGCTGGTGGTTGCTTCTGCCTTAGAGGTCCTCTGTGTAGAGTCGGGTGTTCGAGGAGGAGCGTTAGGAACAGATGGAAGTGGTGGACTCTGGCCAAAGCAATTGCATTTCTGGAGGACACATTGAACGTGCCTTCAGAGACAAAACTGAACTTAAACCTTCCAATTAGCTTTGGGGTGAAATGATTTTTCCTGATTTAAACCACCTAATGCCATGATTTATAGAATGAATATGTTGTATAGATGCAATTGTGCCCTGGACCTAAGGCAACACCTAAAACAAAGACTTGTCCTCCAACCTGTAGGAACCATAACCATAGTTTATGCGGGAAGCTTTAAGTAATTTGCTCCACATTACTAAATTGAAATCATCTTCAGATAAGAGATCCTTAAATGCCATTTATCCTTTCCATCCAGAGCGTATTACCCTTGTAATAACAATCAGCTTTCACCTGAGATTGCTGCAAGTAATGCAGAAGATGGTGCTATTTTGCATAATGAGGTGTAGGGAAGTTTGCAGGATGCTGTGAGTGTACTTGGAGGTGCTTCACATCCACCGCTGCCTGTCAGCACTGGAATGCAGAGATGATGGCTGCATTTATGGAAGCGTGACATGAATGAAATTAGCGTTGCTTACAGGGAGCAACTCACCAGGATGCCTGTGATCTGTTTTCGGTAGGGCAGAAAGGCAAGAACCTGCAATGCCCATGATCACCAGCACTACTGTGAGAGCATTTAGTGCTGAATAATAGGATTGATAAAATATACAACGATGATTTCTATCATGGTCATGTTCAATTGGAAAGTGAATAGAAGTGGATGTAAGAAATGACTCTGCCCTCTTCAGTGAGAAACATTTTGTCTTGCTGGTCTCAACACTCTTGCACTCCTACTTCTGTTTGTTTGCCTTCTTTTGTATCTTATCTCTAAAATGTTCATTTAGATAGTACGCAGTCCTGTAATGAAAGTATTTTATGCCTAAAAGCATATGTCTTCTGGAAATAGAGCAGTAGTCTTTATTTATGAATAGATTGACATACCATATATTTGCATATAGTATATGGACGCAATTATTGAACTGAAATTTTGATAAAGTGTTAAATAAAGTGAACAGTGAATGCATTTTATTTTATTCTTTGTTTTTAACAGATGCATATGAAGATGGTGTATATCTGCTAACATCATTTACTGCTAATCAGGTAAACAATGTTATCTCAGATTTTTTGAATAATCACCTTTGATTATTATTATATTTTTAACTATAGGTATTTTAATTTGGGACTTCATAACGTGATATTACACCCTAATATTAAGTTGTGCTTGTGATCGAATAGACTACAAGTAATATGATTAACCTACGTCAAAAACAATTTTAAGAATTATTCTGAAGTTATCAGTTATAGTGTATTGTTAAACATGATGTACATTTATGTCATTGTAATTTCTGATATAATTCTGAAAGTACAAGTTTATTTAATAAATGAATTCTATAAAGTGAAAGCACATATCAGTGCAGATCATCTGGAGCATATGGATGGTCACAACAGCCATGCCAGGAAAACCAACCCTTGCTGGAGAAAAGGGAGATGGAGGTTGCAGAGAGAAGCTTTAAGGACAAAAGTCTTTGACCCTGTCTTACAGCTACAGAGAAACACCTCTGTCCAGCAAAGAATATGGGTTTCTTCTTGAGAATAGGAACCTAAAATTGTTCCTAATCCATTTTGCAAGTTCAAGGTCCTCCTTGCTGTTCTCTACCCTGTTGTTCAAGCTATGCCACTGCTCCAGAAAGAAAGTTCACAGCGTAAGAAGGAGAGCATCTCTATTAATAGTGGTTTTGCCCATATTCACCATAGGACGTATTTATTGTATGCAATCTTAGTTCTGGGAGGAGGCAGCAGAACACAAAATAAATCATTCTCTAAAACAGCAAAGAGGGAAGAACCTCATTCATGAGTCCCATTCGTGCCCTCCCATCGATGATGTGTTTGTGGTTATGAGTCGTAAACTTGAGTCCCAGTTCTCCAGACATCCTAGGATGTGTGCATCATCCCCATCCTATAGAAACATCTCAGCATCTCAGCGGGTTTTGCTGCTGTGGTCATAGAGCTCTGTAAGGCCTGTGAAGGGCAGCCTGATGCGAGAGCACAGAAAGTGGCTGGTGCACAGTCACCGCCTCAGTTCGGAATTGTTTTTTCTCTTTATGCTTCAACAGAGAAAACCTGACATACATTCCTGGTAACAAACACAATGAACAGGAATCTTTATTTTGAGTACCGGCATTTCTAAGATGTTAGGTTTCAATTTTTGCCATAACCAGTTGAATATCTGGAATTAAATTAGACTGTAATTATATGGACTTTTGGTTTAAAAGCAATGCTTTTTCTGTTGTAATAAAAAACAGACTTTTTTATTTCATTAGTTTTCCAGGATGCCAGAATATCTTCTGATTTTATTCACACTGTTCTTTCTTCTCATTTAATTCGTTGTCAAATAACTGGAAGTTAATTGTTAAAGAAGATAAGTTTGTTTTGTTAATATTCAGTATTTGCAGTTGCAATGAGATTATAAAATAAATGCACCTTTTCCTGCTCTGACAAAAAGTTGGTAAGGAAAAACCTGATTAAAGAGATCTTGAATCAACCAACAATGAAAAATACACTAAAAGTAATACCCTCTAAGCATTAAATATGCAGAATTACATCATAGCACATTTGCATGGGGCCATCTCTGGGCTGCATAACATGACGTTCGCTCTCTGGAGACCTACTGGACCTGGGTACAGCCTAAAGAAACCGTGTGCCCACAACCTACTGAAAATCACAGCAACTGGAAATGAGAGGGGACCAGTGAGTGCCGAGGGCGGTGCTGGGGGTGTAGGAGCTGTTCCGGAGGATGTGCAGCAGGGAGAGCAGAGCCTGGAGAGGCTGTGGGGCAAAGGAGGGGTTTGTCCATGCAGCCCATGGCAGGGGTTAAGTGAGTCTTGTAGCTTTCCCCCTCACATCTGTGAGCAGAGCAGCAATTAAAGACACAGCAGAGCCCAGGACCTAGCCAGATTAACAATGCAAAGAAAACTGAAGCCTTCAACATTTGGGAAAAAAAAAATAAGACGACCAAAACAGCATACAGGTATTAAAAAAAAAAAAAAAAAAAGGAAGTGAGGAAAGGAAGTGAAAATCTCAAGCAGACTTGTACCAGTCTAATGACAATCTCTAATATTTATTTTTTTAATTTCCTTTTCTTTTCAGAATGTTTTAGATATCAAGGTTTGGCATGACGGTTACACTGATCCAAACAACTTAATGTTTACTGACATTAAAGTCCTAGGGGTGCCCACCAGCGTTAAGCAGGTGACCGTATCGCAGAATGGTGGGACAATCAGATCGTCTCACACTGTGGACTACAATAACGCCAAGAAGGTGAGATGCCATTTGCAGGGCAAGGCCACCTTGACGACTGCCTGTGTGCTCTTAAACCTCTGGAGATTCAGATCTCAGCTGTAATACCATATTTAAAATATATTTTAACAAGATACATAAGCTACCATCAGGTAATGATGATATAATATGCTCTTTAATAGATAGTAAATATTGTGCAGTAAGTGTAGTAGAACTTTTAAGCATAGAAATTGCTGTCGAGGAGTCCAAACCACTTCTGACTAGAAGAGTGCTGGGTTTTATTTTGTACTTGGTTTCCACTCTTCCTAATAGCTTACTTGCAACCTGTGAGATTTAAAGGAAGGAAAAGCAACTACAAGTATTTTCATAGGCTCTACATGACCCTGTTGTTGTCAGTCTTGTCTGACAACATTTTCATTTCCCAGCCCTGTTTGCCTACCACCATATCTTTGTCATGTCACATTCCAATTTCAGCTGTCGGCACTGCAGCACAGGGTTCCTACTTGTATAAGCCAAATCACACTTCTTCTAAAGTTACCGGCACACCTTCCACCAACTTCAGAGCAGCGAGGTTTCCATCTGCATTGGTTGTTCTGTCCAGGGAATTACCCCCTCCCGCCTCCCTGGGCAGTAAATCCAAGCACTCCTAGAGGCATCTGAAATATTTGTATATAACTGTATGGCCGTTCCGGACCGCTCTCCTACGGAGCATCTTTCAGATATGAACAAGGCTGCCGAGGCATTCAGTCTTGCCAGTTTTCTGTCAGAAGGAGACTGCCTAACCTTTTCTGTTAGTGGGATCTTACTACCCTTCCCATGAAATTCAGTATGCTGTTAAGTTGTAATTCTTCCTCTCTTTCAGGGGAAACCCAGAATTATAGCAGTTTTGTGCATAACCAAAAAGATTACTTAAAAGTGTAAAAGAGAATGGAAGTATTTCATTCTCATGTTGACTTTTGGATGGAAAAAAACGGGAATTTATATGCACAGTTGAATTACAGTATGTTTCAAGTTTTGCTGCCTTTTTAACTTTTTTTTTTTTTTTTTTTTTTTTTTTTTTTTTTTTTTTTTTAAGAAAATAAAAGGAATCTGAGCTCTAAAAGAGCCTCTGAGGGGAAGGGATCAGAATTTCCTGATCAGACACCCCAAATCTGTGCTGTTTAAGCTATATTTATAATGATACAAACACAAAAGCAAAGCAAAGGAATAAATTCTTGTAACTTAAAATGAGAAGCCACTATCTCTATTGAACACAGAAAAAGCAGTGGATCTTCAGGGCAGAGTTATTAATTGTTCACTTTGTCTGTTTTATTCACAGCTCTTGACAATCACCAAGCTTCAACTTGAATTAGGCAAAAACTACACGTTGCAATGGAGCTAAAATGCCTGCAGAATAATCAGACATACCACTGAATTTTCTCATGGTTTTAAAATGATCCTTCAGTTTTTCAATTTTCAAAGTGCTTCTTTGTCATCTTAGAATACTTTTTACTATAAAAACATACTAGTTACAGTCAGTTCCTATTAAGGTATTATGTGTATAAAGCAGTCACGTCTCAGTACTGTTGAAGGTTAGCTACGATGTCTTCATGGGATGCAAAAATCTTTATTTTAAAGTATATGGCACTTCAGTGTAACTTCATCTTTCAAAACTGGGAATTGAATGTAAAACTCCATGCTTTCTCAAGGTAGAATTTCCGACTGACTTCATGTGTACCAAATTTTGTAAAAAGAGATACGGTTGGTATTACCTACATGGATTTGGGTCCATAATTCTGCCTAAATTTAACTTTCATCTTAATTATGCCTATGTATGCCACTATTATGGAGACGTATTTAAGGCCAGATGAAGTAAAAGTAAATGTTTTCAGATTAATGATTTAGTGTGAAGCAATGTTTCAAGTTGTTGATCTGTAAAATAGTAAGATAGTTGCAAAAGTAATTTAAAGGGTTTTTTTGTAAGACTTTAGCCAGACATTTGTGTTCCCCAGTATTTTGATCAGAAGCTTCAAGGTAAACTAATAAATGTTGGTCTCTTAGTATTTATTTTACTGAAGGAAATGCTGCTGTATGTTTACTATAATAGTAATTCATGTTAAAGACTCTTTGTATCCCAAGAGTGCAGCATACGATCTAAACAGATTGGTAAAACATGTTTACAATTAAATTTGATGGGCATAAACTGCTGTCAGAGGTAGTAGTACTCTAGTGACTCTGCTTAAGATTCGTTTAAAGGATTCCTCTCTGGTTTAAAATGCTGTGGTAAAACAGCTAAGTTGCCAACAACTCCTAGGTGGATCAGTGTAATTATAGGGCTGAATTTATTGAAACTTCCCCATAAAGTAAAAATGGAATTGGTAATCCAGAGAGAATTATCATTTAGGACTAAAGTTACTGTTTTGACAAATACTTTTGCCTGAACCAGAGCCAGCCCTGACCAGCTGCATAAGTGAGGAGATGCAGGGACACGTCCCAGCACTGCAAACGGGAGTGCAGGTTACCGAGCCTTGACCCTTCCCCTCTCACGTTGTGTCCTTTGTGCACACCCGACTGACCTGCGAAACGTTAGCTACAGCCAAAGGCTTCCAAGGGCTTATTTTTATCATTTTTCTTATTGTTAGTTTTATTTGGGGCACCTCGTCGTTCCATTTTCTTGGCTTTGAGAGCCTCAGCCCATAAGCTGAATTCTCCGCATTTCAGCCAGAGGAGAAGGCTTTTACTGAATCCCCAAGATGATAATTCATGAGGAACTCATGCAGACTGAGAAATCAGAGCTTCGAATGTGCCACTGTCCCCCCGATGGAGGTGCTCCCTGCTATGTCTCTTCCATCCTGCACCCCCTCCTGCGGTTTGTACAAGCACGTGCAGCCCAGCAGAGCCTGGCCCACCGCTCACTTTGGAAACAGCTGTGCAGCATCGCTGTCCTTAGCTGGCACCCAGAGCAGCTGCATGCTGAGCTCAGGGGCATTTTTTTTTTTTTTTTGTTTGTTTGTTTGTTTTTTTTTTTTTCAGGGCAATAGCAGCTCTTCATGCAATGCTTCTCTGTGTCGGACACGCACAAGCGTTGTGGAACATCTCCCACTGCAGGCAGTCCCGTTAAAGTCCATGAGCCGTGCTGAACGGTGGGGCACTTTTCAATGGTATTAAGTGAGCAGCCGTGAACATATTACCTGGGTTGAGGATGGGATCTTTTTGATTATCGTTCTCTGTTGTAGTTTGACTTTCTAGCACTCAAAATAAAAAAAAAAATAAAAAAAAAAAAAAAAAATCACTCATAAAGTAGCGTAACAACACCTAGAGGTTTGACGTAATCCTGCTGCCCGTTGCAGCAGAAAATTCTCACTGAAGGAACATCTTCCCTGGAAGCTATTAAATTCTGTTTTTCATATCCTTTTTCTGAAATTTATTGGATGCTGTCCTGGGTATTCTTAAAAAATAAATCCAAAGGAAACAGTACTTGCAAAAAATCCTAAATTTGTTTGGTATATTCAAATTTCCAGCTAACTTTTTCCCAGTATTAAAATACCAGAGTTACATTATGAATAGTATATCATTGTGGGTTAGCCCCGGTAGGGAGGTGAATGGTGTCAAAGACCCAACAGACTGCTGGAAATGAGGAGGGTGTATTGAAAACACCACCCTGCACGTGTCCCAGTCTGAAACTGGTGCTGAGGCTGGCCAGAGGTAGGACAGCTCTTTGCACTGAGCCAGTACCTGTTTTGCATTTGCATCATTGTTTGGATGGATGAACAAAAGGAAAGCTTGCTTCTTAATGACATGTCTTGCGTTTTTATATCCTTAACAAACTGGAAGTTTAACCCCAACCATTTTCAGCAGGGTTCTTCATGTCATATGTACAGCTGAAATCTGCCTTGGAGACAGATAGATGGATAGAGTGTGTGTTTCTACATAGGTATGTATGTATATATATATGAGCATTTTGTGAACATAAATACATTCATCACTACATATATGCACACACACATATGTATACAGAAATATATATATACATGCATCTATTTATCCATAATATATGCACATATAATCATAATATATACATATTTACACACAGATATATGTGCATATTTCATATGTGGTTTATTTCATCATTAATAAGTGAGATTCCTCTTTACTGAGACTTTTTAAAAATCTTAATAATGTTCAGGTTTCAAGGGAACTACACCGGAGAATAGCCAGATGCAAACAGGACCTTAGGAGTGTACCTTTTTTTTCTTGAAAAAAATGTTCAAGCTTTAAGTAGCTTATCCCAGAGCTGATCCAAACCTCATGGGAATCAGTGAGTTTCTTCCTGTGGGCTTTGGACTGACTCCTGAAAGATGAGGTCTGTCTTTTAAAACCTGTGTCTCCTGTCCCTGGCACGGGTCGCAGCACAGGTACAGCTTCATTTACCAGAGCAAAAATGCTCTTTGTATCTATTGCTGCAGACCAAAAACACAGCCTGGAGATTAAATCAAGGTCAAATGACAGGTTAATGAACTTCAGAAGCCTGTCTCGCCTAGCTGTGTAATGAGGAGTTGTAATCAAACAAAAACTTTGGCGTTCCAGTTGCTCTAAGCTCGTCATGCAAAGGACTTAGCAACATACAGAAATTGCACTTACAAGTGAATGGTGGCTGTGCAGATCCCTCCAGCCTTGACTAACACGCTTCTGCAAGATGAGCAAACGCTGTAAGAGCAGTGAATACAGAGAAAATCCCCCACAGCACAAAGAATCCCCCTACAGGTGATGGCTTTTCAGGTACTAGCAGATAATCCCGACTGTTTTAAAGAACATAAAATATTTCTTTATCCACATACTGAAAAGTTAATATTACATTTATTTATCACTGCACCAGTGAAGGTGTCGTATAAGCCTGAGCTGTGCTCCAGCCCCCCAAATCAGCCTGAGCACAAGGCCACCAGCCAGGTCCGTAACTCCACCGCACATTGAGGGGAAATTACAGTTCCAGTGAAAGGCAGCATGATCTTCAATACCCCTCAGTACAGAAGCATTTCATATCCAATTATTATTAATTCATCAGCTGGCCCAGCAACTGCTGTGTTTGCCCTTGTGCACTGAGCCTACGTAGCCAACCCGAAGGAGAACGCGCTCTGACAAATGTGGCATGTTTGGGTTGCAAGGCCAAGGTGGGGTTTTGGGTGAATTCCCACCTGGCCTCTGCTAAGAAGGAACTGCTTTTGGTCATAAAGAGCAAGAAAGCAGAAGAACTGCAAAATAGGGTATTCATTTCACACCTTTTCCTTGCTATTTCTCAAATAACAAATCTATCAGACCTCTCTGCATTCCCCTGCTGCCATTTAGTAAAACTACTAAACTACCATTTAGGAGTTTATCTTTGTATTTTAAATGTGGTTATGTGGCTGTAGCAATGTGTAGTAGTCAGATCGCATTACCTTTCTCATGCTTGGAAAGTGGAAGGATCCAAGAATTCTTCAATAATACAACACATGAAGCACAAGCCTGGAAATAGCTGGGAGCTTTCTTTCTAGCAACCATAACGTGATGAGCACTATCGAGGTGACAGCTCAGTAAATTACATCCTTGCCAGATGAGTAGCTGGAGGACGTTTTCAGGGGACTGCCCTGTAATAACCAGTGGGTGACTTACCTTAAACAGATTCTGACTCAATAAACCTATGGAAACAATAATGAAATATGGGTGTTTCCAGGATGCTTTTGGGTCAGAACCCAGGTCTCCAGGGTGCAGGGTCAATTCCTGCAGTATCACACCTGATATTACTGCCGTCTGGGAAGATGACAGAAGCTACAGATTTCAACGATAGCTTTGTTATAGCACAGGATTTTATAAATATTTCTAGTTCTCACGGATTAAAAAGTAGTTGGGATGCTCCCATTTTTTGCCATTTGGAAGATGCTGTTGTGTGATTGTCATTCCTCCTGTCTCATGTTGCAGCTGAAGGATATTAGCAGCGAGCTGTTCAACACATGATCTCCTCCCTTAGCTTAGCTCTTCTTCCACGAAACTATTACATTCTGAAAGAAGCTCCTTCACTAACAAAAAGAAGTGCCCACTTCCAGAAAACCTGACACTAATTGGGGTGGGAAGGAAACGATAAAGAATCATCTCACATTTGCCTTCAGTGTGACTCCAAAGGATTTCCAAATGACGCACTTCTTTGCTGTGGAGGGCTTGGTCCAAGATGTACAAGTGAGGTGATGGGCTGTCTGGGAGTGGAGTATCTCTGTTGAACAGGAGCAGATATTGCTGTGCTAAAGAGACATTGATGGCCCTGGAATTACTGTTTCACTAATGTAAAAGACAAAACTGTGTCACACTTGGCTGTGCTTGTTCTAATGAAGCTGCCACACAAGCGCAGTTAATTGGATTTTTTTTTTTTTTTTTCCCTTGGAGCCTGGAAATAGCAGCTGGATGGCAACATCTGGATCATAGCAGGAGCGTGGTCTGGCTTGTGAGAAGTGAGTGGTATTTCACCATTCGGGATAGCACAGGGAGGGTGTGAAGTTTTCAAATGTCCTCACTGCTCCGGCACAAGGAGCTCACCCCTCCCTGCCCTGTGGAATGAGGAGTTCATTCCTCCTTACATTTTATTTATCTCAAGGTGGTGAGCCAACTAGCATGGTCATATGTTTTAAAGCTTGTCCCAACTCCAGTGATAGCCACCAAGACTGACATTGTAATTCTATTTTATAAAAAACACAAGGTTTTTGTTGTACTATCAGCTGATGAACTTTTGGGGTTTTCTTTACCTAAACCAGGAAATTTTGATAAGAAGCTACACCATGAATTAAGAGTTTGTATGGTCATCTTTACATTTCCTGAAAATACTAATATGTTGTTGTGAGGATTAAGTCAAGCTTGACTGTGTTTTCATTGCTATTAGTAATACGAATATTTCGCAGTATGAATTTTTGAATGATGATGAATTGAAACTGAAATGTTAAAAATGAATCCAATGGGATACAACACTTCAAATTATCCTATGTGGAAAGGTATTTGGTATATGCTACGTATATAAGTGCATGTATAAGTGTATAAATTTGCACACACGCTCTATATATTCTTTAAATTGTTAATATTTTAGTATTCTGTAAAATAAGGAGGTTTTAACTTATTATATGGTTATTTGCAAATTCAGAATCATTTCAGTTGAATGTTTAATGCATACGAGGCATTATGCACATTATAATAATTATGTAATAAGCAATTTAGAAATGCTCTCTGACCAGTGATTCCCTCTGAATAATTTTATGAGACCTTTCAGGCAGATATAGTGCACCATTTACTCCCACTGATATAGACCCTATATTCAGAGTCAGGCCATAAAACAGATGATACTAATGTATGCCAGCTATTTTTAAGAATTGAACCAATTTGCACTGAGTGCTCGATGCAGGAAAGGCAAATAAAAGTGACATTCAGGCAGGATGGTCAAAAAGTATTTGTTAAAAAACATTTTTTTTTGGCCACAGATTACCTCTTAAAAATACCATGGGGATGGAGGAGAGCAAAGAATCTGGTCTAGGTGAGTCTATCCAGGTCCATAGCTTGCTTTGTCGGCATGGAAAAACTGAGGTGGAGGATCTGCTGTGTAACATAGAAAATATTCAACTTCTATCTATGTAGATCTGAATATCTAAATCTAGGGCTCGTCAGGATACAGCCACTGGAGTTAGAACTAATTCAGATGTGTACAAGAGTTGATGCAACAGCCTTCTACTTCCCAGTACTTGTGGATTGTTCCTGTACAAGGTGTCATGGGGACAGTTCCTCTGAAAGAGGTAGTTAAAACAACCCCCTCGTATCTGTTTTTGCTATTTAGATAGAAGTCTAGGACTGAGGATTGTAATCTGATGTTTTGAATTCAGAAGAGCTGCCACCCCAAAATTACAGAACTTTGATGGCCTGTGTTATTTTCTCACGAACGTGAATGTAATGAAGAGCAACACACTGTGACTTGCAATTGTAATGTTTGCCATGAAGCCAGCAAATGGAAATTTGAGAGAATTGGGCTCTTTCTCAAACCCAACCATTTTGCTTCATTCATTTTGCTATTGCTTTCACTAATATATTTAGTTCCATTGGTTATAGTTTTTAACAGATACATGAGAAAATAGATATGATTTCTTAACAGTATTTACACTGTCAGATATATAAATGTTATCTGTAAGGACACTTTCTGTCTCCTCCGAAAAGACTGCACAACTCAGTACATTAATTTAAAATAACAGCTGCAACAGCTCTTTTCTCCTCTCTGTTGTCTCCTAATTGATCTACACAGTTCCTTGAAATATCCTGACACCTACATCTTATCCTTTGTGCTGGGACTTTTGGATTAGAACAGACAGAAAAAAAAAATCTCCGGGAGGATCTGTCATGTGAGGAAACATGGTTGGGTTTGCTGTTTAATCGTGACACTGTTATCCACCGCGTTGGGATTAATGTGCTCCACTCCCCCCCACCGTCACTTGCTGGGGAGGGGTGATGCAAATAAATAATATCTCCTTAGGAAATAACATTATAAAAATAGTTGCAAATCCTAGGAAATATAGTAACCCTCATTAAAATGGTGCTTTAGCAACTTTCAGTGAGTTCAGAAACTGCTCTTGACCCGGATGATTTTTACCATTTCTTGTGCCTTATCTCTGTGGTACAGGAAAGGCTGCACACCTGCAGCACCCCGATTTTTTTTTTTTTTTTTTTTTTTCTGCCTCTTGGTTTAAGAGAGTTTCTGGTTGTTGGCTTCAGATGGAAGCAGACCCTGAATTCTTCAAAGCCACGACTTAGGGCTGCAGAGTTGGTTATTTTTCTGTCGCCTACTGATGATTCATTCTTCTAAAAAAGGAAAGCAATCCCCGGGCCACCGACCAGAGACCCTTGGCTGGCGAGCAGTGGGAGCGCTCCCCCCTCTCCTCCTCCTGTGCCGTCTCACCCCTGTTAATGCTTCTTTCCAGCTCCCCTCACAACCCCGCTCCCCGTCCCGCCCGGCAGCGACCCGACACACCCGTTCGGCACCCGCCTCGCCTTCAGATGCACCGGGCTGGCAGAAGCCCCGACAGCCAAAGGCCAAGCCACAGCTAAATGCCTTCTGACAGCAGGGCATCAGTCAAAAGCTCTTCTGATGTTTCAAAATTATACATTGCCCTCGTACTAAATAATGAATGAAAAGAAAATAGCATTTCCTGCGCTGCATATACAAGCTCTCAATTACTACCCAATATTCCCGGATTCATTTTCCGTTGTGGCAGGCAGTGACGCTTGGGAAGAATGTTTTGTTATTTTTCATACCAGGCAGCTCTTGCTTCCTCTACAAGTTTCCATCTGATTCCTCTAATGAAATACCTCTCACAATTGAGCTAATCTCTCCCTCAGCTGCTCCTTTTCTCATTTTCCCTGCCAGCTTTTGCCTTCTGTTCAGCACTCTGTGCTGCTATCAGGCTTGAGAAAATGCTTTTATGGGTCCTACCTATTCCATCTGTAACTTTAGAATGCGAAATATTTTCATGCCACCTCTACACACTGCAATTTTAAATGGATCTAATCGGTTCTGCCCTCTTTTATAACTAAAAACATTTTCAAATGAAAATTGAGATGTCCCATCCTTCAGTGATAGCCTCATCTCTCACTCTCTTCCCATATAATGTTTCAAGCAATAAAAAAAAAAAAAAAAGTTTGCCTGACTTTGAGAACTTACCCGCATCACAAAAGCCTTTTCCAAGAGTTTTAATTGAAGCTAAACATCTATTTAGGTTACAATGTCCTATCTTTAACTTGAATAGAATAATTCCTTTTCTTGTATTTAACCTTTGATCAGCTACCTACCTTTGAACTCTTGGATAACTACCTCCGTCTTGTTATCCTTGTCCCATTTTTCCTGTAATTGTTGCATAACTGCACCCTATAAATCAAAATAGAATTCTTTTAGGTGAATAAATTTTTTTCACAGGGACGGTTTCAGTTAGTTTGGCCTTTTGTTTTTGAATATAACCACTATAGAGATCTGAGGTATAATACTCTAGGATGTTTGTACAGTTTTAAATTAAAATCAGTGTTGGGAGGAAAAAAAAAAAAAAAAAAAAAAAAAAATTTATTTAGCCTGAATTTGATACTGATGTCTGAAAAGTCAACTTTTCTATGTTGGTGTTTGCCCAGCCTACTCCATGGTCACGTACCGGAGTCACCGCCCTGCCCCACTCCCCCCTCGCCCCCGGAGATCGGCCACAACGGGGCCGTGACCCCGCTGGGGCGGGGGGCTGAGCTGGGAAAGAGGGATTGCTCTCTCCGGGTGAGAGGATGGAGTAAGCCCGTGCGTGTAGGTTACTCCCCCAGGGGACAGGAGCCCTTAAGGATGCTCCACTTGCCTGCTAGGATTCGGAAGCCTAAATCTAAAATAAATGAGCAAAAATGACTAAAAAGAAAACGATGCCATACTGTTTAAGTCAATTGGCACTTTTTCCCCAAATTACACCTGCTTATGTCTCTCTTTTTTTGCCTCCCTCTGATCGTGCAGGCAGTCCCTGGTGACGCAGGAGGGAAGCCAGCAGCAAGCGGGTTGTTTTGGGTGGCATCAGCCTTTCTGTACAAAGCTGGAGCAAGCATCTCCACAAATGACGGGATGACTGCTGTTGCAGAGAGGGGGAAAAGCAGCTCTTAAGTTGCTCATACAGAACAGAACAATGCAACACACAACTCGCTTTGTCGCTTAGTCACCTGACTTTCGATGTAGGTACCAACCCAAAACTACCTATGTTGAGCACTTATAGATAGCTCGAGTTAACAAATTTTAAATATTAAATTTCAGAATATACATATACTTGCAAATATATCATCAAATCCTCCCAAGTTAATAGTATCACTCAAAAGAACATGTGGTTACACAAATAATTTTTTTTTTTTTTAAGTTAACAGTAAAAAATTAACATGTTAAAAATCATGGCATGGTGGTCTGAATTTTTCTGATTTTATTCTTTTCATATCAACAATGCATGGCTTAGAATGTTCTAAACTATGAATTACCCTGTTCTAAGTTAAATGTTACCCTGTTCTTTCATTAAATGATTTCTTGCTTCAGGATACATGTAGGTAACAATCTTATTTATTAATACATGTCTTCAAATTAATTCAGAACAGAGAATTGAATTTCTGTATTCATAATACATGGACTAGTAGAGAGTTACCAATCCCCTTTTCCCCAAATAGTTTCAAACTATACAGATCTAAGTGATTTATAATTCATGTGGCACTTGCAGACTTGGCGCATATACAAAGGTGCTTTGGTTTTTTTCTTTTTTCTTTTGAAATATCCTTTTTTATCACACATTCCACTCCATTTCTTTCACTATCATATCCCAAATAAAGAGTAAATCTTTTCTTATGTAGCATGTACAGAAAAATGAATAAAAAGCTGATTATAAAATTATTCATGAATCCTACTGCATTGGGAGTGGTCTCTCAGAAAATCAGAGAGCGGAGTCCCATGTAAGGGCAAAGTTCCTGGAAGGATGAAATGATATGGAATGAAACTTCTGACTAGAGTCTCAGTACATGGTGTATTTTGACACTGAATTTTCAGAAGGTAAACTGAATATAGATACCACCATTCCCTCTGTGCATATCTTCCTTTTCCCCCGCTTACGTGAATGTGTATCAGACTCTGAAACACTCCCAAGGACAATTAATTCCATTTGCATTTCTTCGTTAATGCAGCATTAACACAGCTTGTGCCAAAGTTTCCAGACTTTGAAATTAGAACATAGTGAAGATGTTCTGCTACTTAAATAATCCAGTAGTCTCATTCGTTTTGAGAAATATTTCTCCATAGATTAACCTATTTTTCCCTCAGTTGAGTGGCAGGTTCACAAGGAAACCGTAACATTAATGAACGATGGTGAAGGAGCGGCATTAGGGTGAGGTTATTTGCCACCAAGGAAAGCTGAGTTGGTTCCTCACTGTCAGGCTTCCTGAGGATGCTCAGATCCTTGCAGGTTATTTTGATCTCAGCGTGTTCTGCATGGCAGCACCTAGCAAATAAAGCAAAAAAAAAATAAAAATAATAAAAATTTTAAGAAAATAATATGAAATTAAATTATTTCTGAAACTAAAGGACATTACCAAAATGATCATAAAGAAGGATCATCTTATTGAAACTAAAAATACATGATAAATAATTCTGCTGAGAGGGTGAGGCGAGACGTGGGAGAGTCTGGGACTGAAAAGTTCAGTTAAATCATTTTTCTGAGCATCTTTTTGCTGGTTCTATTGTACATTAAAAACACAAGAGCTTGCTAATTCACACATCTCATTTCACTAGGGCAACACCTCTGTGCTCAGGCAATATTTTGCAGTGTGCTTTAAATATGAATCAAGTGGACTAATTATAACTAACCGTGCTCAAGTACGGTAGAACTGGGTGACATTTCAGTCAGAAAAGCCTGACTATACAATGGAAGGCAGTAAAAAGTGCATGAGAGTGTGAGGAATGTTGATTTGCAGTTATAAAAATATCCATAGTTAAAATATTTTACCTGACCAGTGATTTTTTATATCTGCAGAGAAGCTTGTAAACATGATTTAGCCAGGCTCATTTTAAACAAAAGTTATGTGCAAAGGTGAACCCAGGCTGCGAGTCCCTGTATATTATTTTATAACAGAGAGCTTGAAGAATACAGCAGATTTATTTATTTATTTATTTATTTTATTATTCTCTAAGATGAAAAACAGGCTACTTAAGGCTTTTTTTCCCTGACCTGGATGAATGCCACAGGACAAGGACAGGACGGGCACGTTGAGGCCCCTGCTGTGTGCCACCAGGACAGGGGCACTTGGCCAGTGTTTCGTGTGGATCCTCTGCCCACGGATAACTACCTCACCCCAAAACAAACCGCAGCACCGCGACATTCAACACCTACACTGAAATCATTTATAGCACTGGATATTATGTCCATGAAAGAAATCAAACATTTGCGTAGTCCAAACTAATGAGTCAATCTAAGTCTCAGTGCATTTTATTTTGATTTGATGGTTCCATTAAAAAAATAATTTACAAATAATTTAAAAATATTATGCATATATACACATGCACACACATGTATCCACACTGATATACAAATATATCAGTATTATTACTCCTCACAAGTATTACACAACTACGCTGACATGACATTATACACCTGTTGCCATGATAAATGACTGAACATCGTAGAAATTTTTTTCTTTTCCTTCCCTGTCCTGGCAGAGGTGGAAGCAGAGCCCCGGAGCACGGCACTGCTCTGGACTGGTGCTGCAAAGAGGACTTCAGAACAGTTGGTGGGAAAAGGCATCAAACATGCACCAAGAGTGACTCCCCAAAGCCTCAGTAAGTTAAATTTCCCTGGTGTTAATATATAATATTGATATAGGCAGCTAAATGCATGTCTGTTACAGGATCGATATAACTGCATTTTCCCAGCACCTTTTGGACTTGTATTTCCTTCCTAGGGTGTGAGGCAAGAAGGACTTCATTGAAATCTCTGGAATTACACTGAAAAAAGCCTACTAGGAGGAGATGCCAGGGTCTTTACCAGCACTGGACTAATCGGACTGCTCCTGACAGTCTGTTGTTTCTCACCTGATTAGGGACAACATTTATCAGACCAGCATTCCTCTTACTGGATGTAGCTTATGTCCTGTTTTGCTGACTTCCAGCAAGCTTAAATTTTTGATATTTCTTCAGATATTTTTATGCTTTTATGACTTTCAAAAAATTAATATTGCCATCAGCCTGTGCAGGCTTTCTCTGGCAGTGCCGCATGCGTGACCAGAGTTGTTATTTAAATACTCTCTCTGTTCCTAGAAAGGAGAACCATTCATTAATATCTATGAGAAGAATTTTGGGTCAGGCTTTTTGCCTCTCATAATGCATTTTAATGCATTCCTTATTGAGTCTTCTATTACAGTTCTGGAGAGATAATTCATGCTTTCCTTCTATTCAATATTTCCTTGCAAGAGAAGAACAAAAGCTGGAATTCTCTACCTACTGCTAGATAATTCCTATGAGATTTTTTTTTTATTTATTACTAATAGATGTTAGATAGGGAATATGATTTCCACCGTACCATAAAGCATATCTATGAGAATATAGATAAATATATGGGTCAAAAAGGAAATTATTTTTTCCTTAAATAAAAGGGGAGAAAATCCAAAAGAAACTTTTTTTTTTAATGACTACTCATTGAAATGTCAAACTTTGAGGCTATATATTTCCAACATAGATTGATTCAAAGTTCTTTTACATATTGGGTAATGAATCATAATATTCTTTTTGTTGTTGTTGTCATGTAGAAACAACACTCCTGAGAGGAAATATTTTCAGCTGCCAGAAATGTGGCTTTTGCATTCATGTATAGCATATACCTATATAGAAAGTGTCTATGATGATAAATATTTACACACAGAGACGTTCATCTACATATTCTGCAGAACTGATTATGTCAACAGGAAAATACTTAGTTACTTGACAAAAGATACCATTTTTCTCTTTTTTAATATATAATACATATAATAAAAAATACAACATATTGTAATGCTCTTTCCAGCATCTATGAAGAATACTATTTTCATACTATAGTCACTATGTAAAAAACTAACATGTTTAGAGATTGTACATATTTGTTTTTATGGATATTTATGCCTAGAAAACCCGCAGCTATCTATATGCCTTGTATTCACATACATATCTTTCCAGCTCTCTGTTCAGCTGTGTAGATGTTAGGATATAGGCCATGTGCTTCCTTCATTTTTTTGATAGAATTTTAAAACATCGTGAAATTTAATAAATCAGTACATCTGTTGTAGCAAGGCTTAAAATACTACATTCTTACTAACAAGATGACAAAATAAATACTTAATTTCCTATATCCTGATATTTATAATTTTTTAGACATTTTTGAATTTTTAGAATAAAATTTGAAAAAAAAACACAACACCTTCCATTTGTTTCACTATTGTGTAAAAGTAAAAAGTAGCAGCTACGTATTTATTGCAAAATGTGTATGAGAATATCATCACCGTGATTAGGTGCTCACCAGAGATAGTGTTGGGTATGTGCTGTAACTGAAAATACAGTTTTGCTGCAGCGAATCCGCAGCAGTTCTCAAGCACACTGCAGCCAAACAGCAGAGAGAACTGCTGTACATGGTGAGAAACTTTAATCCCCTAGTCCCTTTACTGCAAGTATAATGCTCGTATTCTTATTTACTTTATAGGTACCTTATAAATATTTAATTTTAACAAGACCAATGGAATAAAATGAGCTTTTAGTACAAGGTGACCGAGTGGTTATTTGGTTTAAATTCCAGGTGCAATTAAATCTTTTATTGCCATCCTACTGGAAGAGCACAGACACAATGAAATGTGTGGGATGAGGAGGTTCAGGCCAGGCGGAGTCTTCTGAAATCCCGGGGGGGACCCTACATCCCTACGTGCTCCCGGCTCCTGGGAGGAATGTGGCTGGGAAACCGCATCCCTGAGGCCGCGAGAAGGCGAGCAGCACTGCCCTGCACCCCAACAGCTGCAAACAGGGGGAAAAAAGTGTTTGCATGTAGAAAAATAGGGAAATCAGGAAAACTTTTTTTTTTTTTTTTTTTTTTTTTTTAATTCCAAGTCACATATTTTAACAATAGGTAAAAAAACCCCACATTATTGTTGAAACCAAAGAATTTCAACTTCCCAGTCATCTTTTTTTATTGTCAGCTTCAGAAGATTCCAAAGCCTAACAAGATAACTTCAAACACATTTGGTTTAAATGTACACTAGATAATGAAAGAACATCTTTTAAGAATATTTTCAGACACATAAAAACCCCCAGCAAGCTTAGATGGCTGACATTTTGACAAATGATGTACCAAAAAAGATCTGGACATGGAAATAAAGATGGTGGGGAGAGTGACACTTTCTGTCCCACTAATTGACAACTTAGGAAACAAAAACATGAAAAGAAACACATTACGGTATTACTTTAGTGAATACAGTCTGTCAGCAAATGCAGCCTGTTTATTAATTTGAAAAAAAAGCATTCATTTTGATCTCAGGCGGGGTACAGAGATGGGTTCTAGAAGCAGAAGAAATTTACCTGCAAGGGCGTGCAGCACAATGTTCTCAGAGAAACAACAACAGCATGTTTGAAGGCCCATTAGACAGCAGTGAGAGATTCTGAAAAGCCAGTAATTTAAATATTTTTAGTGCTCCATGGCTTCTTTCTTATTTAACAGCTTAGCAGAACTGCATATATTACAGACGAGTTGGAAATAACTTCAAGATGGGAAGTTAAGAGAGTAATATGTTAAAGGCCACTCGAATAACTGGATTCAGGGCAGTATAATTCAGAACAGAAACCAACTTCAAGAGCCGTGTTTGGAGAAAAATCCAGAAATCTGGCTCCTGATGTCACATATTTCAGACCCAACCAAGTTACATGGAACTATTTCCTTGTCTGACCACCCAAGCAGTCCTGTGGAGATGTGGAGCTGGGAATCTTCTAAATCATGCCCTAAAATTACCATCGAGCATCAGAAGGAAATGGAATTTCTGTTCACTTTAGGTGCAAGTGTACCCCAAACCACCAAACCGCATGTATTTTGAATGTTACTAGCCCCTGCCAACGCATTCATTGCTAACACTTTTAACGTAAGAAGATCTACCATCTCTGAAAGTCCTCCCACTGCACCCATTTTTAAAGGAGTTAAGGAAAATGGAAAAGAATGTAATAAATGTGACATCCTGGAATTTATTAATGAAACAAATAAAGTATAACTACAAGGCAAAAATGGGAAGAAGCAAAAGAATAAAATAAGATTGCTTTAAAAATTGCAGAGAAGAAAAGATGACAATTTAACTTCAAGAATGGCCGAACAACTTTATGATCACCCTCCCACCCTGAAGCTAAATATGCAGATTTCATGACATTCAGCATCAGATCAAATTCACTCCTAAATTCAATTGCATTAAGCACCTGGTTTTCAGACCCCGACCACAGTGGTCTATGGTGCAAATATAGGGAAAGGAGTCAGAGGGATAAGACTTTCTATGAAAATGGTTTCCCACTCCACATTTCTCTCTTACAGTTCTAGAAACCTCATTAAATGTGAAATAAAATGTCAAAATGTTAAAAAAAAAAATTGCATGTATTATTTATTTCTCACATAGTTGATTGCATCTTCATAAAAATGTGTGGAAAGGGTAAACAAAATTTCCATGCAAATATCCTTTTCCATTTTTGCAGGTACCACTAAAAATGGCAATGGTGAAACATCGGCATTACTGATGTCAGAGAATCTTTCTAGTGACTGGGTCCAGGATCTTTACTCAAGTTAAATGTCTCTGTTTCCATAACACGTTTTTATTTTCAGGAAGAGAAAACCACTGGAAGACAGTAATAATTCTATTAAAATAAGATTTTTAAGATAAAGAAACTATATATAAAATTTTAACTGTATTTAAGAAGGAATTGTACCACTGATATTAGTTTGAGAGCTGAGCTATACTGGCAAGGATTTTACCGCTAACACTTAGAGAAGTAAATAGAAAAATTACTTTTTATCTTTATTTGTCTATAATTGTGCTCAGACGAACAAAAGCCCCAGGGTTATAAGCATTTTTTGCATTGCCTATAATGTCCTCAGTGGATAATCTTCTGCTGTTGAACTGCAGATTTTCAGTATCTATTAGTTTTTAAGCAGACTTTTGTCTGATTTTGCGAAAGAATGGGCAAAACCTGAACTGTCAGTTGTTCATTTCTGTACCATGATATTACAACTAGAATGTTAACAAATATAATTTAAACTTTTTTTTTCTTGTTTAGATTGTACTAAAATAGCACCGAAATTCAGGAGCACCTGTTTTATTTATGGACTGGTGAACACCTTCCATTTTCTTCAGCAATTACCTTCACCATGATACTACAGCATCCAATACATCTTAAAAAGAAAAATCTTCTCTTGACTTTCATGTGTGTTTACACAAGTTAATGGCGATATGCTCACCAAACAAAGCATCAAAGTACAAATTGCTGCTTAAATACAGAGAAGCCTTTGATTAGAGAGAAGTCCATGCAAGAGGACAATTTCCTTCTCTCTCTTGTGGGAGTTTTCCACTTTTAGTTTAATGGTGTTTTCAACTGGAAAAGGAGGAGGAAAAAAATCATTCCACTGCTGTCCCTTAATAACTGCCGAGCACTGGCTAAGCAGTAGGCTGCCTTGAGATACTCTAGCCCTTTCTCACTTTTCCAAATAACTTCTACAGAGTTAATAAATAACTACAAACGTCAGTGACCACTAAAAATAGGAAAGAAAAAAGCCACACACAAGCCCACCAAACAATAACAAACCCCAACAGGTTTCACGTATTATTGAAGAACAGCTTCAAGTCCCCTACGTACACGAGTGAGGACCTGAGCTCAGCCCTCATAGCAAAATCCATCACACAGCCTGGTTGTCCTCAGGCATTTCTAATATGTGCAGGTAGATATTGATAAAACATCATGGGGAGTGATGAAGACCCTCCGCCAATTCCCCATAACTCCTGCAGAAAGGCTTCCTGGTCCATCACTGGTATGAAGAGTTAAGCAGTTCTCCTGGCCTGTTGGTGAGGAGCAAGTCAGCAGCCGAGCCGTGCAAGTGGGCTAGAAAATCAGTGGACAAGTTAGTAATATAAATCTAAAATTGAGCTCACAAAAAAGCTGAACTTGCAGTTTGAAAAAGCATCACAAAAAGAAATGCAGGACTTGGAGCACACATCTACTTACAGGGACACTGGGTTATGTGATCAAGAGATCTGCGCAGGTTTATTATGCTGACTCGTTGGTTTTGGTAGTAACAAACCCTACTGCTTTTCTTCTAAATATGGTAATTTTTATTTTCTCACTATTGTGAAATCATCAAGTATTTGATACGTTTGCTACAGAATTCTTTAATCTTTCCACCATTATAGCTTCCAAAAGTTTTTGTCTTCCATAAATGACACGAAGTTTGAAAAATATTGGGTATTTTATCAACCCTCTTCTAACGCATTCGCTATGCAATCATGAAACAGCTTTCAGTTTTATATGCTACACTAGAAATTTTGGCTAAAATCAGATTAAAAGAAATTTAAGATTAAAGGCAGCTTCCTGCTAGCTATTCTTAAATAATAAAGACAAAATACATGGAAGAGTTGACCCTACATAGATACTAAATCTGAGAAAAAAAATAACTTTTTTTACAAGTAAATTTGAATTTTTATGCAAACTACAGACCTTATAGGTACAAAACCTGTCACCAGGCTGCTTCATGAGGACAATTTTGTGTTCCTGCTCTGCTGCCTGACTTGCTTTTGCCACGAAATCATCAGATCAGTTTGGAAATCAAGAGTTTTTGCTGATGGCTGAAAAAATTCTCCTGGAGAAAGGCTCAATGTTTATCAGTCCGAGTGGGGTAAATCTACAAGAGAAAAGCTATTTTCTGAGCAGGAAAGCTGCGCAAGTTGTGATATTACTCCATCGATGGCAATAGGGACTTTTCCTCCCAGCCTCTCGCCACTGAGCAGTGACATGTTTGCACGGACCTGCATACAGACCTTTCTGAATCAGGTTGTATTTTCTGCTCTAACCTTTTGCATTTTCACCCTTCAGACTTTTTAATGAGGTAGATTTGTACAACTTTATATTACAAGTAAATGTCCTTGTGCTCTTCTAGTTGTTTTTCTTGACCCTAACAGTAATTCCTTGTCTATCTGTATCAAGAGGGCTCTTAAAAATTGTGCCTTTTACAAGCAAGAACACTGGTCTGGTGTTTTTGGTTTTTTTTTTTTTTTTTTCACATTTTTATTTCTCTTTATGATAAATCCAATCCTCCATGAAGTTATCACTACTGAAGAAAATAACAGAAAACAAAATGCACTGATGGAAACTTTAGTGCTAAGTTTCAAGCTACAACCAACCCTTATGGCTACATTAGAAATGCTATGAAACGTACCTTGCTTATGGGAAAGCTGACACATTCTTTTTGTGCCTGTATTCTCTCTAGACCACAGCTGCACTGAGTAATTTTGATGATTTTGCCATAAGAGTTATAACAAACTTCAAGGAAAAGGCCACCAGATCATATATTTTGCATCCAAAAATTATGTATGGAGTGTTCAAGTTTGCCATGTACATTAATTGCTACAGTGATCACACAATTAAATAAATTATTAAAGATGAAGACAATTACATAACAAGTTCTGGGCATTTCCTTTGCAGGCTCAGCTATTACGCATTATATTTTATTTTGCAGAGAATTTTTTTTGGTCTACTGCGGAAATATTATGATCAAATATTAATAGTTTTTCCCTATTCATAGTCATAATGTGATAAGTGTTTGACTCTTTTCCATCATTCTAAGAAAATATTCTGAAAGAAAAGAATTATGAATTGTCTTAGATGATAAAGCAATATTACACTAGCAGTCAAAAACTAAGTTCCATTTCTGAAAAGCACAATAGAGAGCAAGTCTATATGACTGATGGAAGAAATGTTAGGGCTCTCAATGTATAAATGCAATTTGTCAGTCTTTTTTTTTTTTTTTTTTTTTTTTTTTTTTTTTAATACCAGAACACTTCAGATATTCTTCTAGTTTCTTCAAACAATTCAAAACCCACTTGAACTTCTGTGGGATGCAATTAACAATAATGAAAGCTAACTTCAGTTTTGAGTACATTGTTTTTAAATGCCACCCACAGAAGTTCAGGTAGATCTTTATTACTTTAGGTGAAGAAAAACATCTCTTTCAAAAGGAAGATGGACAGAATCTATCATACACCAAAAACTTCTGTTTGTCTTCATTGAAAATTTAAAAACTTGCTCTCATAACAGAAGTCATGGTTGACTTTGAGAAGGTGAACACAACAGGTAGAGACTCATTTCACTTACAAAGACTAACCATAACATGGATAAGAAGGAACTCAACCTCCGGGTTCACCTCAAATTGAGGATATCTATCTACACCACATCTAGATTTCATGGCTGCTTTTCTTTTTCACTTGGATTCATCTAAAGACAACCAATGGAATGAAGTTTTCTTTTGCAGAGTGAAGTTTAAACAGATCTAATGTCTCATAAATGTGTATTTCTTTTTGAAATTCCTTTAATCAAAAGCTGCCTACAGAAAAAAAAAAAAAAAAAAGAGACTGTCAAAATGAAGACATTATTTCTATAATATTTTAGATCAAATTCATGAATCAGTAAGTGTGACTATTGTTGCTATTATGCTTCTACAGCATTTCATAAAAAGTTGATGTCTAGAAAAAATATGAAGATTTATTGATAACGAAGATGCGGTGTAACACATTTAAAGCTCTTGCCAACTACAAAAATAATAAAATTTGAAGAAGATAATACAACAAACTTAATGGTTCGCTTTTCATCTTAGACAGATAATGAAGCAATGAGATACAATATATCCAGCGGTTAATACACTTAGTACTACATAAATAACAGGTTACTGCGGTATTATTTAGTATGCTATTAAAGCTAACAGATGACCAAATTACACTCTTTCACTCACACCGTTGGATCCACTGGGTGACATTCTCCCACTGAAGCTAGTGGAGTTACTCCCATTAATAAGACAACCGCAAACTTTAGACGACGAGGTGGAGACAAACGGTCGTCTTAACGGCGGCAGTCAAGGCTGAGGCTGAAATTAAACAATCTTGTACCTAAACACTCTCTTCCCGTTCACACTAAGAAAATCCTCTTGACATAATTTAATTACACCTAAGAGGACATTATACCACAGCATAAGCAAGAAATTCTGAGAACACTGTCATAGCTGATGACATTATCTGAGTCACTTTTGATGGGATTAATGTTGTTTAAGTAAGCTGAAGAGAATTTCACTGCACAAGATAGAACAGCAACAGAACAACAGGTCCAGAGGGTGAACAATGCTGTTATAGGCAAAGGTGGATAATTATGAAATGTAATTACACTTTGAGTTTCTCAGGGAAAAGAGCAAGACTTGATAAACATTCTAGCACATTCTTGCTGTTAGGAAAAAAGGACATTTCAAGGAAATTAAAAACATAAGGCAGCAGTTTCTGCAGCAAGAATTTGAAATGCTGAATCCTGGGAATAGACAGGTCATTTAAATATAGAAAGATTATTATTTCATGTAACCTATAGCTGTACAAAAAAAAAAAAAGCAAGCAAGATGTAACATGCATATCAAAAATATATGTACATACGCGCGTATGATGAGAATTTTATAATCTAGTCATTGGCTAAACCTAACATGGAGACCCCTCTCTTTGCTGGTGGCTTTTCTTCTCCACCTCACTCAGGCAGTCCCACCGCTTCTCCAGCAGCAGTAGGTATGGAGACGATCTAGCCTGGATGGAATTTCCTAAAGTTTGCATAATATTCTGTACAAAATTATGTGAAAAAGCTCATCAGAGAAAGGAATAGAGGTAAGGAATCCCATTTATTCTATTTCACTGTACCTTTACTCTAAAGCGTGTGACATTGAGTAGTTCACACTGACATTGTCCAACACAGGCTGAAATGGATTTAACATGTCTTTTCTATTAGAAATTGTGAAAGAGTATAATAGGATGACAGTGGCTATGATGGCCAAAATAACCAAACACACATTACTGGATAAAGCAACAAAGCTTTTGTTCACTCCTTACCATTTGTTGTGAATTAAAATTTTGCACATAGAAAATCATATATAAAATTAATGATCTGCATTTCTGCATGCATGAAAAGTGGGATGTGCTTTGCTGAGGACCTTGAAAGTACAAAGAAGTTGTGAACATATATATTTAAATGGAAATATTTGTAAATAACTCTACTATTTGGGTAACATAGTTGGATTCCAAGAAATTTGATTCGTCAAAATTGTTGCAAGACATGGCCTCAGCTGAACTAAAATTTTGCTATTTGGTGTCGCTTGTACAAAACTGTCACTCTACCTTATGTTTATCCAATTTAGGACAGGTATTATAGGGCCAGAAATGCATGATGGCTGCAGAAACAGATGTGCTACAAATGGGAAAAGCTGTAGATGCTTTAACTGGGGTTCCTTGCCTTTTATCAGTTCAAATCAAGATTTGTGTGTGTATTTCTGCATGGTTTTGGCTATTTTGATGAATCTATTTTTTCAAATCATTTTGCATATTTTGAAAAGAAATCCAGCAGATCAAAATCTTCTAATACAATCAGTGACAGATTAAAAATATGTTTTATAAGGTTAAGAGAGAGTGACCAGAAGATACATCTGAGTGTGTATTTTTGTCATTTGGTGTCCCCCTTAACAATAAAACCCCGTAAATTGTCAAAATGTCAAAGTGTGTTGACTTCACAACAAGCAAGAAAAGGAAAAACCTTATGAAATAGCACAAGAATAGAAATGTTATAAGAGAAAATAAAACTTTGGCTTAGTGTTACTATTTTTCAACATTTACACAGGTGAAGTATCTAAAAATAAAAATGTCTGCCTTTTATACTAAATTAGTTTCAGCCAGAGTATGTTGTCAGATACATGAATTATATAAAAACAAAAGAAAAAGGGTATTAAAAATAGAAGTAAACAAATAAATCAAAAAATAGAAAGCAAGCAAATATCTTGCTTTGAAATAAGAGATTTGCTTTCATATGCATAAATACAAATGATTCTTCTATCATGACATATGTATCTTTAATTAGAGGTGTATGTACAGGTTTTTCCAAAAACTACAGAAGATCTATCAATATAGTTCACAATATATATTTGAGTAGTCACGCTGCACAGAACTACTGTGTGCAGCAATTTATTTTGCAGAAAAATGTGGAGGTTTGTTTGCAGCAATATATTTATAAATGTTGTTTTTAAAAACAAATAAAAAAAATTAAAACCCAATCAATTCTGCACTAAGTATTGCTTAAAGAGACCATCTAAAATGAGTACATTCACTATTTGATAATTTTTTTTTTCCATAAACTTATTTCTGTATCTACCTAAAATAATTTTGAAACTTATTTGATTTAGAGCAGCATCTAAGTGGAAGAAACTTTTACCATCCTGGTAGACTTGTATCTTCTGGTACACTCATATCCTCATTATCCATGAAGCTAGTTGGTTCTTTTGACCTGGGAAAACTCGTGCACGTATTGCACAGCTTGGCACCAATCTCCCAGAGGGACTGGCAGAAGGATAGGGAGAAAAAGACACACAGAAAAAAGGAAGGACAGACGGACAAAAGCATTGCTACATGTCTTGATTTAAGAACTTGGTCCTTTCAGAAAAGAGGTCACAACCAGCAGACTCGCAGAGTACTGCAGAACACACGGAGATGTAACATCTTTAATTTCAGCTACAGTGCAATTTTAGAGGATACAGAAAAAAAAAAATGAAAAAAAAAAAAAAAAAAAAAAAAAAGGAAAAGAAAGGAAACCAAGCACCCTGGATTACATAGAGCTCCCTTGATTTCCAACTGATAAGGTTAAAAGCACTGGCTGATTAAGTCAGTGGGGAAACCACAGGAGGAGAAAAGCCATACGTTTGACCTAATTATTTTCCTTGTTTTCCTGCCTTCCTGACACATTTCTTCAGGTAAAACTGGACATCTCAAACTGCACATCCACTGACTTCTTTAAAAACTCAGGATTAAATCTAATGATCATTTAGTGATCAGTGACTAATATAACTATGAACATATGAGGTATTTCAATATAAAATCACAAAGTATTGCCATCAGAGCTCAGTGGGTGGCTTTGCAAGAAATTAAACAAAATCAGGTAAGAAAGGAAATCACTCGCAGTGAGAAGAAAATATTTGGGCACAAAATATGATGGAAAAATAATTTTTTGGAAGTACTGTATCAGAAATTCAACAGTTTGCTTGTATTAATTAAAAAGTAATGTAAAAATGGAATTACTTTCCACACTGATGTTGGGAATGAATAATATTTTTTGGGCATTCAGAAATTTTCAGGATTTTATTTGCCTATTGAGATGTGTCTGAATTACTTCTGAGGTAAAGGAAACAGAAATAGTAGCAAACCAGTTCACTAGCAGTGAATGTGAAGATTTAGTGGTTCAGACAACTATTAAAAGGTCTGATCATTTAACAGCAATATGCATGGTCTTATAAACTTATGTGCCATTCTGTCTGTGCTAGATGGTATTCTTCATGCTACTAACGATGGACAAAGTGTTAGTCTAAGAAAGTATTTGTGGAAAAATGCAGATTCAGGTCAACAGAACTATTTATATCTCATCTAAAGAAAAAAGTTTTAGTAGACATCAAAGTGTTATATTTTGTTTCAACATTTCAAAGCAGAATTGTTTCTATTTTTTACCTTCAATATTTCATTTCAAATTACTTCTTTTTTAAAAGAGTAAAACATAAAGACATTTTTAAGATTTTTGTTTTGTTAGAGAAGATAATGAAAATAGTTTAGACTAACATAAAACAAGCCACTAGCTCTCTGAGGTGGTTTTGGCTCACCTAGCAAAAGAAGTATCAGTTAACCATATCATTTAATATCTTCACAATTCAACTGAAATAAGAAACTATGAGAAATTATATCCCATCACTTGATAAAAAACCCCACAATTGAATAAAGGTCATATCCTATTATAATGTGTGTATATGTCCATTCCTCAAAGTATACTTTTAATAAAGTTTCATTTGGTACCAAACAACTCAAGTGAGCAGGACTCAATGCAAACAGCAGCCTGCTGGTATATTCTGAAAGTTCAGAGCTTCTGGTGTTCTTGTGTGTGTGCGCAATTGCATGTGGTGCTTGTCCAATGTGTATTTCTTATTACGCATGTGTATTATAATTATATAGATATATCTTTACATATATATCTTTACATATAATTCATACAAACCTTTTTATATAAGGACACTGAAGTATTGAGAGTGAATATGCATTTTTTAAGCTTCTGCTTCCTTGTCTGGCTTAGTCACAGAAAAGTAGCTAGCATAGTTTAAGAGCTAAAATGTTGTCTGTGTGAGTTTTTTTTTTTTTGTTTTTGTTTTTTTTTTTTTTTTTTTTGTTTGGTTGTTTTTTTTTTTTTTATTTTATTTAATTTCCTTTGTAAGACTGTGTGACCTATTTGCTAAGGAAAGATCTTACCTGTTTGTTGGGAAGGAGTCTGCCTGCTTGTCTGACTCGAACAAAGCCATCAGCTTGATCATAGGAGATGCAGCTGTTTTCCCGAGCTAGACAGCACACAAGAAACGCTATGTCACATCATTTCTAAATATTTACTTTAGATGTACAAAACCCATCATTCTTTATTTCTAAGCCACACACCACAAACCAAATGTATCAGATTTTAGCATTATTCTTTTTCACACAAGAGAAACAAACTATTCAATCAGTCATCTTCCTTAAGAGAATTTTTCAAGCAACGTTATAAGAATTTGTAGGGTAGTACTAACAACTTTTTTTTTTTTTTTTTTTCCCATCCTGATCACAATTTCGGCATGCAGAGTTTTGAAGAGTTCACAAACCCTTTAAAAGACTGGGACAAAACCTGGAAGAAGATGTTGCTTCGCCTGCACTCTAGCTAGCGATCAGAAGAGAAACTACTTGAGAAAAACCTCTGGTTTCAACAGCTGTTTTTAAATTCGAACAAACATATCATCAGCCAGATTCATCCTCATGGCTTCTGCCTACTGATAGATATAATCCCAAGCCACCTCTCCAAACCTCAAAAAGTTAGTTCATTAGCATATTTATTCTTTGAAAAAAGTCTGAGAACAAAACCACACACAAAGGATGCTCTTGTGTTTGCAGAGCTAGGTTGGGAACTAAGAGCAACTTTTTGTAACAAACTCTCCTTTTAATGGGCCACCAATCAAACAGTAATAAAAAGGCATTCCTGCTTCTCATTGGTAGAGGAATTAAGGAGTGAGAACTCAATTCTAAGAAAAAAAAAAAAAACACAACAACAAACCTCATAAAGGATAAATAGATTAATATCTTCCCCAAAATCTAGGAAACAGAAAACAATTTCCAGAGTGGTATGATTACTTTAAAAACACAAAATTAAATAAAACCAAAATTCCCAGCAGAGTGCATTAGAAAAGAAAAATTAAGTAACAGACTTTCCTTCAATTCCATAAAATTAAGCCTAATATGTGAATTCGACCTTAAAAAAAATAATTGGGTCTTAACAATAGGTCAAAGCCTGAAACCATAATTCAGACATTTGTTCGGAGAGTTCCTTAAAGCTCATTGGAAAAAGCAGCACTTCAACAAAAAAAATAGAAAAAAGGACTAAAACTGAAGGTCTCAATCGTATTTACATCGAGAACAGGAAACCAGACCAACAAGAGAGCTCCCTGGGAAGGACGTGTTTCCATAGAGCTACTAACTTCTCAAGGCAACACAATAAATCCTGTAACAGGTCATAATTGGATTTCCATAGCAGAATCTCCACATTCTGATATTATTCTGATTCAATTTCTCAAGACACTGGGACATATTTCTCTGAGGGTCTCACAAAGACCATTTTTCTTAACTGCTGTGGGACTCCAGCAGACAGAAGAGTGCTGGGTAACAGATGGCATGCTTACTGCTTTGTAATATCACAAGAACGCTTGCTATGGTTTTGTTTTCCAATTTGTTTAACTTTACAGATCTGTGGATATGCAAAATTAAATAAAACCTTCTCTTCCCTCTGTCTAATACATAGTTAAGATTTATGTTCTAAATAGCCGCTCAAAATGTTCAAGGACTCCATTACAGGAGCAACTGCTCAAACATACAACGAATGACAGTCTTTGTTCCAAGTAGTTCGTAATCTGAACAGTAGAAAAAAAGATTAAATACTGGAATTGCTATTTTCTCATTCTAAAAGTGGCAAAAAAATGCTCTCAGTTGAGCAAAAGATGAAATTGTGTTGAATATGGGTCTGCCAGCTCAATGAAGCGATCCGTTTCCCTTTCTTTCAGACACTTTACATAGAGGTAGCTGTAGAAAATATTTAAATAACAGAGAACTAATTGTACACAGCTGATTGCATATTTAAGCCTAAGGGGGGTAAAAAAATCCAGAAAATCTGCAAGCCTCTCGCAACCCCATTGCCTCCAATCTATGGAGGTGGATGGGGCAGGCAGAGCTGTGGGGCTCTCAGGGATGCCCAAGAGCTGGGTGGGCAGAGAAAGACCTTGACGAAATCCCAGTGCTGCCCCTCCTGAAATCTGGCTCCACCGTGCAAAAAAGTGGAGATTTGAGTAAAGCCTCAGAATACGCCGGTTGTAACCAATATCCATTAATCCCTCTCTGAAATGCTTAACAGCAGGCACTGGCCTCGAGGTTTGCAGTATTGCCCTTGCTGACCACTGTTTTGCAACAAAATAGTTTGGTGGAGGAGGTTAGTGAGAAGTTTAAAATCTCTTTGTTGAGATGCAGTTTCCCATTTATAACCCACGCTTTTCTATTTTGGGTTAATGTAAAGGAACATCTCCTTTCTGAATCACAATCGCCATTAGGCTTTTGCTCCTCCCAGTCACCGTGGATGAAGAGACACACTTCACTCATAAGAAAGAAGTAGAAAAATGTTAACTGATATAAAACAATGATTTAACAAAGTTTGATAGTAAACGTGACAGTGGTTTAACAAGATTTGATTGCAAGGTTCATTTGATATTTACTTCATGTAGGACAGAGTCAGACAAAACTGTCAGGAAGACCCTCCCGTTGAGTCATGAGGTTGAGAAAGGACCCCCTTGTGTTCTAAACTCCTTTTCAGAGAGGAGTCTAGGTGTGACTGACATAGTCCCAGACTTGGTCAATGATTTATGTCTAAAGGACTAAATATGTGCAGAATCAATCTTCTACAACACTTAGGATCTCAAAGTTTAGCATTCTGTTAGTCACTTACCAAGAATCTGTTGTGGCAAGGACTCTTTATAACTCAATGAGTAACCTTGAGAGGTGTCCTTACTCAAAGGGAGATCCTGGCGTGCAGCCCGCTGCTCTGCAGGAGCCCAACGGGCCCTGGGCTGCCCAGTATTTATGGAGTAAGATAATTGATTATAGTCATATTTACATACCAACTACAGAAGTTTCTTTCAAATTTAACTTAATTCAGACATTGACCAGCACCGTAGCTAGGCGGGCGCATTGTTAAAATTAGCCCTCAGCTATTGTGCTGTTATCTGTCTCCCCCCAAACCACTTTGAGGGGTGTGTGATTTGAGTGATTTGAGATGCAGCCATAGCGACCAGACGCACCCATTACGACCACTACTGGTTGGTATCACTTCAACTGGGGGGGGTTAGAGGAAATACAGGTCAGGTTTGGGGGCAGGGGGGAGCACACCACCACACCAACCCTACAATAAATGTGCCAGGGATGGCAGCGCTCTGCTGCTGCGGTGCAGTTCGGGAGGGAAGCGGCGCCTCGTGAAGAGGCAGAGGTACTGCAGGCACATGAATATATCAGCCAGTGCCTCTCTGAGTGTCACTGGATGCATCTTTGTACTGCCTCCAGCTGATACTCTTAGTTTATTGGTATTTGTTATTGGTCCAAGGGAGCAGCAAGGCAGACTCGCTGGCTGCTTTGCTCTCTACTAAGCAGGCGGATGGGACAAGGTCAGTGCCGTCAGCTGCATCCGTGTAGTTGAGGAACCACAACTCCCAGTGCAAGAGTTGGAGAGTAATGACCAGAACAAACTAAGCACAGATGATTTTTGTAGTAAAGCAAGACAGCTTATCAGTTGATCTTACCTAGACGCCTGTCTGAATGTCAAAGCCATGGTTTGGCGTGGTGTTCGGTGCTCTGCAATATCTGGGAAACAGAGGTGACCACTTTGCTTGATCAGGTATCCCATCCTCCAACATCTAAACCAGTGAGAGCACTGCAAAGATCCAGAATTCCTGGAAAACATTGGCCTTAGCAACACAGAGAAAACTTTGTGGATATGGGAATTCAGGACCCCGATGCTACTGTGGTGTGAACTTTCGGTGCTCTGCAAGCAGACACAAGTGAACCTTGGCTGTCAGAGGAGTCGTTCCACCAGCTTTCAGAACAGACCAGAATCAGCTCAAATGAACTTTTTTTTACTGTTTTATACCATATGATGCAGATGAATGATACCAAAAATTGAAGAGGCTAGATTATATTTACGTGAATGTATGTGTGCATATATATGTGTATATATATAAGTATCACACTTCAGCTGTCTCCCAAATGCTGTGAGAACTGAAATAATTACGCTGTTCACAACTTTAATTAAAAGGCTCTGGTTTTGCTACTTTTCAGGAGCATTTTATTTTTTAAATGTTGGGTGAAAAGTATAGCATCTGATGTAATGAACTTCTGTGACTTATGCCGTTCTGGAAATTTCAAAAATATATTTGAATTTGCTATTTATGTTTTCTCTAAGTTTCTTTAAATCATGATTGGACTTGTAATGAAAATCTAGACCATGCATTTCACAGTAACCATTTACTGAAACCTCCTGCTCCCCTGCCTTGGCAGTAAATCACACTTCTTGTGTAGAACTACAAGGAATTTTTCCCTTTTCAATACCTACCCAGGAAAGCCAGCTAATTTTTTTCTGCAAAAGTCAGTCCCTCAACTTTTAAACTTCTCTCAGAGATACACCATGATACCATGAGTCATCCAGAAGACTATTTGGATTTAGAAAATGAATTCTGCTTGGTCTGCCCTCAAATCCAGGCAATCCACATTAGGTTTAAGGACTATCTGCTCTGTGGAAAGCACAGAATTATATTTACCACACAGATTATTCTTCTTGCCAGGTTGAAGAAAACAGAAACAAAACAGAAATTGTTCAAAAGAAATGTCTTTATAGCTACAGTCTCTTCACAACTTATTCTTACAATTAAAACAAAAGACTCTTACAGTAACCATGTTCATGGGGGGAAACTACTTTCCTGATTATCAGATTCTTTATGTACCAGTGACATCAGGAGTCATTTTGTGTTAGCTTACAGTTGTACATATTTGCAAAGGAAATGGCAAATTTCTAATCAGGATTCACCTGCTGTCAGACTCAGTGTGAGAATATACCAGTGACTGTCAACAAAGTGTCAAATGAAATTATGCAGTGTGTAAAGTAAATGTAGGGAAAGATCATTTGGGAGACATTACTAATCATGTTAAATACACATAGCAACACTAAAAGCCTGGATTTCAAAGGCCTAGAGATACCTAATGAGATTTTTAAATCTGCCTTTTTAACAGTACCGAAACATGGCAGGAAGTGCCTCGCTGCACCTATGTACCTTTGAAACGATCGCTTTATGTTTCTGTCTTCCAACTGAAAAATGACCTTCTGAAGCTGCAGAATGAACCAAGGCAACTCCAAGGAGCAATGCCATCTCCGTGTATTTGAGATTAAAGTAGCATTTAAAGGAGATCTCCTCTGACTTCAGCTGCCTTCAGACCAGGCCTAAAAAGAGGCAGAACTGGAATTTCTACGTATCCACCTGCACCCCCACTTTGTGCTGGCTCCTGGCACACATAGTTTCCAGGCTAAGATAAGACACGTCATGCCACATCATTCATCTATTGCCTTATTTCCCACTCAAAATAAGAGCAGCGAAATAACTTCAGCAACATGTTAATGGGCATCTGCATTAAATACACAAAGGTTTCTGCTCCAGGCAGCTGTCGGTGGCCAGCAAGCAGGAGAGCAGGAGGACTCAGAGGTGATCTCTTCTGAAGCCGTCTGCCATATCACAGCCCGTGACTCAGGCCATTTCTAAGGCTCACATATTCCCCCTGTGTTTCTTAGAAAAAGGTTCTGTAATTTTTAAGCTTGCTGTACACCTGAAACGAGGGGACTGGGCTTCAGCCTGGCAGAGTGGCTCAAAACATGGGTCAAACAGCACAGAGTGTCACCAGGGAGCCTTGGGCAGATTTGGTGCACTATGCAGATCAGTCAATTAAAAAAACAGAAGGGAAAAAATCACGGAATTTATTTTACTTTGAAACAAGCTAAGCCTTGCTGAGCAAAAACACAAGTATGAACAGAAAAGTGTGGAGGATTGGCGCTTGGGACCAAACCAGGGAGCTAAGTTTTTGACAGCACAGATATACTTGCAATTTCAAACAACTCTATTTTTTTTCCTTTTAAATTTTCTGTTTCCCTCTTGGTTTATAACAGAGATATATCCTCTTAAAGATGAAGGGTAAACATTGCATTTGAAAAATGCAATAAAAATCCATTTTCCATTTTTCCCCCCCAACAAAAAGCAAACTATTTGCATAGCAATGCCCAGGCCATCCTTTTCCTCCCCACAGGCAGGCTCTGATGCTTCAGAAACACAAAGAACAGAATACAAATCAGTTCCTACTTCCATGACATCCCATGATTTCAGCTGAGAGCAATTTACTTAAGATATATTTCTTCGTCTGGGAATACGCAGCACCAGTTCTCCTTATTGTCCTGGACATTTCACCCACTAAACCATTAGTTTCCTCTGAGGACAGAAGTAAATAGCACAATTTGTTCTCACAGAATGCTAGCTGTTTCTGAAATGTGAAGAAGCTCATGGCAAATGGGCAGAATGTTAGAAATAAATAAGAAAAATGGGGCAGCAGAAATAAATCTTCTACGATGACTTCTCTCATTCATTTAAATTGGAAACAGTCTTTGCTGTTGTTTGCAGGAATCAAGGCACAGCAAAGTTTGCAAGTTCATTGGTAATTTTCTGTGCAGATTTGAAATATAAACTTTAAAAAAAAATGTGAAGACACAGTCTTCCAAAACTAGCTAGCAATTTAAGAAAATTATATTAGCAAGGGGAGAAAAGATGTGTATTATAGTAATTTAAACAATAAATTGCTTTAAACATGTAAGTAAACCAATAAAACCACTAAATGTTACCCTATTTTTCAGAAGGCTACTGCTACACCAAGGCAGGTATTAAATGGTACATATTGTACCTGATTTTACAAAAAAGTTTACTCTCAGTCCCACTTCATAAGTATCTGAAACTCCATCTGCCAAAAGATTCACCTTTTCCAGGTACTATTTCATGTTTTCCCCCTGTAGTTTAATCCAAGTCTCTTCAGATGCTCAAGAGACTTAGAAGAAAATGGTAAGTCAACTGTCTTGATGCTTCTCAAATTATCAGGAAGAATCAGCACAAGTGAAAACCTGCCCCAGTTAGATTTTGTTGGGAATTGCCTGAGCAAAATCAGAAGAAAGATATCTCAATTCTCTGAATTCTTCTTGAATTTTCAGGTGATACGGTGATCTACACACTAGATCTAGATCTAGTCTTCTTTTCCCAAAAGACTTTCAAATGATCATATTTACTGGGGCAACACGAAGAGGGGTTATCATCAAAGCTGCACAATCAGAGCAAAAAGGAAGTATTAGGCAAACAAAACTTTGGTTGGAAACATTGGTTTCTAAGTATTTCTGGATTTTAGCTGATGCCAGGTAGAAGATGGCTCAGATCAATTGACACTGGAAGATGTTAAACATGAAAGATGTTAAACCCCAATCTCCCACCCCAGCTGAAAAGCTCTAACACCCTCCCCTGCGCATGGGGGCTGCTCCTTCCTGTCACCCCCAGCAGATGCCTCACCCTTGTGAGCAGCAAACATAGGGGGACCTGCAACATATATCTTTGATGTCTAAAGTGAATGTCTTATCCAAAGGGGTCTTTTAATTCAGTTTTTTCCGATCCTTTTGGGTCAGAGAGGAATTAAAAGAAACTTTCATAACCAAATGTGTCCAAAGAAGGTGGTTCTTCAAACATTTTATTTCAATAACAAAAATCCATGGGTTTGTTGAATAATTTCTAATTTTTTCTCCTCAATATACACTGTGATTTCACTTCCCAAACAGCATCTTTATCCCCAGCCTGACAAACTGATTGATGATTCTTGTTATCTGTCTCAAGATTCTTCATTGAATTCCTAAGAGAAGTTATAGGGTGAAATAAATTCAGAAGATAAAGTGGTTGAAATTAGAAACCTTCAGATTTAAGACCAATTTACAACACTTCACCTTTTTCTCTAACTTTAAACCAGCAGAGACGTGAGCATTACACAGGTGCTAAAGTGTCATTACTTGTAAGGTGCAGATCAGAGCAATGCAGAAGTTACATTAAAAATAACCAATTTAAATTTTCAAAACATTTTGCACTCAAATACCTTAGCAACTATACACCTTCCTTTTATATTCAAGAAGAGTTAGATTTAGATTCTTTTAGCATACGAGGACAAAATAGGTGACTGTAAATATGATTATGTGTTAGGGGGAGTGAGTCCACACCTATCTATGAAAATGGAAGCTGACACCTCACATGCACAAGGGGATTAGCGAAAAGCACAAGTTATGAGATATTTCTATTTAGATTCCCCTTGAACATGGACACTTTTAGGAATTTGGCCCATAAACTTTAATGATTATTCATTTAATTTTTCCATTCAAGTGTGTGCCCAGCACGAGAGCCATTAAACCTTTTGTCTGTAATCATGTCACCAGCCAGCCACAAGAAAACTCACCCGGCGAGTCTCTGCAGATAACACGTAGCTATTTTTGTGACAATGACTGTCACAGGAAAAGAAACGTCACGTCACAACTGCAGCTTTTCAAAGTGCATTAAAATGCAACCTCGTCACTAACAGACTTTTACAAACCTACAGAATCCTACAGAAGGAAGACTGAAGATTTTCCTACCTCTGAATATGCAGAAGCTGCCTTTCCAGAGTTTTATAGCCAATAAAATGTCACTGAGTAAAGGATGCCCAGTGCCAGTACTGGTACCAATACACAGGAGACCTATGCATCAGGCATGATGGTAGGGCGTAGCACACACCTTAGCAACAGGTTGCTCACCCACAGTCGCAGACCTGGACAACAACACTGCAAGGAAGCCCTCGGACAACTCTGGGAAAAGACAAAGCAAGAGTGATTGAGATAATTTGGTCGTTAAATGTGAATAAACACAGTTTTCAAGAAGCTGCAGGCAGAGAAATATAGGAGACATTTCACTTGTGTCTCTATCAAATCTTAACACTGGTAAGAGGAAAGCAAAGTATCTCTGCAATGTCATCCTGGCAGAAGATGTAAGACACGTGAGGCTGGTCTAGGCTGAAGCTCAGATGAGCCATTTCAATCGAAATGCCCAGTGCCGCAGCGAGTTTTGTGGTGGTGCTCATCACAGTGTTTGTGTGGAGCCCGTGGGATCAGATTCGGTAAAAATCTGAGAAACTATCCACAGAAATAGCTTTAGACGTGTTTACCAGCCCACACATCAAAATTTCCCACGTAATTACCAAGAAAGGTTGGTCTCACACTCAGCCTTGGGGCTGAACAGTAAACTGGGCTTTCTCCCTCCTCTGCTGCTGGAGGTGCTGCTGTTCTGCTTACATTTAATTCTGTTATTCTCATAGAGATGTGCTAGTACAAAAATATTAACAGAATCATAATTTTTAAAAGAAGCAGTAAAAATACCTTTGGCCAGTGAAACAGTAAATCAGGTTGTTGAAACACAGGGGAGAACCCCTTTTAAATTTGAGTGTTTCTCTACCAAACAAAAAAGCATTGAAGAAAAGACATACCAGGCAAATGCAAGATGAACTAAGCTTTATAATAATTTTTTCTCCATATTAACAAAAATTCTGTCTACACAGAATGTTGGTAGTGTTATACACTAACTTGCTGCACTTGGAGCTAACAAACTTGGCAAGCTCAAAAATAGGTGCATGTAGAGTATAATCTCCTTTCTAAATATATGTTTTAATTAGGATACTGTGGTTTCCAAAGCAGATGTCATGTAGCCAAACAGGAATAGATTTTATTCAGGACTTTTATTCAGGAATTCATGCTGCAAATAGTTTAATATAAATGTCAGCTAGGGAGAGGATTTCACCTTAGCAATATGCAAAGGTTAGGACAACATGTCAATGAAGATACTTTGTTAATGCCAGTACAGTGGTTATATAAACACCTGCAACAGAGAATCATGAAAAGCAACTTTAATAAACTGAAAACTCAGCTAGAAGATGTTTATTAAATGCATTAAATTTCTCTGTAAGTTATTCAGCAAAGAGAGGGAATCTGTTGTTGGAGTGCAAAGACCATTAAGTTGTTGAAAACAGCTATTTTGAAATCACAGCCAACACCCAGGCTCCATGCAAAGACTCAGCTATAGTGAATTTCTGTCTTGATCATTAATTTTCATGCTTGAAAGTAGTCTTGCATATTTTATTCTCATTTAGAATACCTGAGAACAATAAATGCTGAAAAAAGGAATGGATGCTTTGTAAGTTCACACAAAGTGATTAATACCTCTTAACTTCAGTGCAACAATAGGACATGTCTGACCTACACCACTGAAAGAAATGTTGAACAGACATGTAAATCTTCCTTAATTACCTCTCTTTGTAACATGGAAAAAAATGGGTGGTAACTTGAAGAAGAAGTAATCAGTCAGTCAAATCACAGAGTTCTGGAAAGGTCAGATTCTTACAGCCTAAACATCATGAATTACAAGAAATATAAAGCATTAAAATTCCAAACAGCTTCTTTTTGACAGAGGTTTTAATGAGAAAGGAAAAGAAGAAAGTAATCTGTCCTCATGACAAAAGCAGTAATAAGAATATTTTCCTCCTCTTTAAAATCTCTTCAATGAGGGAAAATATGCTTCTGTACCAGGACCATGAAGGATTCGATTCGTGTTTACACATTAAAAACATTTACATGATCAATTGATTTGCCTGTCAGTTCTCCATTTGAAAACAACTGTGCTGAATCATCTGGCGTGGCTTCCAGCTGCCCTCTGCCATGACTCCTGTCTCCCACTTGGTTTGTAAAACACACTTTCAAAATCTCTGGTGGGCAAGGAGTAATTAGGAAAGAAGCATGAACAGTTACAAATAAAAGCTAAGCAAGCCTATCTAAATTACAAGATTTTAAATCCCCCATTAAACGTATGTTCTTTAGAAAAACTGTCAGAAGAGCAAGACTGTATTTTTCTTCTGTAACGCTCCAAAACCCAGCTTGTCCTTGGACAAAGATGCCCGGAGCCCAGTGCCACAGGCACCGTGCAGGGGCTCCATCCTGCTCCAGCAGTGCCCCACAAGCTCCAAAGGGACTTCTCCAGCCTCCTTGCCCAGCTTCCAACAAGCTCCACTGAGGACTTCCCGAGTCCCAGAGGGCATTTCTGTACTTAATGACACTTGTTAGAAATGTGCCTAATGATTTTTATTCCATGTGAAAAGCAACAATTTTAAAGCTTCCCGTTTCCTTACTAAGGTACCTCAAATATGCCCAGGAGAACAGTGGCTCCTGAGTGTGAAAGTGTCTTATGCTGTTCTTGGCTTCTCTATTGAACATTTCATCAAGGATGTAAAAGTAAGTTTGGTTCTCTGTAAAAACTAAAAAATAGACTTCATTGTTTTAGGGGTTTTGGGGTTGTTTGTTTGTTTTGGTTTGGTTTGGTTTTTTTTTGTTTTTTTTTTTTTTTTTTTTTTTTTATATATCACTAATCATTATCAGTTTTGGCAAGTGGCAGACAAATTCCATTAATTACTTCAAGGTGATTACATTTGAGGCTGTCTTTAAAGGAGCCTCATACTGATACCATCACTGCTACTACAAGTGGGTATAACAAGTCCTCCTTTCTATGTTCAAAAAATAATCACAGTATCATGGTGTTTTACCACTGCACTTCCTTTTTCTCTTGCTCTCTTACTACATCAAACCCCATAGGAAGCAATCATTTCTATGCAAATGCTGTGTAATAGAAATATAACTTCTCCATAACCTGGCTTTCCTTGGGGAAACCAATCTGCTGTCTGTGTTTGGATACATACAAAATAAAACCACTGTGATTTCCAAGCAAAGCACTAAGCTGCAAAATTTTATGATATTAATGGCCTTCTACATCATTTACATATTCATGTATCGCTTCTGACTTGTACACACTTTATTATTTTTGGAGGAACAATAATAATGTAATTTACACAGTAACTGACATTGGCTAGATTCAATAACCTGAGGTAACTGGTACAAACACCACACAGACCTTATCAGCAATGCCATCCCCTGTAGTATTATTTCATAAACCACTCAGACAAAAATGTTTAAAAGATAATGACAGCTAGGAGGGAAACCGTCGGTAGGAACAATTAATTGCAAAGTGCTTCCTATTCCCTGATCCCAACAGGGAACGTCAAGGTTGTAGTACTCAGTGACCATTTTGGGTCTGCTTGTCCCCTCCTGTTCAGAAGTGAAAAGATGGCAGGTATGGATAATAATGGACAGGAATTATTAGCAGAGAGTACTTCTGTCATCTTCGTCAATGTGCAAAGCAGCTCATAATCTCTTGAGTAGACATAGTCTTGCTGATGAAGCAAATAACCCACTCCCTCTGGGTTGTAGGACACACTGCAGCAAGGTTGGGGCTAAAAGGGTCAGATTTGTCTTTTTTGCCTGGGGTCCAAAATGTCATGCTGGGGGTCTCACTGTGGGAGAGAGGAAGAGTCTCTGCCCAGCATCGCACAAAGCCTGCAACCTCCTCCTGAATGCACAAGCTGTGCTACATTAATTTCAGTCCAGCCATCAAAAATCTCTGTCTTTCTAAAAGAATTGAACTTCCAGGGAAAATTATAAGCATGCAGGAAATTTATTACTGAGAATCTTTGAATTAATACATGGAGTCCTCAGTGCTGATCTCAGCAATACTGCTGATGCTCTCCAGAGTGTAAGACACTAAATGTGAGTTGTGCTATGCAGCCTTTTCATATTTGTGCCCAATTACCTAAAGCAAATAAGCAAACAAACAACATGAACTCTCTGCATGTGTAACACCCAGAACAAATGTATTAATAGCTATTCCCAGTGAGCCTGCACTCTTTGCTTTTGCACATCTTACAGTCATATGGTGGATTTGATCTATCCCAATCTTAAAAGGTTTCCATATTAAGAAAGCAGGACCCTAACATCTTCTCTCTAAACATCAGTAGCATGTATAACATCACCGATGCGACTTTCTTTGCCTTTCATGACTGTCCAAGGATGTGGGAGTTAGTCTTCATCGCAATTGCTGCAAGCAGATGTAGAGCACATTCTCAAGCAGATGTAGAGCACGTTCTCAAGCGTATTTGTGGAGCAGGTATTTGGGTATATTCACTGGCATTTGGAGGCATCACAAATTGCCACGCTGCTTTACTGCATATTCTTTTTGTACTTTGGATAAAATAATGCCTGGGGAAAGGATTTCTTCATGTAAGAAGCCGTGGCTCCAAAGTAGGCTCTAAATGGAGAGAGGTGCTGGAGTACACATCAGTGAAATAACCTCTGTATAGCAAAGGTTAATCCAGAGAGGAATTTATGCTGTGAAACCTTAGTTAGACAATTGCCAGCTCACTTCCTGATATGGAAGATATTTTTTGAACACAGTCAGAATATCAGATTTCCTTTCTGGCCAGAAGTTGCAGCTGCTGCTAGACACACACTTTCAAAACAAGAGATCCAATTAATGTTCATACCAAACAGATACTGAGAAGACCATTTGTACTCACAATTACTGTGGATATCTCAGGCAAGCACACACATTTCCATACTTACCTCCAGTGACAGAGTTCAGCATCCCGAACACCCATCTCCTTATCTCAGTGGTTAGGGACCCAACCGCTTCTGATCACCAGTATCTCTCATACCTCAATTCTCTGTCTGAAAAAAAAAAAAATTAAAATAGCTGTGCTTTCCTATGTAACATGGCAGTTTGGAGAGAAAGTGCAGGGGAAGGTATGAAACCTTGCAGACGAGTAGATATAAGGGCTATGTAGGATTAAATATAGTTACAAAACAAGCACTAGACACAGATACTATGGCAGATTCTGAGCATCAAGTTGTTCTAAATGTAAGAGGAACACATGATGAATTGCTAAGAAATAAAACAATTAAATCTTCCACTTTTTAAGAAAATGCATACAATTATAAAAAGTCTGGAATAAAAAATTTCTTTCAAACAAGAACTGTCCAAAGGTAGTTGCATAGAAATTCCTATTTTCTAGATTTTCAATGTGAAAAGTGATAACTGCACAACAATCAGTAAGTCAAAAAATGGGTCATACAATATCTCATAATAAATCTAGATTTTTGTCTTTCTTTTCATCAGAGTCTTGATTATACTTCACCTGAACTTGTTGATCTCTTTAATCTTATCCAAGAGGAGTTAAATGAAACCAAATGCATTGTTTCTGGCTGATGAAGCATTTTAACTTTCCTCAACAGGGTCATCTTTCCATTAGTGACACAGTCTTATTTCTAACAAAGATTATATTTTCAAAAGAGAAAATAAAGAAGAAAAAAAAAATCAATGCATAGGTAACATTATTTGAGGAAATAGATAGGAAAAAACCTTTCCAAAAATCAACTAGAATTAAGGCAAAACAACATGAGAGTCAGCAGTTTGGAGCCAAATCTCCATCCCTTTGCCATTTCTAGTGTCAGCAGGTGTCTCTAGGTTTTTATTCTTTCTGTCTATTATTTTGGTTTGTTTTTTTTTGTTTTGGCTTGGTTTGTTTTTTTGTTTTGTTGTTGTTGTTGGTTTTTTGTTTGTTGGTTTGGTTTGTTTGTTTTTTTCATTTTTAAGTATTTCTGTGGCTAAGTAAGACTTATGGCAGGCTTATGTGCTAAATTACCATATTCTTCCACCAACCTGGATATGCCATTTTTCCTGCTGCTTGTGAACCAGAGGCCTCTGTTAGAAGAGCTGTGATCACTGCTGGGTGCTCTGGGTGCTGCAGTTGGATGCAGTCCCTTATTCAAACTGGAAAGAATTAAGCCCTGATCCATTTGTGTTTGAAATGGCTGGAAGTGTACTTTTATAACCTTATAGGAATTTAAAAACATTAGCCTAATTAAAATTGTTGTTGTATTTGTTTTGTCAGGCTCGCCCTTTTATCTGCATGATAATGATTTTGCCTCCATTCAAGAAGTGTCTGTGGGTGGAAACGGTGAGTGATAGATTCATATAATGAGGCTCTAAATGACTACAAAAGACTTTACATCGTTGTGAATCATCCATCTACAGTGCTGCATTATTCAGAAATTAATGCAACCCTATAAATGAATAATGATTTAAATGTACTTTTAAAAATTGTTAATGCTTCAGCATTTTTTCCTTCTCTACATAATCAGAAAATTGATTACGACTATGACTAGACCTATGTTCTTAATTTAACTTATGTAATGGTAATGTAGAAAAAGTCTTGTGGCAACAATGAAAATGGAAAGATTTCCAGGAGACTAGAAATGGGTTTATAACCCCTTCAGAATTCCCTAGCCAAATACAGCTGGCTTCAAAGGGAACGAACACCAAAAAACCATTCTGAAAGGCTGCAAGGTCTAGAGAAAAATTAAATTATTGTCAAAGTTGGTGAAAAAGACCCAAAATAGATTAGAATATATGTCAAATAACTAAGAATAATATGACCATAGAAAACATCTTTCTTGTTATTTGTTTTCTCACATTCCTTTTTTTTTTTTTTCATTTTTACAAAGAATGAGTGATTAAGTGAATCATAAAGCAAGGAGTATGTGTGAGCAGTAGAAATAACACAAACTTATTTCCAAGCATTTGTCTGAGGATGATCTCCTGTGTAGTTTATCTGATGAACGAAATAGGGTGAACGCAACCACAGCCTTCATCACAGTGGGATCTATAACGGGATTTCACTCCTCTATCTAGATTTTTATTTTTAGAAAATACTGATAACTCTCTCTCTTTGAGACAATATTGACAAACAGATTCAAAACCTCTAAGGCAAACCTAAAGGCAGGGAGTTGACATATAGATAGAGGCAAAAAAAAAAAAAAAAAAAAAAAAGTACGGAACCGTCATATAAGTCTTCAGAAACCAGAATAAATTCAGGTATGATGTTACAACATTGGTTCCAGCACTTCTGAGATTCAAATACACAGGCTGCCCCTCCAGCTATGTCATATATTCAGCATATGCTGGTGTACTGTAACACAGACTATGTTCTCAATTCTAGCCCTGTAAAGCTTATTATTCTATTAAAAATCACTAGAGGTATTCTGGTGATTTTAGGAGGATGGAGGATATGACCAAGTTTAGAACTGGGTCTATGCATTTTACTGAACACTATGTGAACAACATATAAACCAATTCTTCAGGCACATGTTTCAAAGCAGATATTATGGAAATTATTACGTGCTTTTTGTGTTCAAGTCATAGAAGCAATTTTTCAGAAGCAGACCAAAGATGAGAAATTGTTCTCGTCACACTAAAACACATGAAATGTAATAACTTGCTTCACCAAGACTGTTGAACAAGGTTTCTTTCTTGTGCAATAGTAAAAGTATAAAGGACATGTATTTAGTGTTTCATTTAAACTAGATACTTAAAAGAATCTTCAACCGTAGAAGATGGTTTCCATAAAGTCGTCTTCCACTAGGATTGTTTTATATTCTGCAAGTCCCTATTAAATTATCGTACATTACTGATGCTATAAAGGACATGAACTCTACTACGGCTACAGTCACAGATGTCCCTCTTATTAAAACTTTGTAAAAATCGCTACCACTCGAGCAGCAGAATTGAGTTTGCATCAGAGACACAGTGAAATATTGCTATCCACCTCTCAAACCGCTATTCCTTCCAATTACTTGGAGTTTCATAAACTTACCAGGATGTACTTTCTTTATTACCTATTTCTGCTGATAAACTGTGATCTCAATATTTTTGTCCACAAATGATTTACTAGACTGAAAACAATATTGCCTGTCTTAATTCATCTTAGCCAGGGAGGCTTTATTAGAGGACTGGATGAACATTGGGAATGTGCTGTTATCTGATTCTTTGGTATGGGACCACCCTGCCTGCAATGAAAACAATTTCAGGGGGTACCCCAAAGAGATCTGCCTTACCCTCACCCATACTAGCTACTCTTCTAATTATGTAGAGATGTGATTTTGCCCTTTATCATATTTAACACTACAACCGAGATTTTGACAATACTCAGGTACACTAATGACCAAAACTGTTTCTTTTTCTGTTAGCTGCCAAACAGTACTTCTATTTCTGCAATTTGATTACTTGCACTGAGTAAAACAAAATTTCTCAAGCTTCATGTGCAGGATTATACATTTTTCATAGATGGTGAAGAAGAGAAGCTAGTGTGTTCAAATTTTTATAGACTTAAAGGGAGACACGTGTTTGAATCTGTTTTTTCCCCTTACAAGAAGAAAAATTTTTATCTCAGTGATAAATATTAGCCAGCTATTGAAATGCAAGTGTCTCATCTTAATATTGGATAGGATCTTCAGTGACTCCTCTCACAGACGACTAAACAGTTAAGTCAATAACACCAAAATCAGGATGGCTGCAATTTTCTAAATGATTCACTTTAACTTTTTTTTTTTTTTTCCTTTTCTTCCCTCAATGTTGCTTTGTCTATTTTTCAATCGTCAGCAGTAGTTTCTTACTTCAATGCTCTCTTGAGTGAACTCATTAATTAAGAAAATACCAAATATCTGCTATTGTTTAGAAATTATTTTGGGATTTATTCCAAAACAAAATGTAGAGTGATCCTTTTGGTATTCAGCATCAAGGAATTAAGTAAAAAAATCCTGAACTATCTCACATCTCACAAGTGCATGTGGTTCTTCTGTTTTAAATAAATTCAATACATGGATTAAACTAGGGGATGTTCCTCTTTATACAATTAACTTTGATTATTTGTATGAAAAGCATACAAAATCTGGCTGTCTGGCTCATATATTTTCAGGATATCTGGGAATGTGGCTATTGTATAAACTCACACAGGGAGAGACATGAGCAATAAGCAACTAATCCAACTCATTTAGTACTTCCTGGACACACACACAAATGGAAAGTAACTCATTTGTCTTGTACTGTCCTGATCTTCATCATTAAAAGCTGCCAACCTTAAAATAACATTGTATTACTTGTTTTTAAGAATTCCAGGTCCTAGTTCTTGAGATCTGATCTCACAAGGTCTAGGAAATGCTTTATCTGAAACTTGTACAATTAAACAGGGATTGCCATAAATCATAAATTATTCTCTTTTTAATGTTTAAGACTGACAAATGTGCCAACTTTTCAATTTAATTAGGGAAATTCTCTGTAGGAGATGTATTTTAGTCAAGTTCTATTCTCGTAGTTTCATCTTAAGTTTCATTCTTTATATCAGCCAAAGAAACACACTCAACTTGTTCTCTCAGAAGTCATCTCATGTAGATAAAACAAAATTTTTCATTTTACATATTTACATTTATCTTAAAAGATGTCTTCAAATCCTCTTCTGTCTGTGTCTGGCAGGGAGACCCATTGCTCTTCAGAGCTTCTTAAAGGGACAGCTTCCCAATGCAGGAACTCACCATCATGCAATCACCTTTCACAACCACTTCACCTTCCAGCTCCAGTCCATGAATTCTGCCACTGAATTTCATTTGCTGAAATCTGCATCATGGAAAGGCCAATCAAAAGAGGGCAGAGAAATAATGAGGGAGGAATAATTAAATTAATTATGTTGGATTTTTAAAATAAAAAATTGTATATAGCATTTCTGTATTAATCACAGATTTTGAAAAGAAACAGAAAATATATTTTAACTGGAACAATTTCAGATATTAAACTTTCATTACCCCCTTCTTTGCATTTTTCTTCAACACCCTGAAACACAGAAGTCATTGGATCTTTATGCAATGGCTTGCAAGTTATAGTCTTAACTATGGATTTACTACTATTGATTCATAATATAGTAGCCTAGGAGAAATATATCAAGTTGATTAAAATTACCCATTTTTATTGAATTCTTTTGTAATGAGTTTTCCTCTAGCTGAACAAAAAGCACATTAATATAATCTAAACTTCTCCTGTAGTGAAGAATCAGAAGCAGCAAAATGGACAAATTGCTTTGAACTTAACATGCATTGTCTGTTCTAATCTCAGCTATGATTGCAAAAATAATATTTCCCAAATTACATCAGATGTACATAGTTTGAATGCATGTATTACTGATACTGCAATGCAGCAGCAATATTCATGACATACACAATAAAGTGTATTATTCTAATATGATTAATTTCATAGTTATGATTACACTAGGAGAGTCTCTTTTAGTGAGTTATGGAATATGCAGGGACTGGGATTCTTAGATATGAAAAGTGTTGCTTGAGACTAGTTCTACAATTACAAAAAAAAATCAGAAAAAAAGACAGCTTTTTAACACAGACAAAAATAATAATATAAAATTTGTAGAAAGTCTGTAATGAACACACACGAATGTTATTCCTTTTCTCCTCTGTGTGAAATTAGATAGATTAATTTCATTCCCAGGTATTGGGTTTTTCCCTAATTTCCCTGTTTCTAGGTTTTCATAAATTATAATGCTTTGAAAATTTTTGAACTACTGTAGCTTGAATTTTCTAAAACTTAGTGAGCTGTAAGTGACATGACATTTTAAATATGATTTATTCTACTCCTGAATTACATATGCATTACTTTTACAACTGGCAAACTCACAAGGATTTAATAGAGTTTTTGTCATCCTGGGTATCCCGTTTAGCCAGGTATATTAGTGTATTTTCTAGGACCTATAGAGTTTGGTGAAATTCCTTTTTGAACTATATGCTTCTGCAAACTTTAAACACCATTAGCTGAGTAAATGTGTGCATATGAGAAATTAATCAAAATCAGCCCTCACTAAATATCCCTCCATTGAAGCAATTAACATAGTTACTTAAAATAAAGAATTACCAAACTGGAGATCAAGATGTTGCTCGCTACAAACATCAGGGCAGTGACAGGGAGCCATGGACTAGGCAATGAAATCTAGAAAGTGTGACCAAGTTCACAGTGAAAGTAAATATTTTCAAAGTTTTTTTTGAGGTTGGATTTACCTTCCCTCCTCTGATGAGTAAAACTTGCATAAACATTCAGATAATGGGTTTGGAACTCATGGGCCAACTTGAACCAAATCTGACAGCTGAGTAAGATCCAGTAACTATTTTCCTATAAATTTTGTACTGTGTGTAACTCAGAGAAAAAAAAGAGAGTGCTTATACTTGTCCCCTATTCATGAGCAATGAGACCTCAAATCTTAGTCTTGCATTTAAGCACAACTATTTTCCAAAAGTTTGTAAAAGAACAGGTTTTTGTAAAGATAAAAGTGTAGTTCTCTATTCCAAATCCTTGATTTAACTTCCAACATTTTTTTTTTTTTGTCTTAGTCATAAGCATTTTCTTCCCAATACTGTTATCCTTTGGGCAGCTTTCAAGATTGCTCTGTGAGACATCTCTGGATAGTTTCTTCTTATTCTCACAGTCCTGCAGATTTTATTGAAGGACATACACTTTATTTTATTTTTTTGGTCTTTTTTATTTATTTATTGTATTTTATGGTATCATGGTTTATCAAGCTCATGACTATGTTTCTGTGCTTTTTCCCAACAAAATGTAGCAGCAAAAGATGCAAAGAAAATATTAAATCATTCCAATTTTGTAAAACTAGGGGGCTAGGTGAAAGAGAAACCAGGATGTGAACAATTTTGTCCTAATAACTATTGATCCTACTGGGGAATTTCTGCAGCAACCAGCATGTAACTGCAAAAATATTCAGCAGAAAGGGATTATAGGCATATTCAGAGATAACATAATCTTCATATAAATCAGTTAAATAGTCAATCAACCAAGAGACACAAATCCATAGGAATCCTGCCTTCGTTAGCTTCACTGCTCACAGAAGTACTTGGATTTCTTTTTAATGGTGCTTTAATCCTGTTAGATTTCAGAGGCAAAGCAGTTACGAGATTGATCTAGAATCTATTCCTTCTTATGCATCATTAAACAACTCGAGAGTGAATTAATTACATCTGATCAACCCACTGAAGTCAATGAGGCCACGAAAGGTACAAGTTAGGGGCTGCAACATATTTATTACTGATGACAGGGCACCAGAAAGAGAACTCTGACTTTTAGATCCAACCATGAGCGAAAGATCTAAGCTTGAGTTAGTAGGGATGGTTTTAGTGAAGTAACTCTTTTAATCTATAAACTGGTTGCATTTGAAGTGGAAAACCAGAACAGAGAATGCTGTGACATTATTTTCATTTTTACAGAACTGTTCTTGAGTGTGATACTACAATTTCACTTCGATCCTTCAGGCTTCACCACTGACCTCAATTGTAGGATGACATTCAGCATTCAAAAGAGCATACTGGGCAGTATCTCAGGAGGCCCTAACCCATCTGGATGATGATCCAAGAAGCTACTCTTGAATAGTAGAGGTTGCAGTGATGATTGGTAATCACCGTCTCTTCATCTTTGTTCAGTCTGTCACTACATTCCCACCAGAATCTTGGTGGTTCTCACTCTCCGTACCAAAACCACATGGATAAGCACTGCAAGTCCTGTGAATATGCAAAGGCGTATATCTGCAAGGAAATTAAAACCATGGATAGGATATTGTCAGGAGTGTTAACCATTTAGATGATAGCAGAGCTTTCGAGAGCTTCTCCCTTCCTCCCTAATTGGACAAGGCTGTAGCTTCTTTCCAGATTGATATAAGACTAAGATGTCACTCTGCAATGCTGAGACAGCTCTTACCTGCAGTAGGAGTTGGACCATAAAGGAATAATGGCAGATAACCCACTTGGTTTATCCAGAAACTGAACCTGTAGGAACAGGGCTGGCCTCAAAGCTGGATTTAGTCAGCTAGCCACAAATTATAAGCCCTATGGGACAACTCGGGTGCCATCACAAGTGGAATGCCACACAGATCCATAAGGCTACCTGTATCCGTGTCTCTCAGAGAAAAGCTTCCCTCTCCTTATCTGAGCCATGAATCCACCAGGCCTTTTGTTCTTCACCCCCATGAGCTATGTCGTCCAGCCTCAACCTCTGAACACAAAGCCTCCTCAGAAAACCAAGAGTTTTTACTGCTTAACACAGCAAATATGTAATTTTTTTGTCCCTCCAGAGGCCAGGACTAACAGGTAGGCCCATGGGCCAGTGGTCCCAACAGGCCTATATGGGCCTGCTCTAAATACTGCATGGCTCTTTGAGCTGGATCTTCTGGACGAATTTTCTTCTCAGTCTGCTGTAAACTCGTTACAGAAGCTGCGGCTTTCTACAGGCACCACATCACCTTGCTGTTTCTGCTGTCAGGATGGCAAATAAAACTCCACAGCCAGCTGAACAGTGCAACCTGTCCCTTCTGCCTACTGCAGATCAGCATCTGCAACCCCACACTGGCTTTGCAGTCACAGAGTAAAACCCCTTTCATACGCTTGCTAAACATATCAGCTAAAATGTTGAGACCTTTACAATATCACAGTCACCAGGAGACAGATCTGAAACACCTCTCCTTGGGCAATTAAAATTAATCTTCCTTCTGGTCCCTGTTTATTTATGACCCATTGGTTATTGTTACAACAGCAGCATCATAAATTATTTTTTCCCAACTCTTAACCCCTTGAGATATTTGCAGATAAAAGTCTTTTCACCTTTCATTTTGGTAGGCTAAACAAATCAGAAATTAGGTCCTTTGTTCTCCCTATCAACCTAATAGTCTTTTGCTGAACACATTCCTATTTGAATTCACATTTTTTAGCATAAATACACTGCAATTAAATGAATTTAATTAACAGTCTGAACTATATTTTACATTAATACTATAACTGCATACCTGCACAAAGACAACATTATGTGGTCCTAAAAGAGTAACATCTCTATTTTATAATATCTTAGATCTAGCAGTCTAATTCTCTTTTCTGTCAAGACTAAGTGGATAAGAAAAATTATGATAAAGCGATTTTGTTGGGGTTTACTGACCTCTATTACATGGAGATTTTTCAGTGTCCTTAATGCTGGCAGCGTTCTCACAGCAATTTGTCTGACCAGCTCCCCAGCAGCTGTCCTTATCCACTGATGAGCCAGCTTCAGCCACGTGCTGCCCAAGTGCTGCCTGCTCTTCCACGAGGATCTCCAAAATTCGAGGGTTTCACAGTTTACAAATACAGCTACGCTTCAATATAACAATATGCTGTGCAAAACAAAATGGCCTGTCTTTAGTGAGTTAATGTGTTAATGTAAGACTGTGACCCGGTCAGTGATGGGATACAGGATGCTGACAGATTTATATATCGGACCTTCCATCTATACCATCTCAATTTATACAGAAAGTATATCTAATCTTTGGATAGTTCTTCTTATACATTTTGCCAAACCTTTCTTAAAATACTGAAATTGACAACATTTTTCACAGTAATTTGAAAATGTCTATGAAAAAAGTTCATTTTTTTTTAACAGGATGTGTTACAGAATTAGCAGATCCTTCCCCTTTTTTTCTCCCCATCTTCTGTCATAAACGAAAAGAAATTTAACACGTACAGCTAGTTAAACGTATTTAACACAGGTACCTAAAGTAGATTTTAATAGTTTTAGTATTCCTAAAATATCTCTTCTGAAGAACATGTAACTAAAAGAAATACATTAGCATGTGGTGCAGTTTTCTTTAGCATGTTTCTTCAAGAAGGTATCACCACAGATCATCCTTGTTACGATGGATTATGAAGACCTTTTGAATTCTGCTCAAGAGGGTACTTCACATCACCTGTCACTGGCTGCGTACGACACGAATCCTCATGTTCACTTTGCAGAATTCTAGTAATTTTGGTAAGCTATCTTTATATTTGCTTTATATATCTTGTGAATTCTTGTGGGAAGGATTAAAATTACTACACTGTTCAATGCCTTAATGTAGATAGAATCAGCCATTTTTCTGGTGTTTCAAAATCCTGTGCATCCCCACCATGGCCATTCTGGTATTACACCTCTGTGTTGTAGAGGAGGGAAGTTCGTACAACTGGTGAGAGTACTGAGAAAGATACCTGAACCCATGGCTTATTTCACGTACTTGAGCAGTCTCACTGTGGAGCTGAGACACGTGGAACGGAAAGAGCTTTCACTGTCTCACAAAACATCAGAGGTCGGTATGGAAAGATACTGTAGAGAATAAATGGCAGTTTCTTTATAAATGTTGGAGCCACAGATAAGGAAACTGTCCTTCAAATCTTTGCTCATCAATAAGAGTGACAAGACATGCACATTATTGCTAACTGCAATTCCAATTATTCAGAGACTTTTTAACCTCCTCAAATGTCAAGCACCATGAAGAATCCCACTAAAGTCAATGGTCCTCTTTTATAAAATTAAGTATAATGCAGGCCTAGAGCTAACATAACTCAACCACCAAATAGATTATCTTCTTCAGATCTTCAGCATGTCCCAGACCTTATCCCAGGAATTTTTAATATACAGAATAATCATGCCAGTACTTGATAATGACTGACACAAAATACTGAAAAGAAGCAGCACTAATTACAACTGTGTGTGTTTTAAACTTGAACTCTTAATACAAATACAATTGTAAATCAACAAGCACATGTTTACAGAGGTTACACTCGTTATCATGTAATGGTTAAATGATGGCACACTCAAAATTTCATAAACACCAGAATTGTACAAAACTAAAAATTGTAACCTCTTAACTAAGTTACCTATGCTTTCATTACAGAAATAATTTCATGAATAAAAAAGAACTGTGACTAATTCATTGTTACAGAATAGTAAACCTTGAGCATTACTGCTTGCAGTAGAAACAGTTTGCAGTCTTTGACTAAAGCCGTCATGCCTCTGCATTCATGTTAAGCTGGCTGAGTGTCCTGGGTACCAAGCAGTAGGGATAAAGTCATTCAGTAGCTAGCCAATGTGCACTGTAAAATAAATGTGACGATGTCTACACCAGATTAAAAACCTGTAGTGATAGACAGTGAAGAAGAGCATGATAAAAAGGATGCACATACCGGGTTATCAGATTTTCAACAGGAATGAAGTTGACAGTTATATCAGCAAGGAGACGGAAGGGACACAGCACCGGCAGGATCATAGTCACTCCTGTGGCGGGTCTGCCCGTGGGTGATGTGAACAGCAAGGCAGGGGTGGAACTAAGTTTAAACAGCCGAGATGTAGGTACCTGATCACATAGAGGAGTAAAAAGCTACAGACAAAACATACCTGCCAGATTTTGCAGGACAGGCCAGTTAAGTGCCTGGAGAATTCTCCATCCTGTCAGTTTTACAAACATGATCCTGTGTTAAGAATCTTAAAAAATTATATTTGTGTTAAATCTCCAAAAATATTGCATTTGGAAATGACTAGAGATCCTTTTAGCTCCCCTTCTCTGTAAACTCAGACTTCTTGTGTTCTAATTGCTATTTACATTATATTTACTAGCATTGGATCCTGATTTCCCTGTGAAGTTGCTTGCTTCCATTTCTAGAGCTGAAATTAAAAAAAAAAAAAAAAAAAAAAAGTAAAAATACAACTGCTACTCTACTTTGTTTAACTGATCACGAATGTGTGTTGGCATGATGCAAGTTCCACTGACTATTCAGACTTCTTCCTGAAACAGAGAATATAGTTTGTTTTTATTTCCCTTAGGCTAGGAGTTTTATTTATGGATGCTGGTGAAAAAAAAATTAACTACTGTTTAATGGTTATTGTGTATGTGCTCACACAGACTCCTCTTAGAAAAAGAAAAAAGCAGATTTAATTAGTTAATCTTTTATAAATGACATAGATATTCCATTTCCACAGTTGTCCAAATAGTTGGTAACGACAAGGCATTTCAGTATTTTCTTGGGAAATCAATAGTTTCAAAGTAGAAATTGTGATTTTCTGCCAAATTGAATGAATCTGTTGCTCTAGAGGTCAGGATGTCATTTGTACTGTAGTGTGCAGACTGTGAAAGAAATAATTTCTCAGTGTACTTATTCACATTGAATTGTAACGTCTGTCCAGTGTGAATATTAATAGATGTATGAGCAAGAGGCTAGAAAGTATAGACTTGAATATAGGGCAACAGATGCCTAAAGTCAGGGAGATATCTGAACTAAAAAAAAAGACATTATTTAAGTGTTTGTTGTAACAAGAATAATGAAACCAAGTACATCAAGACCCAAGAGTGGTATTTTTTTCTGTGGCTAGCTCCCTAAGAAAGGTAAAAGAGTTATGAAACAGCTCATGTCCCCAGCTCATTTCAAATGTTGTCTTCTATCTCAAGTTGAAACAACTCCAATAAACCCTCTAGACCTCTTCTGCTCCCAGATCTCATTTCCACAGTCTTGGCCAGCACAATAATTCTGATGGTCCAACATGTGAGAAACTGTCAGTTGTGTTATTTCCTGAGTTGTGGTGCCCATGCTGGAGGCTGAGGAAGCCATCTCCTGCTCCAGACTGCAACTCCATGTTCTTTAGTTACAACCTGGAACTACCCATGCTGTAAATCCCATTGGTTTCATCCTGGAATTACCTGTTGTACGATTACAGAGAACCCCAAATCTAGACTGCATTGCACGATTGTGCATCGTGATTTTGTGTCTGAGGTCTGCATATTATTCTCTCTGACTTACTGTTAAGAGAAAACTAATGCAACTAACTGCAGTGATTTCCAGAGTCAGTGGCTAGTTGGATTTTAAATGCATTCCTCCATTTCAAAGTATTATTCAAACTTTCTGTAAATAAAAAAGTTTCCTTTGTCCCTAGGCATATTTTCCCAAGGTTTCACAGCTCTAATTATTATGAGCAATATCTTCATGGTCTCCTGGTACATCGCTCAAAAATATAACGAAAAAAAGATCTATTTTGAAAGTTTCTTTGAACTTCATAAGTTGATGATTTCTTATATAACTGCAATAAAAACCTCTGGGAAAGAACCTATTATGAGTACTGTGTCAGCAGTTTTAGCTTATTACAGATGGCTTGCTCCCCTTTCCACATAACTATTTAATGAATTTAAACTAAGGATTGAATAATTTCATAGCCGATAGCAGCCATGAGCTTTTACCGGGAGGTTTTTAAACTGAGATTACGGACCAATTTAGGGAAGTGATTTAATGAAGAAGGTAATTCCTAAGTACAACTGAGCAGTCTTTGACTTCGGCCATTTCAGCGGGAACTCAGCACCGGACAACATCTTTCAGAAGCTGCCTCAGGGATTCTACAACACTTTTCGGCGTGAGGGTAGCGCGTGGGAGATGCGTTGAGGATGTTGGCCATTGGCACCCCGGCATGGGGAGAGCTGCGATGGGAAGGACTGGGACAGCACTGGCAGCAGCGAGCGGTGGTGCAGTGGTGCTGTGTAACACAGCCCTCCTGGGAGGCAAATGTCTAAACGCTCCATAATTTCATATTTTCAGGGGGCTGGTGTGAGTTTTGGCTATTAAAGGCGAACCTCCAGGAGAAGCTGTTAAAAGGCAGCAGATTGCCTTATTCAGGCATACTAGCTATTAGACCTCATCAACTAGATGTTTCCTTGTTTTGTTGTTTTTAATTTCTTATCCATTTTCCAGCCAATTATACTTACATTTAAAAGCAGTTACTGTAGGAAGTATTCTCTGTCCTCCCTTCCTCCCTTCACTCCTTCATGAAGCAATTGTTACCGCTCCTTGTTAGATCAGCAGTTATCAATAATATATCCTTATGGTGTGTTCATTCACTGGTCAAAGTTTAATTGTGCTAAGAACTGTAAATAGGATAAAAATAAAACAAAGCAGCTCTCCAACTTCCTCTCTCCCTCACCATTCCCATAAAAGCATCCCAGACTCTTTCCCACAGAAATCTTCTTTCTATGATAATAATAATAAAAAAAAGCTGGTGAAAGAAGCACAAAATAGGGACAGAACAAGAGTGAAAATATATTGTATCAACATAATTCTTTACTCGCATCACAATACCATCACAGGCTTTAGTATCAGTAGGAGGAGAATGAGGTCTTTTTACAATGTGCAGCCCTCTGGCTTTCAAAACAATTGTGATAACAAACAATAGCAGAAAATACAAAGTTTTGAAGGTTTAATGTAATTTTTCAGATTCTCCTTTCTCAGAATGACTTTTGTATGGCACTGTTTCTGCACAAAAGTTTTGTACAAATTGTTGAAGCTTTAATATTTGATGTAAAGCATAAATTTACTGTTGGCTAAAGATACAAGAAATATTCCATCTTTAGGGTGACATTATGCTTTTATGAATTTAATTTTGCCTTTTTCAGTTTTGACATCTGTGGATGTGAAAGATTAGACCAGAAGACCCAGTCAGGAAGATTTTGGTTCATACCCTACACTGACATTACCTACACCAAAACAATGATCCTTTTGCTTTCTAAGTCATTAAAACCAAATTCACTACTACCCACTGACTTATCTTCTTCCCTTAACAGACACATATGTAACATCACTGTTGACACATATGACACATATAACATACGTAGCATCACTGTTGGCACTCACTGTCTTAAATAATACCAGAAAGCAATCTTAAGGTGTGTTCTCTAATTTATAGGAATGAGAGAGAATGGATTTATTTGAGTGTGATGTTTTTCATTTGACTAGTATGTGGAAAGAAAAACCAAACAAACCTGAGCACCACTGAACTGGACTGGCTCTGCAGAGTTGGGGGAAACTATGCAAAATGTTTATGTGCTCCAGGTTTCTAGAAATGATCAAGGATTTTAGAGAAGACAGAGGAAGAAGTCATGCCAGACTTAAACACCTATGAATATAAGTCAGAGAAGAGATTATAGCAAAGTACTCAATACCCACCAGTTGCTTAGCGATCTGCAGAAGAACTGCTTCTCTGTGCAACACAGCTACTTTTCCAGGCATAATGGCTTTCTTGAATCTGTTGTACTCACCGTATCAAGAGAAAAAAATTATCTGTATTAGTCATAGGTAGCCAAACGCCATCTGTTAGCCAGCCTGAAAGTGAACATTCACCACAAACTCTTTCATGAGTACAGTTTGCCTTCTGGAGGAGGTACCACTGGGGGTAAAGCCGTGCTACAGAAATTGTTGAGAGTTTTTCCATCCCACACTGGTAAACACTAGTTGTTCTACATATTACAGATGCCTCTGCTAATGTTTTATTTATTTGTTTAATTTTATTTTGCATTTTATTGGGAAATCACAGTACATTAACAAAAAAAAAAAAAAAAAAAAAAAAAAGAAACCGAATTATTGTGTTTCTTCAGAAAAAAATGAGAACTTAATGTCAAAGGGAAGAATTGCTTGATATCTACTTTCCTTGTGAAGCTGGTTTCATTAGCCTAGGTCTATGCAAGGTCTGTCTAAAAGTTACAGATCTGCAGAATTTGGTCACTACCCATAAAAATAGCTTGACTATGGTGAATCAAAATGTGGCAAGGAAATAAAGTTATTTTTTACTGTCTGGTATCTTCGAAATGCCCCCGTACACCATTAATAATCCACTACTAACCATGTGAACACATACTTGACATCATCTTAATAGTAGTACTTATATCAACTATCATCCTTTTGCAACCTAAGTGCTAGAACCTTGCGTTCAAGTAAAGTGAGGTTATTAATACACAATTCAAGAACAAACCTACGATACTCATAAAAGTAATTTTTTCATTTCTAGGCTAAGCTAGGCAACAGCATCAGAACAAAATGGCCAAATTGAAACATTTTTGCAAACAGACAACTAAAATCAAACAAATAAATCCATAAACATTAACATTTTAATTACTTACCTTCTAAAGACTGTGATAACAACTAGATAAAAACACAACAGAGATTTCTTCAGCATCAGTATTATTAGCTCTAAATATTGCTGTAGTAAGTCAACAAGCAATGTTTTTGTTAAATATGTAATTAAAAAAGAAAACATTACAGTCAGCTAGGAAAACCTGAACTGATTTGAAACAAAAAATCTTAGTTTGAATCAACACTCCAGAATCCAAGCAGAAGCTCATACCACTGACAACTCAATAATTTGGTTTGTCTAATTTTTATTACTCCACAGTCCTCTCAGTGAAAAAAAATAGATTAATTTGAACTAAAAGAGTGCATGCTTATTTGCATAATAGTAGCTCTGGAAAAAAACACCTTAGGACTATCAGGTACAGGATGAAACCAAAAATTAAATTAATATACAAATTTTTTTGCAGTTTTTCAGCATTTTTGTGACTAAGATTCTGACCTACTTTCTAGTATTTTTCTGAAGCTGGTATAACTGTCTAGTAATCTCTAAATTAGAACTGAAATATTTTGTCGTTTCAAATGAACAAATCCTTTTGGAAGAACAGATTCTCCAATACCAGCTAAGTCTCTACAACACTTTTCATAGTTAATTTGTACATCATTGTAATTTAATCCAGTTTCTATATTGTCAACAACATTTAATGGTAGACTCATTACTAGGAAGATACTCTCAGGTCTGTCTGCTTTTTTCCTTTCTTTGTGGATTCTTTTATACCCCTGGTTAGTAGGTACCTCAAAACTTTAAAACCAACAGATATCCTTTAGGGATTTCTACTAAAATGAGGGCTTTACTTGGTAAACACAAGGTAAAGCCCACACAGCTGTACAGGAGGGTTAGAAGGACAAAAAAAAAGTTATGCTAAGTTTCACTAATGAGCTGATATTTATAAATGGCTTCCACTATTCAAATTGTTTTTATCATGTTCTTAAAATACCTATTTAGGCATACTAGCCTCTTATGTTACATTATGCTACAATATGACATAATTTCATTTATTACATGAGTGATAAAATTCAGGCATGTTATTAGGATGTGAGATAAAGAGATAAATTGTCCTATTTATTGAATGCTTAGTGCAATAATTAATATTGAAACAGATCATATGGAAAGATGTTTCAGTAAATACCTATAATTTTTCCAGAAATATGCCTATGTTGAAAATTAAGATGATGTGATGTTTAACCTGTATCTGCATCATTGCAGCTGTTAATCTTTTCCAGGTAAAGTGGCAGTTGAGTGCCCAGTTCTGCAATGCTGTTTTCTTATTATTAAAAACTTAGCTGCAAACACTGTTTTTGTATCTGTTCCTTTCCAGCCTGGGCAAGACTGTCTCTCCACAACCTCTGCTGGGATATCTCTTTGCTATATCGCTCCCTACTGTGAAATTCTACAGTTATTTCTCCCCTTGCATCTGATTCTGCTCCTCTACCTTCCATTTTTGACATCACTTCCTGCTTTCTTCAGCGCCTAGCTGTGAGGATGCTGCATGACCAGTTACCCTGCCATGGCCACCTCCCTGCCTGTGGTGACACCAGAGCTGTGCACGGGAAAGGGATGCTCCAGTACGACCACTATAACGAAAACGAGTGGGCTGAATGAGAAAGAATCATGTTGAAAAGGAATCTAAGAATATCATCCATGCACAAAGACTCATTAAAATACATGAAGGATTTCCCTTGATATACATTCAGACACAGATTGTGTTTACCTCTCTAGGATGTGAAGCTGATTATTCATCATCAGTATCTCATCAGTAACAGAAGTTTCAGCTTCCACCCGCATGCAATGAAAATGATATTATGATCGCATCAGCATTATTTTATTATTATTGTTACATCAAATCATCCTCCCTAGGTACATATAAACACTTTTTTTTTTTTTTTCTTTCACTGAAATAGCTCACTGGGTGGCCTCTTTATAAAATAATGAAGAATAAAGGTGTTCACATAGGTTTATGTCAAAAACTATTAATCCATCCAAGGAATAGAATGAAACAACATCTCTCTACACCTGTAATAAAATCTGCATGACTGTTTTGATAGCACTAAGTCCCTAATCAAATAAAAGGGAGTCAGCATCATTAAACAGAGACATCCTGAGAGGCAGTGATAGAACATATTCACCCTTTGTTCAGCCCTCGCAGATACCTAGAAACAGAACTTTACACAATATTAAACACAAGTTCAGACTGTCCAATATTAAACTTACAAAGATCTATAAGACTAAGGAACACCTTCTAACACATGACAAAGATCAACACATTTGTGGAATTTAACACAGTGAATGAATCCTTTCCATACTAATGACAATGGGAACTTCATACAAAAAACCTGCAGCTATAGAAAGTCACCAAGGTCTCTGTCTAAGCCATTCCTTTACATTGACCCAGGATCTCCAAGGCCTAGACGACACAAGTAAGAGCGATAGAGTTGTGATGGTACAAGCCTAAAAACGAGGGAGAATTTTGGGACAGGGGATTCTGAGGCTTAAAAATGCTTCTGAGAAGTTCATTAAGGAACTGAAATTCATAAATTTCTTGAGTCCACTGATAACAGAAATTCAGACTGGTACTCCTGTCCCAAAGAGCACACTTGTCTCTGTTGATAAGCCTCAAAGCAGAGAACGCAACCACTCCCTATCCTGAACTGTCTCACCAATTAACATAATTGAGCTTCACTTTCAAGGCACTGTTCTGAGTTAAATTAGCTTTGCTGCTGCATCTATCTTCAGGGATGTTTCTCCAGCTCTGACAATCTCCAGTGACGCAGCGTCTTTAACCGCTGTCTGTAAACCATTTCTGTGTCTTTCACAACCCTGGGTTAGAAGCCTTTCTTCCTAATATTCAGTCAAAATATTTTTTCTTGAAAATTATTCACCCTATTGTATCATAGTCTATTTTTATAAAAGCCCTTTTTATGTCTGACAGCTGTCCTGCAACTTTCCCAAGACGTGACAGCCCTTGGAATGTGCATTCAACACATGAAACACCTTCAGCCGACTAATACCCGTATATTGTTCCTTTCCATGCATGTATATGCATGAATTCAAGTGCACACATACAGCCTAGAGACTCAAAATGAAAGAAATCTTGTTTTATGAAGCACATTCTTGTGTTCAGACTTAGAACAATATTTCATTGCTGACATTCCAGGTAATTTGAAGAGCTCAAATATGAACAAGTCTAATGATACAATCCATGACACTGGGGAAAGCAAAAATCATTAAATACTCAGTGCTGTCACTTAGAAGCTGCCACCACAAAATACACAAAAGCATACCTGAGAAAAAATTTCCATTTGGACAGGAACATCAACTGGATGATCTACTGTCAATTTTTTTTTTGCATAACATCTGTGATTTTTTTAATTACAGGTTTATATCCAAATGCAAATTCATTATTACACCAGCTGTCATTCTAATAATAAAAACAAATAAATAAAGGTGAGGGTTTTAAACTGTAACACCAAAACTGTAGACTTGAAAATGTTATCCATCTCTCAAATAAAAACTTTTCCCATCTACAGCTATTTAGATTTTCTGGGAATGACAGTTATTGGTATGTGAGTAAAGCTAAAAAAAAAAAAAAACAAAATGAGGAGTAGTTTGTTTTGCTTGATCGAAAGGACTTTTTGCTGCTCATTTATCTGAATCCTGAGTGTATATATGATAACATATCGCCCAATGCCATAAATAAGATCCATTGGATATAAAAACAGAATTACACTTTCAGTCCAATTTTTAAATTGCTAAAGCCATTTATTCCATTCTTTGTTTCCTTCCTTAATCAGCTTCTAGTCCATGAATGTCCATTAAGTCCTGCCCTATGATTACTCTTAGTTTCCTTAATAGCCTCTTCAGCTTTTTAAAACCCAAAATAAATTATACTTCTCACTTCTCAGTTATCTGTTATTTTGCCGACACCCTGAAGGAAAGAAAATTTCCCTTTTGATAGTGCTGTGATTTGCCCTTATATTATCACGGTCATTATTCCCCTATAGTTATTTTTCAGCTAATTTACTAAATACTGAAGTAAGGCCCATTGGTTTATAACTCCTGAGCTCAAACATAGCAGGTATTTTAAAGTAGAGAAAACATAGTTCTCCCTCTGGTTGTCCAGATTTTAACAATAAGGTAGTTCAGGAAACTCACGCTTTAGATACTGGAGAAAGAGTTGCCACCATTTCCAGGAATATACATTAATAATGCCGCCAGTCATCTTTTGTAGTTTTAATCTACTGAACCCATTGGTGTGTCAAGAACACAGAGCATAGGCAGTAGGGCTGTAAACCTAGGAATAAATGTGATTATTACAAAATTATTATCTGCATCCTTAATCAATAGTTCAAATGTTAAATAATGCATATCGAGCATTGAAACATGGTGTTTACTGCTAGTGGAATATAATTATATTTTGTATACATGAAAGCAATTTCATTTGTTTGTATCAAGAGAGACACTTAGGTAATAGTCAAAATAATAATAATGTGCACAATGATCCAGACAGGATTTAAATGTTTTTAACAACTCTGTATTAATTAACACATCATTTTATTATTTTAACATACTATTTGCATTCAGTATTTTAAAAGAAAATCGGGAGTGATCTCAAGCAGAAGTGAGAGACAGTTTGATTAAAGACATGTTACTTCACTCTTCCCCTGAAGTAAATCTGTTGATTTCAATGGGATTAGATAAACCAAATATGTGATAAATTAAGTGTATCTCTCTCCCATCCTCTAGGCACAGGATTTAAACTCATCGTGACCTAAGAATGTGTCTTTACATGAAGAACTTACTGCACATGCTTGCCTCTGCACAGAAATCTGACATGTTTTGCTGCCTTTCTGGTTATTTTATATAAGCATTACTCTTTGTAGGGTTTGGGTACATCTCAGACAAGGAAATCAAACACCAAGGGATCTACCTTTCACTCCTTGCCCTCGTGGAAGTCCACTGTGGTTCTGAGCCTCCGACCTTCTGCCACAAAGAGGCAAAATGAAAAACAAAACTCATGGGTGGCTGACGTGGAATAAGACTATGTTTGCTATTTTTTTCTACGTTCTTCCTGTAGATTTTGTTATTAAAGTATACACAGAGAATTAAAATGTCCTGTGTTCATATAAATGTGAAAAAAGAATACACTGCTGACCTCTCCTCCTTTCCCTTTCCCCCCAGGGGTGTGTTACCTGTCCCGCTCCCGCTCCCCAGCCTCGTGCAAGTGCTGCGGGGCCGGCACAGCTTCCTGACCCTCTTCCCATCGCTGCAGCCCAGAGGAAAACCAAAGAATCAAACCAGCCACTACCATTGAAGAATTTGGATAATAGAGTTCTATAGTGACTAAGTGATCAGTTGTGACGTGCAATGCAAATCTGGTGTTAAAAATATCGTTTTCCTGCAAAGTTAATTATGAATCATTAGAAAGACTGAAATAAAATCTCCTGTCACTTTCCTTTCAGCTTTTCTGAGCAAATATGGAAAATAGAAATCACTTTCGAGAACTGTTACAATGTAGCAGACACTTGGTAAGTTTTTTTTTTTGTTTTTTTTTTTTGTTTTTTTTTTTTGTTTGTTTTTTTTTTTTTCCTTAACTAATCTAGTGTCTCTAAATCATATGATTTTGTTGTTGCATCTGGAATTACTACAAGCTAACAGATGTAAATTACTTTAGTATCTAGAAATATCTTCTGCTGAAGTGTATTAAAACTAACAGGTACATGAACAGACACACAGTTCATGAGTCTGATGAAAATTTGATACTTACATTGAAAAAGTACTAATTGGTTACAACAAACCAAAAAGAAACAAAAAAGTAAAATATTTCTCCCCAGAAAGTAGCTCTTGGTAAATTTAAATTCAACTGCTTTCTTGGGCTGTAGGAGGAAATTATCAATATTGCTGAAGCCACAGAAAACTCCCCCTTTTTTTTTTTTACATCTTCTGAAATCCAGAAAGAGCTATTGCTTTCTTTTTCTCTCTTTCTTTTAAGTTGCTCAAAGAAGAATGATGTTTCAACAACACCAGAGATTGGCATATTGGTGGATTTTTTTAAAGAAAAGCACAAGAAGATAGAAATAGAAAAGTACACTTCGCTCTATTTTCTTAGTATTGTACCTTGACCCAGATCTCTGAGAAATCTTTTTCTGCCCTCAAATGTACCCCCTATTGCTTGAACACTTAAGCTAAATTTTGCTCTGGATGGAGAAGAGGCAATTGAGAGAAAGGACAAGGGGAAGAAAAAAGGGGGAAGAAAAGTCAAAAGTATTTAAACTTCCAGGATCATACTAAAGGCAGAAATGGTAAATTGATACATGTCTCTATATACAGGGTGACATCAGTAACCTGTGAAATTCTCAGCCACAAATATCACAGAGACTGAGACTTAAGGAATTCAAAGGATTAGAGACAGATAAATAATTCATGAGTATATCCACAAGCACAGGTGAAAGAACATAGTAACAAGGAGATATAGTCCACCAAAAACCATCAGTCTGAGCCCTTCCCCCATGAGCATGGGCAGGGGACACCTTTCACTAGAGCAGGTTGCTCAAGCCACATCCAACCGGGCCTTGAACCCTTCTGGGGCATGTTTGCAAACAATCACATTCACAGTCTATAGAGGAAAGCAGGCAGGAGGTGCTGAGCAAGCTGAAACACATTTTAACTCTGCATTTCCAAACCCTGCTGTACTTCAGCAGCACCATGTCAGGACTCAGGGTCTGCTCTAGAATCAGCTCCCATGCAAAATCCCCCCAACGTCACAACTTTTAGAGTGAGGAAGATGTCATGTAGCCAACTGCCACAGCTCGTGGAGGTGTTGCTCCACAGCTTCCAAAAGTTTGTCTTGGGGTGAGGCAGCTCCCTGATATTTGGAGATTTTTCACTCTGCACGGCAGAGCACTCTTTGATACTCCCGCAGCTGTAAGGCTCATGTGGGGATTGGCAAAGGCAGGAAACCTCTTCGCTGCTTCTCCTTCCAGCATTATGAATGCACACCAAGACTTAAAACACGGCGTTCCAAAAATATAACCTGTACCCCTCTCAAGCGCTGCAATTAGCATAACTTGTTGACTGATTTCCCTTACCACGTACCTAAAGCAGTGTTACTCTATTAAACGTGCTTCAGTAAGTACTTGTCTCATTCCGAGGATAAAATATCATTTTAACAACCTCAGCAATAAACACAATACCTGCAAAAACCCCACATGATCTGGAAAGCAGCACAAGATGAAGAGGATGCTGCACACTCCTCAGAACGCACAACCTCTACCAAAAGCACAGAGAGGTCAGGGAAGGGGGTGCCTGACCCTACCAGACTTCCATGGGAAAGACTAAAATAAAATGGCTCAGCTGAGCATGATTAAACCCTCTGACAGACCCCGGGAGCCAAGAGGCTGCTGTCACTCTGCACTCCCAGTGACTGAAGGGACGGCTGATTAGATGAGCTTGGAAGAAAGCTTCAGCTCCTGAGATCTAAATAAAATTGTCACTCACCTGGGTTCCCCTTTCCCTCATCCCGCTGCCCCTGGCAGCTGCGCTTCCCTCCCGAATGGCTCAAACCCTTCGGCAACCTGCAGAGGCCCTTTGGGGAAGTACCAAGGATACAGGACTTTGAGAGTAGTGATTTTATTTAATGCTTGGCTCTATTAATTTAATACTTCTCACACTGGGCTCTGTTATGCTACAGTGTTCCTCTGTTTTATTTAAACATTTATTTTTTACCTCCTTGTGGGCTTGTTTCCCCATTCTGTTTTTACTTTGGTGCAATTCTTTTGATTTTAGAAGGACTGTTGCAACATAATGCAAAATCATGATCAACTCATGGTTTATTTATATTGAAAAAATAATATGGGTAATTTTTTTAAGAATGTTGTAGGTTTTTTTTAAGTATTTTGACCGGAAAAAAAAAATACTTATTTTTTCTAGTGCAGGCCTCCAGATTGCACCAGTAAAACATCTCAGCATGAATGTAATGTAGATGCAATTTCTGTGAGGTGTTACAGTAAGCCAGGAGTTAACATGTGCTGACAATAAAGCTGATTTTCTTTACAGACACATATAAGGTGTTCTGGATTTCCATAATTTCTCTGTCAAGTTCAAGCACAACACAAGGATAAGTAAAATTGTGCCTTCCTTTCCCAACGTCAGTTCACATTTACTAATTGATAAAAACTAGTTTACCTTTATTTCAGTGGAAATTACCTGCCTCAAAAACTAACCTTAGTATCATCTAAAAGCTGCTGTAACTCCAGCAAAATTAAGATAACTTTTTACACACTGCTGCTGTTTTTTTTTCTTTTGTTTTTCTTGGTATGGTGGTCAAGTGCATTTTTAGTTAAAAAAAGAAAACTCAAATCTTAGCTGCCATGCTAACCACTGGGCATACAAGTGTGGCCTGAAATAACAAACAGTTTTTTACTGAAATTTCATTTTATCACGTTGTAACACCTACTTGTTCTCTTGAGTAAATTACCTGCAGAGATTGCATTAAAGAATTTCTGGGCACTGTATTGAAAAATAATAATGGAAATTTCATAGTGATTTCACAGTATTAACCATGCACCACACAAGAAAATTATCACAGCAAAATCCAATTTGTTAACTTTTCCAACACGGAATCTTACTTCTCTTTGGTTTGCAATTAGTTATTAAAAAAGTTTAATCAAAGTCTCAGTATCGTCTTCCTCTTTAAATGCAACACGGTCAGAATAAGATGTAACCAACAATTAAGTAAATTGGACTTGACTGAGTACATGGGAAATTGAGAATAATTCAAAAACATTACCCATTAACAACTTCTATATTCATATAGTACCTTAGTTACTTTTAGAAGAGACAATATTTAAATATGTGATTAAAAAATAAAAGCATTCTCAAGTCTATCAGAATGATAAATTCTTTTGCCTGTACGTAGAGAGGGCTGCACTAGGATTTTAAGGGAAACTGTAGTTTAAATAAGTGGAGATTGACCTGAAAGAGCGAAACATAAATAGAAAAGCATTACAAAACTACAGTATGAAAGAATGATGCAGAATCTTTTCAAAAGAAGAAAAAGCATGAAAAGAATGGAGGAAAAAAAAAAAAAAAAAAGAAAAGAAAAGAAAAAAAAAAAAGATTAGAAAGAGAAATCCCTACAGCAACAGGGAAATTAAAGACAAAATTCTGCCTTTCAGACTCCAGAAGACTCCAGTAGGACTGAAAAGAACATTGCAAATAAAAATTATGTAGAAAATGATAAGGCAATGTTTGGCTGGATTGCAGTTCTAACTTTTCTTTGCAAAAATGGAATCTGGTTTAGCAGCCAGATAACAGTGCTCACAAGTGCTGTTCAATCAATTCAAACTGTTCTGCATGTAGAGGAGTTAAAAATTGAGGTATGTCTTTGAAATATGTAAAACTTTTGTCAGAAGGGATCAGAGTCTGAAAACAGTCACTGACTTAGGTGTTCTGTTAGAAAAGGATGTCAATAGCTGTCTGAACTACTGACTCTCAAATGAAGGAACCCAATATTCAGAAGGTAAAAGTGGGATCTGGAATGCTCTCCTGAAGATGGGACACTGTCACATGTCCTGAAAACTCACCAAGTCTAACACTTAGACAATGTTTTCTCCAGAAGGAAAGAAAAAAAGTAGAGGTGGAAGAGCTGTAATTTCTTCTACTTTTCATCCTTTATTTTATACTTTAGGCAAGTGGTTGGACCAGGCACTAAGGAAATAGAAGGCTCAGATTCCAAGACTTCCCTGACCACAGGAGGTTTAAATGTTTACCCCCAATATCCCAAAGTCTCCGTGGCCACCAAATCCCATCCCCATGCCCCTAAGCACAAAATGTTTCTGACCTGAGTTTGATGGTGCTTTCTAAGATGCTTCAGTGGGAGGATGCCCTCCACCCAACACAGACTTCAAACTGGTGATCACAGCTCCCTGGAAAAAATGAACCGTGCCCACCCTCAGCTTGGCAGACTGTTCAATCACTGTGCTTTTAGAAAAAGTTGTGCACAATGACCTACAGTTTCTACAGTCGCAGTGATTGGAAGGAAAGCTGCTATAACTGCAGGAAAGTTGGTCCTGATGGCTTTGATCATTGAATGACTTCCAATGACACTAGAGAATGAAAGAACGTCTTGTTTCTGGTTGAGGTCCATGCAGGCATATGTGACAAGTTGTGTACATCACAGTAGCCTGGGCATGTACAAAAGTATAATTCCAGGTCCCCACAGAACTTGAAAACCACAGGGAAATACCCAGTTTTGGTATACAAATGGTAACTGATGCATTTTGGGGCTAGTAATTTTTAACTTCAATACTTCAGTTCCATCTTAGCTCTGCTTTAGGTATCAGGTCTTTGTATTGACTGGAAATATATTGGATTGTGTTTCATAGAATATCTACTCAATCATTGAGGAATGGCATTCTGTGGATAAAAACCAGAAATGTTTAATTAACATCTCCACAAAGAGAAAAAATGTTTTGCGTGTTCTCCATTTTGCTGTAATGGTTGGTGGATGTGGCAGCTACTCTTACATTTAGAGCTGCCAACTTTGATGTATATTTGCTCAATATGTATGAAACCAGACTGATCATTATGGAGTTCTGCTATTTCAGTCAAATTCATCCCCATTTTCTCTTTGATTTCTCCTCTTTCTCCAGTATATTAGTTTTCAGCTGAATGAGTCTGAGTTGTCATTTGGCATTTCAATGCTACATCTTTGATTCATGTGATAAAACAGCAAGTGCAGCAGACAACATCAAGAACTGTCTGTGGAAATGCTGATTTACTATTTCATTGTTTTTTTTCTCAAAAATATACTGAAATAATGAATCTATGACACAGAAAGAAATCCTGGACTAAATTTTCAAAAAATTAGAGAATGGTTTACAATATAGTTAATGAACTTTCATCTTCAAGTACACAGACACGTAGTATGTCTTTAAATAGGGTTCATATCCAAGCCACTGTTGTCCAGAGTCTAAAACAATATGATATTGTGGCTGTAGTTCACCCTCTCTCATTCCCCGGATAAATAATTTGCTAGAAACTGACTAAATTCCCGGATAACCATCTGCAGTTAAAACTATGAACTAAATTATGGGCACTCTGTGAAGTTATAAAAATAATAAATTAACTATAACATATAAGATAAACACCAATTGTCTATTTTAACATTAAAAAATATTTATATTATTTACCCTTGGTGCCTAAGAGTTGCTAGACTATATTTAAGCTTCTACATACCAAAGATTCAGCAACAGTAATACAACAGTGAATTGTGCTGTTGCACAAAGTTGCACCTCATGGTCACTTTACTATTTTACCACTTTATTCTAAAAGTAAAATTAATGTGGCATTAGATACACACCAAATACATGAAAAATTAAGTGGACAGAATAGATTTCATTAACAAATGCTAATGCAGTCTGAAATTACTTAAATAGGTAAGTTCATAAATGCATCATTTTAACCGATACTGCAAGGTCAAGGATAGAAACAGAGGACCAGGAGCCCATGATTTTGTTTTTGTTGCTTATTGTGATTTTGATGCTGACATTCTTCTGATTTTTATGACACTGACTATTCTTTTGTTTCATGTGGAAAACACAGGTAGGATTTGATCGTCAGGATTATCCTGAAAAGTGAATACTCACTTAAAGAAGAAAGCTATTATTATAGCTCGCTCGGTCAGCTGAGTTCACCATGTGGGAGGATACCAAGTCAAGGCAATAGCAAACACTGCAAGAAGGGAGGGAGAGTCCACAGTGTGTTGTGCAAGATTGAGTGCATCTGTTCTAAACAACAACAACAATAAAATGGGAGAATAAAATGTTACACTGGCTTACCTCAAAACGTGGTCAACAGAACAATACTGAGAGCTTTATTCCAAAAATATCCAATACCCACTTTGATTTGGAATTGCAAGCAAGCATTTTTACATTTCTAGATTAAAAATAACTACTGAAATGTCAGAGCTTGTGGTAGGACATAAAATCCAAATTTCACTCTGATGGTCATTTGCAGAGAAAGGTTAATTGTTGATGGGTATAAGAACTCACACTGGTGCTGACAGCAATACCTTTATACGCATATCTAATGTCTTGCAATTGAAGTCCATAAAAAATGAGACAGATTCTTTATTAGCTAGGAGAGACTAGTCTTTTTTTAAGTCTTCTTAAATTGCTGTAAAAGAACCTACACAAACGTTTGCTCATAATATGTTGCACATAGGGGATCATGCATTTACACAGCATAAGGACTGGTCACTGGAGCACAAGATGATTTCCTTCTTTTTTAGTTCATGCTCTACAGTAATGTGTTTTCATTTTAATAAAACAGTGTGTGTCCCTGAGCTATGATTTGTATGTGAATTTTCCAAGGTAAACTTTCCTATTTGAAGAGAATCACTTAATAGCTCTCTCCATTTTACTACGCATTACCTTCTCTGTGTTTACCATTGCTTTCTCCTCTGCTGCATGATATAAGCAGTGGAAAAAAAAACAAGCAAAAAGTATCCTCGTAAAAAAAAAGATTGCCAAGGGATATCAAATGCACTTTGAAAGCTGTTATCTCCTAAATATGGATACTCACTCAAGTGACTTTGGGACTCAAGAATTTACGTAGCCAAAATCTGGCTCAACGCATGCATTAAAAACCAAGTTATAACCACTTGGAAAGGCTATAAAGTTTGCTTTTTTGAAGTTTAACAGTCATCAATATTGAGTCAGTGCACCACTGCAGAGACAGGGATAGGAAATCAGCAAGTGGCATGAGCAGCAAATGGGTGAGGCAAACAAAATGTGTATTGGTAGGTGTGGGGAGCTCAGACTTTGATGCACTCGCGTTTGAGGCATTTTATTTGTCTGCCGGTTTATTTGACTGTCTCTATTTTGCGGGGTTTGAATACCTGAATGAAGCAGAGCTGACAGGCTATTTTGGTAGGATGCTGGGGTTGTTACCACCACTAAGAATTGCAGCATTATCACTGCTGAGTCTTTGATCAACTTGTTGCCTAAACTTTGAGTGATTTGTCATTTCTTTCTAGCATGGAGATGGAGTGAATCTTAGAGAGAGTTAGCAGCTTGTCAAAACTGTGACTAATGAACAAAGGAGTCTGAAAAATGACTGAAAGAGGTGCTTTTTCTTGGCAGCTTTGCTCCACGCCGGGTGATGGCAGCGGCTGTGAGCTGTGGATGTGTCATGTTTTACTCACTTCCTTTCTTTGCGGTGTAAAAATGAACAAGGACAGACCTGGAGCAAGGCAACCAAGTGAGTTACTCAGGTTTGGGAGGCACTGCAAAATCATTTTGAGGGGCCAGTAGCACCACCTCTGTCAGGAAATACTCAAGGATCAGCATGAGAGGAAAAATGAACGCAAGGCAATTCCACGGCCATTTTATGTTCAATCAGTTCCAGGTCATCTGGTGAGCATCAAGCCCAACCTGTGAGGATCTATTTGCGAGGAAAGAAAGAAGAGGGTTCCAGGACATGGCTGAGGAGGGCCAAAAGGCACAGTAGAGAGATGCTTACATACAGTTGGGCAGGAATGCCTGTGGGATGCCATAATGTAAATGACAATAGCCCTCAAATGAAGACATGACAGCAGCAGGATGGTGTGCTATTGTTCCAGAACTAAAAAGATTTCTTAGCATAAATTGCTGTAGATTACTTTAGAGTAACTCTATAACAGTAAAAGATGAATATTTAAATGACTTCTGTGGCAATATCTCAACTCTCACAAACAAAGAAAAGCAGAAGGCTAATGATTAGAACATGAAGTAGTGTCTAGGTGAGTAAGTGGATGGTTTTGCTTTCAAGGCTATCAGTCCATCATTGCCAAACTGATATGGTATAATAAGGATTAATTCAGACTGAAAAACTTCCTAGAAGACACACTGTGTAGAGATGTACAGAACCAATACAAAGTTTGTTACAGAGAATGGTTCGAACAAGGAATGAATGAATAAGCCCATTACACAGAAAATCACAATAAATAAATAGAAATAAAATTAAGCAAATACTATAGAGCACTTCAGTTGCACATATTCCAGTGCTAGGATCTTAGGTGATATGATCCATTATTTTTCACCTCAATTAGTATTTTTGACCCATTTGGTTTTAGTAAATGCCGCTGAAAAGTCTTCATGGGAATAGTGAAGATCACTGACTCAAATTTATAAATTTATAAATTAGGAAGGACCAGTGAGCGAAAAGGAAGAAGGAAATAGGATCTTGTAACTCCTCACAGTTCTTAAGAAAATGCCCCACTTAAGGAGCAATGTGCCAACACACAAGAAGTGTACTTCGTAGCTGCTGTTCCTTAGGACACCAAATCACTTAACAAGAAAGCCATAACCACCAATTTATAAACTAATAGAAATCTTTTGCTCTTTAACAGTACCAGAAATCCAGACTTCATTAAATTAAGTAATATCTGCTTACAGAGTCAAAATATTGCTGTAATACAAAAGAGACACACAAAAAATTGTAGACTGGAAAGAAGAAGTCATTCATCACAGCGTGTTGATATGCAGAGTTGAGCAGAGAGATGAACAAGTAGGTTCCGGGACTGGAAGTCTGGATGCCCAACTTCCTGAAATACCATATAACAGATCTGGATTATATACCGCAAAGCGTAAGAGCTGGTTCAGGAGTTTTCTTACAGTTTAGCATTTAAAATGCTTCTGCCCATTATGAATGTGCATTATGAATGAAGCCTCAACCAGTAGGCTATGCTCATGTTTGACTTTTTTAGACTGAAGTTGCAAGTGTTTCCAATAATAAAGAAAATAGGCAACATCATTAGAAAAATACAACCAAAACTAAACAAAATAATGTGGAAAAAAACTTGGGCAACAAAAGAATCTATATAGCATACATGACTGTGAGAAGAAATTGTTAACCAATGTAGTGAATTTGAAGCAGAAGCTGGAAAATGTGGAAAACTGAGAGGGAAGGATCATAGGGTTAAGCCTCTGACTATCTGCTTTAAAAAAACATTATAGTTAAAACTACAACATCCTTCCCAAAGTTCAGAAAACTCTGTAATGCATGTCAGAGATGTAGGGAATTCCAACAATGGCATTTCTCCATTACTAGACAAAAAGCGTAGCAAAATTAACACCAATAAATTCACTGTATAGTAGCTTACCTGTTATTTTGCTAAAAGCCAAGTGATTTACTCTGTTCATGACTCACTCTCTTTTCAAAAATAATCTGAAGATGCCAAGCAGCAGCTATTAAATATAGGCATCATAAAATGAGGAAGGCCAAAATATGCTCCTTCTGTAGGCTTCAAACAAGTCTTATTTATTATCATTGACTTTTAATGCCTATTCAAAACCTAACAAATTTCTGCATTAGTAAAAGAAACGTAATGTTTTGTCAACATATAAAGGAAATAAACAGAATGACAAAGTAATTATATAATTATCAGTTTGACAATAATTCCAGGCCAAGTAAGGGAATGACTGATGCAGAGCTCATTAAGCACAGAACTAAAAAAAGTGCAATTAATGCCAATCAAACTCAAGTTTATAAAGACTAGATCATTGCCCAGCTAACGAGATGCCTCTTTGTAAGATTATAGGTTAAATAATGAAAGGTTAAAGCATAAGAAACATTTATTTTGGATCCTGGTGCTTCATTTAAAAAAGTAAAGTTAGGAATGAATACAGTAAACAACAGAACGAGCTTGATTAACTCCCAAGACTAATAACGGTGAACAGCCAGTCAGGATGTGATTTCCCAGGGTGTGTGTCCGAGAGGCTCTTTGTGGGTCATCACCACACACAAGGCAGTTTGAACCAACACTCTGTGCAATGCAACAGGAGCAGAAAGTGAATGCGTGCAGCACAGTTCTTGTGACTAAGTTGTTGAGTGGTAATGTATTAAGCCACTATAAATTGATCATTTACAATGTTTACCCATATTCATTTGCTCTCTATTCCTCATCTCTCCTTCCTTTTCTAAGTTCCCTATAGTTTATCTCCTACACCTGTCCTAGTTTGAGTGATGCATATACGTGTTTATCAGTCATGTTCACCTGATAAAGTCTTCCAATTTGCTCATTTTTAAATTGTTCATCCTTCAATGTATAACACTTCACTTCATCCTCTTAGGTTTTAAACAGTGTCTACTATTTATTTGTCAAATGTCATTCAAGAACTTCTTTGTGATATTGCCACCCTCCTCTTTTTACGATATATCCCATTTTTTCAACCAATTCCATTAGCATGCTCCCATTTTTCTCCAGAGGACTAGAGAAAACATCAAATCAGATCAGTTCTTAGATTGATTCTTCAGAAATTCCATATCTGAGTCTCGGAGTTCCTTGCAGTGCAAATCAAAACAAACTTAAAAGCCTAACTGAAACTACATGGTGAACAAGATTGAAAATGTATTATTCAGGCCAGCAGAAAGAAATAAGATTCAGTTTTTGGACACTGGTATAGAAAAATATACTTAAACCTAGAGATATTTTCAAAACAGTGACTAGAATTAATCATGATGCTCTAGTGGTTATTTAAAGCTGAAAATACTCTAATCCAGGAAACATTTTCTAAATAGCATGAGTTAACTTAAACCAGTAAATTAAGCCATAGCTGTTGGATGACACCTTAACAATAGTTTTTTTCATGTTTTATGATCTATATAGAGTCCCAACTTGTTTGAAGACAGAGGCAGAATTCCTAATGGACTGAGAATATACCTGCTTCCCCTATGTATACAGATTTTAAACAAGGACATCCACATACAAGCTTCTTAGAATTCCCAACTACCTTTTTTTTTGACTCTATATCTTCTATATAGAGTTATCGAGAGCTCAGAGCAGATTTTTAATTTTATGTTTGCCCTCTAATATTTCTTTTGATGCTGTATTAAGTGATCTAAAGATGTTAATCATATATTGCTTCACACTTACGGTATTTTGGATTAAGCAGGCACGCCACCAATCCTTTTTCTTTTCTTTTTTTTTTTTTTTTTTTTTTCCATAAAAGCTCATTTGATAAATTTGGGTAGAAGCTGGCAAATCATTTATAGGACTGATTTTCAGAAAGGTTATGACTTCATTTCATTTAGAGTCATACATGAACACCACCTTTGATAATTAGACCTTAGAATTTCTACAGAACACATAACTGTCCAGTAAAATCAGTAACATCCATAAATATGAACTTGAAGAAGTGTGAAATTGTATGTAATATCTCACATCCATCACCATTTTACTATGCTTGCAGTTTCACGATACAGAGTAATATTTTTTGAGAAGTAATGGTTTGTTCTGGACAAGAAATTTCATTAGCATACTTAACTATTAGGTGCTATTGATGTATCAGTCAGCATGTTTTTCCAAAGAAGGGGCCACTCTTTGGCATGAAATATGAAGCAGAGACATAACAGAGAAAAATGGTTCAAACACTGGGAAGTTTGGATAAAATAAGATTTGGCAGATCTATACCACTTTTACTTTTAAGATGCTGAAAACTTATTCTAGACAGAGCCAGGTATTAAAGATAACTTGCAGGCAGCAAAGAGCCAACTGCCAGAAACAAATGAGACACATGTATTTTATAAAGAAGTTTTTGTGATACTTCACACTTATTTTTTTACTGAACTTTAAAATAGGATAAAAGAGGTCATGGATACAGGTAGGCAATCCAGTGCAGTTGTCGTGAAGACTTCAGTAGAAGACAGAATCCTTCTCACTTTCTCTTTATTATGAAATAAAAATAGAGCTATGAATCATCACAGCATAGACAAATCATCCGAGGCATCTTAAAACAGCCGCTTGACTGACTGCTGTAATATCACCTGTCATTCAATAAAAAGAACTGCAGTACTTGCTTACAAGTTGATAGAAATGTGCCCAAAGCCAAATGGAAACCCTTCACTTCATTAAAATAACATGATTTTAGAAGTTTCTTAATTAAAGTATTTGAAGTCCCACCTCAGATGCAGTGACTTTTGTGAGTCAGGTGCGTACTGACACTAAAGACAAGATCAGGTCAAATGGACAGAGTTTATATCAAAAATGACTGCAAATGCATCAGGGATGGGGCTGCAAATCAGACACAGCATCTGCAAGGGTCCTGGGTCACCCGAGAAACACTTCATTCAGAACCGCTGCCAAGTTTAAAAAGTTTAGGTTGGAAACAAAATGGAAAAGCACAGGTTTATTGACAATGCGTGCTTCCCAGACTTTCCATCTCATAAAGCCGACACAGATAAAGCACGCCAGCCACCACATCACAACCAATCTGGAGGCCCACTCTGAATTTCAGATTCTACCACTGCCCCAGAAGAAACAGCATCACATATAAAGCCCTTCCCTCAAATGATTTCCACCCTCTGAAAAAACACAAATTCTAAGACTTGATATTCCTATGTCAGTGTATTCACTTTTTCCCTATGGCCAGTGTCTTCATTTCTGCAAAGACTTCTATCTGTGAAAACAAATACAGCCTCTACCAGAGAACAGAATTTTAGATCATGTCAGTACCCTTCTCCCTCGCTTTAGAAAGCATACTTAAGTAAAATGAAATCTTAACAGTATGTGGATTTAGGATGAGATGCCTAAATGATTTTCAGGGTTACAAGGAATGCTTAGCCAAGAAGTATGTAGCTGTCTTCTAGTTTATAACTTAATCAAATATAAAAGATAAAAATACAATATAACATGAATTATTTTTGTATTCGGAAAGATTTCTGGCATATATTTGTGTCTGAAGATACTACACACAGCTCTTCTACTGATTTAATCACTGCTGTTCACACTATTCAGCTGTAAATATTTTTGTGTAAAGGTTTTTTTAGAGGAAGACCACTCCTTTGAGTCTAACAAAAATTACTAAATAATTTTAGTATCTTATTCCTATTTTTTCCTATTAGTCATAATAGGTTTATCCTTTAAGTCTCAACCTTTTCCCACAATGCATTCCAGAGCCTTTAAGACTGTATAGAAATAAATATAAGGCTCTAATAGGGAAGACACAATTATAGACCATATTCAAAAGACAAAAATTAAACAAAAGAACAATGACGGAAACAATGTATCCCTATTTTTAAGTATTTGCTTACCTTAAATAAAGTATTAAATGTGTAAGAAGATGACCCTTTGACAGCAGTTTCAAAAATGAGGTCACTAATATTTTAAACAAAAGAATTTTGCTACAAGGTTACACCCAACATGGCCTAAGCCTAAAATCTGTTAAGAGTTTGCCATCTCTTTCCTATTGCTTTACACACTGAGTCTAACTCCCACAGTCTTGGGGGTTTCATTTGGCAGATGATGCACGGAAGTGTGGAGGGAAAAATATGGCCTTTCTGAATTAGACTGTAAACAATTACTTTTATTTATGCTTTTTTATTTTTGAAGGATAAGTCATATGTGTAATATATGTGTTAGGGTATTTCCATGAATTATTTATTAATATATTGCTGACTAAGAGAGCTTTTGACAGAGCTATCAGCTAAACCCCAGGTGAAGACAACATTTCAAAATAGCTATATAAACTGAACACCATAATTATTGGTAGTAAAAGCAACTCTACATCCTTCTAATCTCTAAATAAACTTCTGATGGCAGAGCTGTCTGCGAGTCCTTCTTTAGAGCTGGCCGAGTGTGGTGCTGGCACCAGAGCAGACTTCTCACCAAGCCACAGAAGGTATCAGGTGGGCATCAGGTTGTGTTTGCGGAGGTGCTGGCCTACCTCTGGCTGCCTGAGCATCCCTTCACTCACAAACGTCAGAGAGCCGAGCTGAGGCTCGAGCCCTTGCATGAGTGGGGCTCCCCGGGACATCTCCAGTGAGGCCTGGGCTGATCATAGGTCTCTGAGGATGCTTTCACCTGTACCAGCTCTCTAGGAAATAGCAGATACAGCTTCTTTTCTATTTTATTTTCTCCCCAGAATAATCAAACCAATGTATTCATCACTCCCTTGTAATTTTTTTTTTTTTTTAACTTATCATCTTTTTTTAAAAATACATATTTTCTTTGCAGTTCCTTTCAAGTTAGAAGCATATCCTCTACCAGCTCTGCTGCCCATCATTTTCTAAATTCATGTGTTAGTGGTTCCGTTACCACAGTGACTAACCAGGTACAAAGGCAGACCCCCTCCCTCTTGGGGGGATTTCATCTAGGTTGAGCAGGGACCTCCAACTCAGCCTTCACTTTTCCTTCCCACAGTTCAGAGGTGTCCCCAGACCCTTCCTCAATAAAATGGGATGGTACCTGTCAGTAGCACCCACAGGTGCCCAGCCAGTCTCAGAGTCCAATAAAACCTGCTCAATCGGACCTCACTAAATTACTTTTCTCATCCTCTTAAAAAAGAAATCCCCTCTTAATCTACATTTTTATTGTGGTTCCCTGACATTTTCAGCCAAAACCAGGCCCTTAGCACTATCCATACAAAATGGACTCTTGTTTATGCATTGCTTGTTGTTTTTATTCTCTCCTTTGTTCTTATCTGCTTGTTTCTCCTCACACTGCTGCTGCAGCTGTTTGAGTCTGTGTTAGTGCCGGGCAGAACTGCAGTTTCTGAAAGTTACAGTTATCTGGGAGTACAGCCAATTTTCCCCCTTTCCCATTTCTTTATTTCTAGCAACTATTTGCCTTTGTAATAGAAAGAAATCTCAGTATGAAGGGCACAGTTGTTGATATGTTTCTAGTTTCGTAATTACACTGGAAACATGAACAAACTTTGTTTTTCAGGGTGACTGGATTGCCCTGAACACTTAGTGCCTTTGACAGGGTCCAGTTTTAATAGCTGAGACCTCGCAGAGCCACTTCTCTTCTGCAAAGAAAGAATTTATAATATCTAGCCTGTAATCAAACTGAGTACACGGTTGAGAAATGCAGTCTTTATGTGTCAGCTCTGCTTGTGTCAGTCAAAACTGATTAAGATCACCTGTCACTTAGCATGTGATCTAATTCAGCTCTCGTAATTCCCGTGCAGCCAGTTCCATCACCGGCACAAGCTTCCAGCGGCAGACAGTGATATTCTGAGACATTTAATTTCAACCCTTATAAAACCGCTTAACTGAACGTATCGCTCTCAGCTCTCGAGATATCTAAATGAGCATTCATTTGAAACTCAGAAGAATTAAATTCCCCCCAACCCGAGACAATTCGCACCCACACCACCTCAGCAGGCAGCGGGCCCACAAGAGGTGGGCGGTGGCCAGCACAACTGGAAGGCCTCGGTTCCCGCTTCACGGAGGGCGGTGCTGGAGGAAGACCACGCAGGTGGCACGGGACATCCTCCTGTGGGGGGTGAGGGGCTGGCCCCGGGTGCCCAGAGCAGATGTGGGTGCCCCCCTCCCTGGAAGGGTTCAAGGCCAGGTTGGACGGGGCTGGGAGCCCCCTGGGCTGGGGGAAGGGGGCCCTGCACGGGGCAGGGGGGGGCACTGGGGGGGCTTTAAGGTCCCTTCTGACCCAAACTGTTCTATAATGGCAAAAAGTCTATTTCGAGCATAAGAAAAGTATACTGTTCATCCACTGTACTGTTCAGTTAAGTTATTAAGGAAAATGCTTGTTGAAGTCATAAGTAAAATATGTTTATTTTCAATGACACTTAGTATCTTGGCCACTTTGGATTTGTATTTTGTGGATTACAAAAGGAAGATAGTGACAAAATTGGGAAAAAAAAAAAAAAAAAAAAAAAAAAGGAGGAGGAAAAAGCAACTGTTTTAAAGGTTTTAAGCTGAAAGAGGGGAGATTTAGGTTAGATACAAGGAATAAATTGTTCCCTGTGCGGGGGGTGAGGCGCTGGCCCAGGGTGCCCAGAGCAGCTGTGGCTGCCCCCTCCCTGGAAGGGTTCAAGGCCAGGTTGGACGGGGCTGGGAGCCCCCTGGGCTGGGGGAAAGGGGCCCTGCACGGGGCAGGGGGGGGCACTGGGGGGGCTTTGAGGTCCCTTCCCACCCAAACCAGTCTGTGATCTGCTAACAGGGACTCAGCTGTGTGGAGGTTCTCATGGAGAGATGAGCGCTCCCAAGGCAGAGGCACGTACTGATGCATGCTGGGTGGGAAGGGCAGGAGAGCACCAACCCTTCCCATAAAGCACTGTTTATATATTTACCCATTTTTTTACAGGTTCTTCGTTTTTCAGTCTCAGCATGGGCTGCTGCATGATTGATGAGGCTCAAGAGGTTGTTACAACCATTCAGGGAGCAAGCTATGTCTTCATTTATACTTTAATAGCTTAAATGCCAAGGTCCTTATGCAGATTGGGATATTTTTTAAACCTACCACTACCTCAGTAACAACCAGCCAAAACAATTCAATCAACAGCACAAGAAACAAGACAAGTTTTAGACAGCAGTATATATAGATATACACACACCTCACATCATAAGATTTGCATGGAACAGGATGTCCTACAATGCAGTGTTTATGAGACAGTGCCTAAGTCTGGGAGCATAACTAAATGATTCCTTTAATTACAAATGCTTTAGAATTGTTAATATATATAAAATATCCTTTTATATCCACCTATACATCTACCCATATATACTGTCAAAAATTTCTTGGTTTAGAAAGGCACTCATTAGTATTTAGAAATAGATTCTTTCCACCTTTATTGTTGGCTTTAAAATTGATCAAGGGAGGACACAAAAAAACCTGTTTTATTTTGAAGTAAAAAGGTCTTAGAAGTTAGTATACAAAAGCTATAAAAATCCCTAATTAAAACCCCAGAGACCCCAGAGATCTCTAAAAAGCACTTATCTTCTCGGAAGGTATAGCTTTCTTCCTAGTATATCTGTGCTCATAAACTGAAAATAGGTGAACACACTTTCAGCTGTATAAATTATTGTCTAATATCCCATGCAACATGCACAGATACATCTCATTACAAAGGTATTTTTTTTCCAAACGTAGGAAACATTTCCTGGCTTTCAAAAAAGAAATTTTAAATGTTATCTTATTTACAAGCATAAATATTTCCTGGATGCAAGTGGTGGCAAAATATATCAATATTTTTTCCACCCATTTACTACACTTTCTTTAAAACCAAATTAGTTGCAAATTCAATAAAGTTACAGGTAAGAAAAGCAAAGAAAAAAGAGAACTGCTTTAAACAAAGAAAAATCATAGCCTCCTATTTTCTGTGGAGATTTTGATGTCCCTCTACATCACAGGGACTTTTGAACTATATTTTTATGGATGCTGGTGGAAAGTTAGTTTATTTCTCCTGGGTATTAAAGAGAATAGTTTATCTTTCAGAAAAAAAAATATGAGCTCATATGCAAATACCTTTTCCAAATAAAAACATTCTTTTAAAATTCACATTTGTGACTAAGGTAAATGTAATGCAGCATGCAGTCAACAGCATTTGTATAAGCAAAATGTAGAATAACATGTTCAAAATGATCATTACATTAATTCCATTTTGCCTTTTCTAGGATGGTAACATAATGAAGTTAGGTATTTTTCTCAAATGTGTGTATTTTACCATGATTTCATCTAGTGGCACTTCAGGCTATACCAATTTCATAATCTCTTAATTTCTTCAGAATTGGAGAGACAAGACTTAATGAATTTATTTATGCAAAATCCTGCTCATTTCCCTTTCACCAGATTCCTTCAAAGGCCACAGAGGTTAGGTTAAATAGAAAGTGAAAATATGGTTTAATTCAGACCATTGTGTATCACGTTTTTGGTTGGTTGTTTCTTTTGTTTGATTTTTTTTTTTTTTCCTTGTTAATGTGGAAATTCTGCTTGACAACTCATCTCTATCCTTAAAAGTTTTCAAGACTCAACCAGATAAGGGCACAGCTGACCTGGTCTAGTGATAGTTCAAGCAGGGGATGGGGTAGTTGACTCAGAGGTCCCCTTCAATCAGTATTTCCATAATCTATCTTAATTTAGGTAACTGTAATGTGATACCACTAAAACCTAGAAACCTTCAATTTCTCGACCTTGTACAGAAAAGGCTACAATAGCCTATTTTACCTGCACAATTGCAATGAAGATCCAATCCCTACTGACCACAATTCTGGGAATTCTGGGAAGGTTTTTGAAATTAAATTTCATCAACAGCACTTCATCTCAGAGCCCATGTCCCCAAAAAAACCACTTGGTGCATTCCTGAAATGTATCCATTTCCCAGTGCCTCAGACACAGGATGTCCCATTCCTAAACTGGGAAGCTGTGTTGCACACAAGCGGGTCTGCAGATGGGAGTGGTAGATTTGGATGACAGAAAATTGTTTTGTTTAGACTAGAAAGTTGTTATCAAAAAACTTATAACAACACAGAGCTAAGGCTACCTGGTTTGCCTAATTTACTTTCTTATCTGCAGACTGGCTACATTTTTATTTCTGGACTTGAAAAAAAGGTCAAGTTAAGATATGTGTTGACTACGTAATATTATTTCAGCATTCCCCTTGATAATATCTACTGGAACTGTTTGTTCAGAGAGAAGCCATAATAAATATACAGGAACAGATCTGAGGTGAATATGCAATTGCTGACATTTGTGAGACAGAATTTTAAATTCTGGTACAGGTACGTGACAGTGTCCTTACAGTATTTTCTGTAGCTATATCTAAGTCCTGTGCATAGGACTTTATAATAGGTACCTGATATGTCTTGGAGGAATCAAAGATGGTGACATATAGGAGTCAAGTCTGGTTTGTGTCATCTAATTCAATCCTAACTAAACAGCAATCCTTTATGTAAATAATGATGGGTACAACCAACAGCTGAAGTTCACAATAGATGAGTCAAAATGAATTCAAAAGTCCAGAAAGTTAGAAAAGTAATGCTGAAACCAAAATGCAAACTTGATTAAATACTGAAAATTCATCCAGTCATTCATGTGTAATCATATAGGTATGAAATTTTCATATTTATACATAATATTTAATTTTTTAAACTATAAATTTTCGATGGGGCCTGAATCCTCATTATGTGCATTATTTTTTTTCACATAACAATGAAAATAAAATTTTAAACAATAAATAGTTCATTTTTAACTCCTGTTTCCAGTTGGATAAAAGTACTCTTGCTAATATCCATTTGGTAAATTCTTGCTTTCACCACCACAGGAGGTTGTAACATTTACATCACTCAAGAAGTGAGACAGCTACCAGGGTTATTAAGGGCTTTCCTTCAGCCAAATTTATGAATTGTCACAGAATTTACTGTTATTTTACATGAAATTTAAAGTAAGTGAGGCATGCACTTTTTAAGATGCTCAAAATCCAATTTTACACTTGTCTTAATCACTTCAAATCAGTTAATCACACATACAAACTGCCATCTGCTCATCCATTTATCAAATTTCCAAACATAAACTCATTTTGCTATTTATCTACAGATACAGAATGCCATGTGTGTAAGAGACTCACACGTAACTCCACCGGTATGCAATACTTTTCCAGATAAACCAAACGCTGTAGATGTACTGGGACATTTCGGGTATCACAAACAACAGTGACATGCCCATAGTGGCATCACAAACAATGTGACCCACTTACCTTTTCCAGGTGAGTTTCTGGCTTGGGATTAAGAAATGGTTTGCTTCCATTGCAGAAATCTGAAAAAATGAAACAGAAAAATTATTTTCAGTACCCTGTTCATTTTAAGCATATTTTAGATAGCCCAAATTAGGCACTGACCAGTAAAATTAAGAAGGAAAACTAAGATTTTCTTAATCAAATATCTGCATAAAGTATTAGGTTCATGTATATTTGGTTGTATTTTTTTTTTTTTTTCAAATTATTTTATCACTCTCAGTCTTGCTGATGGAATGAAATAAGTGCTATCCATTTACCCTTGTGACAACATACATGTCTGCATCCATGCTAATTCTGTTTCCTAAAATAATATTGTGATTAAGTTTTCACTTATTTTTTAATTCATAGTAATCTTTGGATACTAGGTACCAAAATAAAATGATTCACTAAAATGGGATACCAGCTAAAAATGACCAATTTATCCATATGTTGATATTTATCAATGTTACACTCATCTCAACTCCTGTTATTGTAGGACCAATAGTATAGTTTACAGTGCATTTACTGTTTTAGTGTTCTTTCCTGCATCTTGAGATACATGCTATTTTCAGAGGTTTAAAAAATCTACAAACAGCTGATGAAGGGCACTGTTGACTTCATTTTGTCTCAAATACTAGTAAATAACTACAAGGTTCAGAAATCTACAAAGAATTTCACTGGAGTTGTATGACCAGATCTTTACTATTTGTTCTTCAAGGTAAACAACCATTATGCTAAAGGAGTCCTCCTGCTAAAATAAAAAATATATTGAAATTAAACAATTTTCCAAAAGAAAAAGGAGATGCAGAAGGTTATATAAGACACAAAATACCCAGTACAGAATAGGTCAGTCAGGTAACCCAGAAACAATATTTGTACCAGTAATTTTCGGCTCCTGCGGTGCTCAGTAGGGCCAGCACAGAATATTTCCACTTTGATTATTCTACTAGACTACTACAGCCCTTACACCTGTAGAAAACATTACGAACACCTGTAAATGGGTTTTACTTTATGCAAATCCATAATAAATGAACAAAAAAACATTTTTTTGTGTGAAAAAAGGCAGCATGCTTATAATGTTATGACACATCTTTGTGATGACCCTCTTTTTTGATGAATCGGTATTTTTGACTCAAAATTCTGTCTTTAAAATATTTACAGAAGGAATTTTGTCAGTAAAGTGAACAACTGGAACTGATCTGTTCTATGTTTCAGAATGTATTTTTCAGAAGGTAAACTCAGTAGAGCTACCTGGAATTTTTCATTTAGTAATGAGTAATTAGAGTGTATGCACATGAACCAAATATACATGAGAAGTAAAGAAAAAAGAGATCCCCCTTAGTTATCATGAAAGGTTTAACAAAAATATTAACTGATGCTACATCTCATCTGAAAATGAGTTAATGGGCGTAATGAATTTAATTTGTAAAAATTCAAATTGCAAGCATATTCTTACAGCTAAAAAATAAAACCTGTCCAGATGATTTTCCACTCAGTAACAAACTCAAAGCCAGAGATTCTCTCTCACAGGAACCCCATTAATACCCTGCTGAAACAAATCTGAATTTAATTCAAACTCAGTGGGTAACAATGTTGTCTGCTTTCCTCTTTACTGCTATGCTATAAAAGCCCAGGAATTAGATTTAGGACTAGCCACCTGCTTTCACAACAGACTGCCAAAACCTGAAAGTATTCTTTTTACTTTTTTATTATCCTTTTTTAGGCTTATTATTGTTGTACATATAATTTCATGAAACTTTGTTGCTTTGTTGATAGGCAAAGAATAGCAATAGGCAAAACTGTACATATATTTTTCTTCAACCACATCATAATCCTCAATTTCCACCCTCAGAAAATCGTTTTTCTACTTATCATTCCCACATTATTTAGTCAGTGAAGGCAACAGGTGCTAAGAATGAACAATGTTGCCCCAAATTTTCAGTTTGATTAGCATGTGAGGAAGCAATGCATACCAGACTGAAAAAAAAGATTAGAGAGGGCACTTACATTCCTCTTACTTATTCCATGGCTTCCTATGCCACAGTTCATGCTGTCTCATCAAAACCCTCACACTCTCTGTTGCTGTCTGCTTGTGCCATTATCATTTTCTAACTGCACTGCCCTTATCACAGATCTGAAGAAGGTGAAAGTTATTCCAACTGTTTTGAGGGTAGCCTTTGTTAAAAAACAGATAAAAAATGCTGTAATTAGCCCCAAAATGAGAATTTTATTGTGAAACAAACCTGCTAGATGAAAACTGAAATCCAACTCCTTAGATACTGTAGCTTTAGTACTCTTACCACTAGTGTTAAACTAATTTTTCCTTGGAAACTTCCATGAGTCTGAAACACTTCTGTTGTGCCTATCTTTTAATTACAACTGCAAAATAATAATAATGTTTTTAAGCGTGAAAGTTGACGATATTCAGATTAGAGACATATTCTAAGATTTTAAATGTAATATCAGAAAGCATTGATGTGTCTGTTTACTGATAATATGAAAGCCTTTAACCACATTTCAGTTCACTGCTCCAAAGCATAATTTTTAACAGAACTGCCAAGACTTTCGGTGATTTTCTCTCTGCAATGCTATAAAATTGCTAAACAGGAAACCTACAGAAGAAAATGATGAAGATTCTCAGAATAATGCTAAACTAAATTAATCGTAAAATGAAGTACCATCAGAAGTACGACATCTTATGACATGGAATATATTTTCAAGCACTGAAAGGGCATTACCACAGGAATATGAAAGACAGAAGTTTTTAAAAAATAACTATGCTTCATTTTGCAAAACAGCACTGAGTAAACCTTGCCTTAACCTCTAAACCAAATTCCATTCAATTACAACTGTGTCCCAGAAAAAAATGTATAAAAGACCTGAGAGCAAAAAGTGACTCAATCACTAATAAACAGGAATGAAAATACATCAACAGAGTCTGGTAAGCATTTTAAAAAATGAACCACTGAATTTGCTTTAAGAGATTAAAATCCTTCCCCCTCAAAATAACAAATTCAAAGCAATAGCCACCCAGCCAAGCTCCACTTGGGATCTGGTTATTCTAGAAATCATTCTGCCAAATGTTCTGCTGTTTGTTGCCTTTGGCTGGCCCCGCTTCCTCAGACCCATTAATCCCCAAGTATCTCAAACACTCATCTCAGCCCAGGCATTTATGCAAAATCTCTGGCCACTGAAAAGTAGCCCCCAGGTGCTCCTTTCCTCTTATTTTCTGGGCACCGCAGCCAGAAGTCTCACATATTTGCTTTGCTGGCCCGATCTGTCTTACACTGACATCTTGCTGTCTGGGACATGCTCGGCTATGAGGCACAAATCCTAATCTCAGTGGCCAAATCTAGATTGTTTGACCAAAACTATAAATAAAGGAAGAAATGTAGGTACCTCTTTCTCCTACTTCATGTAACGGTGCTGGCACGTGCATCATGTTTACCACAGAAGTGACCCACTGCTCTTCACATATCAAATGTGATCCCTAGCAAACCATTTTTTAGAAGTTGAACCTCAGTATGCCAAAGACTTTTTCCTTGAAGACAACAGGACAGAGTAATGAATTTACAGATAAATTAGCTAGTTTCTGGTGAATCCCTACAACATTCAAACACATACAAAGAGCTTGTCTTCAAAATACATAAGAAGAGTCTGCAGCTCAGCAGGCTCTCATTTCAGGAAACTTTTATTACCTTATTATTTCAGAAAGATACAATGATAGGAACAACAATGTCAACACTAACTTTCTAGTCGCACAGTACAGATTTCTCTACTCCTTCACTTCAAATGTAAAGTATTTGGTAACTTTTCCCAGGCTATATGAAGGCTTCTCAAACAACCTTTTATACGGGGAGATAAAGATACTTTTCTATTCAAGGAAAGCAGATAACCACTGGCACTCATTTGATGACCAGATTCCCCTTTCCCCCCCCTCTTTTAAATGAACAGTCTGTACTAAAGGAAGGCTGTAAAAAGTTGACTACAAAAAAGCAAACAAATGGTTTGACTTGGCTGTGAAACTCTTTCGACACTTTCTACTGGAATAAAAAAGCTGCGATTCTATCATGGCTACCTCCACTATGATTTCTATTGAACTAAAATTTGGCTCAGAATTGCAAGCAAGTCCAATTTGCAGGCAGGCAGAATCCACGCAAACAAAACTGAAATGATAATTGAGACAGAGTTTTTGAATAAATGCTGTATTTTTCCTAGTCAACACCCCTCTGTGGTTCCAATTCTGTTTGTCAAAAGGAAGGATTATTTCCTGAATGTTCAGATTACTCTGAATGTCAATACTCACATAGGCACATCCACAAAGAATCCCTCACCAGGAATTGTTTCCCTTTATTACAGACTATGTAGAGTCAAAATCTGATTCTAAAACTTCCCCTTATGAAAGGACAGATTGCTTGTATGGCCACACAGAACTATTGGTAGGCAGCAGCAAGTACTGCTCTCTCCTGCCCATCTGCAGAGCCGCACAAGGCAGGAAGGCAACGGAGGAGCTGCGGTTTAATTCAACAACCCAGCCAGTTTGCAGGGATCAGGGATGTGCAGCCACAGGCCATGCTTCCATTGCACGACCGAAATGCAAAACATGTAAAATCTATTTTTAAAGCACCCTGAATTGCAAACATTATTCCACAAAATGTTCTGTGAATTTACATTAATACTGTTATGCTGCAGTTTGTGGCTGGCATATAGGGGAGAAGTACATATGTTGTCTCATTACAACGTAAACAACAGAATACTGGATCAGGTTGATCCTTCACTCTAAAAGAACACTTGGATACTGATATCAGATCAGCCCACATAATTTTACTGGTTCCACAATTAAAATGGATACTATGACATATCTGGTTCATCTTCATTAAATCACAGCAACCAAACTTTGTTTTACCTGTTTACCAAGTTCTGTAAATTTTAAGAATCAGGATCCCGGTATATCTGCTCAGTGGAGCATCCCAGTACCCACCATTCCAGGTCTCACTCTCCTGGTTTTGAACTCATCAGTTCAGAGTAATGTGTTAAAGGAAAATACACTGCTAAAGCACAATCACTGTCTTCTTTACAGTGTCTATCACATTTCTGTGATGGAGAATTTAAATCAGTGTTGTCTATCGTTACCAAGGTGCCAGCAACCTCAGGAAAAATGAAAGAGGAAATAAAAATAAAATGTATCTGCCAAAATGGAGTCACTATCTGAATCTGGTCTTGTATTGGTTTCCATGTGTTTCGCTTTATGTTTGCAATGATTCATACTGGCGGAGGTATATACTACTGCCAAAAGCTGCCGGCTGCTAAACAGTTTGAGTATTTTCTTGTTTTGTTCCTGATATATATTTTAAATTAGGTTGACCATTGCCTTCTGTTTTTAACTCACATTTAAGAACAGCAGGACAAGAGAGGTGATTTTTCAATCTCTATAAAGAAAATGCTGAACAAACCGTGAATCGCTTTTCAATAAAGTCGGAGAAAGCCTGCTGCAGTAAAAAGGGAAGAGAGAGAACCAAGGGCTCCAAGCGATCCGCAAGGTTTGCATCGCTGCCCGCAAGCCCCTCGACTGTGCCCGTGCCCTCAGGTGCGAGTGGCCTTGACACCTGGTAGTGGAGCGATTCTGTTATTTCTGCTGTATTTTCATTTGCCATGCTTTTCAGCCTTGACATATTGACAGCACTGTCCCACTCCTCACATACTGAAGGAAACAGCTATCTTTACGCTGGGCTGACACTGAAGGATGAAGAAATCTAGCCCTCCTTTCTCCTCCATGCAGAAGAACCATGCTTACAGTGGTGTCTTATTTATATAACGAGCCATGCATACCTCCTTCCAAAGGTGAATTTAACTTTCACGGTTACGTTAGCGTGAAGGTCAGTATTTTGAAAATGTATTTGATAGTTAGAAAGGTATGAAAATAAGTTTCCACGTGCCATAGCTGCACTGTATTTCTGTAGCCACCGGCTGCAGCCATGGGGTGAAGGATTCTGTGAGGTGTTTCTGAAAAAGATGATTCGAGAACAAAGAATATGTCACGCAAAATCTCTCTGTACTAACCGAACTGTTACTTGTAAAGTTGTTCACATGAAATCATGAAATATTGGAGTTTTCTTGTTCATAGAAAATAAGGTTGCTATTCTGGGTTTACAGGATTCTGTATCCAGAGAAGGCAACTTTTTATCTCGAACAGCTTTATAACAGGTGCCAAACCAGAACTCCTGAAAGAGCCTTACACATCGTTTCTGTACTTTGACATTAGACTCAAGTCACAGGGATGTGCAAATGGGTGGGGAAAAGAAGCTCAGCAGCAGAAATTGAACTTCTGAAGTCTCAAAATATTGACAGAGGTCTGAGTAGGTTCCTAACGTATCTATGCAACTTTATATGCCTCTTAAAGACTGTTTACAAAACTGAGGGAAAAAACAAGCTTCGTGAGATTAGGAATGTGTAAATCTCCAATATCATGCAGCAGGAAACATGTATCTTCTCAACACGTTTGAAAAACTAAGTTTTTCAGTCTAAAATAAATTAAAGACTAATCCTTTAGTCTCATTTTAGGTTAGCAATTAAAGATCTAGTTTCACCCTAATATGCTTTCAGAGAGTAAACACAGAAGGAAATGTGTTCTGTCTTAAAGATTGTTTCATGTATTGAGGCATTTTATGTCTCAACCCTGCAAACAATTAAACAGGGCATCCACAAACCACAGGCAGTTTGTAATTTAACATGCTCTAAAGTCTTTGCAAGACTGGACCGTTATACAATAAAATAATGGGGCCAGAAGTGGTAAACATACATTCAAACATACAAGCAAGTTCATTGTTTTAGATATTTCTTTCTTAAAACCAACAATGCTCCTGAAAACCATCAAATCTTTCCATGATTAGATTAAAAAAAAAAAAAAAAAAAAAAATCACAGCAGGTAACTGAAAGGCATAAGAGATGTGCAATCACAATTAAACAAAACCAGACAGAAATGAAGAGTGTGTCGACTACATAACATAGAGCAATATAAAATATATACACTAATGCATCACCTTTGAAATCAAGGGAATATGGTGATAAGATCTGAGTGAAAAACCTGGGAAATCTCTTATAAAAAGTAATATCTGATCCACTTATCTTACAATCAAGGGTGGCAAAATCTTTTCCTTCACTCTGAGGAAAAAAGCATTAGCTGAGGTTTCTAAGAGCTACTTAGCTGGAAATCTGACCAGTCTTGAAGAGGCTGTTAAACGAAGATTACAGTAAACTGTGTTTCAAACTGTGTGAAATCATAGGAGGTAATCAAAGCATCGCTCTTGGCAGAAAGAAATTCGCAGAGTTGCTTTGCTGTAACGGGGAGTACAGAGAGAAGCAGCAGGATCTGCCCCACGGCCATGGAGCAAACCATCGCTTCCCAAGCATCTGCTCCACACCAAACAAACATACTGCTACCAAAGGTTGGATTCAGGTCGTAAAACTTGTATTTTTAATTGGGAGGGTGGACCCTGTGCAATACCAGCAGATCTGGCTGCAGCCTTGATGCTGGCGGCACTGCCCAGCCCTGGGCGATGGGATTGGTGCAGCCCCAACAAGGTTACTTTTTGGAGGATTTTGGTCACCGAGGATAGCTTTGTGGGTTATTAAAATATTATTACCCACCATTATGAACATGACAGATTTAGAACTAGTCCTTGTATTGGGAAAGAAATTCAGGTCTCAAATTTATTTCTCCTACCACAGGATTCAGAGATGTCTTTCCATCTACTCAAAAAAAATCATAACAAACTCAGTATCGTTAATAGCTATCTAGAGAAAAACCTAACCAGGAGGATGAACACTGTGAAATCATAGAGCACAAAATATTTCAGAGAAATTATAGCACAGGAAAATAGCAGTATAATGTTATTGAACACAAGCTTTTATTTTAAACTGTAAATAATAATGTTTGTTTTGGGATTGGTTTTCAATTATAAGCCTCGTACAGTTACATAATTTGTTATGTATTTATACTTCAGTATGAATTGTACATAATTACTAGATTGGATTAAATGAAAAACTTGGTAATGCTCTGCACTACTGGGTATTCTACTAGTCTTGAATCTCCAATAACAAAAAATCAAATTAAAAATCTCTAACTACATTGTGATTTACACCAAAATGTAACTTTTTGGCTCTTACAGATAATCTTAATGCTGCAATAGTTAATTAACTTAAGCTATATTTTAAATCAACTGGACTGACTGTTAAAATGGACAGTAGATATAAGAACTGACATGAAACACTCTACAACTGGACCATCACACTATATTGCATAATGGAGTAATGGAGTCATAACTTTCCAGTTATAGCAAATACTGATGCACCTACAATCAAATTTACACAGTTCTAATTTATTTTTATTCTCTAGTAATAATTAAGTCTTTCTCACTAATACTAACTTTTCCTATTTTCAACTGGTAAACGAGCACTTTTTTTTTTTTTTTTTTTTTCTTTTTCATCTACAATAAGTGTTATGAGTTTCCTTACTGACGTTTAACACAGTCTCTTCATCAGTTTAATGTCTTTTCTACTTATGTTTTCGGCAATGTATGTTAGGCTTTTGCACTGCAGGGTTTAGGATGATGTATAACATTTTACTTCAAGGAAACACAGTATCTTTACATAAGTACCATGTTTTCAATTCTCTCCATATTACAATATCCCAACTGTATGCAGAATATGAAATTATTTGTATGCAAAAGATATTTTAAGTTATCTACTTTTTCTGCTCTTGATCCTCTCTAAAGGAATTGAAGTAAAACATCTCTATCTCAGGGACTTTCTGCTAACCTCTTCCAAAAATTCTTATCAGATTTTGGATTAACTGTTTTGTGTCAATACTTAAAATTGTTGTTACTTTATCTGAACAGTTTAATGTTGAAATTTAATTTTTCCCCACATATATAGGATCACAACTTGCCAATACAGATATAAACGGTTATTAATTTTTTCCATTCCCAAGTTACTATCTTTTAATTCAGTACTTCACGCAAAAACACGTTTATGGAAAACAATAAACAAAGAACGTTGTTTAGTAAAAATTCCTGACATCGAATGATAGCTTACCACTATGAAATTTGATCTTGTGTGAAAATTGCTTCTTACTTGCAGTGGTTGAGTCTAAGGTATCAGCATCCTAACTAGTGTACAAACGTCAACATATTGTAGTAAATAAATAAAATGTGAATCCTCACTTAGCATGCATAGACTATTGGATAAACTTAGCATACTGATTTTAAAGTAATAGTGTCTATCTAGTTTTACTCTGCCCACCTTGGGGGTAGATTTTATCAGGAAAAAAAATATATTTCACATGCACTAAATCAGAAGCAATGCAGTCTGAGCTAGGTGTGCACTAAGAAAATGTTGTGCTTCCTTATGAAAATAAAAAGTTACAGGATATGCTACAAAACACCATCTCTGCTAGGTTACATCTTCAGCGTTAAGCAGAGATAAGCAGGTTTGACTACACAAATCAAATACTTTTTCTCTTTCTGTGGGGGCAAAAAAAAAAAAAAAAAAAGATAAATTGGAGTATTTAAAGCAAATTCCGAAGTCTCATTCAAACCACCTGATTTCATTTTTACCCCCAGAGATAATCTTTCCTAGCTGCCTCTCTCAGAACTAAATTTCCAGAGAAATCCCATTTTTCTGCCTTCTGCCTTTTGCTCTACTTCCCAGAAAGCACTCACCTATATTTCTTCTTTCTTGAATTTGAAGAAAAAACATATCAGACTACACATATCTAAATTGCTCAAAATTCATCTTCTGTAACCCTTAAAAGATGTTGATCACCTGATTCTCTTTGGATTTCAAAGAAACTGTAGTAATTTCTATTGCATTAAGTAATGTTTACACTCACTGACCTTTACCTACTCCTGGGGAAATCAACAGGAGAAGAAATAATCATTTTGCTAGTTTTGAAAAATGAAGGGCCTATCTGAGTTCCTGAGAGTTATCTCAAAATTTCTGGAAGGGGCTGAATTTTTGAAGTGCTAAGTGACACTTTTGTTTTCTCTCCCAGCTTGGCCTCGGGGGCAGCTCCTGCTCACATCGCTCGCCACTGCCAGGAGGGTGACAGGGCTTGGGAGCCCTGGGGAGGACCCGGGGCAAGGGGACATGGGAGAGACAAGGAAGCGAAGGAAGGACCCCCCACTTGACATGAGAGCTGTGACGTTATTGACAGCATCAGCCCCGTTACCACACTCTATGGAATACACCAAGGTTTATGTTCATCACACAATCAATCCCTTATTTCCATCAAAGTGATAGACAGAACAATCAAAATAAGGGAAATGCGTTGTGTTATACAGCACTGTTTAATCATATGGTTGGTTTCTGATAGAACTGAAAATATCTAAGAGAGAAAAGAACTACTGGGTTTTTTGTTTCCATTGTAAAGCAATTTCTGATATAGTAGCTATATACACACACAGTATCATTACCCCTAAAATGAATAACGAAGACAAGTGTGATGACCCAGAATGTAAGATATAAAACCTCAGTTATCTTGATCCATCTGCAACAAGAATCTCTGAAAGTATGAAGATGTTCACTGCTTCCTTGGGACTTATCATAGCATTCAGGTGGCAGCTAAATAAGATTGAGGAAAGAAATTATTTGGGCCAAAGACTCTAATCCAAATGGCCAAAACACACAAGAAGGGAAGAGATTATTTTACTTAGTTTTCAATGATGAGGAGCTAAGATTACTCCAATATTCTAAGTATTCACTGTACTTTTTAAAAAATAATGTTTTGGGCAGTGCACCACAGTTTCACGCTTCAGAACAGAAATTTGCTCTCAATTTTCCTTACAAGTTGAGCTTAATTCTGCCTCCTGTTAAGAGCCACACTAGCTTAGATTTTAGTTAGGATTTTTAGAGGATAAAAAGTACTGACAGTGCAAGATTTCCTTTTACTGGAAGAAATGGATGCCTTAGATGTTGACAGTGAAAAAACCTAGAAGAATATTCCAAAATATAAAAAAGTGACATACTGATGTTTTCGTCCATTTGTGTGCAAAATATAGCTGGAACATCACTTTCCTTTTCTATTTTCTTTAGGTTTAGTGTTGCTAAAACCTAGTGCTAATAATGCATTTAAAATTAAGAAACATGGAAAGAAAATGGATAGGTAGAAGAAATCCAAACCTGCACCCAGATATGTGATAAGAGGTTAGAATAAAAAAATATATGCTAAACTCTTTGGCTTTCTTGATTTGTGGCAAGAAAGAGCTGGAAAGTAAGGAAAACAGGACTACTCTGACATTCATCCAAGGATGGATTTGTCCTGAAACCTGGGAAAGAAACTAATACTAGGATAACTGCTTGAGTAATTATGGCATTGGTCAACCAGATTCCTTACCTAGTCTGTCCGGCAATCTGCTCCTCTGATGAATGGGCTGCAGTTCGGTTTCCCATGACACTGGAAGGAGCTAGAACTCCTAACTGCAACAGAGGGTGCACAGTATAGAAAAATTGGTGAGCAGAAAATAACATGCAGCCCAAACAAGAAAAAAAAACCCACACTGAGTGTTGCAGAAACTCCCAAACCACTTAACAATAAAAAAACCCACAAAATTTATCTTTATGCTCAATTAATCAACATTCCACAAACATGCAAACAACAGGTCCAAAATGTCCGTGAGAGGAGAGCAAACTATCACCACACAAACTTCTGGGGTTTAACAACAGCCCAAAACGCTCAGTCACTCACCTGATAAAAGGTGGGGACTCTCAACCTCGAGGGACATCTCAGGGCAGCGTCCCACCCCGCAGGAACCCCGAGGAGTCTCCTTGGGCAGCGTCCCAACCCAAGGGGAGAGCCCTTACCTGCAGCACACTCCTCTGGGTGGGACGAGCTCAAAACGGGTCCCCCAGGGACTCCATTGGTACCCGAGCCCAATCTGACCCAGGGTCAATACCAGCCCCCATTGGCCAACGACCCCAACTGCCGTAAAGCCCTGAGAACAAGGGCACAGGAAAGGTTCAACAGCCAGGGAGCCACAATTTAATTGGGCGGGTCCACCTGCCACATGGAGCAATTGAAAGATGAAATTTATAAGCCCTCTTTGCTTGTGAAACTACTTAAAAGATCCAAATATTGCTGAGTAACCAGGCAGGACTAGCAAGGACTGACCGTACTTCAGTGGATGTCTTTGTTTCAACTCCAAAATATACATGGAACAAGTTCCTAGAGAGCCAAATGAGCTGTAAATTCATTCAATGTACTGGTGAAAGTGGGATTGTTTCTCTGCTTGAAAACCCTGAGGAAACTGTTGCTCCTCCTCACCTTCCTCCTACATATGCCCTCGTGTTGTCAGTGGGATTATAACTTCTGAGGAAGCTACAATCAGAGATACTGAGGATTGTAATCAGTTATAATCCTCAGAGTTGCTGAGGATTCCTCTCGATTTGCCACTACTGCTTCTTTGCCCTCTCTTCTCTTTAGTTTAAATCTCTATGGAAAATAGACTGATTGGAAAGCAGTTTTATCTTGTGGCTACAAAATGTTTCACACCCTTTTGACAGGGTATTCTTAGTGCTCACCCTAGAATTCCTGCGAACTGTTGCAAGGTTGCCAGTCCTAAAAAATGAAAAAGAAGAAAAAAGTGCATCTGAGGGAACAAACAACGTGATATACTAATGGGTAAAACAGAGCAGCTTGCTTTTCGATGCAAAAGGTCCTTGAACCTTGATATGAAATCCCTACTCCACAATGATTATGGCCATGGGCAGCTGCTCTGATAAAAAAGTGAGAACAGTAACAACTGTAAAGTACTTTAGCTCATCACATCTAAATGGGCAGATACTCTTAAAAATTTGGTATAAATAATGAAAAGAAAGGGTTGCAGTTCTTTTCTGCTCCTTACAGGGCCCACAGAAGGATTCATTCTGTTGTTGCACTTTGCCCAGGGATGTTGGCTGACACACAGTAAGCAATGAGAGTGACCGTAATGACACGGTGCAGGCAGAAATAATTCACATAGCTGTCAAAGGGAAAGCAAAAAAGCAAAAAAAAAAAAATAAAATAAAAAAAAAAAAAAAAATCACCCATATGGTACAGAGGTGGGAATGAAAATCAGCAGCATGCTTTTATTCCTACTTAATACTTCAGGATTATTAATGAAGGTTTCAACCACAAGCAACCTCCATCTTGCCTACCGTGGCAGTTTATTTAATGCAATGTGTTGCAAACTGCCTGGGGTTATAGGTTAGGCTCAGTACCTTACTCAAGCTCTGATTTTTATTTTTTTGTTGTTGTTTTATTGAAAATGCCAATTTACAAGATAAAACACAATTGGTGGCAGTAATATATTTAATCAGTCTGCAACATGATCGTACAATGAGGGAAAGGACAAAGGGAACATTAGCTTGCTGCAAGCCACTGACCACAGAATTTCCTTGGGTGCTGAAGTTGTTGGTCTATCAATAGTCTCAAATCATAGAATTCTAGAATATCCTGGGTTGGAAGGGACCAACGCTGCCTTTCTAATATCAATCCATGCAGCAGAAGCATCTGTGACATCGAATTGGTAACAGTGGACACACCAAGCTTTTTACCACCCCTCTCTGCGATCCCACCTCGCAGGTGAGCACATCATCCCGGCGGCTGCTGCATGGGGCGAAGCGAAGCTGCCTGGGATCTTTGCTGCTGCAGACACCTCAAACACTTCATTTTTCTGTGTCTATCTGGCAGCTGCCCAGATGTAAGGTACCAGTGCATCCCGAAATCCTCCCCTCAATTTCTTTTATTTTCCTCTTCCCATCAAAATGCAGTTTCCATATTTAGGCATAGAATTTTCCTTGACGTTTGTAACTGACTGAATCCGAGACATGGAGGTGACCACACTACAGATGTACAGATAAAAAGAGAAATACTGATTTGGGTACACACACCTTAGTTCAGCCTGTCTTGTGTTAAAAAGCCTAATTCTTCTCAATAACAGCCTCTCTATCTCACTCTAAAAAGCCATTTCCATTAAAGGGTAATACAGACCATGAAGAGCTGTGTTTACTTGTTTGTGGTTTTTTGGTTTTAGTTTTGTTTGTTTGTTGCTTTGGGTTGCTTTGCTTTGTTTTGTTTTTTTTAATGCATTAACCATTTTCTTCACTTTGAAAATACTATTTTGCATAGATAGCATAATTTAAGGGTTGTTACATTAAAATTTTGAGTCACATTCCCTTTACCATACCTTTCCGCATTAGGAAGGAAGAGATAAATTTTTAATCTTTTATTTTTAATGAAGATTAAAGAACAAGTTCTGCTTGGCTTGCCTTGGCACACCATACATTTTAATGTATATTGATTTGTATAAATGTCTCATTTAGAGCATATTTTTGTTAGTATTAATGGGTCTTGGATGGATAACATTAGTCCTCCTGTAATATTGCCAATCTCATTGGTCAAAGTTGAAGAACACATTACTTTGTTCTGAGATGAAAAAGGAAGACAAAGAGACAGCTCCTGAGACTGGAATATCAAAGGATCGATGTCCTCAGCAAGAACAGACAGCTGCAGTCTGCAGGAGCCAGCACAAAAATTCTACCTTATATTGACTACAAGTGGGAATATTGTGCTTATTCTCGCTCATCATCTAATCATTTATTTCTATTTTTCCATTAATTTCCATGGAATTCTGAGTTGATTTTACCAGGAAAGGGATTTATGAAGTGCTTTTTAAGGTGAGCTGGAATCCAGCAGAATTTTCTTACTATCTAGATATATGGATTCTGTTAGGCTACCTTTTGCTATATGGGTATATACAGTATATGTAAATGAGGAAAATAGCAGTTCACATTTTCAATGTGAGCTTTAAAAATACTTTTTAAACCCCCATTCTCATAATACAAATAGTACAATAATAACGAAGTTATATAATAATATAAATGCTATACATTTGCCTGGCTTTTTTTTTTGTTACTTATTGTAGTCCATTCAGACATTAATGCTTTGTAATGTCCCACACGTGGAAATCTAAACTATGCAAACACATGATCTCTCATGTAATCCAAATATAACCCAGAAATTTGTAGCAAGCTAAACCATGCCCTTTTCCTATAGTTTAATGACAGAAATAATAAAAAAAAAAAAAAAAAAAAAAACAAAAACAAACAATTGAAATAAAACACCTAACCCAGATCAAACTACCTGCCTCTCTGACTACTTTCTAGATGCCATCTTAGGTGATTTCCTGCTTTCTCTTTCTTCTCTTGAGCCACCATCTTTTAACTCATGATGGCAAATAAATACATTTCAACGATGGCTTAATAAAGTTATACAATCCCGTCTACCATGGATACAATCTTCCAGTAGACTGATGTTTTTAAAATGGTGATTGATATTTCTCCGATATTTACAGTTGTCACAAATACTGAAGGTTTTCCTTGTTGAGCAAGAAGCACCTAGATCTTTCATTTCAGATTGCAAAGTCCTCAGCATATGATAGGGAATCCCAGGCCCATATATCCTATAAATTATGCAAATGCTAGATAAATCCTTTTGCTTTCTCCAGTGGATAAAAAAACATAACCCTTTGAGATTCACCTGACCTTCTCTAGGGATTTTAATACTTGCAAATAAAAGTGGTCAAACCCTGCTTTCAAAAGCTATCTTCATAGAACCATCCTCTCCCACCATAAAGATTTACAAATGCTAGTGCTGCAGTAAATACATCCCAAACCATCTAGTACTATCCATGTCTCCTATCACAGTGAAATAATTTCATGGACAAATTGTCCATTTGCAACTTGATCCATGTCTTTTGTTTCACTTTTCACCCATGCAATACAATTACAAATCAATTATGCTCTTTCTATAGACCTCACTCCTTTTTAAAATGGACATGATTGTCGATATCCTTAATGACTGTCTCTCAAGAGCTCCACTCCCTCTTTCGTAACAACAGATGCAGAGCAGGACCACAGGGTATGGAAGTACAAATGAATGACAAGCCTTTAATACAGTGTTCTGGAAAGAAGAGAGAAAATCAGGGAAACCGAGCTGTGGGAACACTGTAATTTTCAAAGCATAAGGAAGTTAAAACCAGATCAGTAATGGGAACACAGGCTTTGGAAATTATTCATCTGCAGGGACAAAGGTAACAAAGAAACCTAACTGAATGTAATCATAAATAAGGCTTTTTTCTTATTTCACAAATTTGTCTCATAACTTGATGTTTCTCTGGCTATGACTAGGAGGCACCTCAATCCTTCCTCATTCCCTGTTCTGCTATACAGATATCACTACACACTGGCACATTACAGGGATCTCGGCAGCTACATCCATAAAGCACTGAAAACCTGGAATCAATACTAAAATTAAATTTTGTAGGGCAATTTCTCCATGTTGAGGAAAACAGATTTTATAGGGAAGTAATACCTGATACAGAAAAATAAACTATTATTAGAAAAAATGTTTTTTAAAACCAGTTAAGTGTTTTTTAAAACACAGCAAATTTTGTTTTACTTCCCAGCTGGAAGCTCTGCTGAGTGTCTAAGTGCTGCTTCCATGAGAGCTAGTCAATGACTGGCTAACAACTTAAGCCAGGTTTTCTATCCAAAGAAGCAATCCAAGTAATCTTTGTCCACTTATTGAATTTTATCATAAGTAAAACTAAAGTAAAAAGCAGTTCAGATAAGCATCACAGCATAGATTGGTTCATCATCAGAGGGGAAAGGCGATTTCACTGTTAATGTAAGCCTGAGGGAGCCTCACTGATGATTTTGGCAGTGCTGGGGTATTAGCTCTTGGGGAATGTTCTCAGCATGAGCCTCTGCAAACACAAAGGAAACCCCTTCCCCGGGGAGCCACATCCAAGGAGGGAGATAGTCACGGCCCTACTCATCGCGTAGGAAAACTGCACACCCTGACCTCACTTTTTTGCTCAGGTCAATGCCCTCTGGGGGCTGGTTGAGGGTTCAGGAGACCTCAGGCCAATGCTTTACCATAGACAATACTTCTTAAACTCAACATTGATACCTTTCCCTTTTTTACTCTACAAAGACATCCTAATCATCCTATTTATTTATTTATTTATTTATTTATTTATGACAAAATTCAGCAGGTAGGACAGGAATGGCTTCAGTTTGTGGTCACTCTGGCCACGCTGGCCAGAGGAGCACTGTCACTCACAAAGCAGATGTCGGAGCTGGCACCATGTATGCACCAGGCAGAGCTCCCAAGACAAAAAAATAAAAGTAAAACTCACAATCATGACGTGTTTTACTCTTTGTTTTACAGAGGGTCTTTTACTCTGTATGGTACTCATAAACCCATTTGGGTTTTTCTACCACATAGATGCCATTTCACGTTGTTGTTGGGTAATTAGTTTCTTCGAGCTCTGCCATTCACAAATTTATCATCTCCACCAGCACAGCTGTAGTGCTTCAGGTTGTGAAACCAGTTCATTTAGCCCTAGGTGAAACATCAGACTGCACAGTGTTGTGCTAGGAGACAAATAATTAAAGTCTTGTCCTGCTCCACTGCATTTCTGCAATGGGCTTCTGCCACTGACTTCTGCAGAAGCAGGACTCACTAATGGGTTGAAAAATATGTATTAAACTGACCACAGATTTTAGGCTTGCATTTTTAGCCTATGATTTTTATTTGCCTATTTCTGGTATCTTTTGAATTCAGAAGTCAAATAGGTGTAAAAATCTGCTAGTGATGCAAAGACCAACATGTGAAGAAGATAATGGGTAAAATTTGTTTGTTGCATTACGGAAAAGGCACATCACTGTTTTAATATATTTACAACAAGGAAAAAAGATTTAGAAAACTTCACCCTCCATCAACAGGCACACACAATTAATAGGCTTGTCTCTCTACAAACTGATATCACATAACATATTAATGTGATTACTACCTGGATAGTCAAAGGATATTAAGGAAGCAAGGTTTTTCAGACAACCATCCTTCCAATCATATGATATCCTGTAAAAATGATTCAACCTCCTCCTAGAAATAGTGACAAAATTAAATTTGTGGGTGAAATAAGAGAATTTCTTATTTCTAATACTTAGTGATAACAAACGGAAAAAGTGTTCACTGTTATAAATGACATACATAAAGGTCAGGTTGGCTTTGGGGAATAGTGGTCCAGTCAAGCAAAGCACTGGAACATATGTCTAATTCTAAGTATAATTGACTAAAGTGGCTAAAATTGAGCACCTGCTTAAGTGCTTTCATGGCTTCAAGCCTAATGAAATATTAATCACAAATGGCAGAGAGCCATTATACCAAGAAGGTCTTATTTATACTGAATTGAATTATATAATAATTAAGGAATATATAATCAGCCGTAAGAGTGAGTCTGTCCCTGTTCTTATCTGAATCAGCACATTTCAAGAGTGCGAAACCTACAGTGAGATATTCCTGATTCTAATTAACCTTGGTAGTGATTTTGTTTTGTGAAGAAGCTTGCAAAGCACCTGTGCCAGCCCCAGCGACCGCCACGCAGCAGCAATGAGCTCGCGAGACTGCGCCCGCTGCCCTCGCTCGCGGTGCCAGGGAAAATGCGGGCTTGCAGCAGCAGTGGTTTAGTAACAAATGAAAAATAGGAGTAACGTCAAAAACTCAAATTGATATAAAGAGTAATTATGCAGTCCATGGGACTGGCAGTAAACATATACACTAAGCGTTCTTTTTACCGTTTGATCCTTTCTACTGCTTGATGAAATTCAGAGTGTAGCAATGGTTTTCAAGCCTAATTCATACTGGCTCCCTGAGAGGATGGAAATTATTTGTTCAACTGACAATTGCCACACTAGACTTCTCTCAAGTGTGCCTGGTCTTCCCGTTACTCTACTTAAAAAATGGAAGTTTCAATAATTTTTTTTTTTTTTTTTTTAATTTTGAGCCTTCTCAAAATACAATGCATCCAAAGGATGTGGATTTGGTTTTCTGAAATCTTTAAAGATTTAGAAATTGACAAACTACTACTAACATTGCTATACATCTCTTTTTCAACGACAAAAGAGTTATTTGATCAACACTGCCTGTGCATTCTTTAAAATGGTATATAAGACAAAGTCAAGGTGTTAACTGCTTTATTAAATAAAGGTGAATTGTTGCAATGATGAGCAACAGCAGAAACAGAATTATATTTTTATCACAGTATCAGTTTCACAAGCTAAGGGTAAATTGTTATACTGCTCCCCCTTTTTAGAGTTTTGAAATCTAAAATATAATAATGGTAATTTTGAAAGAAATCATTTTCCCTACATTTCTTAAAGACAATTTAAATATAGAAAAACAATTATCACAAAACCAAAGAAACTGTAATAGAAAGCAGTCTCAAAACTTTTTTTTAATCCCTCTTTGCTCAGTATTACGGCAATTCCTGCTCCTAGAGAATCAGATTAAAATGGGGCTGATTAGGTTGGGTTCTTGGTTTATCAGATCATAATTAAAGGAATCTGATGTTTTCCATGAGGTTTTAATATGTCAAAGATATTTTTAAATTAGGTCTGAGCATCTTGCAAATAAAATATTGCACTACAATCAGATCAAACCAAATTAATATTGTCAAATATTGTTTGGCATTTCCTACCAAACGGGGACAGTTCTGCTCCATATGACTTTAGATGTGTGTAAACACAGTCTGCCAAAGTAAAGACTGATGAGAACTTGTACGTGTGTTGTATTTTGAATAATCTACTCGTTCATCTCATTCTGGCAGAGCCTTTCAGTTTAAAAAGATGAGAGTTTGGACAATATAACCTTATGAAAATAGGCTTTCACTGCACTGCAAAAAACCCAGACTCTTGCCTAAGGATAATTGTTGATGTTACTGTTTTCAAGTGTTGATCTGTTTTGAAAAAGAAACAATTCAGGACTAGTACCTGCTTTTAATCACATTCCTACAGTAAACAACTTAGGGCAGAAGAGGTTGCATTTACATAGTATGATACAGGTGCCCTGGGGTCTGTACAATAAATCCATCCTGTGCAGACAACGATGTGGATCTGATGAACCAGCTGGCAAGCACTGACCAACCAGACTCAACTAGGATGCTGTGGGTGGACTGGGTGTGCTGGGATCAGGTGCAGAATACCAATGTGCAGGGCACTGCCTGACTATTGTATGGAAAATTTCCAGTTGGACTCAACAGTGATTTGTAACAGATGAGGCAAATCCAAGAAACACCTGTTAGCTTTGAGAGGAAGAAAAACGTTGGCACCATAATGCTTCACCAAATGAGTCATCAGAATATAAAGGAAGAAACAGCATTAAAGGCAAAGAATGATTTTTACTTTCAGATCTGCAAGCTACATAAGAATATTTAATATTTGTCACATTCTTTCTAGTGGGACAGTGACTCATTTAGATCAGGATTCTTTCATAATTCAGCTCCAAGCAAATTACAAAAGGACCTCTCAAACAAAGAACACATTAAAGATGAGTTTAAAGAAGACAATGCTCTAAAGGAGTTCTCGGCTGTGCGTGCTCCCTCAGACAACGTCAGTCTGTGTATAAATATAACTCATAATGAGGTGTTGCCGGTATGTTTTTGGCAGCTGTAAGCGAGAACGCTTTGGCGTTTAAAGGCACCCCTTCCAGACACAGAAGTGAATTTCTGCAACTCAGACTAGAAAGGCAGCAGCTGGGCTGGCCCGGGCAGGATGGTGACCGTCACCTCCGCGTCGGGGAGCGCCCGGGGCCCGCGAGCACGGCGTGGGGTCTGCGGTGGGAAGGGTCCTCGCGGGGGCTGGTTGAGTGCTACAGACTGCATGGGTAAAGTACGAGATGTCTGGAAGCAGTTTTCTCCTGCTGTGTTTTCTTCATCTTGTTTATAATCATGGCATTTCAAACTCAGGAAAGGCTTTTAGGTCTGAGTTCTTAGTAAATCTTATTTCTAACTACCCTAAAAATTTTAACCATAACCACTGGTTAAGACCACAGAATTTTAAAAATCTAGAGTATTTTAAAGTCAGATTTTTTTTTTTTTAAGGCAGATTTTTGTTTTAATTTCCAACACAGAAGTAATTTGTTACTCAGAATTAAAATATTTACAAATGCTGGTGACATTCAGACTAAATCACAGTTTAGACATCTAGCTGTGGGGAAGCTACTGACCTACCTTATATCATATCAGTCATGTTTCAGAGCTTTCACGTATCATCTGGAATGAAACAGGTCATAAGTAAATGGCCTGGGAAACATTTAAGATTGTTGCAAATCAACTGAGCATGAATGAGAAGTCTTCTGCAATGCTTATCAGTGCTGAGGTGGAATTCCTGCTTTAATTCAAAATAGTAATGCTCAACCAAAACAGTATTCTCACACAAGTGGGTTAATGAAGACCATCAATGGAGGGGTCAAAATACTTTGGGCTCCTTTTGGCAGAGATCCTGAAAAGGTTAATGAATGAAATAGAAATGGAAATCCACCTCCAACCTGCCATATGTCTGCAACATTTCCACAACATCTGTGTTTATAGCAAACAAGTCCCTGCATGCACTGGATAGAGAGCTTTCGAAAACCTAGTTTGGATAATATTATTATTAGCAAAGGGGAGAATAGGTTTAATAATAATGTCATGTAGGTCATCAAATTGCCTTGGTCTCCAGAATATTGGCAGGGATCCCTGACAAGAAAATCTAACATGGATTATTTTAGGAACTCAATGAACTGTGGACAAGTTACATCTGTAGAAATTATGGTATTACAGGATTTAAAATATTACCACCTCAGAAAAATTCAATACACCAACACACTGGATGGGCAAAACAGCATGCACAGTGATTCAGTACCAGTAATACTGCCACCATACCGGTCCCATCACATCACATCTCATCTGACTTGGAAAATTAAGCTTGTTCTCGAAGATGAATTATATTTACTTATTATGCGTTTCTTTAGGAATGCTACGTTAACAACTGTATGCGATAGCAACAATCGGTTTGCTCTGAATTAATTTTCCCCTGATGTTAAAACCACTATTTTTCGGCTCGGTTGGGGTAAAATGAGTAGACAACTGTATGCCATTTGCACATTGCTTCATCACAGTGTAATCTCCTTCAAAAGGAAATGAAACAGCCGCATTTATCTAAGTGAAATGAACAATTATTGAAGAGTTACTCCCTACCTCAGTCATTTTCTTCCTCCCAGTGTCAGCTTTGGCTTGCCAGTGCTGTTTGCCTGAGGGTTTATACACTTCATCTCCCTGTTGCTGGCTTCAGCAGGAGCTGCGGTCCCGCATTCCCTTTATACTTCTCACACCGTCCAATACAGCTACAGATGTTTCCATTACCCATATAAATGTCTAATCCTTTTCTGAACCCCACTAAGCTCTTGGCTTCACTGAACTCTTGTGGGAATTAATTCCACAGGTTAATTATGCATTTGTGTAAATACTTATTTTCTTTAATGGTTTTAATTTTGCTGCCTTTCAGTTTCATTATAAGTCCCCTGGTTCTTGTATTATAAGAAGGGATAAGTGAAAGTGCCAGATTTACTTTCTGTATATGCAATTCATTATTTGTATATCTCCATCGTGTGCCCTCTTTATGTCCCCTCTCCACACTAAAACGTCCCAGAGTTTTAATTCTTTCTTCACACAGAAGCCATTCAAGCCATTTGCCATAATTAAAACAATTAATTTCAAGAAAAATCCAGACTACTACACAGAGAATTCAGAAAGGAATGAGGAATAAGTTGAAAGAATGACTAAGCTTCCTCCATCTACTGGGACTTTTTTCAAGCCTTACACTGCACACATTTCCATACAGAAACCCGCTGCTCTTAGGCTATCTAGCTAATAATATTTAAGTGTTTTAATAATCTTGTAAAGTGAAATTAATGTGTTTAATTTATTAAGAGTTTCTTCAGCAGCACTGCTGGGTTTAAATTCATGATGACAAGAATTTAAATTCATGACACCAGTGAGCACTTACATTCTTCCTAAACTTATGAGCCTGCTTTTATTTGATCAGTAAGTTGAGAATAAAACTAAGAGTAAAAAAAGATTCTTTATCCTCAGTAATCTTTGGGACACAGATAGTATTAGAAAAACATATAGTTACCTATATTGATATTGATATAAAGAATTTTTGTAGGTGAACTTTAGCCTATTAATATTTAACAGCATCAACATCTAATTAACATTTCAGCAGAGAAGCCTCTTCCAAGAAATAGGTATGCTTTTATATATATATATTTGGCTGATGATAAGATAGTATGGTTGGCATATATCCTTTTAGGAGAGACTCAACTAAAAGGAAAATTTTTAGCCTTTATGGTTTGTTGGGATGAATTCCTTACTAGATTGTAAATGACTGCAGTAGGCTATAAATTACATGACAGTCAGTTCATTCTCTTCTTCTCTCAAAAAAAGTTTGGGAGCAATCTGAAATTTCTGCAAGTATATTTCCCACTGAATTTCCTCAGTGCATTTCTTGATATGTGCATGTTGCAACTCTGGGTTAATTCCAGCCAATTCAGTAAAGCTATCATACGATCTACTTGAGAAGTTGAAGCCATGATGGTTCACAGTGACTGTTTAGTTACATTGTCCCTTACATTAAAAAAGAGTGTCACTGCAGTATTTTACAGTCTGCATGCCTCGACCTGTACAAATTGAGCATGACGTTTGTCTGCAGGTCTAATAAATGCTAGTTTTTAAATAAGAAGATAGGTGGTGGTTTAGGGATTTATAGCCCTTCTCAAAAACCTAATGACACGTAATTTTTTCTTTTGATCTCAGAAGAAGAAAGGTCAGGACACATGATATGGTTGCCCAGCTCTTTCAGTGACAGACAATCCTGGCAGGTCAATCTTCATTACTTTTCCTACTGTGACTATGTCTCCCTTACTCTTCCTGTGTTCTTAAGAACAGACTCATATTTCTGAAGTTACATTCGCAGAACTTTTTGGTCTTTAGATGTATGGAATAGTATTTAGCAAGATTAATGAAAATAAACAATGGATTACCAGGGAAGGACCAGAGAGGGGAGAGAATTTGCATCCCTGCACATGGAAGGAGGCAGACCACCTAAACCAGAACACATCTAATTTCCATCTCACTTAATTCAGTAAATAAAAAGCCCCCAAATATATCAGAAATCCATTTGCTCATCTTCCTTGATAAATACAGTCAGTAAAGCCTAAAGTCATGTTACAAAGAGTTCCACTGGTTAATTAGTGGGACAGCCAGGGGAAATCCCCAGAAGAACACTTTAATACTTTCCTTTTATTACACTGATAGGAAAGCAAGATGCTATTCTGTAAGCCACAACTAAAGGACAAGTAATACATGTTTATCAGGATTGGAGTCACCTACCAATGTGCATTACTCTGATGATTCATGTTATTAAGCTAGGGTCTTAGCCAAAGCTCTGCAGAGGGGTTGGATGAACTCTTCAGTATAAGTTCATGAGAATTCCTGAAGCTTCTAAGCAAAGATCTGTTTCAGCTGAACAATGTATTTATTTGTCTTACTTTGTAACTTCTTTTTACAAAATAGAAGTCTTTGTTTTACTCTTTATTTAGATAAACTAGAGTGGATTAATTATCCTTTACTTTGATCTGAAAATGACTAATTACTCTACATGAACCTAAGACAAGGAACACTTTCTTCTTGCAAGGGCAACAAAACTACACACTAAACAGTCAAGTACCCTTTGAAATGTTTAATATATAACAAGAAATATGACCGTGCTCCATAATTCTCTTTACACCTAGCTGCACAAGGAGCAGTAACACAAAACCATCGCTCTAAAGATCCACCTCTTTTGGTGAGCAACAAACAATACTTCAGGCTGTTCAAAGAGGGTGCAAAACTGTTATAACTGCATCCTCTCTTCAAAGTACATGTCATTTTAAGGATCTTTCTTTAAAAGACACAATTGTGGTATACAAAAAGAAAAAGCCAATAGTCTCCAAAAGCAAATCTGCATACATTACATGTTATCTAAGGTCTCTGTTGCTGAAGTCAGATAAGAAATGAAGAATTTATATTTTATAAAAAGAATCTGTTTTAATTGCATGCAGAAATAATATGTTCCTTTTTTTCCCGGTTGTTTTGTTTTGTTTTGTTTTGTTTTTTTGTTTGCGTGTTTTTTTTTTGTTTTTGTTTTTTTTTGTTTTTGTTTTTTTTTTTTTGTTTTTTTTTTTTTTTTTTTTTTGTTTTTTGTTTTTTTTTTTTTCTCCTGTAGAATGCAGGATGATTGAATGAAATATTTTGCATGACAGAGGAATAATTATATACCATGTCTGCACTTTGTCCCTTCAGGTCAAGCCAGCTGTGGAAGCAGGTTCTTCCACCCTCCACCCCTCCACCTTCATACAGGGTAGGATCAGGCACATTGTCTCCAACAAGAAGCCAGCCTGAAGTATCCCACTGGGAGGTCACCACTTTGTCTTGCGCTTTTCTAAACATTCAATGTTTCTCCTGTATATTTTGATGACAATAGTTGTTTAGCTGTCCAGCCTCTCAATTCAAGCTTTAATAACCTTCTGGACAAAGTGTTTAATACCATTGCTCTTGCCAAAAATGTAATTGCATCCATTGATGCATCAGGAACAAAAGCGTTACCTAATGTATTTTTCCTTAACAGTGGCTTTATCTTTTCTTCTTCATTAATTTTTCAAGGTTATCAGACTACAGAACCCACCACCTGCTATATCCACACCTGTCTTTTAAGTCACCAATACCTTGACTATTCTTTTTCAGTATTGGAACTCCTGATCTAGGCAGTAATGAAGCTCTCTCAATTGGTTTCTGATTTTTTTTTTTGGATGATTATTAAATGTCTGAGATGGTTCACACACAAAGAGGGACACTGGCCCGAGTCTCAGACTAACTGAAGAAAAGGAAAGATACAACAACTGAACAGCAGAGATCCACATGAAGATAAGTATATGCTTTCTTGTAAAATTAAAGCCAATGAAGTGTAACAACTCTCACGGCAGGTGAGGACTGATAAGCAAAGCAGTTGGGCATCCGCCCAAATTTAACAACATCAGTGCACCTAAAGCTAGAAATACAGTTAACTACCTTCTTAAATCATATCTTTCTTTTTCTCTAACAAATTGAGTACCTCTGTAAAGTGCTGGCCTAATTGCTCTCATGAATATATACCTCTAAAATCTTGGCTAAACCATCTTTAAAGATGAAAAATACATCTCTGATATTGTTGCACTGTGCATTCTGGTTTGACATCAAAAGGAGATGTGCAGCTGTTTGTAAACTAACTGGCCTGGTTCTCTTGAGAAAGTTTCCTCAGTTTGTCATTACTGATGAAGATAAGAACACTGAATAAGATACAAAACTGAGATTTCTATGGAATATAGATGGGTTTGGAAAGAAATCAAATAGAAGATGATGTGTTTCATCATGAAGGTTTTGAGATCACTGTTACTTGTGTGTAGCTTATTTGAATCATGTTGAGCATTTGAGCTGTGAGACTGACTTCAGGCTCGCTGATTGTGAGGTCAGACAAGAAGTAGCTGAGAACCTGACCCTCCCTGAACCCATGAATACTAACGGCACTGGCATGACATTTAAATAGATGAAATATGTCTCTGCTGTAAGCAAGAATTTTCCATTTATCCAGCATATGCTGTCATAATTCTAAAGTGTCAAGGTCTGATCTGGATCATTCTCCAGCTGATGACAGATGAGCAATTCCCCACGCAGCACACTGTACACGGGTACTCTGTGCAGCTCATGCTTGGAACGGTCTATTTACCATGTACTTTCATAGGATAAAAACCTGGGAGGCTAGCTGTAAAACAATGCAATAGCCCCATGACAAACATTAAAATAACATTGTCATTTTTACCTTCACTGGGAGTGGTGTCAGGCCACTGACCCGACTTTTAAGAACACTACTTTAGATCTCTCCAGTACACAAGACTACAGAATCATACTTGTAATCTGTAAGTTTTACACTGCCAATTAAATTGCCATCTCTTCCCCCCTCCCCCCCCCCGACTTTAATATGCAACCCTATTACTTACATTTATATTTTTAAAATAAAATAAAACTGTTCTTAGTAGTACTAGGCATTTTATGTAGTATTTAAGGAGCTTCTTTGAGAGTTCTACCTTTAAGAATCTTACTCTTCAGCAGCACAAGTCTACCTCTGATTCCCAATGACAGATATTTTTGTTTTTCAGCATAGTGCTGTTTTTTTTAAATATCAGAGTAGTTTCTGGGCTCAGAAAAATGTCATTAAGGATTGCCCTTTCCTATTCACCTCCCTGTCCGATGAGATCAGAATGTGCACAGGCAAAGCCCTCGTTGTTCCTGCCCACAAATCAATATTTACTGCAGTAGAGAAGGGAAGGAAAGGCGGAACAGAGGATGAAGCGACAGATTAGAACACAGAAGACAAAAAAAGCTCCATTTCTAATGACAATTCTCCTTCCTCATCCTTATTCTTTTAAGTGCTGTTTATCAAGAGCAAGTGAACAACAACTACCATTGTCTTACCTCTGTTGCCATAAGAACTTCAGCAAACTAAACGTTGTTATTTGCTATTCAGTTCACCTATACAATCAGTCCCTTTGCTTTTCTACAATTCAGAGCATGGACTTGCAGGGATCTCAAACATTTCAGACATACAATAGAAGAAGCGCTTTTATCACTGCTTTTATAATTGCTTTGCACTCCTTTACAGTTAGATGCGAGCTATAATTAAAGGGGGCAAAAAAAGTACAGTGAGAGGGTCGACAATGACTCCTGAGTTCCAAAAATCAGTGGTTCACGTCAAAGGAACTCATCTGTTCTTCCCTGGAAGATAAGAGGTTAAACTACCTTGACTGTTCAGGATGCTGAGTTAAGTGGTGTACTCTGGAGCTATGTCAGTGTACTAGAGCTGAAGTCTTAGTCCACAAATCATCCCTAAATGAAGCCCAAAGGCCTCGCATCTGTCACTCACACCACCAACCAGGAGAGACTACCTTGTGAATAAGGATGCAGTTTGTATCTCTGTGGTTAATGGAAGAACTGACAATAATGACCCTATCATCATTTCCACTCTAGATGTTTCAACGGATGTATTTAAAATGAGGATAAAGTTTTATTTATTGTGAAAGTATGTCCAACTGACTGTGAGGACAGATTACACAACTGAATTTTCTTGGAACTGTAGTTGGGATGTCTTCTGAACATTCTTGTTATTCCTTCCTAGCACCTTTTCTTTGGGTCCTGATGGAAAATTAATGGGATTCATCCCACAGATTTATGACCCACAGATGATTTCAAACCATGAAGTCTCATTGTTATTCTGTGCAAATGTATCGCTGAAGTCTAGACACTGCAACTTTTGTGAACTTTCTCCATTTTGTTTATTTTGCTAAGCCTTTACCATGCTACTAGAGTTCCCATATTCTTGCAAACAATTCAATATTTTCATCCTGAAACAGCAAATCTTATTTTAAGAATCTAAAAGAAATACATATATTTTCAATTTAATAGAGAAAACTTATTCACTGTAGGATCAGTTTGCTAAGTTAATATTTTAGTAATATTTTATTCATCCTATTTTTCTTGTAGGTCGTTTGCTATTTTTTAAAATATATTAACTTTTTAAACCCGTTACTCTTTCTTCTGTATATCGACTAATGGAAATCCCTAAACTCTCTACTTATAATCTACACTTATTTGAATTGTTGGTTACCTATTTTACATTTCTCAAAACAGTTATTCTAATGACTGCCAAACTCCCTTTATATTCCACTACCATTCTAGAATCAGCCTTGTTGTCAGCATTATCAGTGCCAGTAATAAATACCTTTACCCCTTCAAAAAGTATCCTTGAGCCCAGACAAACCATTATGTTAGAAACAACTGCAAGCCAGTTTTTAATATCCCTTTTTTTTCCTGCCCAGTTCCTTAAGATACTGTCATAATCTGTTTTGTGCTTTAACAAATTGCAAACACCTGGACATTAAAATATCATGACAAAAACTTAGCAGGAAAAAGTGAAAAAATTTTGCCCAACACTGATTCAGGCTAATAATAGATATCTTTTACTTGCTTTATTAGTGATCATGACTGTGATTTTTACCCAAAATGCAGGCATCAGAAATGAGTATCCTTATTAGCTGAGGACTAGCACAGCTAAAACACTGAAACATAATTTCAGTGGCCTTGTCCTCATGTTATGGAGTCTTTTCTCATTTCAGGGTCTAGTTCACTGTTTCTGAGTCTTTCCTCACTAAATACTGCAATCTCAGATACACACACATACCCCCACCCACACACGCACCATGTGATGCAGATAGAGAAGCATGCCATTACCATAGTTCTCGTATTTACCTTTTTGTGGTTCCAAGGCAGAATCTTACATTTAAGATTACAGGCTTCCTCTTTCATCTTTTGCACTTTCTAGATAAAAGTTCAGGCTCTGTGGTCTCCACAATTTTATGTTCTGTCAGCACCCACAAGTATGATTTCTGACACTGTCAAGCTTAACTTCTGTGCACTAACCAGTGCTCATAAGGCAAAGCACCTTAATTCAGAATGAAAAAAACACTGAAAATGAATCCTAAGTAGGAAACAATTTAAAAGGATGCTGCAAGTATTAAGTGGTAACTAATTTTCTGCATGAAGTAATTAACTTATCTAAAATATTTCATCCTTACCCACAGAATTTATTTTTTCTTGGCCCTTCTAGTGTCTACCATGTCAGTACTGTAATTTAATGCCTTTTCAAATCTTTTGTGACCTAGGGCTCCAGAACCAAGTTGAACAGCTGCCTGCACCTTCTTTGTATGACTCAAAAGTCTTGCTAACCTTACAGTTTCAATACTGAGGATTTACCTTAATTATGCCTTTTTTTTTTCCTTCATTTTGTAGAATAAATTTAATAAAACCACTCTTCATGTTAGCCAGTAAGTCAGTCTGTGCTGTATCCATAAATTCATATGTAAGTTTGTAATGATAGAAAAACAGTTTATGCCTCTTCCAAATTTCATTGCACCCATCACAGTTGCATCCTAGTTCTCACCTTTGCACATTACCAGGGAGACTTAAACCACTTGTGTGTGTTTTCCTTTTCTGGCAGATAAATAAACAAACCACACACATTAATTTTAATATGTACCTCAGGGTTTTCCTATAAAAGAACTTTCAAAAATATTTAATAGCTGAGATAAACACTCAATTTAGGTAAGAAGGTTGTAAGTATTCAGGTTTCTTGAATACCGTCTCTGTGGATATCACATTGATTATTAAAAAATAGTAGCCATTGAAAAGAGAGGAAACAAACTACTGACAGCACAGATGGTGGGGAAAAAGATGTAAGCAAATTGACGGATTTGTATAGGAGCACTGAGGACAAGCCAGAACTTTTTTGCAGGTACACAAGGAAAACTAGGCATTTTTTTGAGGATCTCTAGTCTATATTGCTCCAACCACAGACCCCTCTGAACTTCAGCCAGCAGCCGCTCACCTCCAAGCACAACGAATGAGAAGGGGCTCTTTTGTATATAGTCAGAGATGAAGACTGGCAGCTGAAGACTTCTCACTAGAAAAAGGGAGTCGTAAGCTATTTTTAAACTCAATCTCTACAGAACTTAAAAGCGGCTTCTTTGGTGTAATCAATTATTGCTGCCAAATCTATCCATGTTTCTGGCATTAATACAGTGGCTACACGAAGGAAATCTAACACGCAGGTCAACACATTAAAAAAACATTTGACAAATCTCAAAGATCCGTGCAATCTTCAGAGCAGCCGATGCTGCAGAAAAGCCCTTCTTTTGTGACAGTAACTTTTTTATTGTATGGAACAGCATGGCACACAGGGACTGCCGGGACAGAGATCACCCTCATCACCTTTCAGATCAAGACACCGATTCAGCAAAACATTTAAGTGGGCATTTCAACTCCAAACGCGTAAACAGTCCCACTGATTTTGGTGAGATTGCAACATACGTAAACATTTTTATTTTTTACTATTTACAGGTACCTTTTAACGAACCACCTGACAGGCCTGAAAGAATCAAGACATTTTTATGAAGGATGGCATTAACAGCAAGATACAACGATGCAATCAAATGTTCTTTAAGTCAACATCGACCATGAGCTGTGACAGCAGGAAGATAACTTATGATTTTTTTAAACTCATTTAAATATTAATTTTGTAACAAAAATTAACTAACTGGCATAGAAGGCAACTATGTCCATATTACACTCGTTAAATATGTGTTGAGATAAAAATATTTTCAAGGAGCAAATTCTTATCACAGGCTTTTTAAGGCAAGTGACTTTAATGGAATGAGATAAAATCCTAACCCAAAACATTCATTTCATCAGAAATTCCAGAGAGAGCTCATTACATTTAACTCTGTATTTTTATGTCTTCTGGTCAGCTTTCACTTCTGAGGTTGTCTGATCTCCTACACAGAATAAACCATGCATCATTAGAAGGAGTTTTAAAAAAGTTGAGAACATTCAGAAATGCCTCATTTTATATGATATGCTATGATGCAAAAGTGAGGCAAAATGCCAAAGCAGAAATAGAATAAAAATAGCCAACATTTTTTTAATCTACAGAGCCTTTTACCTCCATTACCAGCTGAACCATCTGTTCTGCAGTTGTTCAGGTCTGCAAAAATAAGGGTGTATAAATTAAAATGTGTTGTGTCGTTTAAAGCCTAGTCAATCTGCTGGGTAAAGGAGTTTCTTTCTATATTTAAAAATAATAATCAATCTTTGGTGTTTAACAATGTAACCAAAGTAAACCTGCAAAACAAATCGAAGATGAAGATAAAAGATTTGGTGGCTCAAGACAGGTTCAAAGAAAGTCTCATCTTTCTTCAGCCCCTGAGTCCTCGACAGAAGGAATGTGCCACTCGCCGTGTCCCGCACGTCCCCTTGCATCTTTCTGCACTCACTCACTGCTGTCCCTTACTCCACAAATACTCTTCACAAGAGAAAAAAGACAGGGCATTGACTGTAGCACTAATCTTACACCTTGAGACTTTGTTTTTGCACTTCCCTAACCTAATCTTCCTCAGCGACCTTTCAAAAGCCACCTACTCCTTCTGTGCCTCGGTCTCCCCAGGCTGAGAGGAAAGGCACTGATTGCGAGCGCCCAGCCAGTGTGGAGGGCAACCATCAAAGTCCCGTAGACAGAAGGATAGATAATCTCCTCTGGGATGATGCAGCTGAGTAAAAAGTTCACAAAGCTGGATAAGACCGCACTCACCCTCAAAATAATCCTTTTAGTAGATCGATAGAACCGGTTTCCAGGTATCTCTCGGTGAAGTGTCACACCCAGGCTTTAGCCGGGGCAGCGTCAGGGCAATGAACAGAGACACGGCAGGTGCCAAATTACTCCACATCGAGGGACAGGTTTCACCTGGACATGAGTAACTATGCAAATCAGCCCTTGCAGTTGTTACCTAGGCTTTACAGAGACATATTCACATACGCTTCTAGTGGGGATTTAGGCCATGCACACAGACCAGCTGCCACGGACTCCAGTGTTAGTACGGCAATCACGATTTGAAAAATTGCTTTACGTACTTACTGTCACCTTTAGGCTTCTGAATACCAGACCAAACTTGTCCTATAAGATTTCCCATTTTAAATTCCCACTGATAGAACAGACTACACGTTCAATAGAAACATTATGATTTGGTCCACCACCAAGATAACTTAGGCTTGATCTACAGAGTACATCTGATGATGTGTTCAGATCCTATGAAATGGACTTAAATAAGTATCACGTTTTAAGAAATTGGCTCAGTGACCTGAAACCAAGAGATTCTGTGACATAAAATGTATCTAATTAATTTTCTTGACCTTGCATATTTGATATAGATTATAGTTTTAATAGATTTGCTGAAGCTCTTGGGCTATGTACTCTACAGTTTCAAAGATGATGTAAATAGGACATTTGTGCATGTTTGTTTCTGCTTTCCTGCTAAAGCCAAAGGCACATCCCTAAACCTCAGGGAAAACAGAAAAGCTTTTTGGAGCAAAAGCACAAAGTAATGAAGGATGAAGTCCAACCGGTACACCATTTTACCCTTTATCTTTCACACCAACTTCCATATTTCCTGTTTATTTTCCTGTATCTTGTCAGAAAAAAAAAAAAAAAAAAAAAATATCTGTCCACCCTTAACAGAACAAACAGCTGAGTTTTGCGTCAATCTGACAGGTAATCTAAGTGTTTGCCAGTCCACACTGTTTTTCTTCCCCTTCTGTCCTCTTAACAATATACATCTCTGACCTCATGGGCAACACCTGGTGCAGGGACAACTGAACCCACCATATTCCATTTCTGACCCTTCATCACTGCAACACAAACAGTAACTTCCACTGAGTTAAATCAGTTTTCAAACAGGATTTTGAAATTCTCAAAGCCAAGTTGGTAAAACAGATGAAGCACATTCATGATATATGATATCATTTTGTCTACTGATTATTCAGTAAGTCTGCAAAAGATTGTCACTCTCCAGTTCCTAAAATTATATTTCTTGGGATTTCATTTAATACAAATAATATACATTAACAATGCATATTTTGCTTTTCTTGTGGGATGATGCTCTGTGACTCATTCATTATTTATGTTCTTTTAATATGCTGTAGACAGCTGCTATACATATACTGGTTTCACCACTCTAAAATCTCTTCAAAAGAAATGCTGAAACCTTTCATTTCCCTTTAAGGGATTTTGGGCAGAATTAATAACACATATTAATAATTCAAATATTCTTTTTGCCTGTTGGTGGATGAGCAGTTTTCACAGTGGCTGAACAGTTTTCACACGGTATTACCAATCTGCATTAATAATGCATTTTTTTCCCCCTCTTTCTAGCTCATTGATGGGCAGGTTACTTATGAAATAATATGCTTTGATAATAGGTAGTTTTGCTTTGCAGTGACTTAAAACCAGGCGAGTAAATATTCACTAAAGATAATATCTATCAATCTACTATGGTCTTGTTAAGAGAAGCACTGAAAGTATACACCTACTGAGCACTTCGTTCAAGGCTTTTCAGTACTGTCTAAATAAATACTGGAAATGCTCACTCTCCTACTGATCACTGGTGGGAATTTCTACCCCCACCTACTGGTAAGAATACAATTTAAAATCATTTCACATTCATGAGAGAGGAAAGAAGGGAAAAATCAGGGATAATCATTACTTCGCTCTGAACTGTTAACATCTTCAGAGGATCTAAAGGTGATAAAAACAGCCCAGGAGGTCCCAGGGATCCAGAGTGAGCCATCTGCAAGGAAGGGATTTACATTTAACCCAAGGACACTCCGAGCCTTAAAATTATTTCTTTGCAATTCTATCAACAACCTTTTCCACCCTTCCTGCCCCGACCCTTTTTTCTGGTTTATGAGAAACCTGGTTGGAAGTATTTCCTGTACTTAATGGTTTCCTGGCTATTTTTTGTGTGGTGTTATAGGGCAGCATATTGTTACAAAAGCATGTGATAGATTTAGGTATTGATTCTCTTTAAAGCTGGCTTATCAGATGGGAAACAGATTTTTATTTCCCAGCCACCTCAGGGCCCAGAGCTCTTTTAGTACATTAACAATTATGAGTTTGAAACTGTCCACTTAGAGAAGATATCAATATATCAGCCTATATTTATAAAATACTGTAGGCTTAAATGCTGCTTAGTTGCATAATCTTTACAGTTGCTGGAAATGCTTAAAATATTTGAATGCATAAATGCAGTCATTCCAAAAGGACAAATCAAGAATAAACAAGAAAGAGAAGGAAATAGTTTTATCTGCCTTTGCAATTTAACTTGAATTTATATTTAGTTAATGATAACAGACTCAAAAAAATCCAAGCACTGAGCAATACCAGAAGTGCCATTTGGAACAGAGTTAAACACACTTTTGCTATCATTAATCATGGCAAAAGTGACAGAAGAAAAATGAGCTGGCTTGGTATATCTAATATATTAATTCTCCCTGCAGATTGGTTCAATGCATGAGCAAGTAAAAACAGGTAAAACTTTGGAAAAAGAGAGGGATGTCAATATGAGGCTTTCTGTTAGTAAGAAATAGTAAGATTTTTCCTCAAAGAAAGCTACAAAAGTTAAAAAATCCAAGGACTTTTTTTAAATATAGTTGAACAATTACAATGAAAAAATAGCTAGACTATAGCAGCTTAACCCCATTTTCATAGTGGCTGAGCACACGTTTTCCTTCTCCCCTCCTCTCCCCCCCCGCCCCCATTTTCTATGGTGCCTGCAAAGGATTGATTCATATTAGTATGCTGGAGATCTGTATAATTTTCTCCCTTACAGCTACCCCACATCTGTGACTTTTTCCCAAAAATTATTTAATTTTATTCTTGCTTCATAGTTTTATTTACAAAAACAAACCTTGTTTGTTGTTCTGTATTTTTCCCAGTTTCAGTAAAAATACAGCCATCCAAGAAGCTCCTTGTCTACTGGTGAAACATATGCAAGATAAGTGAAGGAAATGAAAGGTGAGGGAATATTTTTCTTTAATTCAGGTGAAATTCAAAGGTGATAATTTCAGATCTGAACTTAAGCTTCCTCTTTATTTCCTGATATGTTCTAGAAGTTATATTGCACATATGGAGCTGTTCCTAAAAATACCAAATTGAGACCTACTTGCAGAACTAGTGACTTTGTTGACATGATGAAGAAACATTACAGTGCAACTTCAGAAATCTAAAAATAGTGAATTAGAATCTTTACCATCAGGTTAAAAGTTCACCCAAAGGTACAAGGGAAAGAAATACAAAATGAGGAAGTTAAATACGATCTAAGTATTGCATCCTGTCTGTTGGAAACAGAGAAAGTTCTTACTCATTTGATCAAAGTTTTTATATACAGTTCTTTTACTGTAACAGATCATCAAATGATGAGCTCCTGGCAAAATCAGGAGATGGATAACTTTGTACAACTCACAGACTGTTCTGTCCCTAGTTATTCATGTAATCCATCTGCAGCTCAGATCTTCCTTTCCCAGCCTGTTTTTCAGCCTGCAGGTTGTAGAAAGTATTTTACTGCTACACAAAAAGTGCCAAAAACGGGGCGGCAAAAACGGGTGCAGTAGTGTATTACAAACCTACAAACAATAAAAATATTTACATTAGTAGGATTATAAAACCCTTAGGGAACAGTTCTAGCTGCATCTTCAGATTTGCGTGTCCTGTGCTACATTAGTTCTGTCATCTTCCGGCACTGTTAAATAGCAAAGAATTTACTGATTTTTGGGGGGAAAACATCTATTTGCTACTTTGGCCTGGCAATGACAAGAAGATTTTGGTGGGAACAAGGTAGAATCTAAAGAGCTTCAGATAAAGGTTGCAGGTAAACACTGTGCATCCAGGCACCACAACAGAAGCAGTGACAGGAATGCACCAAGTGAAATATTTAACAAACAACATAGGATCACATTTTGAGTTATTAGGCAAACCTAATTAAGTCACACTGAAATTACAAACAGTTATGTGAAAAAGTAATAAAGAAATGACAGCAAAAGTGGGAAAGATGCACTGTGGACTCCATACGATTCCAGTAGCACCTACATTTTACAACCCAACACATTAAGACAGACAGCTACTTTAAGGTTGATTTACAGCAAGCCTACAGCCCATCTGCTTTGGAGAGCCAAGACACTAAAGATAATTTCAAGATTAAAAGAAAGATAAACATTGATCAGGGACGTAGTTTTCTCTTTTAACCTGGTGAAAATTTTTTGCATCTCATCTGCTAAATGGTAAATAAAATAAAGTAGATTAAAGTAACTTGTTAATTTAGTTCCAAAATGATTTAAGCTATCAGGTCAGTATTCCATAGAAGAAAATTCAGTTTTACCAAGATTCATTTTATTATTATTGAGTAAAACTCTGTAGTGGTTCTTCAGGTGAGAGAAAAAAGTGACCTATTAAGTTAGTAACTGCACTAGGGGTTTCTGAAAAGACCTGTGCTAGTGCAGAACTACACTGTCCTCAGGGATAGCTTGAGAAGTACTGTCTCTCAAATAGATCTCTCTGAATCATAATTTTCTTCTTGTTGGCTTGATATTGAGGGAAAACATTAACAAATCTGGTGTCAGGAGTTTTTTGTTTCTACAAATCATTTTAGTCCAAAAATGCTGACGCTATCAAGCCAAAACTTTTTGCAAGAATGACAGTTCTGACAAATTTCTCAGACTTTTTCTGTAAAAAACATTTCAATTTGGGAATCACACTAATTATAGCAACTGTGAGAGTGTCAAAAATGAATGGCAATGTTCTTGGACAGCTGAAGCAAGACAGACTTGAGGAGATTTATTTTGTTTTCAATCCCAGTTTTTTTTCTGAAATTTCAGACTTTCATTCTGATTTGAGGAATTGTTTGAGGTTTGATACTGACTTCTCTGTCCAGGAGGTGATAATTTTAGGAACTTCAAGGGAGGTATGATGTGGGGAACAAGAAAGGGAGATTTGCTGAAAATGAGTCAGGTGAAAGTCCACCTGACTTACCATATGTGGGTTTCCAGACTAAATGTACGTTCTACGTGTTGTCACACACTAGTTAGAAAATTTGCAAAGCAAAACTGCTTTTGTCATGTCAGAACCATATCAGATTATGCATTTTACTGTTTTTCTGCACCTGTTTCTACAGAGGGGTCAGTCATGTTTTTCTTTATTTATATGTAATGGAAAGGACAGTGTCAGCTGCACAGAATATATATACAAAACTGGTTTAAGGTACAGGATCATGAAATCTGCTGTGGTCAAACTGCAAATAAAAATTGACAGCAGCTTTTAAGGTTCATCTTTCAATTTAACCACAGAAATTTATTCTTCCCTTTCTATTTCTTTTTGAAAAAAGAATTTCACTGGAAATGCACTCACTTGAAATAAGGTAGGAAAACTTTTGTGTTTTCAATCAACAGCAGAACCCAATTTATTCTAGACATCACCTTTCTGGCTACAATATTAGATATTAATCATCTTAAATAGAAAAGCTGCATAATTTTGAACCACTGTCCACTACAATATAATTTTAAAGACAGATGAGACACTGCAATTTAGCTCTGGACCTCACCTTTCTTGCCTGTAAGAAGGCTGTTGTGCATTCTGGATATAAATTCATTTAGTGAAGAAGAGACATATGAAAACTCTGTTGAATAAAGTTACCGTTCTCCAGACTAAATACCTGTTATAGACAACCCCAAGGTTTTATCACTGTAAAATAAGCATGCAGATATAGTTAATATTTTTTTTTCTCTTATTTAACATTATGAGGGTCAAAATATAGTGTGGAAGCTCATTTTCATGCTCTTCAAACTGAGACACCAAATATGGAAACTCTACACTACTATCCCCAAATTACAAACCTTGCAGATTTGGATATTAATCAATATATGAACAGTAAAGCAGCTACTGTTGGTGTTGGAAAAGAACCAGCTCGCAAAAAAAAAAAAACGTCTGCACCACAAAATGCTTAATAACAAGAAAGACTTATAAACCTTCATTCATAGTTATCAAATCACTGTAAAAATGTTGGCTTAAAAAGTCCCAAAGAACCGTTAATTTAACCTCCAGGTGCTTCTCAAATGTTCACTTTCTTTGGTATTTCATGTTTCCCTATTTATTCACTAGCTATTCCCCAGCTTAGAAAAAAACCCATATATACATCTTTGCCAATTAAGAAACTTATTTGAAAAATTGCTCACCAGAAAAGATTTTTGCCTAAAATCAGATTAGTCAGGTACTAAGTAATCTGCCTGCATAACCATAGAGAAACAGTCATTTTATTGTCAGTCTTGCTTAAATAGAGTTTATTAAAGAGCCAAGAATTGAGGAAAAGCACTCTGTTTTAATAAGGTCATGATGCTTCTTAAATAATTTGCATACTGAAGGTGAAATTCTTTATATGGTAAAAAGTACATCCCTTGACAAACAAGGGTTTCAAGAATGGTAAACAAAACACATTTATATGTACTTTTTGACACTTGTAATTGTTCACCTATACTTCACATTCACACCCACTCATCAGGAGGGAATGACTGTTTTAAATTAAACCCCATTTATCCCTTTCAATTTGCTTCTAACAAATAAATACATCTATATGTATAGTGATTATCTAAGTAAGTAACGAAGATGTGCCACAGCCTAAAATTGTAATCATCAGCACAGGATGTTAGTTAGAGAGAGAGGGGAAGATGATGACAGTGAGTTAGGATTGTTTCTACTCAAAATAATAACTTAAATAGAAAATTAAAAGGGTCATTACACAGTCTGATACAGATTTCAAGTTTGTAACCCTGCAAGGAACTTCTATGAGATCAGTCCACCAGACATTCGAATTTGGCTGGCCAAACATCATCTTTAGGTTGTGAGGGATCTCTGTGCCCTTTTCCCTAGATTAATTCTTCTACTTCTATCATTATTTCCTTGTATACCAATTAATACTGAAGCCTGTTATAAGGAAAATGTGATGTGCAAAACAGATTCTGATGATTTCACAACTCACCTTGTATCCAGACTTTCACACACAGAAAGATAACATAAGAACATGAGCTGTCAATATCTTCCATTTACAGTACATTTACAGACAACTTTTAAAATAAGATTTTGGAGTTTGACTTTTCAAAATATTTTTCCTCCTTAGGACTGTTATTGACTAATATATCAAAGAATACAGTTTTTCTAATGATGCATCAATGCAATAAATCAATACAAATGTACTAACATCCTGATGATATATTACTCAATAACATGGTAGCAGGTGGCAAAAACTTCCACTGAATTAGATGATGTAAGTTTTATCCCGTTTGTTTCATTTACATAGTCAGCAATAAGAAGAGATGTTAACAGGCTGACAAAGCAAGGTCACACACAAATAGTTATTAATTGTCTTAACAGAAAATGACAACTGTGGTATCTTAGTTTGGAAAGACAGATGTTACTTTTCAACTTTGCAACAGTTTCTAAAAAAAAAAAAAAAAAAAAAAAAAAAGAAAAAAAAGAGAAATCCCTGTATCATAATTCCATATCATTCTTCTTTCTGATTTACTATTACACATCTAGTTATTCAGTTTAGCAACTTAAACAGAGCTGCAAGTGGTAAGCAAGCCCCATGATTGCCACTGCCATTTGCAGCTTTCATTCAAGACATGGCCCATTTGCCCAGTTGGTGATTACTGGGAACATGTGGGTTTACTTACCCTAAGTCACATCCCTTGGCTGCAGTTCCTTAACTTGGCATCACCAACAGAAACAACCCCCAAATGTCCTCTTCTCCTGGCAGACTGCAGTGCTTCCTAAACAAGACACATGACAAAGTGTAAAACACAACAAAGGCTTTTTCAAATTTTATTTTATTTAGACATTATTTTTGCCTTGCAAGAGAGACTTGATTAGTTTCGTTCAAAGTCTTTGCACCACCACTGCGTTGATAGAAGGAGCACGTCCTTTAAGCAGCTCCTGCTGCTGACTACTCACTCATCTTTACTTCCTTTGCCAGGCCCAAGGTCTCTTAATGGTTTATTAACTCTTTGATGCTTGTCTCAGCCTAGGAAAGATTAAACCACCAAGTTCATCTGGTGAGAGAAGAGTGAAGTCTCTCTATTCACTAGCCTGCCCACTCCTGCCCTCATCTCTGCCACTGTATTTGAGCTTTCTGTTTCTGTATTCCCTGTCTCCATTTACCACAATGACATTATTCAATTAAACACCATGAAGCCAGGAAAAATAAACCGAAAACTATACCTTATATTCACATACTGATCACTCTTTCTGCTAGTTTTGAAGAAAATAAATAACTTGAATTAGCGCTTAATCTTAAAGCAAAGCAGCTCTGTCTGGATGTTATACCACATTTTGCAACTTGAAAAAAAGGCACTTCCACAGCCACATACTGTTAGGTTGGATACCATGTGGATTATAGCATATCTCTGAAAAGATAAATCGGTTACACAGATTACAAAGAAGAGATAAAGATGCAAAGAAATGAAAAGGCTGATAAATCAAAGACAGGTTGGCGGTTCATGAAGAAGAGGAGTTGTGAAAGTCTACTGAAATTTTCCAAGGAGGAGTATGGCATATTCATGGAGGAAGTTGAAACGTGAGCAGCCATCAAAAAGAGTGGAGAGGATGGATAATTTGGGCAGACCATGGATGTTCCTGTGAAACACTTCTAGTCTGAAGCGGTGACCAGCTGTATAAAAACAGACATCAGAGGCAGCTGAAGTTGTAAACTACGTGCACTGAAAAAAATTATATAAAGATACATAAGATTTGAGGATTTAGAAGGACTTCTTATTGAGGCACTTAATAGGTAGAAGAGCTTCTGATGTCAAAGGAGAAACAAAAAGTTAGGCTGCATTACAACGGCTCTTTTCAAACAGATTGTTTTGATGTGATCCAGACCTGACTACATGGGATGATGTTTATAGAAAAATCCATTTGTAACAGCAATATCTTCATGGTTGAATGAATGAAAAGGTATTTTCTGTACTTAAATGAAACTGGGATGTAGTACAATGTAACAGGAAAGCTCCGTTCTGCAGATGCCTTTAAAATAGAAAAATAAAAGAAATAAAAAGAGCACAAGGGGCAACAACCTTTGCCTATGAGTCTTTTTGATTTCTGTATTTTCATTTTGTTTACTGCTATGGAAAATTATCCTGTGCCAGATTTTATAGCTGTGGTATCCATGAATCAGAAATATAGGCTTATTGAAAACTGTCAAGTGCAGCACAGAAGACTTGGATTTCATTCAAAAAGCAATCTAATCACGGTGCTCAGATAAAAAGCCAAAATCATGAGATCAAAAGACAGGCACATTCAATGATGAACACAAGTTAAATGAATGTCTCAATTGAAAATAAAGACCTGGAACCATATTCTAGAGCTAGAGATGGAGCAGGCCAGAAATACTTTACAGAATATCCACCCACACAGGAAACCAAAGGAAAAAAAATGATGTCATCTAAGATGTACCTCAAGCCGCACCATGTAGACATCAGTTGATCCATGTCTCTGCAGGCTGCTAAAACAACACTTCTTCAGAAGCCAATGCCACAACCCAAATTTGGAGGCAGCATGACTAGTGACTGCAGGCATATCAGAGAGAGGAAAAAAGCTAAACCAGAAGCCCAATGTCATCATACAATGTGCTTCACAGTTCTGCTCGCTTGTTCCATCACCTATTACCAGTGAATTGTAGCAAGCCTGGTCAGAGAAGGACAGAAATGCCAGCCTCACAGGCCTGAAGCAAGAGCCAAGTTTCAGAGCTTTATTTCTCATGCTGAAAAAAGATTTGTCTACAAACATCTCATGTCACACAAAATCCAAAGAGGTAACTGAATTCTAAGAGTTCACACTGCTCTTCCTGCACCCAATCCCTACATTGCCTTTTTGTCTTTCCTTCCCATTTTCTGACATTCCCATTACTGCTGATCATTGCTCACACTCCAGAAAGGACAGCTGAATTGCTCAGGAAAAGACAACATCTCCTGTAATTTATACGGATTAGATTTCTTTAAAATTTTAGAAGACATATCAGTGTTATTAATTGGAACGGTGTATTTATCAAATCAATTCCAAGGTGACTGCAAGTGCTTTGTGATCTTACTTCAAGAAACATGTGTTGGTATTTAGTGAGACTGTATTTTCCAGTTGATGAAGAACAGTAATTTGGGAGGAGTAGTCTAAGCAGCAATTTATTCAAGTCATTGCAAATACTCATTAAATAAAGACTTTACAGTCTGACAGATTGAGGAAATGGAGGTTCTTAGCATAAAAGATAAACATATAAAGTAGAGAAATAAAATAAGAGATCTACTTAATTTCTTTGATCATTTCTAGTGATAGCGTGCTTGGATGTTAATCCATCTTTCTCAATTACTAGTAGTCTCTATATTACTTGGAAAACAACCTGTGGCCTTTCTATTGAAAGAGATTTATTTAGAGGCCTCTTCTAGAAGACAAGGTAAGTGGTGGATACCTATTCTTCAAGTGTAAGTCATTTCTACTCCATGCAGAAGACAAGAGAAGTTGGAATGAGGCAGTAGTATTAATCAGATCTGGATTATGTTTATTTTTTGAGGATATGAGGACTCATAAAGGCTGCTATTAGAGAATTTTCGGAGTATTTGCAGGAGCAAACAAGCAGTTTATAAGTGTATTTAACTGATAAATAACAGCAACTTTATGGGACCTGCCATCCTAGACTCAGTATGTGGGTCACCATTGATGCAAAAATAAACACTCTACCTGAGCACAAGAAAGATTGTATTTTGCCCGGGCTAAAAATGTTTTGTGGCTGAGGTATAACTAAATCGTATTTTAACCATGTTAACCTAATCATCCCTGTTTTTATGACTAAAATGTAACTTGACTCAGGGGCAGTGTTATAACATGGTACCCATCTACTCTAATAGACTAAATCACATTATCCGTTTCAAGCGATGACAGGGCTGTAACTGGATTTTGTACTACAGAAGAACCCCAAATGTTAAATAGGTATTAAAGGGAAAAATGTTTGTGTGAACATAAATACAAAATGGCATCACTTGATGAATAGCATAGATTTACTATTGAGAAAAAGAAAATTTCTTTAGTCCCTTTAACGTACTTATTATTCAAAAGGAAAAAAAAAGTGGTGGTCCATCAGATGAGTCCTCTTTATACTTTTAAAAAAGCTGCATATGCTATACAGGTATAAAGCAGAAAAATATGAATTTCCATGGATAAATTAAAATATTCTTGTATTTAGGCAAAGCCAGAGGTACTGGCAAATAGCAAAATGATAGAAAATAAACATCTATAGGAAAAAGTTACTGGGTCAGCATGCAGGAATTATGTTATATACAAATGGGGCAGAGGCCTTCAGTTTCCAGAACAACTACCTCTAATGATAACACAAAAATAGTATCACACCACAGAACCACCAGATACACAGTGATTGAGTAGATTTGGTTTATGGGTGGATACAGACAGCCCAGCATTGGCAAAAGCAAGGCAATAATCTGGGAACCAAAAATAAACATAGAAATCATTGTTGAATACAGAAATCATATGGGAGATCTTGTGGTGATTGCAAATAATAAAACCATCTGTCCAGTAGTAAGCAGCACTATGCCGGGCAAACAAGGGAATGGAGCATAAATCATAGAAAGACACCCTGGCAGTGAGAAAGATGCTACTGAAAGCTCATCTGGAAAATTATGTGCAATTCTGATTACCACATAAAGTCATTGCAGAAATCAAGCAGGTGCAGGTCAGAGCTATCAATTCACAGAGAATTTGGGGGAGTTCTGTCTGGGCAGACAGATTTGCCAGACTTAGTCTCTCAATCTTAGAATAATGGAAACTAAGTGGAATTTTTTGCCAACATTTATGAGACCTTGATGCCAGTAGGAATTTTTAAAAGCAACCAATTAAACCTATGCATCCCAAGAGGCGAAAGACAAGAGCAGAAAGGAACAGCATTTGCAGATATTAAAAGGTATCCTTACACAAAGGTTGATCTTAGACCTTTACAGAGATCTTTCTCCCATTTTATTTAGGCTCCTAGAATATATTTCCAACAGTATTCTCATACCAAAAATGTATGGGACTATACATAGAAATAGGCGTGTAGAGAGATGGATTACCAGAGATAGAGAGCTTTCTGGGGACTGAACATCCATCTTACTTTGTTTTATATTTAAAAAGCAGCTCATACCAATGAGAAACCCAGAACTGGATCTTCTACTACTGCACACTCTTCCTGGTTTCAGTAACTTATTAAGAGTTGTACCAGTGTCCATACCCCTAATGTCCTCTTGATGACGGGCCAACAGTAGACAGAGGTGGAAGAATACAGAACACAATAATCTTATTCTATGGTTTACATACTAGATTAATAGATGATAGGATTGGGATGAATTTTGGCAGAGATAAGGATTACAGTGTCTGCATTCCAAACAGCATAGATTTCACACAAGATGCACTCCAAATCTTCTTAAACTTTAATGAAAAAAAAGGAACTTATGTGCACATACTACTGCTGCAAGCTTGAAGTGTATTTCTCCTCAGGTTTTCTGGAATTCTAAGGTTGAATCATTAGTTTCTTTCAATTTCTTGCTTCATTCTATTTCCAGCAAAGGTTGTGGCCTTGGAACAGCCAGAGACCTTGGAATTGATTATCTCTGGTAAGAACACTTAATCAATTTTACCCATCACATTTGAAATCTGTTTTCATCTGCATGCTTAACAATGACTTCACAGTTTCAACAATACATACAAAATAAAAATTAGGATGCACAACTATAAAAAGGAACCACAAAATAAATTAGGTGAAAAAGATAAGTAAGTGTTGCTTATTCTTTCTTTTGTATTTCTGTTTGATTTAGATGATGGCAGCGAACTACTGAGAAGATGGAACAGCTGGAGGTATTTTAAAGGAGCTAGCTGATAATGGAAAGATGCATCTTTTCTTTATTTCTGCTAGTGTTGGTACTTCTATTAATAATACTATCCCTATAAAAGCAAACAGATGCTACCTAGAGCATTAAGAACAGTCTAATCATTGTAGTATGATAAACATATGGTTTTAAATATACATAATTAAATAGAATTAAAACATAATAATATATAATCTTCCTATTATATTTAACTACATTGCAGTATTTTGACTGACTTTTGATAAACTGACTTTTACCAGCATAAAGAGGTGATTCCAATCTCACCTTGCCTTTCTAGCAAGCAAGATAGGTACAGAAGACTATAAAGAGAAGATACTGACTGTGGCCTGAGCATCTAATAACAGGAACACAGACACCACTGCTGTGGCTGACAAGTGATGAAGCAGGCTAGTGGTGAAGATGCCACTTTTTATATGTTCTGCACCTCTCCTGAAATGCTATAGGTACACATATACAGACATAGAAAGGGTTCTTGTTTTGTTTTGATGATATTTTATAACACAGTAAACATCAGTTTGCATATACTAAAAAATATAACAGTATTACAAGATATATTTCTACCTCAGTTCATATTTTCTTGAATGCGTTTGAAAATTTTAGCACAGATATAGTTATTTTTAATGATTTAGGATAATTTACACATTATATAGGAAGTGAAAACACTTTTAAATCTGCAGAAGGATTCACTGAACCTATTCATTTCATAGCGAAGTATGAAGTTTTTAAAGTTTCCATTTTGCCCACTTCTTAAGTTTATCTGTGAATAATCCTGGATAAAATGTACAAGTCTGTCAACTATCACTAAGAGTGACCTGGAAATTGGATCTTTCAGAGAAGTTCACAAGATTTATGTTCTGCAGGGGAAAAAAAAAAAAAAAAAAAAAAAAAAAAAAAAAAAATATGTGGGAGTCAAATTGCCTAACAGGCACAGCTTCAAAACACAAAAGTTGACATGAAATTTAAGAAGAAAAGTTTATAAAAGGATCATGTTATTTGTAAGAAAAACAGATCTCAGTATTTCTTGCTTGATTATAAAGTACTGGAATCTCAAGACAATCTCTCTTGGAATGACATGCAACAGTATTTCCATAATAGAAAGTCTCAAGTAAATTCACTACGCTGAAGTATATGAGAAGAGGGTAAACTCTACTGTCCACATTAGAAGGTGGTCTCTTTATTCTGTAGAGATGGATTTGATCTCCATGGGACACTTCTGTACTCTCTCTGGCAGTAAGCAATAAATTACTGAAGATTATAGTGCAACTTAGAAAAAATTAGTGAGAAAAATGTAATCAACCTATCTGCTACTTTAGAAGTGGGAAATATAGCACAACTATCCCTCTTCTCCTTAAAAGCATAATTTGCAATTAAAAAGGTGTACAGAATTCCTTCACTCTCATTCCACAGTATTCTTCCAAACAGTTTGTCTAAAGAAAACGCACAAATTTCAGGGCAGTAAACACGGACTTCCAACAGTTTGGCACAGAAAGTAAAACTCAAGTGAAAATAGAAGATACAGTCTGTAAAGTAACAGTAACCTGTAAAGATGGAAACCCTTAAATGATGCCCAGAGCCCAAGTAGGAGTTCCAGCTGCATCTACACTCATACAACCTATGATCTTTTTTTGAAAATAACGAACTACCATTCTCTGCCTAAGTTCAGCATGCCATGACTTTCTTATTTCTACTCACAAGGCAATGTCTTCAGGGCAGGCTCTGTCTGTCTTGGCAAAGTTATGTCAAGAAGTTCTGGCACAGCGGGAGTCTCATTACAGCTGAGTTTGTGAACTTATTGCAAGAAAAAATAGTTGAAAATATATCCCAAACTTTAGAAATATCTACAGATTTTTCATATTACTGTAAAAATAGCTTTAAAGTGAATTAGCTGATGACAGGAACAAAGTCAATGAAATAACACAGACGAGCCATAACAAGCATTAGGATTTTGCTCAAGAGTCAGGTAGCCTCAAACAGCAAATTATCAGCAAGCATATTGACATTTACAATCTCTAGCGAGAAGAGATGAGGGTAGATAAAGAAGGGAAATAGCAGAGTGTTTTAGGGAGGAAAATATGTCATACAGAAAGTGCTAGACAGTGCTTGACCCAACCAACTGAGGCATGCTAAAGATGTTAAAATAGAGCTGCTAAAGAAAAGCTTGCAGATTTAGAAAACGTAGTATATTGATATAAAGGCACAGAGGCATGAACAATGCAAGTGCAGCGTCAACACATTTTTCATCTGCCTATTGTCCTTTTCCTTTGTAACAGAAAGAGTGGTTTTATAGGGATGGTCTTCATGAAGGCATACTCCCCAAGTACTGTTAAATTTAAGAACTCTTTAGTACCCCTCCAATCCCACATTTCTTTCCAAAGAGCAAGGAGGATTTAACTGAAACAGATTGAAGAGAAAGTGAAGATCGAAATCCGGTCTTCTATAATCCTTTAAAATAATTAAAAAAATAAAAACTATGAATCCAAATGCTAACTTTGTACTGTATGACCTCCTGAGGTATACACGTAAGCTATAGCATAACCTTGCATTAATAATGAAATCAGACAATTTTATACCTTTTTAATAATGTATGCCAAATGTATTTAGGTTTAGGAAGGATAGTATTAATTTATCGATCATGATGCATTATCTCCATCCTGGAAATTTCTATGCAGCTTTCATCTCCTGTGTAATCCTAAATAATTCAGAATGTAATTTCAGTTGGGTTATTTTATTTGTATTTTTTCTTATTAAATTTGTATTTTTTAATCAAAAGAAAAGCTGACAAACCTATCACAAAGGGTCAAACGTCCATCTCATATGACTCAAAAAGTCCCAGATAAATCATCTTGGGAAGTCCCATGAGTGAGGATACTGATGTCTAATTCCTAGTTTTTAGAACACCAACCTCTGTACCCACTGTATTTGTGCAGTTACATGTATATTTAATAACGATTATAAAAACAGTAGCAAATAACTTTGAGTTCTTGTTAAAAGGACGTTTACATTATAATTTCTTAAAAGTTATTTGTTCATTCTGCTTTCAGACTGGAACAGTTCATCCCTGCAAATTCGCAGTGTGAAAACAGAAATTTTGTTCACGTTTCTAAATTGAAATGTAAATTTAAATATGCAAGAAATTATTACTAAATTGTACTGCAGACCTGCATTCATTCCAAGGGTGAATTCTTGAGTAAGGTACTGACAAACTATGCATCGTTGAGATTTACAGGCTTATCTGGGGAATAGTTTAATATTAATGAATTTCCAACAAAGTTAGATTTTTATTTCCCCTATCTGAAATTAGCGGGGGTGGGGGGGAAGAGAGAAAAAATGGGAACAAACAGATGCCATTGTAACACAGAAAAATAAGAAAGAAAAAAGACAAACGGAATAAACACTGTCTCAGAGAGGTTAATTAGGAGCACTGCAGTTCCTAAGGCCTTTGAATGGTCACTTCAAGAGTTATTATTATCATAAAAGGATTATTGTAGGATTCTACAGATCAGCCATCAAGGATTATATCAGATTTTAGGGTGAAAAGTTGTGCTACGTGACAAAAATTAAGAAGAGTCAGTTTTCACTGTTACAAATCAGAGAAGGAACAGGGATAAATTCATCGGTGGATGCAAATTAATCACCTCACAATAATTAATAGTCTCCTTCAGGACTTCTCAGATCATCAACTAAAGCGATGTTTTGAGTTCTTCTGCAATAAGAGAGAATTTAACAAGATGCAAAGTCATAAAACAATAATCCAAGGAATTACTGGATTAGACAGTTGTGCGATTAGAAACTGCATTATTTTCTAACTCATGCCCACTCTCACTTAACTGGTAAGAGTTTCCTTACATCTTCCCAGAAAGTCACTCACAACAATTTTAAACCCTATGCATCAGGGAATTTGATGTGATTTAGTTAAAAGACATTTAATTGGATATATATGTCAGCATTTCACAGTATGTCTATATGTGAAATAGTATGACAACAGTAGAATGCAGACATTCTCAGGATAGTTTTAAACTGTCTAATCAGGCACTGTTGGCCGCACAGATGTCACAGCCTGGAGCTCAGCACATGCCACAAAGTTGACCTAAGCCCCTAGATGAAACGTCCTACACACCTCTGCCATGAACATGCAATACAACAAAGATTTATTTCTTGTTTCATATTTTGGAATACCATTAAGTTGCTTTTCAGTTTCTTACAAAGCTGCTGAGTAACTTCAACAACTCTGATATGTCCAATGATCTCTAAATTAAATGTTCCTGTCCTTCATACGGTTCTTACACAGGACTTTCTTTGGTGTCAAGGAAACCATGGCGTGCAGCCATGGCTAAAATGCACTGTAACTCCTACAAGGAATTCAAAAGCATCTCAAACACATCCAGAGGAGGCCACAAAGATGCTGGGGGGGCTGGAGCAGCTCCCCTGGGAGGCCGGGCTGAGAGAGTTGGGGGGGTTCAGCCTGGAGAAGAGAAGGCTCCGGGGGGACCTTCGAGCGGCCTCCCAGGGCTTAAAGGGGGGACAGGAAAGGGGGGGAGGGACTCTGGGTCAGGGGTTGGGGATGGGACGAGCAGGGACGGTTTTGCACTGAAAAAGGGCAGATTTAGATGAGACCTAAGGCAGAAATTGTTCCCTGTGTGGGGGGTGAGGCGCTGGCCCAGGGTGCCCAGAGCAGCTGTGGCTGCCCCCTCCCTGGAAGGGTTCAAGGCCAGGTTGGACGGGGCTGGGAGCCCCCTGGGCTGGGGGAAGGGGGCCCTGCCCGGGGCAGGGGGGGGCACTGGGGGGGCTTTAAGGTCCCTTCCAACCCAAACCATTCTATCATTCTATGATCTATGCACATCCATAGTCTTTGGAGTTGCTTGAACACCTTAAATCACCTGGAGATTAAGTGGGCTCTGTGAGCATCTGTTGCATTTATATGATGAGGAAAAACCTGAAAATACTCAGTTCCTTCCAAAAATCATCTGAGCAAGCAGAAAGTTCAGATACAAACATATAGATATTCCAAAAAAGGACTATGACTCTAGAGAAGCAAGATCCACAGCACGTTTTAGCCTGTCTTTAAGAGGAGCCCGGACACCTGCAAAAGCCTAGTTCTCTGGTTTCTTTCTTACTAAATACAAACCCCAGTTGGTCAAATTTTCAATGTAATAACTTAGTTTTGTCGTGGAGCTGTGTGAAGGCCTAAAATAAAAGGCAGAACTGACAACCCTTTGCCATGATTGACATCCAAAGCCATGCATGTACAGAAACTCAAGTAATGCTTTACAGCTCCAAACAACATCAACAGCACTCAAAGGTAACTGCTGAGGTTTGGGTTCCACAGGGCAGTACTTGTAGTCATATACTGCAAAGAAATTAGATTAGAAACAGCTGAAATCATGCTTGTTCTTTTCTTGATTGTTTCTGGGACCTCCAGCACATCAGTGAAGATGTATTTACACAGTTTCTGTCCTGGAAAATCAGTTATCATCCCCGCTTCTATGTTCTACAGCAAAGTCTGTTTACAGGACATGTTAAAAGATATGCAAATCTCAGGAGAGCTTCAGTTGTCTTTATCTTTCCAGTGAAGTGCAACGCAATGCTCAGGGTAGGAATAACTTCTTATTGACAATAAAGTCAAATGACCTCTATGTGCTGACCTCCTGGAGTGGAGGCTACAACTTCCAGCAGATGCTTTTGTGTGGCCACAGGGAACCCTGGAGACAGAGGAATCCCACACACCCCTCACAAAGCACCACCTCCAGAACAACACTTATGTCATCGTCCCCTTCCACTCCTCCACTCCAAAACAATTAAAGTCTTTAATTATTTTGTGCATGAGAGAAGAGTTTCTAAAGGCAGGTGATGGCATGTCACTGAAGCACTGTCTGCAGATGGGTGGCCCTGACATCCCTCAGGATAGAGAAGGTCTGTATTATACAGATTTTTTTTTTTTTCAGCTAAACAAGCTAATATCTGCCTGTTGCAGACTTTGCAGAGCCCACTCTGTTTTCTGGGCAGGCAAGCAGAGGAGACTCAAGCATTCCAGCCTGAGAGAGGATCAGCTCCTCAATCAAAACTGAGATATTTCAGAGACTTTGCAACAACTGAGCTTTTTCACCCAGGTAACCTCAAGGGCAAAAAGAAAACATCAGAGATGTACCTGATGTTAACCATAAGTTAAGGCAATGGACTTCAACTTCTGCAGCCATTCAAGTCAAGTTTCAGGTGCTTAACTTTCATTTGGATTTATGCTTAGAGGGACTGGAGACAATGATAAATCTCTAATTTTCCACCTGCAGTCCACATTTCCAGAGTGTAGCAAAGGAACTTTGGTCCTACAAGACATAAATATTGGCAGATAACATCCAGTTGTACTTTCAACCAAAATACTACTTATTCTCTTGAGTGACTCTCCAAAAGCATTGTTGCAATTTTTCTGGTTTCATAGGACAAGGAAATAACTTATATCACTTCCCCCCACTATATAATGCTTGAGTAGGATAATGTATAACTCCTTCTTCAATATGATGTAGCATCCATATAAATAAGGTAAAATATTAGTTCTGAACATTGCACAGTGGTTTGAATTTCCTCTCCAGTATTGATTTTGCATCGTTTTGTTATGTTTTAATAAGTGAGACCAAACTCTGGATCCTACTTTATGATAAATGACATTTAATAATGTAAAATATATCCTACGTGCATGAACTTTTCACAGATAACATTGACTTCAGAGGGTACTTCAGAAGTCAGAGGCCTTGCAGGACCAAGGCCACTGGAAAGCATGTGTTGTCATGGAAAATATGTAGCATAATTCAGAATGGTTATGCCTGATCAAAAGAGAAGAAATGGAGAGCAAAGACATGGAGATGTGAGCTACAAAACAAACATTTAACATGGCGCAGGTAATAAGCAACAGGCCAAACTAATAAGCAAGGTAAATCTATGTTTAGTCAATGCAAGACCATTCCACAGGTCAAACAGTTGCCAGTGGTGTCCAGCAGGCATCAGCTAATGGCCAGTGCCAGGAGCCACCTTTGTGAATGTATTTGGAGTTTTTTCTTTAATACGCACGAAGGCCTTCTTGCCCACAGATACTTGATCCTTTACTGGATTTATACAGCTTCAGCTTCTCCCTGATCCTCTACTCTCTCCTTTCAAGCAACTGAGTAGATGGAAAGCAAGCTGTGCAATGCTTTCACGGGGAGTACAGGGAGCTGAGAAGGAAAATAAAAGGAAAAGAAAAATGCTGGTGCATGAAATCTGGCAGGTGCTAAGTACACAGTAGATTTCAGTAACTACTTTGCTATAGTACAACACAAAAGGAAGTAATCATTATATGCAATGCTGCTGTACAATAAAATACAATCAGCAGGAAAACTTTCTTTAACAGAAAGACACTGTGATTTGTGATATACTGAACTAAGCAGAACATCCTCAGATGTAATCATCTTTTAAGATGTTATTTCTTCAGAAGAAACTATGCAATTATTTACAAAGAATCATAAACACACAATAAAAGTCAGATTTTAAATTGCCCATGCATATGCCATCTGTCAAAATAATTTTTAAAAACAAGTCAAAGTTTGGAAATTTATTTTGCCACTGATGGCATGTGCAGGACAGGGATCAGCATGGTGATAGCCTATATGCAAAAAAAAAAAAAAAAAAAAACCAAAACATTTAATTCTAATTTCTCACTCAGTGCCTGGCCCCCACAGACAGAAGATGAATGAAGCAATCATCCTTAAAGGGCTTTGCCATCTAGAAGGAAATAATTTAAAGAGCACAAATTAACAGTTACAAAAAATAAAACTGTCCTACTCTACTGTGTCTCACTATTTAAAACACTTTCAAAAATTACCAGAGATTTTTAAAATGGATCATAGTGCTTCTTTCTGGAAGCTCTAGTTCTCTCAGTGCAATTCTTATTGGTTCATTTATTAAAGTGTAAGGAATCTAAAGTGAATATGCACCTCTGGATTTTACAGAATGGAGAAAAGAGAACAATCTGCATTGAAGAAAAAAAATCTGAGCTTCATTACAGGTGATGCAAAGATCCTTCTGCCCTGCCTTCATGGACATGGGGACTTCCATCACTGGTCTTCAGATCTGCTTCACAACATTTAAATGTTATGAATACCAGCTGGGGCAGATTTAAAGTTACAAATAACGTATGGAACCTTCATCTCCATAACGATCCAGGTTATGATTTAGGTTTTTATTTTCATATTAAGATGACCAAACTAATTGTAGTTTCCTTGCAATATTTAATATCCTTGAAATTAACCTTCTCACAGCCTAATACAGCCCTCTTCTGACAGGGGATGTGGGACAGATAAGATGATCATGTATATATTATTTGAGGCAGAAATGCAGATCATATTAGCCAAAGGGATTTAGGAAGGGAATTCCAATCTTCACAGCCACTCCAATGTCTCTCATCCCAGTTGTACCTCCAACAAACTGCCAAGGAGTTCTCCCCCATGTCTGCCTACTTTCAGCACTTCTGAGACACTATTTGCATTTTTCCATGCCTTGACTAATATACACTGAAATTTACACCAGAAGTGATGAGAATCCACAAACAAGCAAATATAACATCCATAAATGTATACAAGGAAAGTTCCAGCAGGAACTCAGAATACCAAAACATTCTCCATTAAAGTCATAAACAGTCATAATAAAGTGTTAGATATATTGCTCCTTTCACTTATTAAAAGCTGCAGTGCAAAACAACTGCGAATTCCTTCCTCACCAGTAAAACTCAGTGACTCCATTTTATATTCAAGCATAGAAGACATCCATAGCAAGGCTGAAAACGCTGGCTGTAAAGCTGCTACTCGGGTTTGGCCTTTAACACCTAACAGAAAAATACACCTTCAATTGTCAAAATGTAATTAAGAAAACAGAATTTCAGCCTGCTTGAAGTTCCTTCTTTAGGTGAAAAGTCAGTTTTGCCACTCCACTGAAAAATACTATTTTCATTGCCAGTATTTCAGAACAGACTTTCAGTTAGCTTTAAAAAGCCCGATACCAGAATTTTTAAAAATGAAACTATACATTTAAAATAGTACAGAAATGGGATCAAGCAGAAGGTGAAGTTATTTCTATGAACTGATTATGACACTAGTTTCTCTAGTGAATTTCATTCCTAACTTTTTGTTCATTAATGGAAACAGGTCATTAAATACAAAAACACAACTCAGACACAGATGACAAATTAGGGAGAACATGGAACGGTGAACAATTAGAGCACAGTCTCAGCTCATTTCACACCAAAGGAAATTTGGTTCCCAAACTCAGCATAACAAAGTTTCCACATGCAAAAGTCATAGATTGCATTCTTATGGCTTGTGCTCAGCTTCACTGAAAAGAGGAAACAAAGGAAGCTGGCAGAAAACAAACAAACAAACAAACAACATTTCTTTACTATTTTCCCATGTAAGCAGAAGACAGCATAAGAAAACATTTGTCACAGGTCACTTGAAAGACACTCCTCTCCAGGAACTGCACAGGAACTGTACTTCATCCCAGAAAAGCCCAACTTCATAATCTCCTCCCTCCTTCCTTCCTCCTGCCCAGCAGCCTATGTATGTGCCCTGGTACAAGAGGGAATCTGGCTTTCCAGGTACAATCTCCCCACACTCCCTAGCTCAGGAGCCATAGAAACCTTCCCCGTTGCAGCAGAGCGGAGGGGGTGGGCAGGGGAAGAGAAGTTCTCCACCTATCATACTGTGAACAGTGTTGGAAGAATGATTTTTATTCCTCTAAAGCTGAAAAAAAACCCAGTTTGACATTCTCTTTCTTTAGCCTCCCATTTTGTTCTTGACAAAGTGATATGTAAGTTTGAGTTCCCATTCAAGTCTTAAATTAAAAAGATATTTTTTAGCAAACACAGATTGCTGAAAATGCATCTAACTAAAATCAAGCCCTTTAATTCAGACTGAAGTAAACCCGTGGAGTTTGTCTATAAATCTATAAATTAATCAAAAGAAATTACAAAAATTTTCTTCTGAAAAAGTAACGAGCTGATGCCCTCAAATGAGAGGGGATCCAACAGCTCCTACACTACACATCTGTCTACTCCCTATTCACTGGAGTCTGGCTTAATTTTCCAGGTAACACCAGTCCGGACCTAGGAGCAGCATCGGTGTAGCTGTTCAAGAAAGGAGGGATGAGACTTCATTCACGTGTAGCTGAAATGTCACCTAGGTAAATCTGCAGTCCACCTCCCTAGACACAGTGCCCTTTGGGCAGACTTGAGGGCACAATCATAATCTCAGACTTTAAATTCCTCATTTTGAAGCTACAGAACAATATCTTCTGTTCCACTTCTATCCCAGATTCAGGAGACCTAATACCATTTAAAGGCAGAACACCTGAGATGAGCAAATGGATCACAGGGGTGCTGCGGGTTGCTCCTGTGTCAAATTTAAAAACAACAACAACAACAAAAAAAACACAAAAACAAAAAAAACCCACCAACAACAAAACAAAAAAACCCTCAAAATACCCCCAAAACCACAAATCACATATATGCTCCCTGGACATCTGACCTTCAGGATTTCTTAATCCTGATATTTTCCATAATCCCATGGGTGCTTTTATTGACTATACAGCATGTATGGCCCACAGAAAACAACTCTGTATATATTTAATACTTGATATTTTAGTTTAAATTATTTTTATTTCAGCAACTGAATGATGGTTCTATACATCACATCCAGTTATTAAAAATTCTACATGATATGATTGAGCTGTTTTTTTGTTTTTTGGTTTTTGTTTGTTTGTTTGTTTGTTTTTTGTTTGTTTTTTGGTTTTTTGGGGTTTTTTTTTGTTTGCTTGGGTTTTTTTTGTTTTTTGTTTTTTGTTTTTTTTTTTTTCCCTTACTATGATATTAAACTGTTCTGGAATCAGTATATGTAATCTTTCTTTGTATATTCACTCGATGTTTCTCTGGAGGCTTCATTAGAAATTCCATTGCATTTGATTTAAAATATATATTTTCTCCAAACTATTTGAATAAGTAATGAATAAAAGAAATTTCATCCATCTTTATTAATGAAGTCATAAATCAGGGGGTTAAGAAGAGCTTGTATTTATTGCTCATCTTGCATTATAGACATGGTGGAAACTACTAAGCAGTTTCCCTTTCCTGTCAATATTCTAAATAATTCAGAAAGGAATCTCAGATTGACTTTTCATCCATGCATATCTTGTTCAAAATATGAGTGTATATGTATTTTCAGTACAATAATACCAAAACTATGAAGTAATTGTCTCAAATTATCACCTTATTTTCCAAAATCATTGAATGAAAATTGTATTATGATTTGATAAAGTCTTTGTATGCTGTATCCTTTCAAATTCATGTTAAATAGGGGCATCTCAGTTACACTGGGAACTATAACTTTCCTTTGTGACATCTTTATGATTCTCCTCCCCATAACTCTCATTTGGTGAGAGTTCAGGAGACATCTCTTGTTCCTGATGAACAACTTTTTAGATGAACTTTTAACTTACAGTTCTTGAGGCTTTCCTTTAATGACTTTTCTGTGCCAATCAGAAATAATGTGCAGAAGAGAATCTAACCCTGCCTCATTTCAGCTGTACTCTCAACCTCCAAAACAGCACTTCCCTTCATAATGTAAGCCAAACAAGGGCACGTTCTTGAAATGCTAAACATATAGTCAGGTAATATAATATTTTATATACAAAATTCATTAGTACTTAATTTGATATGTTTAAACATAAGGACAAGCCAAAATTAATGTTTCCCCCACCCGGTATTACAGTGGGAACAGTGCTCTAAAGACAGAAAAAATAAAGAACCTTGCAAATAATTTAACATTGCAGTTCAGTATAATAATTTATTAATGAAGACAAAGTACCCGATTGCCAGGACCTTGAAAATCTATTTTACGATTATGACACAGCTGATCTTTCCTTGTACCAACTAAAGATTGTCTCCTTTAGCTACTAGAAGCATTTAACCACCTTCCCCTGGAAAACTTTGACAAGAAATTTGCAGACCAACCTTCTGGTTTTAGCAAAACTCCTTCACGATTTACCATTACGATTACAGATGAGGAGTTTAGAGGAGTCAAGTCTCGGGGCTGAGCTGAGGTGCAGTTAAAGTGGTATAACTAATTTAGCAATATTTTATGAATACAGGGGTGCCAGTAAAGAGTAATGATGAAGTACCCTGGTATGGACTTTGCCAACAGAGCAGGTCTTGGGCTTCAGAAGTGACTGGGTTGAGGTTAATTCCCTACTGTGCAGGGTTTGGGGCTAATTAAGGTGCAGGGAGATTATTCAAAACATCTGGCACAAAACCCACAGAAAACATTTCCTGGCTTCACTGAGGAAAAGGGGGATATTGGATCCCAGGAGATGACAGTGCTTGAAGCAAAAGTGGGAAATGGTACAAGCAAACTGGTTTCAAGAACGCCTTACGTTTCCTACTTGTTTACTTTGATTTTTTATATATTTGGTTGCCAGAAATAATATGGTTCTGCTCCTTCTTTCTACATAGCACTAGTACAGCTCTAATGGCTGCTTAATAGCATTATTACAAAAATACTTTATTTTACATGACAAGCTTTCCTTACTAGTTAAGTTGTATTTTAGCTACTTGTGTTTTCATTATTTAATGTTGGTTGTAATGGAATCCATATGTGTATACCACCTAACAGTAAATTAAGCAAATTAATTTTCAAATCTCAAACACTTTGTAACATTGAAATACAGTAAAACATTCCCTAACAAATCATCTCAGTTCATATTGCTTATTAATTAGAATTACTTTGTTCTTTTTTTGTGCAACAGATAATCATCATGAGTTGAGCAGAACTTATATGTATACTCCAGTTAAATGTATTAGCATAAATATATAATAATATTTTTAATTATTTCCTCTGTGGATAAATTTCGGCTTTAATTGCCAAATATTTCTCCATGATATAATGAACCAATATGCTCTTCCTGGGGCAAGGGAATTCCGCGAGACTCCTTCAATCTTTGCATTTGAACATGTTCAGCATATTTAGCTCCAAGGAGCGGCGTTCAGCTCACCATCTCCTCTGTAGCTGCACATTTCAGCCGAGATCCAGAGCAACCTGAACAGTCCCGTGTTCAAAGGGGTTACACCCCACCAAGATGTGGGAACAAGAAACCACTCGCAGCACCAACACACAAATGTTGTTTGATTTTTTCTATCTGGTCATGATGGCCAACTAGCATACTGGAAATTGCATTTGGAAGATGCAGAACTATGGCTGATGGACAGTATCTCTAAATCTTAACCAACTGAAAGTGTAATTTCAACAGGGCCCATTTAAAATTCACTGAATCACCAACATTTTGAAAGATGTTGCATAGCTTCTCAATTTATAGTTGATTAAGATGTTTGAGATGAACAAAAAGACAGCCTCAAAGAATGATCCTGAAGTTAAAAGGAAACAAACTACAGAAATACAGAGTTTACTGAATTACCTACCAGATCATTTCCTTATTTTACATGACACATGATCATTGTGGAGACTTCGCTTCCTCTGGATAGGAGCACCAGAACAGGGACCACGGTGCCAGGAAAAAGCTCTTTTGTAGCTATAAAGCCACACCATAGCCATCTGCAACTATTGCATTCACAGAAGCAGAAAAGCTGCAAGGAAAGTGATGAACTGAGAACAGGTAGCAGGAAATATCTAGAGTGGGAAAACTAAAACAAAAAATCATTATGCTCAAGCCAGTTTTTCAAAAGCTATAGTTGCGCTGAGAAAGCACAGGCTTGTGCATCTGTAAGGAGCTCATCTGTCTCTGAATACCCACCTTGACCTAGACTACAACTTCTCAAGTTTGCTCAGAGGCGCATTACAAACCCTGAAGTCCTGAAACATTCAAGATGAAGATTAATTTCCAAAACATGCAAGTGTAGGTGTGTGTCTCTGTGCGAGTCCCACTAAAACCAGTCATGCACCAGAGCTGATAGGAACGCACAGATACTCCAGTGACCCAAGTGTCACCGTACAGGTTGGTGGTCATGGTACCAGCCATCATTTCTTCATTTGGGGAGAAATTCAATACCAGCTATCATTTCTTCATTTTGGGAGAAATTGAATTTGGTTACCGAGCTGACCTTGGGCTTTCTATTTTATATTCTCAGTACCAAAGCAGTTAACATCTGTGGTGCCTTACAATGTCCACTGTCACTAAATCATACTACTTATAACAATTCTTTTTCCCTTCAGGCAAAGCACTCTGCTCTCAGGCTCAGGTAACACACTTAGAAGATGAGACGTCTTGCTTTTGGTTATGTTATCTGGACCCGACAGTACCAACAGTCAAGTGACATAGCTTCTCGCTGCTCATTTCTGCAGATACAAGTTTGAAGTTGCTACATCCCCCATACCACTCACAAAAATTTATTACGTTTTCGTAAACACCTTTCCTGTTTTGTTCAGAGTTTAAGCCAAGTACATACCTTATCTTCATAAGAGCTTGCTGCCTCCAATTTTGTTTTATGCTTTTATAGAAACTGTAAGCTTACTATTAAATGGAAGCAACTCTTCAATGTTGTTTTCAAAAGTACCGCAACATCAGTTATTAGCAAACAGCTAAATGTACTACCGACATCTGTTTGATATCTCCATCTCTGAGGAGCAACTGAGTCTATAGACAAAAAGCCTGCTGCTCAGCTTTGCTGTCAACTTGTCACCAAAGAGCTGTCTCTTAGCACATACCTCAGCAACGTCTATATAGTATGTATAATCTATAAATCGTAAAATACAGCACTGCAGCTCTGTCTGAAGTGAGCAAATGCAACAGTAACTAGGATTCACAACACCTTGGTAGCACAAATGCTCTATATACATGGACACGCATCAGACAGGTGTTGAATATGGCTCCTTTTAATGAAACTGCTTTAGCTTGCAACTGTTTTAACAAGCCCTTTGAGTCTTCCTATCTATTGTATATTCTATTCTTTTTAGAAGAGACAATTAGTCTTATACTTGTCTGTGATTAAGCACCTATGGTCACTTTCAAATTTGCACTAATACTGATATCGGCATATTTTAAAGTCTTTCCAGCATGGTAAAACATAGCTTGTGGGAATACTCAATATAGATAATAGGAAATCAAGCAAACACAGCTGTGTAAGCAATATCAATAATTTTCTCTGAGTCATTGGCTCATTTTATACACTTAAGATCCAGAAAATACAGGCTTATTCTAGCATATTGAAGACATCCCTCTGGCTTCAGGTGAGCAGAAATTGGCAGCTGTAGAATTCTCCAGCATTTTAGATTGCAAGTGAATGAACTTAGTTTTTTTAAAAAACAAAAAAAAGTTTTTGCCTGGTCTTGTGACAAACATTGTAATTTTAAGCAGCCTGCTGCATTGCACTAAGCTAGTCTAAATGTCCACTGAGAAAGACAGATTTATTTTTTAAGTGACCACATCAAAGCTGATAATAGTCACAACTATTAAAAACTGATCTTTACAAATCTCAGCAACAAGTGTGTCTTATTGGTTCCCATCTCAGAACACTCATTTCATCCTGGATTTTATAATATCAGTTGAAAGGTTTAGGACCTAGCATAAAGAAAAGAAATGCAAGAGACCAAAGATGAATTATACATGGAAAAGTTAGAGATCGACTTGAAATTTTTATGAAAGTTTCCAATGTGACCTTCTCAGGAAATGGAGAAGTAGCCCTAATAAATCTGAGCTAATTCTTCCCCCATTCACTCAGGGATTCACCAGACCAACTCCCTCATACAAAATGTTGTGTATGCTAAACACCAAAGACTCAGTGGGGAGTGGTGGGCTTTTTGCAGACTCTCCTCTTTTGAAACAATTTAATATGACCTAAATAGAACAATGCATCCCAGTATTATTTTACTTACGAAATCAATGCCATCCAATTATTTTACTTCTTGCCTTCCAAACATTAATCTTTTTCCTAAACACACATATTTGTAAGAATCCTTATTTTATCTCAAACATTGCAGTAAGTGATCTCAGCAGATCAACCAACTTTAAAAAATCAAGAAATAATAATAATGATGGGAATTTCATTCCTGTCTTTATTCCTGCTTGTTTATTGTTTGTACAAGATGCAAATTTCTGGATCTCTGACAGTCATAAAAATTGATTTACTGAACTAAAGAGAAAAAAAGAAGACTCAACAGTTAAAGAATTTGGGCTTGTTTGTTTAGTTTTCTAGCAGCTTCCACTTATATTTTCAGCTTGTTATTCATCTGGATTTTTTAAAAAAGTACAGATTTAGCACTCTTCAATAGGAGAAATATTTTTAAAACTTTTTTTTTTGTTGTTTAACCCAGTTTTTTATATTTTTACACAATTTGCTGAGCAAATTGAGGTTCTCCATGCCTAAAGTGCATGAAGCAATAACTGACTAGACATTAAACTCACTCTTAGATTTTGCGTTTGTGTAGACAGGTGCATTACAAATTTAGTGGGGCAAGTACTATTTGTTTTTAAACCTTAAATCAGTTTAACTGAAAATAAGTTGAGGAGAAAAAGGGGGGAAATTTTTGAGTATTTAATACATGGCTTACATGTTTCATACATTCATTTTAGGCAGATACCTGTGAGCTTGGAGGTCTTCATATGAAAGAATTACCTCAAAACCACTATCAAATCTATGGATTTGCTGTTTACTTGGATAAGTTAATAAATTAAGCATCTGTTACTCTGAAGGATATGAATAATTTAAGCAGGTCTTATAAAGTAAGTATAAAAGCACTATTTCAAAATAAACTATATTCTGGTGCTTAAATGTTTTAGCTTAGCATGACCAAAAAAAAATAATATTTGAAAGGTTCGGTAAATGAACTTCAGGAGAAAGTTAAACTCAGGTTATTGATTTAGAAGCTAGCATACTAATCTCTTCTTATTTAAAAGGAGAAATAGCTCTGCATAGGAGATAATCTACTTGTCTTATATTCTACATCTCCTGCAAGAATTTTCTTGCTCATGCATAGATAGGGTCTTATCTAGTCCTTACCGAAGTCAATAGCAGGTTGCTTGTTTGTTTTTTAAATAGCAGCTGCATTGGGTATCTACAGGGAATGAAAAAGTGAAAGGATTACAGTTTTGACCTGTTAAAATTGATTTATAAGAGAGATTTTTTTTTCCCCCCCTCCTATTATGTCCAAGTGATAAATTGGTCTTTCAGTTAAGGCTGTGTGAAAAACTGATTTGTCACTTGTAGCCTGACCAAAAAATTGGAAAATTATCCACTTCAATTAAAATATGTAATGATTTTTGTGGTTTGTTCTTTCTTCACAGACAAGGGGAAAAAAAAAAATATTTCTGGAATGTTTAATGGTGGGAAACAACAGAATAGAAAGACTGAATGAGGCACCATTTAAAAAGGGAAGGAGCGGAGGACCCTGGGCACAACACACACCCAGACGGAAGAACTGGGTAACATCTCAGCTTCTGCCTCAGAGGGATCCAAATGCCACCAGCAATTTCTCAGCACTGCTGGAACCAGTACGGCGGCAGCCCTGGTCCACTTTTCGTAATCTACTGAAACATCCATTAAAGGGGAGGGAAGAGCAGTTAGGAACTCACTCCGCAGTGGGGACACTGGATTTGGTGAGTGTTCACACATACTAGTAATTTGAAGCCAAAATCAAACAGGATTCACCTACGTAAGAAGAAATAGGAGGCAGCAAAAGCCCCAAATGGACACATGTATCTCAAAATACATATAAAAAAACAAAATCAAATTGGTACCAGCAGCAGTACTTTCCCACAACTCCTGAGCCCCATAATCATGTCTGTATCTAATCACATAAATTCCAGGAAGAAACAAAGTGCTCTAAACTTAAGATGCTAAAAGAAAGGATTTGAGAGAATGTTTTCTGACACCCAGACCTACAGAATGAAGCATCTCTCTAAGGTCCTGTTACTCAAAGAAAACAAATTACACAGTCAAGTCAGGTTGTGTTTACATTTACCAGTAATAAGAATTGGATGGGAAAAATTCATGCACATGTTTCGCATGAAGGCAAAGCTAAGCTGAAGCCCTTGGGTCCAGCTCCTGGGCCTGCAGCAAAGCACAGCACATGCAAAGCAGACTTTCCTTGCTACCACTTGGAAAAATCTGTCTAAAATTTGCAGGGTCCTGTTTCCTAAGGTCCTTCTTTCCTGGGTGTGGGGGATGTGAGGATGGTTTTTCTCTTCCTGCAGAAAACTGTAAAAATTAAATTATGGTCTGGAAAGCACCCACAGGATGTGTATCTACCTGCTGAGTACCTGCAAGAAGTAACAAAGGATGTGTGGGAGCACCAAGGTGTAGTAGTGTCATGTGAAAAGAATTGAACTGCATACCTCAGGAGCTAGGAATGCTTCAGACACCAAGAAAATCTGTCTTTGGGCTGCGGTAGGGAGTGGCTTGCATTCCAGTGTATGCTGATACATCAAGGTTCTCACACAGAGCCAGTCAGAGGGCAAAGCAAAACATTGAGATGTTAGTTGAATCAGAAGCAAATATCACCGAGGAGTCTAGGGAATTAAAATGAACAAACATATATATCATTTATCCATTGTTTGGTACGGTTGAAGACATTCTTCTCAGTAGCCCACTGAATGGCAAGTGACAGGACCAACCCCCTGGATGCCCGAGTGCCCCGCTGCAAGGGGCAGACATCTGGGCACGCATCTCCTGTGTGAGTCTGATTACCAGTGTGTAAGAGCAGTCCAATGATAATAGCAAATAATACAGCTTACTCTACAGAGCTAGAATTTATTTAACAGCTGAACAGCTCAGAATGCCCCTTTATTTTATCTGTCTAGCAGCATCACTTGAGATCTGTGTCTATGCAAGGTGTTAATAGGAAGTGATTTGCAGTATTTCCACCCAACCCTTTCTAGCCCAAGAGCAGTGTCATCAGTGAGACTTGCCTGCTAACAGCTCCAGTGTCCAGGGCACCTCTCCACCTCCGCACCTACTTTTGGGCTTGTTAGTAAATACCCCTTCACTTGAACGTACCAAGTAATGGTCTTGCTTATTGTTAATGAAGAGTAATAAGGAGTGTGGAGGCAAAAATAAATTATGTAATAACAATTTCTATTTCATAGCCTCAAAAAATAATAATTATAAAAATAATAATCTTAGAATATTGGCTTCAAAAGCGATCAGCAACGTTTAGCTAAAAACAACACCGAGAATGACACAGATGGGATGCTAACACTGAAAAATCAACATAGCCCAGGGTTTGTAAAGCCAGAGCACTGTTGGCACAGGACATGGATGCTCCCAGCCATGCAGCACCCAAGGATGCACACAAGGATGCTCTTGCTGCTGGGCTCAGGGTCACATCTTCACGGCTATGGTTTCCAGCAAAACCTGGGCCCTCTTGACTTGGGCTTTCAGACCCTCTGCTCTGCCAAGATGAGGGATGGGCCGCACTGAAATCTTTCTAACCAGGCCTTTTGGGTGAGTTAATGTTCCCCCCCTTACCAAGCAGAGAGGGAGAGGGTAAAAAAGGGTTTGGAAACAGCAAGCCAAGAGCCCTGCAGCCAACCTGCATCCTGACTGCGCACCATGAGCACCTTCCTGGAAACGTGACCGCAGCCCCCAGCCTGCATCCAGCCCAGGCGCACGCCAGCACCCTGTCACCCCAACACCACTGACCTGGTGGGGCATCGCTCGCTCCAGGTTAATAAGCACTCTCAAACTATTTTAATTCGTACTTGTTTGACTTCTGTGCAGCTTTGAGTTCTGTAAAACTGGGATTGTGCTTCCTACATTTTCCTTTTTCTTCCTCATGATACATTTCATTTCAATAAATATGAATAATCTGAAATTAGTTCTCTCATCTTTAACAACAACTACTTAGAGGCGCGTTGAGAGGATTAATTTTGAAGTACCCTGAAAATGTCAAGTGCTTATTAATTATAAGTTAATTGGAGTTAGAATTACACTATGGTAAATAATAATAAATTAGCATAGCTGATGGGCAAGAGGGAAGAAGCAGATTTTAAACAGTATTGTTGAGATGCATGCTTTTAACAAGCCTTTTGAAGAAACAAAGTCTGACTGATGATGCTCAGTAAATCTACTTCTACAGAGTATTCTTACATATGTGGAGAATTTAAAATTATTTCTCACCTGTCAACTTTGATTCACTGTTGGTTTTCTCTGATCTATGGCTTTGAGCAAAAGGCCTCCATGACTTTTAGGAGAAGTACGAGCTTTAGCATCCATTCATCTCAGCTGAAAGCCTTTTAGAGAGTACCAGATTGCTCATAGGGGATGAAGTATATATTGAAAACACCTTTATCCTGCAGTGGGAACAACAGTAGCCCTAGAATTTATGAGGGTAACGTGTATAATAATGTAGTTGAGTGGTTAGAAGTGCTTGAAGTTGAAGGGAAGCTGAAATCTTTCCTTTGCAACCAAATCCCCATCTTGAACTTCATCTGTGCATAACGGCTCCAGGCAGAAGAGACATCTATGTGCTCAGAATAACATACAATAAACGAGTTTGTGCTGACAGACCCAGCACTAGTAGTAATCCAACCAACTACTTGTAGCCAGATACAGCCAAGTGGCAAAGATCAGATGATGCAAATCACTCCTCTTCAAACTCCTCTGCACTCCTCGCCTACATTCCGTCACCAGAGCCTTTTGGTAGTTTCACCTGAAACCAGCAGATTTTGTGCAGTGTCTGTGTAATCATGTTAATGCCAGAAAAGGACTAGACATTAAGCAAATCTGCAGGACCTTAGCTCAACCAGGGATTCAAGAAGTCTTTCTTGCTCAGACCTAGAGCATGGCATCATTTTTCCTGCTTGAAACCAAAACCCGCTACTTCTGACTGCGAGAAAAGCTTTAGTGGAAGAGCATGTAATGGGATGAGGAAGAGCTCCAGCAGCTGGTTCCCACCTGCAAGGCCAAACCCAGCTCACGACACTCCATTTCCTTTTCTCCCTCCCCTACAGCCATGCAAAATATAAGAACCCCACAGCTGAAGAAACTGGGCTTTGTGGTTTTATTTGGAAGGTAAAACAGCAGCTCTTGGGTTTTCCTATTGCTAAATCCCTGAAAGCAAAATGGGAAGCAACTCCCTTTCCTAGTACCAATAGAAGATGCATAAGGTTTTACCACCAATAACAATTTCTCCTTCTCACATGTGACCAGTTTTTACTGTTTCTTCACAGCAATCAGAAACAGTGAAGATTAAATGCAACACACTTTCCTGACAAGTGAAGCTGTCAGTCAAGGAGTTGCTTCTGACTCCAAAGCTACTCTGACCTCCCTTAATCAAGCTCCTCCTGACTGCCTGACAGTCAGCATCCAGGGGACCACACGCCCCTCATCTGCAGCCCAGGGAAAGATAAAGCTCCTCCCAGAGGTTTTATCCCTCAACAGAGGCTAAAAATCTGGTAAAGTTAGTGGTAACTGTCTCCCAACAGCCATGTCAAAGAAAAGCTGAGGCTCTCTACCAGCAAGCCTCCATCCTTCCTGGCCTTGGCTCAGCTGAGGATGCTGACGCTGTATTTCTCTGAACTGGGCCTTAACATTATTTCAGGGAACCTTTACTGAAAGTTTAAACGATTTAAATTCCACCTTGCCATTTCAGTTTGAGCTTTAAACGTTTCAACATATTACAGATCTGTTCTTCCCTTAATGTACTAATGTACCTGATAGTAGTAAGATTGAAAGTCATGTATTTTCAGATCAAAGCTAGAACAAGAATCTTTTACATTTTTACTAGACTTTAAAAAAAAAAAAAATAGATATGAAACCTGACACTCACGTTATAACACAAATCGGGATTTCACTGATTTACAATTGTATGTAGATGTCAGAAAGGATTATACATTTATCATTTTTGGGTAATGAAGATTGAGTTTATTTTTCTTTCTAAGCAAGCTCATGGGAAATTATTTCAGACCACAGGCTACCATTATTCCAGAGAAAACAGGTTTTTTTTAATCCCTTTTGCCTTTTAAAATCATATTTTAGTAAAAGAGGCTTTTTTATATTCTTTGATGCCAGAAGTTTGTACCTTAAATTTCCCAGTACCTAAGCCTCTTAACAAAAACAAAAGAAAAAACCTTAAATCAGAAAGGCTATTGGTATCAATATTCTAAATCACATTTTGAGACCACATGAACTAAGTAAACATTCTCTCTGATTGAGCCCAATAGTATATTTGCATACAATATTATGAGAGTAAATACTGTCCTTATGTTTTACAAACTGTTAGTATTCTGTAAATATATTCTAAATGAGTCCTTAAGTGACTAAAAATTGCAGCTTGTTTAAAATACAATTAAATAGAAGATACCAATAATATTCAAGGATTTTATTTTCTTTTTGTTTAATTTAGGACTGCAGTAGAAAGAACCTTTCATTCTAATTCTTTCAGTTGTTAAAATAATCCCCTTGTTTATAAAGCATTACTAGCAGATTAATCTTACGTGCCTTTCCAGGGCCAAACGAACTGTGCTGAAATGAAAAGGAGCAAACTCCCAATGGAGTTACCATCTTCAGTCCCCAGACCCTACTACTGGACACGGACCTTTCCTCCTGTATTTTGATGATTTCTGCTATGTAAGAAACACACCTCTCTTCCACATTACAGCTCTAAGGCCTATGATCAAAGTTTCAAATTATAATATCTCCTGTGCTGAAAAAAAAAAAACCAACAGGTAATATCTCAAATGTTATATTGATTTCCTTCATAAAGATCTTCTGCTTTATTTTCTAAGCATCCTGTCTTTAAAATCCATGCCTGCTTAGTGTAATTCATGATCTAATCAGAAAAGTAACGTGACACAAAAGTCTATTTCCTCCATGACATATAAATTACCTTGTGATTTTGTAAAATATAAATACAAGTGACATAGTAGAATAATGCTTTACTATTAATGTGCAACGCCCTCACCCCAGAAGTGTGAAATCAAAGGCTACTCATAAGAAATAACTAAAAGACATTTAACCAGAAGTCTGTAGATTTTTTCTTCTAAAACAGTGGATATATTATAGATGCAATAATATTCTTTGAAAAGCATAAGCAGTAACCTGGGAGAAAACTTACACTTCACATCAGAGATAGGCAGCTACAGCCTAATTTAAAAATTTCTAGACATTAGATTTCCAAGGTAGGAGGAGGCAAAACTCATTATGCAACCGCCTTCTCAGTTCATCTGTCCTGAGCCTTGAAAGAAATGTCAGTAATATGTCAGTATATTAATTGATTGGTGCTTCATAATTTGCACCAAACCCTCTGTTCAGCTCACTATCTTCATTACTGTAGCTGCATAATTAGAGGCCAAACAGTATAAGGCAGCTGACAGAACACAGAGGTGTGTGCATTACACAGACACAAGGTGGATGCGGGCCTGGTGACATAATGAAAAAAGAAGAAAATCAGGACAAAATGACGTTTGAAATAATCTATTTGTCAGGAATTTAGCCTAGTCTTCCGAGCACTGCCCACTAAGCACACTTGTCCCAGTTTTTATTCAGAAGAAGTTCTTTATTCATGGACCTGAATTCTAAGAGTGTTTATAAATCCTCATAATTGATCAAGACCTGTTGTGGGAAGCACTGCACAGACTGCACAGAGCAGAGTCTCTATCCCCCAGAGTAGCTTATAATTTATGGATTAGGCAGGGTCCAAGGGGTGGATGCAGAAAGGATTGCATGAGAAAAAGTGATAACATGTCTGCGGACAGCAGTGAGAGCCCTCAGCTCCCTGTGTAATCACTGGTCATTTGCTTTTGGCATCACTGCAATAGTCAGCGTTAATGAGGCAGCTAAAGGACAGCACTGATGCTGACTAAATGCATTTCTATACAGAAACATTAAAATTAAAGATGCACCCCCAAAAACTACAGAGAAACCAAAACTCCAGTTACCACAGAAAAAGTGAATTGTACCTGTTATTATATTTGTTGGCTGTTGCACGCTATTGGAAGCACAATTATTGATATAACCTTTGGGAAATGAGGATTCATACCAAAACTCCATGTCATTCCCCAGCTGATACTTTTTACCTCTAAACTTAATGACATTTTGAACAACAGCTGAGGTCAGAGTTGTCCGGCTTTGGTCTTCATCCTCAGCAAGTTCACTGACAACACGCAGAAGGGCAGGGATGCCGTCCTGAGGGATCTGGGGAGGCTGGAGAGGGGGGCCCAGGCAAACCTCATGGAGATCAACAAGGCCTAGGGCAAGGTCCTGCCCGTGGGTCGGGGCAATCCCCAGCACAAACCCAGGCTGGGCGAGGAGTGGCTGGAGAGCAGCCCCGGGGAGAGGGACTGGGGGGGTTGTGGGGGCCAAAATTGCCTGTGAAGCAGCCCCGTGCGCTGGCAGCCCAGAACCCCCCCGTGCCCTGGGCTGCAGCCAGAGCAGGGGGGGCAGCAGGGCCAGGGAGGGGATTGTCCCCTTCTGCTCCGCTCTGGGGAGACCCCCCTGCAGTGCCATGTCCAGCTCGGGGGCCCCCAACAGCAGAAGGACACGGAGCTGCTCGAGCGGGGCCAGAGGAGGCCACGGAGATGCTGGGGGGGCTGGAGCAGCTCCCCTGGGGGGCCGGGCTGAGAGAGTTGGGGGGGTTCAGCCTGGAGAAGAGAAGGCTCTGGGGAGCCCTTCGAGCGGCCTCCCAGGGCTTAAAGGGGGGGCAGGAGAGGTGGGGGGGGACTCTGGGTCAGGGGGTGGGGAGATAGGATGAGGGGGAAGGGTTTTAAGCTGACAGAGGACAGATTTAGATGAGATCTAAGGCAGAAATTGTTCCCTGTGCGGGGGGTGAGGCGCTGGCCCAGGGTGCCCAGAGCAGCTGTGGCTGCCCCCTCCCTGGAAGGGTTCAAGGCCAGGTTGGACGGGGCTGGGAGCCCCCTGGGCTGGGGGCAGGGGGCCCTGACCGGGGCAGGGGGGGGCACTGGGGGGGTTTGAGGTCCCTTCCAACCCAAACCAGTCTGTGATTCTACGATATTGACTGAGAAGACTCCGTCTCTCCCTGACCTGCTGCAAGAACACCAGGATCCCCATAGCAGTATTTTAATCAATGTTTCTTTTCACTGGTCTCTCAAGCAAAATTACAGCATCAGTTTCTTCTTCCTGAGCTGACAACACTCTGAATTCTACAACTGGTGGCATTACATTCATGTCTCTAAAAAAAAAGACATTACTCATTAGTGCTTTTTGTTTAAAGTGACTAATCCCATTCATCTTTCCCATCTGTTTGAGGATTTCTCTGAACATAAGAAAGAATGAGTACATTACACTGTCTAATCAGTCCGAGCTTTGCTCCACAGCAGGTTTGCAGGAGCTTCTTCTGTGCCCAGTACAAGGCAATGGTGATAACCACTACAAGGCAGTGAGTCTAGTGTTAATATCGGGGTTTGATAAACCTCATAAAGTAGCAAACATCTCAGTCTCATGGGCAAAACTTCAGCAGTTTGTAGAATTCAGCTATGAAAGAAGGATATGCTTCCAAAATATATTTGCAAGTTACACCAGGAAAATAATGGTATCCATATGGTACAACTCCCTGTACAAACTGACCATTAAGCCAAAAATGCTTTAAAAAACAAAAAACCCTTCCATTTTTTTTAAAAAAAGCAAACAACATATTTTTCTCCAAATACCCAGAACAATGTAATCCTACAAGACCTCTTCTATTTTTCTACATCTGAAGAAAAGACTTCTCCGATACTTATTTGCTCCCACAACCAACAAACCAAATATTCTTTGCACTTCTGTACACATTTATGTCCTAAAACAGCCTTATTACCTACATAACACACTAAGTGCCTAGTTTATAACTCCTCCTGAAGTCAGTGGCCACTCTTACACAAATGTTAATGGCTCATTCCATGGATATTTATTTGTAATATTACAGCAGCTGCATGGAATTTAAAAAAGAATTACTCATAGTGGAGATGATACAACTGTTTAGATAAAGAAGAAAAAATGCTGAGATGGGGGGTTTTTTGTTTGTTTGGGGCTTTTGCTTAGGAAATTCTTTCTACAGGAATATAAAGTTTTTTGAGGTCATTGCATTACAACTGCCATTTCCAATGGCAAAATACCTCCATTCCTAGAGCTTGTCTAAATATTACTTGGGACCTGGAACTCGAGAAAACATTTTATTTCTTTTTTTTTTTTTTTTTTTTTTTAATGAATTAAATGTATTTCACTCTGATATTTCTGAGTTAAAAATAGCTTCAATATTCCACTCCAGCACAATCTGCTGCAGTGCTGCACACACAAAAAAACCTCTGTGCCGTCACCTTCCTCCTGCTCCCAGTGCTCCCCACAGCTTTGTCTTGCTGTTCTCCCCTCTCCTTTCTCTGTAACTACTGCTTCATCGGGGCAGGGAGGAAAAGGATAAGAGTGGGAAGAAAATGCCATGTCAGAACCCTACACTGCTCCCTGGCTCACCATCTTCTTCCTTTTAGATTAAGGAAAAAGGATTGAAAAACAATAAAATAAAGAATATCTACATCAACTGCTTCTAATAAAATGTAAAGATTCTCTAGTAATTAGTTGGATATTACCTGATATTGAATGCATTATTTTTCTCGTCTTCAGTAAAGCAACATGTAACACAGTAAAGTAATACTTTTGCAACTAGTAACATTTTACATTCCCCATTTCAGTGTTCTTGAGCTGTATTTTTGGAGTTCTGGGTTTGTAATTTTTTTAGGCCTTTTTCTGTGACAGTAGGATTTGCTATGGCAGAGTGGATTTACCAACTTCAATTGGACTACTCTTCTGTTTTAAATTAAGGGATATACCTCAATGTTTTTTTGAGCTGGAGTCTCAAAATGTTAGGTTTTGACACACATTCTTTTTTCCCACCCTTTGGAAATCTGCAAAAAGATACTGCAAGGACTTTTCACTACTGTCTGCATTATTTTTTTGTGACTAAGTCACCAAAGCTCTTTAAGGTGTTTGGTAAAAGTAATTTCTTCTAATTACTGAGTAGTTCCCTTGATGAGTACAACAACTTTCATGGGGAGGAACTTACCCAAACAGAATAGATTGGACTCATTTCTCTCTGTGTATTTGAGAGATTGGTAGTACTAGTTTTTCAGTCCCTCTGAACTACAGGTAGTATTTAGATGGTATTTAAGAGACTGCCCTATGAGATATTCTGGAAGACACTGGAAGATGCTGGAAGACACAGCTCTGTAGTCAGATGTGAAGCAAGAAGCTTAGCTTATGTCACAGGCATAAGAGTAGTGCAAAAAAGCTCTTAACAAAAGCATGAAGAATAGTGTAAATGGGAAAGAGTGTTTGAACAGGTCAGACAGCAGAACAGGTTTTAAGAAACAGCATCAGTTTATTGCTACAGAGCACCAAATGCTTGGGTTTGCTCAAATGAGAATGAAGCAAGACAAGGAAGAAATTTCTTCCTCATGCAAGATGACAAGAAGTGAACAGCTTATAAACAGTTTATAAACTGACTACAGCTTATAAAAATCACATAGCTAAGTGATGTTGTACTTCTTCCTGGTGACCTGCCAATCTCCAAATGCATCTTTGCTGACACTAGGCCTTCACTACACTGAAAATGATAAAAGTATTAAGTGAGCTATTTCTAAATTTCCCTGATTTTTTTCCTTTCTAAAAAACCATCTACAAGTCAAGGTGAAATATGTGTGAAGTTCAACATCAGGTTTTTTGGTTAGGTTTGGCGGGAGGGAGGCTGTTTGAAAAATTGTAGAGTTTGGCTGTTTAAACATGCTCAAAGAGAATGAACTTGATCTAAAGAGTTCACATCAGAAGGACAAGCAGCTGACTCTAAGCATTTATATCCTCGTTCATCTGAAACCTACAACAAGACATGGAAAAAAAAACCCACATAGATTGAGGGGTAATTCAGGAGCAGGAGTTTAAATACTCCAGTGATTTAAGCATTTATCCCCAATCACCTTTGTTCTAAACTGCAATGATCTTCAGTCAGGGTCCTGACAGTGACTCCATCACTGCCAAACTTGTATTTCTGGGAAACTAGAGAATTTAGCCATGGTTTCAGTGTTCAGGATATGACTTCTACATCCCACTTGAATAACTCAAATTGTTTCTGAAACAGCAGCTAAGGAAGCAGTGTGTCAAAGTCTGAGTAAATGGGATTTACCTATTCATCAGGAAAACCTACTCTTTCATCTATACAAGTTTAGCAGAAAACTTCGAGTTCGTTTGGCCAAGATGACTGTAAATGTGATATCGGAAGGGAGACATTGCTCTGTTTTGGACAGGAATTTCAGGTACCTGAGAGTCTGAAATATTAACACGATCCTAAAAACAGGTTGCAGCTCTACATAGCAAAAAGTCAATAGGAAACCTGGGTGAAATGCTACAGAAAGGAGAATTCTCTCCCTTTTCATATTTTTTTTTTTAAACCTTTTTTTAAGCTTGTCTTAGCTCTATTCAAATATAGTAAATAAAAATACAGATCAAATTATTATATCAACCAGAGACATCATAAAACAACATACAGATGAGCAGGTAAAAGCACACATTTGTAGCTTATTGGAACTCAAATGGAAAAGGTCTAAACTGTATAACCAATAAAATGTTCTTGGTTTATTTAACTCACAAGATGAGGTTGTTAATGCCAGACCACTGCACAATTTATTTTGTGCTCATGACATCAGCTTTGGAAATACGAGCCGAGGTCAAAAACCAAGACACATTCTGGATGATATTCAAAACACTATTTGGTATTGACTGAAGCACATTATATACCAAGAAACACACACAAAAAAAGAAATGTAGCTTAATAGATCTCCTCTCTGGTACTTATCTGGACTATTTCTTCTACATGCTCAAAATTTACTACTCTGTGGTTTTGTTTGCAATACAAAGCAAATGGTATGAGAATCTGAATTATATTTCTAATTCAATAATTTAGTAATGCAATCTGCTCTGTTCTTTCTTAATAATCTGTACATCAAAACTGAAGGTCAGATCATCAGCTGGTTGTTAATCACTATGTTAACTTTGAACTCACTGTATATGTAATAATTTACAATTTTGCAGTGCTTTCCAGAATGCCTACTTGCCCTTCTCTTGGTGAGGTGGACAGAAGTAGGGATACAGAAGCTGGTTCCTCCCAAAGTCCCGTATTTGACTGACAATTGAGAACTGAAGTTAAATGAAAACTGAATTTAATACTCCTAACCAAGCTCAACACTTGCAGCTGAAAACTGTTCCTACTGCATTCAGGTAGAAAGTGTGTAAATATAAGATGAGGGACAGAGGTACAGCAAAAAGCGTGGTGTGTGTTACACTGCTTTTCCTTAGCAAGCTGCAGATGCTACTGGTGGGCACGGTTAGCAAATGGCGGGAGGAAAGTTTGCACAGGTGAAATGAAGGATCATGAATAAATCATGCCTCTTTAAAGCTACATATTTTAGTAATTACAACAAGATTCTCTCACCTAAGGAGAAATGAAAGCATGTTGCAAAGCGAGAAATTCTTATCAGATTTTGTTTCCTTACTGTTAGCAGTGTAAGTCCCTATCTAAGTAGAAGTAACAGCCAATGGTGTCACATGCCATGATTCACAATTACTGCAACAAAAGAATCGTTAAAAATTGTCCTTGTTTTTGTCAGCAGTGTGACATAGATGGAGGCAGGAGGAGACACTGATGGTCAAATGATGTGCTTTGAACTTTCAAAAATACTTCCATTTCCTTCTTGTAAATTATTATTTTTCTACTTGCATTGTCACAATAACTTCAAGTCGTAGTCTATTATGCTACACCTGTACAAAAACATGATACTGCTGTACTAAATTTTTGTCAGCCTTAAGAATATGCACTCAGCTCTTTCAAATGCATACAGTTGTTAACAGAAATAGTCATCTTTACAAGGTCAAGACCAAATCAAAGAATCAGACCAAACAATTCTTACCACAGACTGCCATTACGTTGCCATGATCCTGGAAAAGCAAAGAAATAAGCGACAACATACAGATATTCAGAATATCTTTAAATAGTTAGAAATTAAATAAAGAGATTTGGAATCCTTCATACATAATCATGTCTCCCATGAAAGACAATGAAAATACTTCAAAGGTGACCCAGCACCGTGCTTTATGCAGCTATTTGCACAAGAATGATAGCAAAAATCCATCATAGTAATGGTACTTTTGTCTTACAATATTTTAAGCTCGCCCTTGTTACTGAACAGACTTGCTCTGCTAGCTGCTCTGTGTATTTCAAGTATATGGACTTTAATGGCCCACTAAGGTCAATTTTGATATGTCATAACAACATTAAAATGATGCCCAAAAATATATTATAAAGGCTGATATTAAAAAAAAACCCAAACCTGAGATTTTCCTCATTTGATTATAAATACAAAACCTTTGCAATTCTGTATCAGAAGTTATGTAAATATTTACATTACAAATGGCCACACTTAGAGTTCCTGCCAATCTACCGGACAAGTTTCATTCTACTTTTAGACCTGCTGACTTGATTAAAGTATGCTGATAAAAGGATATTTTCTTATTTGGGCTCTAGTTCAAGATTTTACCTCATGCATGTAAAAATCCTTGTGTGGGCTTGGCTGATCTCCAACCAAACCTCATCCTGTTGACAAGTGTATTAGGTCTGTAGCAAGTGTATCATGCATTTTAGTACTTAGACACACAAATCTTGTGGAGAGATCATGAGCAAAAAAAAAAATATATATATATAGAATAGCCTGAATACAGCCAATACAGGTGCTTGCAGGACCAATGCACTGATAATTTAAGTAGCAGACACAACACTGGGTTGCTTTGACTGAGGAAACAGGGTTCTCCCTCCCCCAACAGCTCAGGCACACAGGTGGCAAGATATTTTTCTGTTGTGAGGAAAAACCTGAATGGGTCAGATCCTCCATCCTCCACAAACAAGAACAAGGTTTGAAAATTGTTGACAAAGATTTGGTTACAACCACTACATTATTTTTCCTGTTTCCAGGCCTTATTAGTCCCTGTGAGATTGCCTTTTGCAGGGGCAAGGAAGTAAACCATCTTACAGCACCACTACATTAAATAAAAATGAATAGCCTCACGTTCTTTGGGGACCGTGCTGAGGAGTCAGTCCTCCAGAACATCCACTAAGAGTAATTGGGTTTAATGGCAAGCAGTTTAAATTTAAGTGTGCCGCGCACATCCTGGAGACTTGATGGGTAGAAGTGGCCCTTAGGAACGTGGTTTAGTGGTAGACTTGGCAGTGTTAGGTTTACGGTTGGACTCAACGATATTAAGGGTCTTTTCCAACCTAAATGATTCTATAAGTATGCTAATATATCTTGGCAGTCATCATTGCAAAGAAAAGGCATTAGAAGTACTTCCAACCAGGATAAATTTGACCTCTCTGGAATAAAATATGCCTCTTGCGTTTCCCAAGTCATTTAACAATATTGCCAAATCCCAAAGGTTTGGTTTAATCATGAAGATATACTATCTTCCAGTTCAATATATCTTATTTACACTTTAAGAGAATGAAAAGCAACGTACATATAGTGTATTTTCCTCCTTGAATTTAATGAATGTTATGTTTGCAGTAGAAATAGAAATAGATTCACGCATCACTTGGTCAACAATGTGAAGTAAGAGTATCAACACCCACTTGAAGTATTTTTCCTAGTCTTGAGAGTTCCCTCCACCCTCTCATAACAACCCATTTATTTACGTTTCTTTAATTCAGTGCTTCAGTAAACACTGTGAAACCTAGATTTTCTATTAACCACAGTAATCTGCCTAGAGACATGGTCGACATGTCTTGTTTTCTACATTTTAGCAGTTAACAAATGTGAGAAAGTCAAATCAAATCCCACATCTCCCACAGAGCAACATCCTAAGAGGCTGCTCAGAGCAGGTTTCAGAGGCTCAGTGATGAAGCAGTCTCCTTGGTAAAGCACAGACCTTTGATTACACTAAGGAGTAAGTAGTACACACGTAGCGAGCGCATTTCCAACTCCTCTCCCTACTCAGCCTGCACAGGTAAGACTGCAAATATTCACATGAGCAGTTCTGTTCATGGCAGCAGGAAAGCAAATGATGGTAAAACAAAGCCAGCGTTCATGGCAGGAGAGATGATGTCCTCTCAATGCATTTCTTTATCATGTCAGTGGAGGAAAAGCCTCAAAACTTTTCAGCAATAGGGCACTTGGGAAAGTTTTATAAATTTTATAAACATCACCATGACTGACTTTTAAATCAATCCGTACATCCAATTAATTTACTATCTTAGAGATCAGAAATGAAACTTGAAAAAATTGCAAATGGAAGAAGAATGATTCACAGTTTTGTTGTTATACTCTATAAACATACGAATAGTCAGATAGCCTAACAAAGTTGGGGAGTTCCACTGCAGGAACTTCAAAGGAGAGTAAATCCCCATACACAGAGATTACAATGGCTTTGATGTTCCTGAAACAATCTGTATTTCTTCCTATAACCTTAAAAGAATACGTTTTAGAAAATAGGCATCCTTTGACAAATAACAATCTTCAGAAATTCTGACTGTATCTGTATTTGTTTTATACATTATATGTTAATAATTTAATAGTTAAAACATTATTATTATTGCCAGTGCCTGATAAATGAAAACAGTATTTATAATAGAAACTCACGTGGAGACCGAGCTTATTCCAGTTAATTGGTACAAGTCATCTTTTGTGACCATTAACCTCTGATTTTCAAATTAGTTCCAGATGGGTACAGACTGACAATTATGTGAGGAAAATGCTAATGGAAATGTCCAAATATAAAGCAGAACTTTACAATCCCGCTAATGTACAGCCTTGAATGATTTACTGATATTTTCCTCCCATCTGTCATTTGATGTTTTACTTTTCAGTGACAAAAACTTGTAGAAATAAAATATATCTACCTGCCTGTTTCGATGGATTCTTTTCATTTGTCGTCAGAAAATTCTGTGAACTTTCAGAACTGCATTAAGGACAACAGGTGTTACCAGACACTATGTATTTAACCACAGGGGAGTTTACATTAAAATAGTCTTTTTCCCCTTTTTCCAGGACAATGCTCCCAAGAATTGCCACATGCAACAATTCTAAATATACCCCTTGGAGACCATTCTGAACAGAAAAGCAGGTTGCTCTGTGCCCACTCTCCAGGATTAGGCACTAGAAGCCTCTACTCTTTTACTGTGAGAATTGAAACTATTTCATATGACGGAGTTACCTCCCTACGCGTTACAATAAGCACAACCATTTTACAATGACCATTAGACTGTTAAATTGGAGAGAGAGTAAAACCAGATACATACCTCAGAAATTAAAAAGGAGTTTGAAAATGCAGAAATAGTGCTGCCACTCCTGTGCCAGCTGACTGCTATGACATATCAAATTATTTTCAATAAATATTATGAAAATATTCCTAGCAGACACATTAAAACATTACAATGTGAGGGGGGAGGAGGAAGTGACAAGATTAATGTATTTTTTCAGGCGGCTTTAAGGCAGATCTATTCAACTATTTTTTTATGGAATAGAGTCAAACTTAATTGCTGGTTTTTAAACAAATTAATTTCCTATAATGTGTCACTAATAAAGCATTAGTCTAACAAAACATGATGCAACTTGGGGATTTTTTTTTTTTTAATTCTTCATTATTTTCTTATGCATCTAGCACAAGCTTGAACAAGTCTAAATTTCTGACTATACAGCCCTAGTCAATGAAATCCCACAGATTTTCTTTAAAAGGGATTTTTTTTTGTTGGGTTGAGCCACGCTTATGTAGAGAATACAAGCAAAGCCCTACGTGCGGTTGAAGAGAAACACCGGTGCACTTATTCGATCTCACAGCACAGCAGAGCAGCAGAAACTCAGCTATGCACCTGAGCTAGATCTGAAAATAACTTTAAACACCTTTTTTTTTTTTTTTTTTTTTTTTTTTTTTTTTTTTTTTCCAAAAATGCTGTATTTTATGCTGTTAATCTAATAGTAAAAGGACTCACCCTGGAATACCTGGACTCAGTTCCTCCCGTGGAGGGCCTCAGATCTACATCATTTTTCTTGTTTAGAGAAATTGCCTTAATTTTCCAGTGCAGAAATGCAACAACACACCCTCCCCTCTGCTTTGGAATCCATGACATCAGACAGAGAGGAATTCAAAATGTAGCAAATTTCAGAAAAGAAGCATCAGAGTGAAAAAAAAAATCCACATCTTTAAGAGTCATATTTAAATTACACTTAATTGTTCTTTATTAAGCTAAATCCTCAAGACAAAGTTATTAAAAGGATCTATCTAATGACACAAGACCTACTGCCAGGATGCTGAAAATTTACTGACTAGCCATAAAGTGTGTTATAAATGACCCAGCAACCCAACCCACGGGCTATAGATTTGACATCAAACTTTGATCTGCTGCGTTATCTTTGAACTGAGCTGAACAAATTCCCCAACAAGAAATATTGTACATGCTGTGAAACCCAATATGGTTCATCTTACACCTCGTGCAAAATAATTTTCTGGGACGCCTCAGACTCTGTTACTCTTACAGTCCTATCAATTTCTTAACCAAAAGGGGAGAGTGCCCCAACTCTGGGTCTGTGGCAGCCCCTGGGCTGGGCTGTCCGGGCGCTCCTCTGCTTCCCTTTCCACGGCGGCACTACTGCCAAGTGGCTAAACTGGGATGAATCCAGGGAGACACTTCTTCATAACCCATTCTTGTTGCTCAGAGCAGTGCTCTAGGTCCCTTTGTATAGCAGATTAAATTCATTGAGATGTGTTCATACTCTTGACCTCTTTATCTAAACAAATGGGTGTCAGCAGAGAGACCCAAGTGAGGCCACAGCTCAGAGACCGAGATGCCTACACTGCTGCAGAGATGTGTTCCAGAGCTCACAACTAGCCCGTGCAGCACCAGCTTTTGTTTCAGGTTGAATCACTCCTTAAAATTCCAATTATAATGATCTTTTCTTACCTGGATGCCTGGAGTCCAGTTATTTAATTATAATTTCCTTTTCTTGTCTAAGGAAATGTAAATATATACACGCCTGCCTTTTATTTATGATATTAGGGAGTTAACTTTCTGCTGATTTACCTAAAAGCTGAACCTGGTTATTGGGTGAGCACTGCAGGGACAGCCACAGACTCTTTCATCAATTTGCCCCAAGATTCTTTGAATACTCTCTCCCAATGAAATAGGTGTAGGCCATTAGTTCTCTTTTCAAACAAGCCCCACAGAAACATCGGATATCCTCACACGAGTTCGCATTCTTTGAATGTAGTCGCAATATCAATTTTCCAATTTTACGGTCTACTGCCTCCCAAAAATTATAATTTGTGGGACTTCAGCAAGCCAATTCATGTACATATGCAGCTTCCCTCATTCCACTAATACACTGATATAAACTCCAAACTAAAGTCTTTGACAATTTAGGGTTTCAGTACCTCAGCAGTAAACCTCAAAAGAGATGGCACTCCTATCTTAGAGTGAGAACATTGCTTAGGTCCCTTTTTCTTCACCATCACTTCATAAACTCTGTCAGGGTTTAACCCCACGGGTTTATGATCATTCCCCAAAAAGTTTGATTTTATGTTTCCAGATTACCTAATCCTTCTGTTGTTTTAAAACCCTGCTTAAATCTCAGACATGTGCAATATTAAATGATGACCCTTCTTCATGCTCCATTATTGACCCCCACATATTATACCAGGAATTACATCTGAAAAATAAGATTAGTTTCAAGCTTTCTATAGGAAGTAGAGGGGCTGCCTTGGAAAAACAGTAATCTTGTTATCACACCGTTTTCATCAGTTGGATCACAATTCTGGTGAGTAAATCAAAGAAGGTACTTTGTGCTCTACCTACAAAATCAGTTTTATATTCTGCACTTAATGATCAGTCTAGCCTTTGTTTTTTAATGTCAGCATCCCTTTAACTCTACAGGAACAACCCCATTTTAACCAATCCCTGACATTTCTTTATATTTTTCAAATGTCAATTTAATGTTTTATTAGGCCTTATTTTTTCATATCAGTAGGTCGAACTGCTTTTCTTTTGACCCCTTTGCTGACAGAGTCATCATATTCCACCTGGTTGCAAAATCTGAAGAATAAATTCCACCTGGTGGTTTGGTTTTGCCTTTAAAGAAGCATTTCCTTTGCTCTCTGGCTCATTCGTAGCTTAACTTTTTCTCACATTTCCTCTCATGACAAATTCCCATGTCTGAAGAAATCCCTAGGTTTTCAGTGGTGAGATTACACTAAGATTTTATACCTTCTGATAGAATGTCTCTCGTGCGTCCCTCCGCACAGACGCTTGCATTACCGGAACAAAACCCCAGGGAACTGTTTCTGCATCCTCCTCTTGTCATCCAAATAATACATGAGAAAAATCAGGAACAACAAAAAAAAGCATGGTCACCTGCTGCAGAGCCTGCCTTTGTGTTAATGAAATCAAAACCTGGTGTCATGCTGATTCTTTTCCTGTCTTTCTCAGCTTTCTCGTCCTCATCCTCTTCAGACAATAAACAAAACAAAACAGTTAATCCAAAGGCCCGTTTCTACCTCTTTTTCCTAAAAGATGTATTTCTTTTGTCAACATTTTTGCCCTAAGAATGGATTTAAGCACCTTGAAATGCCAATTCATCAGGACCCTTACAACCCAGAGGTCTAAGTTATTTTGCTGTAACAAGGTGAGATAAACTGAACACTGTGCAAATTACAGTGCATAGCCAAATTAATAGAACTTTGCACAGTGTTCAAAAAAATGTGTAAACTACAGCCCATATCTATCTTGCCAATAAAAACCATTTTGATTCTTTCCCCCCTCACCCTGTTCCCTGCTTGAGCATTATTCCAAAGATCTTATTTTTGCTGGAGTCCCCAAAGCCCCAGATGTCTCAAACATTTCATAGCACATAAACAGTGAAATTACTGCTCATTTCCTTCCCTTGTTTCCACCTCATGGTTCCCTGAGATTTTCAATGCAGCCTCCTGTCCACTTCCTCCTCCTTTTATCCTCAGTCCAATACTGAGTTCCTGACATCTTAGGAGCAATAAACTTACTTCCCAAATTCGAGCTGCTGTTATACAGAAGGCAATTACTTCTAGAAATGCATTTGGCTACCTACTTATTTTCTTCCCTTGTGACCTGCTTTGACTCGAAAATCCGTGTCTTTCATCCTAAAACTAATTATTTATCAAATCAAGAAGTTCAACTCTTTCTCATAGTTATTAGCCATGTGTCTATTATACAATCCTCTGATAATTTTGCAACATGAAGATAAACTACGTAAAGGACTTACCATCTGGCACTTCTCTGGTGTTTATTTTAAAAAGGCTTGGCTCCACTAGAAATGACCAGTTATGAATACATTACTGGATGTTTAGGTAATCGCAGCTTTGAAGATAATCCTCTTCCTGAGCCTCTTACTGCTGGAGCCTTCACAACTCAGATGTCAAGATAGAAAGTTTAGTGTTCCTTAAAACATCCTTAATGGACTCCCCTCACCTACTGAATATAGACCCGTCGTCTTTCTTTAGACTCTCTAAACTATTACAAAATTTGGCCAGATGCAAATATTTAAAGAGTTAAGGGTCATTTATATTTTTAGATCCCCTTTCCTATCGTGTTTTCATCTCTGTTTCAAATACTGTTATTCACCTTTTGAAATTCAGATTTAGTGATGCCTTTTGATGCTTGTCTTTCTAAAGACAAAATGGGTTTTTTTTAAGCAATATCTACATTCTCTGAAGAAATGTCACTCTATTTTTAAAGGTCTGAGTCTTTCCTTTGCCAATTTGTTTATGGACTTAAAATGTAATCTCTTTTAAACTCTCTCTTTGCTTGTATACTGTAGCTTTATGTTTCCTACCATCTGGCCTACTAGTTATTCTCCACCCATGCCAGATTTCTACTCCTTTTCTGTACCTGGATGATGGGTTTGGATTAAAACTGACATAAAACCTGTCAGCTGCATAAAAACAAATAGAAGCAAGAAGGGGGGGGAAAACCCTGGAAGCTTTTCTGACTGTTTTGTTTACTTGTTTTTTTTGCTTCTTAACTTTTTAAAATTATCTAAATTGTCACGTGCAATTTCTTATAAATTGACTTTGATCCCTTTCCTAAAGGACAGACAAGCATTAGATATTTAACCATGTACCTCTGACAAAATCCTTTGTGTTGTGGGGGGTTTTATTTTTGCTTGTTGGGGCTTGTTTTTGTTTAAGTTTTTAACAGAAGCACTGTATTATCCTTTTGTATAATACAGAACTAAAACAGCTGCCACCTTCCAGCACTTTACATTTGCCATCCAATCTCCACTCCGTGCCCCTGAAAGACAAGCTGCAGAAGGCACGGAGCAGAGAGTTAATTCAGTTCAGCTAAATGATTTGTCTTAAAAATACCAAGTGGCAGGTCTCAGATGACTGTAAGGAAGTTTCTGCTTCATAATGCTGAGTCAGTCATCAATATACTATATTGTTTTTATAACTTTAGGGTGTTTCTTTACAGGGACTGACTTGAAACAACATCATGAGTTTTCCTCAAAGGGTTACAAATTTGTGGCTCAAACCCCAAATTTAAGTCTCTTGATTATTTGAGCATATGACATTTCTTAACAATCATTTGCCCAACATGTGAATGACAGTAACAGAAAAATACTAACAAATACCTATCTACAGCTCCTCATGGAAACCCACTACAAAATTGCAATTCAGATAGAGTAGGAGAAGGATTGCACTTCAGATCTGTATTTTTACATTACTTCTCTTTTTCAAACAAGAAATTGCTTCTCCTCCTCGAACAGTCTTTGCTTACTTATCTCCTCAAACAAACAACAAAAAAGGGAAATGGAAATACAGCAACTGGCTTAGAGCTCAGAAATAACACTGACCCATTTCATCAGCTCTATTATAGACTTATTACATTTCTGTTTTCTGTCTTTTTTTTAAAAAAAAAAAAAAAAAAAAACACAACAAAAAACAAACAACACAACAAAAAAAACCCAAACCAACAACATTCCAGTTCATCTCTCAACTCCATCTCTTTCTCTTACGAGGTGCTGGCTGTCCTGCAGACAGAAGACCCTATGGACAGGAACATTGTAATACACAGCCATGCTGATTGTGACCTCCCCACGCATGAGCCTCTGAAAATCCCTTCTCTCATGATGTTTCACTCCAGCTCAGAGACACCATTCTGGCGAGCAACCTCCTCAATTTGTACCCCAGGATAATGAAATGCTCTCACATCACAGGACTGCAATTCCTTACCTGCCAGGCAGCATAAGAAGCTGACACATTTGTTTTTGTGTACAAGGTTTGGCTGGAATAGTCAAGACACCCTAATGAGTGCCCATATGTATGTGATCCTCCAGCAATTTTTTCAGAATAAAACAAAGTTTTCCAGAGGTTTCCATGACAGCACTCTATTCAAACCCTTCCGAATATTTTCCATAGAAATTTCATCCATTATTTTAAAAGAATTGATGTATTAATCTGATCAATCATTAATATTCTTCCTCGGAGTGTTCCTTCTATAAACATGATTTTAAAAATACATAACACCTAATTACACAAATCAGAATTAAGACAACTGAAATTCATGCTCTTTGTCTGCTGTCTCATAATATGAATGCTTTTTCTCCAGGTATAAATTGTCAGCTTTCTGAAAACTGAAAGCTATCAGTAGCAGATTAAGACTTGCAAAAATATTTTCTATGCTTTTTGGAAGGATAGAAAATTGTGCTCTGCTCTGGTCAGTGGCTGGGCAGGCAAGTATCTTGTGAGATGGCTAAAGCTGCTTTTGCTATTTCTATGAACTTTCCAACTCCTCCATAAACTATTAAAAGAACTAGTTTGATCTCTGGCCAGTTTGCCAATACTAACAGAAAATAATTATCAACAGAGAAAACTAAGCCTTCCATGTTGAAGCCTTCAAAAGCTGCAAAGCTGATTAATCACGAACTACAACTTCTGCATGTGAGATGACTTTTTTTCTTAGACCGAAGAAGTTAGCAACATGACCTCTATCATTAACATTGCTGGAAATTAAAAAGTATTAAGGCTAATTGAAGAAAAGACTTTTTGGCAATGTGGAAATAGCATCTCTATAACTGTCAATTATACTGGTTTTTAAATTTAAATAATCTGCAGCGTATAATTTCTACAGAGAATATTCAGAATGATGCAAGTTTCTGAAAAGTTTTTTTGGTAACACAGACTTCTCTTCTATAACATGAAACTCCAGATACTTGTGCTCTGATCTTTTTTGCTGCAGTACACCTCTTCTTAATACTTTTAATTGTTACCTTTCCCTTCCAAATGCAAGGTCCCTTCTACTTTCCTTAAAGATATACTTGTCCTTTTGAAAAAGGTGGAGAAATCTTAAAGACATGAAAGACACTTTGGCAACTAAATAACTCCCCCACCTGCACAGCCTTCACTCCGCCCCTCCTACTCACTCATCCGCATTGTGCCTAGTTGGAAATTTATTCCCCAGTAGAATTTAAAACAAGAACAGAAGAATTAGCATTGAAAATAGGCAGGAGTATTTTAGTATCCAAATTGTAGGAACAGATTTTTCCACAATGTGAACAATAAAGTTATGGAACTTCTTTAGACAAATTGGCAGTTGAGTGATACTCATTTTACAGAGGTCTAAAACAATGCCTGAGTCACATATCAATAATATTTCCCAAAACCATTGAACAAATGATCTCTTGTACTGTTCAAATAGAAGCAAGCTTAAACCTTTCAAGGTGGGATTTGATTACTGCCTCCTGACTACATAGGGAGAGGTATACCATCAGTCAGGCCATAAGTGGGAAGTAACAAACCTTACCTTGGCAGATTTTTTTGTTGTTTGGATTTTGTTTGTTTGGCATTTTTTGTTTGTGTTTTTGTTTGTTTGGGGTTTTTCTTTGATTGTTTGTTTGTTTTGGGTTTATTTTTGTGAGGTTTTGTTTTTTTTTTTTTTTAAACCCTACCTGATGCCAATGCAAAATAATCTGTTGCATCTACAGCTCATCTCTTAAGTCTGATGCTTTTGTAATCATGGATATTAGAAACACACCCCAGAACTGATGTGTTATCCCGTAAAGGCAAAATAATTTTGTTCTGCAATGAGCTGGTAAACACTACGGCTTGCACATCACCCGTCCTCTCCTAAGAGTCAATGTCATTGTAGCTTTAAAAATCCTCTGCAAAGACCTGAATTTCTTTTCATACTTCCTGATGCTGAGGAAAGGATTAATCCAGTAATAGAGGTTACGTGATGCTTTATCCAGGATTCAGGAAGGCTAAGGAGAGCTGCAGAGCAGCAGAACCCTCAGAAGTATCTCAGGGGAGTTTCTTGTGACCATGTTTAAGGGCAGCAGGTCTATTCGTGAGGTTGGGTCCTCCACCCCAGCTGAAGCAATCAGGAAGGGGATAGGATTGGGGGGGAAATGCCTGAAAGGTGCCTCCACTCTTCAGAAACAGGATCTGAAAACTGACAACAGGAAAAGTCTTTTCAGGATCCCTTAACCAGCATAGATTTGTGCCATTATAATACTGGAGAATTTTTGCGCACAGCATTTTTAAATCTATATTCCACAAGGGCTACAAATAGGGAAAAAAATGTTTTGACATATACCACTCAAGTGTGAAAGTAACCTTTAGCTTTAATGGTTTATTCAGGAACTATCCTGGTGTTTTTAATTAGCTAATGCTTCACTAAGATCTGCAGTCCCCAAAAGAACATAATAGTTCCATAAAATGGCTCTGTTTTAATTTCTCTAGTTTTAATGTAGCACGCAATCTCCCATCCTACATCCCAACTGTAATTAGCATGGCTAATTACTGAAACTGTATGAATCGTAGTTGCAGTTACTATAATAAGTACATTTAGTGTATTTCTAAGTACATTACTGGTATTACAGAATTTATTATGAAGACACAGTATGGAAAACAGGGTGCCAACGCTGTTGAATACTCATGGGACTGGTAGAGGGAAAGAAAAAGAAAGTTATTCTTATGGAAATAGCAAAAACTCTCCAATGACTTCCAGGGTCCCAAGTGCCTATGAAATTTTTTGTTACATAAAAATCTGTTCATTACATTCAAAAGAAAAGGGGTGGGTGGGTGGGTGTGGGGGGGATGGAGACATAACAGCAAACCTCCTCAAACAACTGGTAGAACACTAATTCAAACAATAGTCATGAAAGTGAAGAAAAATTTATTTTGCAATCTTTAAATCACATCAAAAATGTTATTTCCTGACAGAGAGTCTATAAAGTCCAAAACCTATTAAAAAGCTGTTTCATATCTTTGAGGTTTGATAATAAATTCCAAAGATGTGAAATCCCTTTTTAACAGTCTTTGGATATTAACAGAAATATTTCCCTACAGTAAGAATACAGGCTGAATTTACAGGTCTCAAGCAATTTTAGAATGAGACACCCAGAAAAAACTCTCCTCACCCAGACCTGTTCAAGGGATAAAGACAACAAACTCTCTAAATTTGTCTTTCACTGATAAATATTAATTCCTGTCAAAGACCACTTACATAAACAATGGCACAGTAACTCCCTTTCTTTGCATCTGTACCGTACAAACTACCCCAGAGAGAAACAAACATACCCATCTAGCTATAGTTTGTTAATTGAAAAAGAAAGCAAAATTAAAAGTTTAGCGGGTGGTGGTACAGAATCTTAGACATCCTGCCATGATATTCATGAAGCACAGACACTCAGTCACATACCCTTAAACTTGTTTCTTCTTCAAATATGAAGCTATTTAAAAACATGACCTTGGGAAGGAATGTGAGCTCACATATCAAAGTGTTTCAGTGACTAGAAGTAACTGCATCATACCAATACAGATTCAGCTTCGAGTCATAATTCTTAGAGCACACAAGCCTTGAAAGAGAGTATGTTTTCTGGTGAAGGAGAATGTCCAGATTATTATTTGAGGAAAATGCAAAATACCAACAACAAAAATTAATAAACAGACAGACAAACAAAACCCCACAACCCTGCTGCAGCAACCTCTCCTCCAGTCCCACCAGCTGCAAGAATGTTCTGACTGACCTGGACAACTGCAACTATCCAACGCCAACTTGGTAAAACCAACCCCCAATTTGCCCAAAGCCACCAGAAAAACAGCAGCAGCAGCCCCATGACACTATGTCACTGCTTCCTTCGGGATCTACTTAGCAGTGGCAAAAGCAGTCACTTCTGAACAGTGTGATGAAAACCCTTCCAAACCCATGAGTGGCAGCAAGTTTTCTATTGAGCAACTGAGCGAGGAATAGCAAGAATGATTGCCTGTCATGTGAAATATTGCATAAAATTTTGCTTCTGAAAAAGTTCCTCCTGTGGGAGAGCAAACTAGAGATGGCATTGCTTGCACTTCAAGCCATGAGCAAGGGAATGTCTTTCCAAGGGTGTTTTTTAAATCCTACTTGCATGGCCAGCTGGATCTACTCAAAAGCATCCTGCTCCATTCACACTGCTGCCCACACTACCCTCCTCGGTCACTAAGATGTAGGCCACAATCTACTCCCATAAATTAGCAATTTAATTAATTTATTTATTTTAAATGAAGCATGTCAAAGAAAGAAAGATGAGCTAAGTCGAGAAACTGCTAGCAACCTTGGCCATCTTTTGAGTACCCCATGGCCCAGAAAAAGATTTTGAAGCAAGACAGCCTTTTAATCTAGGGAAAAGTTCCGGAAAGAAGAAAAAAAAAAAAAATTTGTTTTCCTCCTGATTCTTTCCCTTTTCTTTCCAAAACAAGAAGCCTCACTTTTACTAAACAATAATTGACAATAGGAATTTCAGGTACAGGGAATTCTTCAGGAGAGGAAATTGGTGGTGGGTGTCAGACAAACCAAAACAATAATAAAGAATTTGTACACTCATAAATTTAAGTGTACAAAGCAATGCTATCCTTTCAGTCTCTGCTGCACATGCATATTCTGTAAATAATTACTTGCTATGGTATGATACACTGTTGTCTCGTTTTCTAACTTGTGGGTAACAAATAAGACAACTTAATTTCAACAGAAGATGCTCACACCAAGCTCGCCTCTCTAATACTGTCATTCGGTGGGAAGAACAAAATAGTGTTTCAGTTCAGCACTACCATGCTGAAATAGAATATCTGTTTTTATCTACAAGTTATACAGAAATATTCTAGCCCAGTACCTATTATATATCCAATTACTTTAACACTGTTTTAATTTCACCAAGAGTAAATCCACTTTTCAGTCCCATGGGTCCCATCAGAAACTGTTGGCCAAGCTCACCTCTTTTGTCAGCACTCCAGGACAGCAGAGCCCTAAAACTAAGTGGCACCTCATGTATTACAGGTGATGGGGCCCCCAACAGCAGAAGGACACGGAGATGCTCGAGCGGGGCCAGAGGAGGCCACGGAGATGCTGGGGGGGCTGGAGCAGCTCCCCTGGGGGGCCGGGCTGAGAGAGTTGGGGGGGTTCAGCCTGGAGAAGGGAAGGCTCCGGGGAGCCCTTCGAGCGGCCTCCCAGGGCTTAAAGGGGGGGCAGGAGGGACTCTGGGTCAGGGGGTGGGGATGGGATGAGGGGGGACGGTTTTGCACTGAAAAAGGGCAGATTTAGATGAGATCTAAGGAAGAAATTGTTCCCTGTGTGGGGGGTGAGGGGCTGGCCCAGGGTGCCCAGAGCAGCTGTGGCTGCCCCCTCCCTGGAAGGGTTCAAGGCCAGGTTGGACGGGGCTGGGAGCACCCTGGGCTGGGGGCAGAGGGCCCTGACCAGGTCAGGGGGTGGCACTGGGGGGGCTTTGCTGTCCCTTCCAACCCAAACCAGTCTGTGATTCTATAATATACATGGTTACAACTATATGAAGCAGTCCTGCAAATTGTGACATTTAGGGTTAAGCAGCTAATTTTGTTAAACACCAATTTTTTCAAGGTATCAAATATGAGAGATTTACTAATTTTTTTATCCATTTGATGAGCCATTATCAAGTTCATTATCAAACTTGAGATGCAAGTTACTGGAGAAATCTTAAAGACTGTATAGAATTTTTGAAATTATTAAAGAAAATAATTCCATCTAATGTAAATTCATGAAAGTTTAGCGTAAAAGAAACAGAATGTTAGTGAAGAACTGAAGCATATATAACCTGAGACATGAAATGCATAAATTCTTAGAAATAATCTCTTAAAACTATTAGAAACATCTACTACAGTCCAAAAATCTGCTAATACTCACATTTATCCCTGAGAGTTCTTAATGCAAGTTACAACTTTGCCACTGATTTTAAATGAGAAAGTCCATCCCTCCATTCCAACTATTTAGGGTGTTCCCTTTGATTCACAGCAATCTAAGCAGTGGCAGTTACAGTTTGGGGGCATGAAGCTTTCACAGTTAAATGCATCTTAACTATATTGTCCTTACTGTGACTACAGTAAAGTATGAGTTGACCCTGACATCTGGCTTGTACTGGCACAGCTACTGAACCCGAAAATTGCGCTGATATCTGAGATTCTGCCATGTTATCTTATGCCTTCACTGGAACAAGACGAGTTACTTGTTGCCAAGCCAAGAGTATTAACCCTTCCTTGTAGTAACTCAGCCCCAGGATGTAATAAAGGTAGATGTGTTAATTCTATAATCTGACCACCGAACCAGGAAAGTGCAGCATTGGGGAGAGTGTCAGTCAAAGCCCCTTTTGGCTGTCATAATATGTTCTTTAAGATGTACTTTCTGTTATTCCTGGATGCACGCTGCCTTTGTATAGCAGCTTAAACTGCCCTGCACTCTCCTGCTTTTTAGCTGTGGTATGTTGACAGCTTGTAAGGACAGACTCTCATTGCATCCCATGTTTCTGCAAGACCACTTGCTGAGTCAGCAGAATGTCCCTATCCAGGAGCTGGAGAGTTGAACATCATCAGATATGGACCAGATGAGGAAAGCAGGTTCTACAAAGCTGTTTTGAAGTAAATCACAAAGATATAAAGGAAAAAAAAAAAAAAAAAAAGAAATCACCACAACAAAAAACATCCATAGCTATAGTTCCCCTTCATGTCCTCTTATTTTACTTCAGCCAAGAAAACGCTTTCGTGAATTGGAGTATTTTATCAATTTGTGTTGAAACAGCACAATGCCCTGTATTAAATACCAAGCAGTACTTTTCACGCTATCCAGCACAAAGCACATACTAAATTTTTATTACATACAGCAATTGAATAGTCTAAGGCAATTTTCCCAGCGCTGGATACACATCTGGTTTCACCGCTCTCATTACATTAAAGGGTCACTGAATCCTTGACCCTCCACCGTTCAGGTATCTCCCCGCTGGAAGGGAGGTGGAGCAGGGCTGCCGTGCCCCCCCCCATTGCAGCCCTGTGCAGGAGCTGTGTGCCAGTGCCTGCAGGGCCCCAGGCTCTGCAAACTGCTCTTGCGACAGGGCTTGGTGCCTTCCCTTTCTCCTGCACTTAACTGGTTAGCTGTGGTCCCCAGAAACTGCCTCGAGATGATTTGTTTGCGTTTTTGTTAAAGCAGAAGCATTCATTACTAATTTTGTCTTTGATGGCTATATTTTAAGAACCTCCATAATCTTACTTATAGTGTCTGATTAAAATTCTAATAAAAAATTCTGATTATTTTTTATTTTACCCTCAACCTGGAGCAAGGTTTTCACCACTACAAACCTTTGCTTGTCACACATTTCCCCGATACTGGAGTCTGGCCAGCGTCAGTCATGCTGTCTGTCACGATCGCTGCAGCAGCAACACCTTTACATTCAGATTGTGCTCACTTCTGGGTTAAAGGTGTGAGTTTCTGATAAGGGCAATCGCTTAACTAAAGCTCAAAATACCAACTCTGACTTCCTTCATTGGTGTCTCAGATGGCGGATGAAGACAAACTGAATAAAACATGTTATTCTGCAGTTACTGACTTCATGCTTTTGGCATCTGCATGAAAACTCTACAGAAGTTATTTTTGCAAGAACTTAGTAATACACCACTTTTTCTTTTTTTTTTCCCCTTCTTAAGAACTTCTTCTGAAATAGCATTCTATACTGGCAGGACAGCTAAATCAAGATTTTCCTAAATTGTTCAAACATTGCATGATTTTATAATATAGATTCATAAAACTCAGTATAGAATCATATTTTCTCCAAAATACTTTTCCTACCAAGCCTCAAAGAAGTTAGAAACCCCAAAATGCTGTTACAGAACAACACTGAAGTACATGGAATGCACTGGTTTTCACAAACCTGTTCTTTAAGTTCAATAACAAAGTATTTCTTGGTAAATTAACCAAGAATTCAAAACTGAAAAAGTCTGGTGTTTTTCTTTTTTTTTTTTGTTGTTGTCATTTAAATAGTCAAAAGACGAAGATAATCAGAAGTTCAGAGAGTTTGGTGCTTAATTCAAAACTGCCTTCCTAGTTGGGGTATGAACAGAGCCAGAGCTTCTCAGCTCTCACAACTCTACAGATTAATCAAATTATTCCCCTAACAATAAAGACAGAGGCATATTAATGTATTTCTTTTCAGAACAGAAAAAAATTGTGAGTCTTAAATGGGAGAGAGACCTGCCATAGGGAACAGTGTGGGACATAATTATTCCCCAAACAGGAAGCTGCAAAAATTTGAATTTGGACAGATTAGTATATCATGTATAGCCACACAGCCCAAAGAGGGGATTTCCTCAGTCATTATTTATCCACCTGATTGCACAGGTTTTTCAATGAGTAATGATAAAATAAAAGTACTAAAGTATCTTGTTTTAGCTAGTGTCTTGTTGACAGGCCTCTCTTTACTATTGCAGCTGAGAAGCTTCTCTGATAAACGCTTCACTTAAATGCCACATTAAAGAAAGGAAGATGACATTTCAGGAGCTGGCACCAGTTTGCATAGATAAACTACGGGTTCAGAAAGAATAAATGTGCTTTGCATGGGTATTTGCTGATGCTAACTCTGTGCTATATTTATCAGGTATTGCTGAAAGCCTATATGACAATGCATGTTGGACATTTCTCAGTATCTTCTTCTGTTTCAAAGCTTTGTGTCATAGACCAACAGCAACCTGTAGAAATAGCAACATATTTGTGGAGCACCACTATTTTTCAGATGGTTACAATTACTTATAACTTCCTAACACATCACAGGCTGGGATATTTTTGGTTTTTTAATTTGTTTTGTTTGTTTGTTTTTCATTATGATTTGAACAGTTAATCTTAATACCATGAGCTATGTGATATCTGCAGAGAAGAGTTAACATTTTGTCCTGGCATTTCTTTCACCTGTTCTCTGAATTCAGCAGGAGCCTGTCTTCAGAGGGCTCAGCCACCGTGGAGGGCAGGTTGGGATCACAGACCTGCCTCCGCTCATCTTTCTGGGGGAAACTGCTGTAGCTCAGCCGCTGTGCCTTGTGTGGTCAGGAAATTTCCACCTGTGAGATGCATTTCCAGCCCACTGGTGTCTTCCCACCCCCTCAGCTGCTCACCTGACCCCAAGCACAAGGCTCACTTCAGCATGAATAAATAAGAAAGCATTAAAAAAAAAAAAAATCCCCAGCCTTATGCTGATCCACATGACACAATATGCAAATTCCTCTTATATTTCCAGTGTAATTTTTTCCCTGATCAGACAAATAATATTCGATTCCTCTTGGGATACAAAAGCCTCACCTTTTTATGATTTTTATTTTTTAAATAAAACACACTCTAACCAGCTGACACTGTAAATTTTAAAATGACAGCAAATACTGCCAGCACTTAAAATCCACTATTCTTGAAAATCATCCGTTTGTCTTGTGGAAGCAAATGAAAGCAGATTTGCCAGGTGCATAATTCCACATAGTTTTCATAGCCACTGTGGATTCTGTAAGTTGCTTTAGTTATGAAACCCAGATTTAAGTTTTTACAGAGCCTGCCTAGGTCAAAAAGAATTTTTTGAGTTACTTCAATAGTCAGTGGATTAGCCTCCATGCGAGTTGCAAATTAACTAAGCCTGATTAACAGCAGTACTGCACTTGAACCTGATCCTGTTCTGGTGATGGCACTTCACAGATAGTAGTTCTTCAGTGAGAAGAGCAGCTGCTAAAGAAGGGAGAAAAAAAAAAAAAAAAAAAAAAAAAAAAAAAAAAATCGAAGAGCAATTTCCTCCACAATACAACCTGTCAGAAAAAAAATACTGGAAGAGATCAGCTTTCCATGAATTTGTTCAGTCTCCACTGCAACACACACCAAAAAGATTGAGAATATAACCTCTGTATGAACACAACTTTGAACATTTGATGTTCTAAAATAGACTACTACTGTTTCATGGGAAATATGGATATATGGATCTCTGATTAGAAGGACTATACATTGAGAAGGTAGCTTAATGAATTTAATGCTATCAAATATCTTTTTACTTCAGGAATGCAACTGATTTAGATTTGGAAAATAATTTAAGATGCCACAGTCTTTTTTAACAATAAATGTTATAGCCAGCATCTGAGAAGCTGCTCATCCCACCACACCGTCAGGCTCCAATCTGGCAGAGGTCTATAAATGTACTTGTGTGCACTATGAGTAATTTCACTGACTCACAGGGGTGGCTCAGACAATATTGTTAAACAGATGCACAGATTCGGGTCCTCAAAATACACATGTCCCTCTGATAGCTCAGAGGCAGTCTGGGCCTGTTCATATTTCAAAGCTTGAGTGTTCCTATCTGACCTTAAAAAATCACAGTGACAACTTTGCTAACATCAGTGAAATGCATAAGGAAATTGTGTACCTGAGCCCCAGCTGCGCAAGGGGTGTAAGGGCACAGACCTGGAATAAAAATGCTCCCTGAGGAGAATTAGCCCATGGGGACCACCACGTCCCTTTCCACTGCAAAAGCTCTGTCACAGTCCTCCCCTGACTAAGATCACCAGGACCTAGTAAAAAAAAAAAAAAAAAAAATCATGGAAGATAAAGAATATTCTCCCTCCTCACAGGCACTGTTATCCTGAAGAGATCAGTTTGATGCTCATTCCAAGCATCAGGCTTTCCCAGCTGCAGCTCAGCTTCAGCTGTTTGCTTCAAACACAACATCTTAATCGGGTCTCCCCAGTCTCCCAAACTCCTCCTTGGGTCCGAGCCCCAGAAACCTTGCACTGAAGACAGGACGATCATTTAGAGATAGCCAAGATGTTTGCAACAAGAACGTTTCTGTCAAGAGGATGCCATTTATTTTCCATGGACCATCACTGCTTGACGTGCGTTACGGATGACGATGTTTACTAAAACGCTATTTCCATGGCATTGGGTTTTCACCTCTTTCCCTGGGCCTGCCTGCCTGCACAGCTCCCCATGTCCCACGTCTGCACTGTAAGGCAGGGACTGGGTTTTCTCTCGGGAGAATCAGAGTGGTGCCTGGGTGCTGCTGTGATTGCCCACCCGTGGCACTGTCCCGACAGCCGACAGACCACAGGGCTGCCTCTTATTTTCACAGACCCGTTTCCTTCCCCGAGCCATTGATGCTCAGCCTCTACCATTCATTGACACTTTAATTCTTCCCTTACAGTAAACACTTCCAAGTGAGTCCAACACCACTATTCAGTCCTAAGCATGCCCTGGACACCTGCTAATTATCATATATGATATATAGCATAAAACTATAAACTTAGTTCACATTATTTTGTGAGGTTGTGGGGTTATTTTTTTCCCTTTTGAATCTGTTAAAACATATTTCTTCACAGGGAGCTGACTCAGTAAATGTGTTCCGCAAAAAGCCCTTTAACCCCAAAGTTTTTATAACACCACACAAGTAAAACGTATGCACATTTAGTTAATCCCACCCAGTGATAACTGCTTTTACAGAAACACTTTTCTGTATTATTTTGTATATTGCATTTTTTGTAGCCATGAGGGAGATCATAATTCTGGAATTGCTGAAATTATTCTAATTTCTCTTTCTCAAAGATTTAAGGTTCAAGTTATTTTCAAAAAGAACCAAATAGAAATAGTGACTAACATAAGTCTGTGAGGTAAGTAAACAGCACAAAATACATATCTCCCCATGCCTGTGGATTCAGATTTTTACTTCATTTGCTTCACTAAGAGGTGTTCTTGTAATAAACAGCAAATAGCCAAGTTCACTTAGAGGGAGAATTTCAATATATGTGTTTGCTGAAGAGTGTAATCACATCAGAGTCCGAACTACATGAAAGAGAATATTTCTATGGGTCACAGACCATTCTGCAGCTATGTTACTCCACATAAATTCAGTTTATGAAATACCTCTCATGGGACTAAAACAGCAAGACTTTGGCGAGGACTGCAAATACACAGAGATTTCCTAACCCTCAGGGTATTTTAGACAAAACCCACAGAGATACATGAAGTTCTGATAAGCTAAGGAATTCCTTCATGACCAGCAGAACTCTTACCTTTCCCTTTCTGATTGTGTATGATTATAGTAACCATGAAATCTGTGTTGGACTTCTTAAAAAATACTAGGAAATATCTCAAAGTGATCATGTCAATTTTTGTATTGGACATTCAAGTAATCAATTACTTTTTACAGTTCACAAAAAAGGTTTGCAATGAAATATAAATAAGAGCTAAATAAAATGCCACCAGTCTACATGGTTTACTAAAATGAACGCCCAGATTATACAGTTAAAACTTCAAAGTATCACACATCTTTTCAATGTAACATGTTTGGCATTTAGATTTTAATTTTCACCTCCTCATTAAAGGTGATATTTCTTTACCTTGCAAGAGAAGGGTTAAACCCAGAGCACAAGTGCTGCAGGTTTGGAAGGGAACATCACATTCTGCAGGGAGGCAAGAGAATGCACATAGTTCATTAAATAATGTGAGTAGTAATGAAGGTTTACACAAATCAAACAGTGTGTTAGGTAATTGTAATGTTGCTTTGTGGTAAACCACCTGTCAGGAAGCACTTCCAGCCGAAGACTCAATCTGCTACGATGCCTCCAGATGATTTCTAATTAGTGTAAACTTCATCTGTGGCATGGAACCAACATATTAAAAAGGTATCTGGTTTGTTGTTTGTTTTTTGCTTGGGTTTTATTGTTTTTTTGGGGTTGTTTGTTTTTTTTTTTTTTTTTTCTTTCTTTCTTTCATTCTTTTCCTTCTAGCACTATGAAAATGGCTTTTTCATATGATTCTCTGAAGAAAGCTCTTTTACCATGAGTACTAAGAGAATCCTGCTCTGAGGAAAATACATTTATACAAACAAGGGAAGGAAGAAAGAGCTCTGGAAAAAGAAAAGTCCTAAAAAGACTCAAGTTTGTCACCAAATATAATCTTTAACTTCTAAAAGTTGAAATAGTGCACACCTCTGCCACTGACATGAAAGGACTGGGTGCCAATAAACATCACTAAAGTTTGCTGCTTAAAAACAAAATCCCAGAAAACATATTTTTAATAGTTACCAAAGATGGTGATGGATGCTTTAATAACAGAACAGGCTAAAATCCGAATCCTCACTAGCCCAAGAAATAGAGTTACAATAAGATGCAAAGATGAGTAACTCAGGGCAGTGCTGCCTGCTGAATTCCTGCTCACAGCCGTGCCCTCTCTCTGTGCCACATCCACAAACCCGGCAAACATGAAAGCCAAACGCAGCAAATCTACACTTAAAACATGCAAGTGTATCTCCTGACATACAACTTTGTAACTTCCATCTTATAGCAGTTTTCTTCCTTTATTCTATACCTGGTTAAGAAAAAAAAAAAAAAAAAAAACAACCCAAAGTTATGACAGCGGCCGCCTCTCCCTGCCCCACACCCTTTACTGCTGAGCCACCGTCTTCCCTCCCAGGAACTGCCAGCACTGTCAAACAGCTCATTTCCTAACAGCAGCATCTTCACAGCTCTTCATTAGCCAAATGATCAGAGAATCATGTAACTTTTTTCATTAAAAAAAAAAAAATAATAATCTACAGACACAATATTCCCTGCCTTGTAGCTCAGAGAAGATATTTAAAACACTGGATAGAGGTTGATTTTTTTTTTTTTTTTCAGTAGCTGAAAGCACTCCTAGAAATACAAACGAAGCTGTTTGGATAAAACAGAATCCTACCTGACCATTTGTCCACACTTGAAGCAAACTAAGCCTGTTTGCTGTGTTGTTGAAGCATACCTAACACTTCTGTTGCACCTTTCAGTACTTCTTTATTAAAAATAAAATAATAATAAAAAAAGGATTAAGAAGCAGACTCTAGGAGACTAGCTGTTCTAATGAAACTTTCAGACACAACAAAATTAGGAAGCAGCAGAGACATGAATACGTCAAGTACACTTTTTCATTGTTAAAGAAGAATGTTAGCATGAATTTTAGCTTTTATTGAGCTTAATAAGTGGGGTAAGAAAAATCCTTTTACTGACAAACAGCCATTTGATCTAGAAATCACTTGACAGAACAGCAATCAGGTGCCATCAGATTGTTTACCGGGTTATTCAAGCAATACTATTTATAAATATAAAAAGGCAAAATTCCTTAGGTCTGTGTATCCTACCTTGCCTGTGAACACACAGACCACTAGCTAGCAGTGGGTAACTAGCTGAGGCATAACAAAAGCCATCTGAGATTTTTTTCATCCCTGGAAAACAATCAAGATATGCATGTTATGAGTTTTCCCAGAATGATTGGTTATATTCATTAACTGAAGCTGCACAGAGAGTATCTTTCACTCAATTAATCTCCAAGCTTGGGGATAGTACTTGTGAATCATCTTGCCATTTCTCATTGCTTGGTTAGCTATAATTTTGTGCTCCAGTACTGCTCTCTGTTCACAGGAGTTAGAACAATGATGAATGGCAGCAACTCTCATTATGGCTACTTTGGCATTCCTGTGACAACCTACAATAGGGTCTTTCTAATTAAAGCTCAGAAAAGTGAAGCTTTTCTAGTAATAATAGATGTTGCGTGCTCTGGCAAATAGTTAAATTTGCTCTAAGTTTGAACCTGCATTTCTCAGAAAGCAGACTGTTAAAGTATTTTAATAGGTCAACATCTAAATTCCCACATCCCCAGACACCTCACCTGGAGAATTTGACTGGATTTTGAATTGATACCTCACCCACCCCCCCCAGGAAATAAAAAGTGAACACCTGTACTCTACATAAAATGCTACATCAACAGCAGCAAAGTGGAAGCAGATCTCTGGCTCTTTAAGAATGAAAGCTGTAATCATGAGCCAAATGAAAAATACAGAGTCACTGCTTCAAATTCTGTAGGAGACAGTAAAAGCTGTCACAGAGATCAGCTGAACCACTATGTTGGAATGTGTCAGTCACTTCCCCCCATTCCAGCATCTTTCTTCAGACAGAAGGTTGATTTATGCCAGGTATGCAGGCGACGGGGCAGGAAAGGAAAGTCTTGTCTAGTATAGCACCTAGAGAATATATGACAAGAAGTAGGAAACATCCATTTCAACAGATCTGCTGATATTTCAAGAAATGAAATACAGAAGTGCAAGTTCTCTGAAAGTCTTCTTATTTTTTTATACTTTGAAGTTGGAAACGTGAAACAAAGTTGGGGATATTTTCTTTTTTTTTTTTTTTTTTTTTTTTTCAAGCTAGGTTCTTATTTATTTTAGCCAAAAGTTTGAATTCAGTACACAAGAACTGCCACCAAAAGGTCAATCCACAGGTCCACATGCAGGGCCTCCACATCATCCTACAACAATTAACTTCACAACCTAGACTGATCTGTAATAAGAGTACTTTTTGTTTATTTTCAGGTTACTGACCAATAGCATCATTATAATTCTTGTTTTGTGACAAAACAACTCTGAATTTACTAGTAGCCCTTTCTTTACAAAATCCAGGATTAAGACCTCGACCACACAATTATTTACAGCATGCCCAAATTTCAGATGTAATAACGAATTACAGCTATTTGAATTATTTCAAGGAGTCTGCATTTGCACAATGGTTCAAGCTCATGCAGTGGCTTGGAGTTACTGGACCAAGCCAGTTGTTATCACAGTCTTTATATCCAATTCCACTCCCTACAAAGTATCATACTCCTACATATTTGGATTAAGAAATACAAATATTAGAAATGTAGAATAGTAGAAATAAAGACGACAGTCACTAATCTCTTCAAGAAAGCTTTTCAATGGGCTTTTAAAATAAATTATTCCACCTACCACATAAAACAGCACAAGCTTGACTGTAAGAAGCAGCTGATGATGAATTTTAATTATTTTCTACCTGTGTAATAATTACAGAAAACGATTTACAAGCTCCACAAATTAATCAATCCAAACAGCAGCTTGAAATTTTTACCTGTTCATAGGCAATACTCTTATTTTTATTTAGAAAAACCAGAACAGGTAGGTCCACCTAAGACACTGCCACCCAGTGCAGAGCAGTGATTTGCACTGGGGGTGCAATGTCACCTGCCACCGTCCTGACCTGGAGACACTGCTCCTTTGGTGGTACCATCCTCCCTCCCCAGCACGGCTGGGGCAACCTACCTGGGCTCCCCAGGCAGCCCCCAAAAGCCCATCCACCAGTAACTATGTCATTTTGGTGCCAGGACACTGCCACAACCCCATGGGACAGGGACAGGCCACAGCCACAACACAGCCCACAGCTCTGCTCATGGCCACAGGGGTAGCTCCTAAACTTAAATAAGATTTCCTCCCTGCAGAACACAACTTTTTTCCTCAGAAGTAGATTAGAGAAACCCCAGGATCCTTCAAAATAGTTTATCAGATTCCCCAACACATAGTCAAGTGATAGGAGGGACGAGCCAAACCACAGCTCGACAATGACAGCTGGAAATAGAGCTTATAGTTTAAAAATTTAAATCAGTACCTCTCAAGGTCTATTTAGGTAAGGATGGAAACAGATGTAGAGCCAAACTCCTCACCTGGCACGCACTTCCACTGAAACCAATGATTTATAGGAGTTGTTTCTAACACATATTTTGCCTGACACCCAGTACCAGCCCACCTATGAGGAGGCTGCCCGCCTCACAGAAGAAAACAATAACCAGAAGTGACAATTTTCTTTTGCCACAGCATTTCATTTGCCAGAGTTATACCGGAAAACACTGCTATGATATCACAAGATGATGAGAAAACGGTATTTGAAATTATTCAACAGGTTGTGCCAGGAACTCTTAGTTAAGAGGTCTCAGCGTGAAGATGAAAACCTTCACTCAACTGCACTATGAGTTTGTCTCAGTCATTACTTCAGACAATCTGTTGACATTTTGGGACTTGATCTCTCCACAAAAGTTAGTGGTGTTTCAGGTATGTGAACTTTAAGACGTAAGGCTCAAATTAAACATTGCATAAATATTCTAAATCTGGCAAATCTCTGCACATATCTCATAAGTGGCCTGAGAAGTTGCCATCAGCATGTGTTTTGAAGGTCTTGGTCATGTCTACCGCATGGCACCAGAAGCCACGCAGAATGGACCTTGCAGGCACCAGAAGCAATGGGCAGGATATTTGAGGACAAGGTCAGGAACACTGAAAGGGAGGCACGTGGCATCCAGCAGTTAAGTGGATGCTCCAAAACTGATGCTCACCTCCTAAAGATTTGGGAATGCTTAAGGCGCTCTCCACCTTCTGGAAACAAAGATCGTGATGCTGAGGGAAGATACCTCACAGATACTCAAGACCGTGGATTTCCAGAAACCTGATGATGTTCTTGCACATAAACCACTCTGCACTTCGCAGTTCTGATTTAGCTCTCAGCACCTACCACACGCACTAGAGCTTTCGGGGCTAAAGCTGGAACATGAGGTGGGAAGCAAAGCAAGATCCTAGAAGAAAAAAGAGAGTCTCTTGGAATCAACTCATAAATGATGATTCAGAACAGAAAAATCTGCCAAGTTCTGTTGAACCCAATATGTCTTTATCCTTTGTATTTCCCATTCCTAGTGTCTATAAGAAAAATAACCTCTGCAGCACATCATGGTCTCAAATGTGTCGCGAACTTAACTTACACACAGAAATTGGTATGAGAAAACACTTGCCACATGCTGCACTTGAGAAAAGCCAGCAGGGATTGAGGAAAAACGGTGAAGTGAATCAAAACTTTAAAACTCCAAGAGTTACAAGCTGGTATTGATATCAGAAGATACCGTAATTTTTCTTTAAGATGACATCTTAAGCAAAACAGCATCCATGTAAGAGATGGGAAGCGAGGGGATGTACCTCATTCTTTATCCAACATAGGAAACTCTCCATGGTGTTGCCGCGCAAACAAAACACTCTGAACCACCCTACCTCAGAAATACATCTTGTTAAGTTTTGAAATGCAGATAGCAGCACGATGATAGGACAGTTTTCAGACAAAGAGTGCTAAAATTATATGAATGAAGACAAGCAGGAAAATACCGCTGTCCCTTTTCCATTCAGCTGCCAACTTTGTGCAGAGTAAGAGGAGAAGTGGAATATCCACTCCTTAGCAGGGGAGATGAGGAGAAAGGAAGGTCGCGTGTAAAAATGGGAACCTGGTATCAGATGAAGGATCCTCCTGAAGCCCTTATGCAGTTAGAGGACAAAACTTCAGCAGAAAAACAAACGTCTTGTTCAACTGATTTAAAAATACAAACAACAACAACAACAAAAAAAACCCAAAACCGCACAATATACCTTTTCTATAACTGCAAGCAAGTAAATCTGTTTTACCAGACCTGGCAAGAGTACTATCACAACACTAATACCCAGCAGGGTAGTAATATACATTTTTAAAAGCTCAGTCTCAAAGTAAGTTACATTTTGTTCCTGAAAATTAAGTTATTCATCAAACTTTATTTTGACAAATCTGGATAAATTAAATAATAACATATTCTATTTCACAGCAGCTAGAAACTATCTATATAGTGCCTACCCAAGCTAAAACCACAATCTTGAAAGTAGAGTTAGCATGTATGTGGTTTTTTTATAACATCCAGCACACAACTGCAGGCCTTAAGTAGAAGGCTATTGTTTCCAAAGTAGCAATAAAATCTGAGTTTAGGTCAGAACTGTCATAAAACCAATGTGCTATATTTAAGTAACAGATTTGGGAAGGAAACATAAGCAATACCAAATAACCTGCATATAGCCAAGGAAATTCTTCAGCCTTTTACCTGTAGTGATAAAAACCTATGAACAGACTGTATCCCCCACAACTAACAGGTCAAATTTTAATCAGTTACTTCAGTTGAAGTAACATGATCTTGAATGTTTAGGTGAGGAGTGCTAACCCTGAAACCCTGTTACCAATGCAGCACGAACATACAGGTAAACAAAACCCCCCACTCATTACTAACGTGCTAATTGTTTGTCTCCCTAGTAATTTAAGAAAAGTTTAGTGACAAATCTCAAGATTTTTCCTCTGGTCACTTTTTTAATCTAAATTCTTGCCCTGCTAGGGATAACCAACAGAAATAAGAGTATGTTGGAAAACATGTATTAGAATGTTATTTGCTACCAAAAATAAAGTTATATATTCAGATATTGAAAATATAAAGAATCACTGATAATGATGCAATGATTTACTCCCTTATTTTCTAGTACATAATCCCTCCTATGCTTGCTTTGCTAATAAATACTGTTTATCTGTGACCTAATTATAGACTTCTCTGTGGCTTCTACAATTTTGTTTGTCTGTGATACCATTCTCTCATTTTCTGCTGTATAAATATATTTCACTGTATTCAATGGTCAAGATTTATAAAAGTTATATAGCCTACTTGTATTTGTCAGGCTTTTGTTTTCTTATGACTCTAAAGGGCGCATACTTACTGCCTTAAAAGTATGCATGGTAGAAAAACAGAAAGAAAAAAAAAAAAAAAACAACAACAAAAAAAGACAACAACAAAAAAAAACACATTCAGGACTTTACAAAATATCTTCAAAGTCCGAGTTACTCTGTTTTGTCTACTTAGTTAATTTGCTCATAATTAAGCCTACTCATTACGAGCAACAGATTTTCATCCTTTCTTTTAAATAATTACTTCCTCCACAAATATTTTCTTGCACAAAAATTGTGAATAAAACATTCCTGCAAAAGAAACCATCAAACGGCAAAATATGAATATGGTAATTATTTGTTGCTTACAAGATTTTTACTGTAACACAATTCATCATACACAATTGGGAATGAGAGGGCTTTTTTCATTTAAGTTATCAGTGACGAACACAGTTGCAAAACCCTGAGCACTACAGGATCACCTCTCAATTGTTTTGTTCAGTCTTTAGTGGTCCCTTTGAAACCTTACCTCTCGTGTGCCTTGTCAGTCTCCAGGCAGCCTAAATAGATTTGCACTCCAAGACTTTCCTAGTGTCTGCCCAAGCTCGAACGCAGTTTAGGCTTCATATTTAAGTCTGCCTTACTCCTACCGACCCAGATTCAGGATTTAATTCAATTAACTCCTTTTGCTTACTTCCATGGAGCAAGAAACAGCCGCAGGCGTATTCTGTTGGAATAAGGAAGAAAAGAGTGCCAGTGGGTTAGAGCAAACCAGCAAGTGCTGTGGCGTCTTGGAAAAATATTCTATACTCTGTGGCTATATAATTACAGCCAAAGGGTCCCTCGCTGATATCAATAAAACAGTCTGCACCTCTGCAAACTGCATGAGATGGCCCAGCATCAGTTTTCCCATTGTTCATGTTTATAAGCCTGTCTTCAGATCTGCACTTATTTTCCTGCCTTTGAAGAATACGGGTTAGCCTTACACATATTTAGCAAGACACCCCAGTGCTTGAAGCACACCGTTCCTTCCAGTTCACCCCTGGGGGTTCCTTCAGCTGACCAGTTCATGCAACTGCCTGCACTCTTGGGCAGCAGCCAGCAGCACAAGTGCTGCAGCTAGTGGCATTCAACAGGACATTCCCAGCCCGAGCTGAAAACCTGTGGGGTTTGATGCCAACTGTGAGCATTAAAAATAAAATACTAGGTACTTTGGTGACCTGCACTGAATTAAAGAAGTCAGCATTTAAATGTCAAGTTGCATAATAAGAGACACAAAAAAGCTCTAGAAACAATTCAAGAGGAAAGGGAAATTATGGATTTCTGTGCTTCTTGCTCAGCTGGATCGCTTCCCCACACAGACACTGTTTGTCTGGCCCAAACCCCAGTGAAACATGTTGTGATATCTTCATTTCGTGGCAGATCTATTTTTCATCCAACACAAATCTTCTGAGAAGATACAAAACTGACAGCCTGTGGTTTGCATCATCTCACAGCATTGAAAATTTTTCCTGACTTCTGCAATGATGTGATTTATATAGGATATTCATTCTTATCTATAGAGAATACCTTATAAATTATACACGTTTCCTAACCCACTTTGTCTTCAAAGTCCCTTCAAGGGGAAGGTCATCTCATTCATTTACGTCAGAGAGAGCAAAGTCCCAGTGGGAAAAAGACAAACCTGTGTGTACACACAGTCTTAATCTCATTCATAACCATATATCCACTTAAACTATTTTTTTATTCATTTCTATTTTTATACCCTTTAGGGAATAAGAAGGGACATACTGAAAAATGTATATAAATCCATGTCCTCTCTAATGCCAAAAAAATTACACTATCTCAAGATACATTAAGTAGCTTCTTACTGAGGCATACTAACACATTAGCAAAATCATTACTCTGGAATTACAGTGAACAACACTGGAAAAATCACTGAATCAACACTGAAATTAAGAGCAGGATCTGGAAAAGTCTTCCACAAAGTGATTGCTTAGGCCATTTAAAACTAACTATCAACTCTCAAAGCCCTGGAATGTAACGTTATAGTTTTAGTGTGCAATGTACAAGTCAGAATTTGTCTGGCCAGAAGTGTCAGCTAAGCCCCAGGTCAGTGATGGAAGATCACCTTGGACGTGGTCCGAAGCATTCCAATTGATTTTGGTGGGTGCTGGATAAAGCCCCCACAGGAACGAGCGTGGCAGGGCTTGGGATCAAACAGGAGCTTAACAGAGACAAAGGCAGCAGATGTTTCCTCCTACTCAAGCCATAGCTTCCTCTGAGACCTTGCTGACCCTTCTTCCTCAGTGTTTAGGTCTGACACACTGACCGTTCCTAAACCACCACCAAAGTCATTAAACCTCTTCAAAACTCAATGTTCCTTCCCCAACAGTCAAAAGCACAGACTGTCTCTTACTATTATTCATTACTAACCCTCTCCAACAGCACTGTTATATATTGCAAAATTAAATTTTAAAAAGCTTATTACATCCCACACCAAGTTTAATTGGTTGTAGACCAGAAGCAGTAGAACTGCTTTATCAGCATATTTACCAACATGGTAGAAACAGATATCACAAAGAGAGGCTTAAAACTTCTTTGAATGACAAAGGTGAACACAAATTACAGTTTTAAACTCAAATCTTCACTTTCGATCAGAGACTTGGCAAAAATAGTTGAAAAGATTTTTTTGAAAAGTGTTCTTTCCCTTAGATTGCTCCAACCTGGATATCTCACTTAAAAAGACATTACCTAAACCTTGACCATCTGATGCACCGCATCTGAATATATCATTATTTTGAAAAGCATACAAGGAGCAGCTGTGCCATATGTTTAATGGGCACCTCAAGAAGGACAACTGTGGCATTACCCTGTGGATGAATCACCTAATTAAATGAAAAAAGATGCACCAGGAATTGAAGATCAAGGGACAAAGTTTCCTACACCAGCCACAAATGTAGGAAGAACTTCACTGAAATAAAATTCAAGTCAGAAAGTTATAACTCAGGCAAGGTTGTTTGTAAATATTTACACGCAGTTGAATTAGATTACTTATTTCTCCTCCAAATGAGGTTTATGCTCATTGTGCAGTGAGTTGTTTACTCTTTTACTTAGGCTTTGTATGATAAAGCTTAGATAAAAGCATGTGGTGAATTCTTGCAACGAAGGCAGTTTCATGACATTACTTAGTATTTGACTTCCCACCCCCCCACACCAAAACCCACTGAATTTCCCTGCCAGCTGCATACTACAAGAGTTCAAATCATCTTCTTGCAATATAAGCATTGATTTTCACCGATCAATATGCAAACACCTGTAGCCTAAAAAGGCAGTATTTTGTCAGTTTGCTCAATACCAAGCTAACCCATCGACCAAAGTCAATGCAAGTTTCCTCACAAACTTCCTTGGCCTTTGAAACAAACTCTTCTTCACCATGCGAGACAAGATCCTGTTTCTCTATCCTTGATGTGCATTTGAATTTCCTCTTAAAATTCATGAGGTTATTATTTCTGAAGGGCTACTTTGTTAAGACTATATTACACAGCCACCTGTTGTTATGGCAAGAAAAATAAATCCCACTAGTCTCTTATTAACAGGTTTCATCGTATTATATTCAAATTATAAACTAAGAAGGCTTATGAATATTTCCTTTTGAATTAAAATACCAGTTTCTCATGTGAAATGGAGTTTATGATAATTCAGAGTTTATCTTCACAGTTTGATGTCTTTGTCCTTTCTTAGACAAATAGTCTGCATACTAACACAGCAGAGAGAACTGTCCTCTGACTTACTCAAGAATTTAAGATTTGGGGGGGTTTATTTTTTTTAATAAAAATCACCTCCACCCAGTGTTTTATTGTTGGTCTCCCCTCAAATTTTCATACCAGATGGAGCAAAAATTTTAGAGGTATTTAACCAATAAAAAAAGTAAAATAATTCTTTCGCTCATTTCAAAAGAACTAAAACAATGGAGGGAGAAAAAAAAAATAAAATAAAACAATCCTGGCCTTGGCTCTTGTACACTTTAACTCACAACTTTAACCTGCTTCCAGTTTTGAAGCACCACACACCAAGCAAGTGGGCTTTCCTCTGGGAATCTGCCCACAGTCATTTCGGAGAAGCCATGTGCACTGCCACACAGCACATTTGCACCAAAATTAGACCAAGTCTCATATTTTAAAGTGAGGCCAAGAAGTAAAGGCCTCAGATTACAAACACCCTTCCTGTTTTATCACAGTAGCATCAGAACCTTTTTTGGCTGTTTTAATGGGTGCAACACGACCAAACCAGCTGCCCTTCTCAATGGCTGGGCTTCAGGAAATCATTCTCTTCCCTTCAGTGACTTTGAGTGAGATCTCCATCTCTTTGTGAGGGAGCTTCTTGCTTTATGTACATAGTTACAATATTTTCATTACAAGTTTTCTAAGAATGGCTCAAGGAAACAAGGAAGCGCATTGAGAACTTGAATTTCCCTCATTCTTGCAATTTTCCTGGACCAAAAAGGAGTTACTGCTGAGTTAAATGAAAGTACCAGGCACTCCCTTTGTGCAAGAACAAAACTGCTTTTCTCTTCACACAAGTTTCATGCATCTGCCTCTTAATCTCCAGTAGCTCAGAGACCATAATTCCTCCTTTAATCTCCATAAGGATCATGCTGCTTCTTTGATAAAATAATTCTGTCTTTGTGTTTGACTGTTTCCTACTGCACTACTGTCATAGCTAGACAACTCATGTCATGTCTCCTTTCCATAAAACACTGTCAGTCTATGCAATTTCCAAGCCATCTTTTTCTCCATTTTATGAAAGTACTCTGTAGCCCTGGTAGAAAACACAATACTATCTGTGTCACTCACCTTTCTCTCTCCAGCTAAACTATTTCTCAGTAGCCAAACAACGTTTCCTCTGCAGTGGTTTCAGCCGTGCTACTCCCCCTATACTAAGCCCTCACATTAACCTTATATATCTCAATAATCCTCTCCAGGCGCTCTTAATTATCTACTTAATAGTATTCAGAGTGTTCTAATCACTACCACGCGGTCTACAGGTTACACAACCAAAGGCCAAAGATAAGATAATTGAAGAAAAATACCAGAACTGTTATTTGTTTTGGTTAATCACTCAACTAACATATATAAGTGTTGACTCAGTTTTGCCCATATGAAATAGAACAAAAATAGGAAAGGCCACAATTATTTTTTTTCTCCCTCTCCTGTGCAACATTTGAAATTATACCTGCTTCTTTAGGTTCTCTCAGGCAGCTGACAAGCATTTAAATAACATCTTGCAAGCAAATTGAAAAGCTAGGAGGAACAACATGTGTAGAGATTTGCGTAACTGAAACAATGAGAAGCTCTGCAGGAAAATGAATTTAATTAAAGTTACTCATGCAGACTCTTCGCCTTAGAAATCTATAATTCTGAAAAATCATTTCTCTTTCGATTAAGTTTGTATTTGTCATTTCAGAGATATAAAAACACATCCCCACTGACCAGGTTTTCCAACACTGAGCAATTAGGAGAAATACATAACACAAGACTGCAAAACATTTCACGTATGAAAAATTCAGAAAAGCCAGTGAGGATTGACAGTCCTCACAAGACCCACCACAGCAAAACAGTTCTTTTTAAAGTTAAAAATACAGAAGTATCAACTGGAGGTGTATCAAGACGGTGTCTGGATTATTACTATTACCCTGAGGAGGACTCACGCTTCTTATATAATCATTGGGGGGGGGAAATTATGTTTCTTTCAGACGAATTTTTTAGAACATCTGAATTAGACTCCTGATCTGAACTGCACTCTCATCTCCCTTTCTCTGTCTGGAGCCCTCAGAGACTCACCTCCCAGCCTGGCTGCCTCAGTTCCTGCAGGAGAGGCAGACCCATATATCAAAAGACAAGAATGAGCAAAAACGATGCTGCTGACTGCAGAGTCATTTATTTCTATGATCAAGTTTTGGGCAATCACATTCTGCTACTTTGTGAATATTCATACAAGCAGAAGATCACGACTCTGCAACAGCGGCGCTGAGATTTCTTTACTGCTGCACGCTGGTGGGAAAGGTCATTCTACAGGATATATCCACGTTAACTTTACTGTGCCCAAATGAAGCTTCTACTGATCACGTATGCCACTGCTAATAGTCCCAGAAGTCATTTATTTCTCCCTCTCACCCCACTGACACAGCAACTTGTAAGGAGTTAGGCTGAACTCCTGATTTCCAATTATTGCAGTACAAATATTTCCCCTTCACACCATGCCAGTGACAGGAGAGTGCTCAGGATGTCAGGAACAGCTGCAATTAATAGTCTGTTGTTCTGTGTGTGCTCACCAAAAACTGCACTAATTCCAGTGAGAGGAATCAAGGGCTCATACTCTCTACTGCTAAGATTTTTCAAAGCTGTTTTGTGATAATCATACACAGTAGAAACAGCCATTAACATTCACAGATGTGGTATTCACAGTATTCTGGTGGATCAGCTGTTTTTCCAAAAATGAACTTGAATGAAATCAAAGTTAATGTCAAGGTTCTCAGTTTTTTCCCTAGGCAAAACTCCCACTGAGCTTAGCAAGAACTGAATCAGACTCATGAAGGGTTTAACATCACTGGTTTTAGTTGAAAGCAGGAATCCAATCCTATGATTTATCTGTGCGCACACATACACACACAGAAAACCCACCACAATCTTCTTGGCCTGGCAGTAAGTTATTCATCCAAAAGGAATAAAACATTTTCTCTAAAAAAAAGCTTGAAAGAGTGGAGAGGAATAGATATTTCGTCTCATCCACCTCTCTAACAGTGGTAAGACCAAATAGGAGTGATAAGTGCAAAAGTTTCAGTAAACCACAGAGAAACCCATCTTTCTCTGCAGGAAAGTTTAAACCACACAGCCTTTCAGAAATCTCACTTTACCACAAGTGAGGACCATTTGTTAAACAAACGGGGCAGTAGGTGGAATATTGGGATCCTTCCCTCCTCCTATTCTTTGGTCAGAACAATGACTACAGGAATCTGTAAGGTGATGGTTGTTACAGGGAACTTCATCAGATCTGCACAACTGTGGCACCCTCACCATGCATGAAAATCCTCATTAAATCCTCTTTAAATTACAGTTTTTAAGAGCAGACTGGATCTATAATGAAATTTGGAGCAGTGTGCTAATCCTTGGCTAAGAGGCATGGGGACACACAGAAGGGAGCAGGTAGGAATACTTTTTCCAAGTAATTACCTCTAAGGAAAAAAAGCAGCAACATTTCCCCCCACAGACACACATTAGTGCAAATAAAACAGGACTGTGAAAATAAGTGTAGGTACACAAACTTTTCTTTAAAATGATTTCTGGTTTAGCATCAGGTATGTTTATACTGCAGTACTTTAAAAGTTTAGATTTCATCTGATTTTCAGCTAGTATAATGAAAAAACTTGTGTTGTCTCATTGGAATGCTGTTTACACTTTGCACCTCAAAGATTATATAAATTAGATGAGACATCATTTGTTTATTTGGATCATTGCTTATTTCTCAAGGATGGAAAGCTCTCATACAGCCGCTGTCAGCTCTGCAGAAAGATTCCCCAGCGGGGCAGGGAAGGTGGAAGGGTGGGCAGTATAAACTGCCGTAGGTCCCCACAAGGGCACAACAGAGGCTCACCTTTCACTTACAACCGAGCTCGTCAAACAAGATGAGATAGAGGAGGTCGGTGCTATAGACAGAGGAATCACATACATGTAACATCCAGAATAAATACATTAAGCAGAGTGGACCGTTGATCCCAAACACAGGGACTGCCTGCACAAATCATTCATTGTTCTCTATTAGTGACGTGACATACAGCCCCGAGTCATTATATATGCTTCAAGTTATCTACCTGAAGAGTTATTTGCTTGCCTCAGAAGGCTGCAGTGACGTTGTTACAATAAGAATTAATTCATTCTCATTTGCCATGGCCTGCTCTGAGCAGAACCAGCACAATAGCCCCACTCTCCTAACCTTTGACAAGATAGCTTAACATAAATACTTGAACAACTTAATACACATACATCCTTCTATAAAATGCTTGACCTGACATCCCTGTGATGCTCACAATGCTAATTATAAGAAAATATAGTTCATCAAAGGATATGCTCTCTTGAGAGTTTGTTTATGCACACACAGACTGTGTGTAGACTGTTGGGTATAGTTCATTAGCAACCCAAGATGCCCACGATCGCTCCATGCTCAGCGTGTTACATGTATTTTGACAAACAATTAATCAGAACTCAGTACTGCATCTGGCTTGTATTTACAGCCAAAGAATGAATTGGGTTGAAAAAGCATCTGAAAGGATAATACTTCAACCTGATGACTTTGTAGTTGGGTTTTGTTTTCCTGGAAGGAATCTGCTAACATATCATGTTTGAGAGACCCAACAGACATTGAATTTATGAACCTTTAGGTAAACAAAACATATGGTGCTTGCTATATTCCATCTATCTGGTAATCAGTCATTTAGCAATAAATTCACAATAAAATTTGGCCAGCTTCTCAAGACACAACATCTGAGGAGATCAATTACAGACTTAATTTAGACAAATTTTTCATAACAAATTTTTTCTTCTTGTTACATTATCTTTCTTGTTCCATGAAGTTTCCATTAACTCCTGTGGAAAATGAGACCTGGATTCTTCAAAACATAATATGGATGTAAAATATCTGTCAGTTTAGGGCGTGAAATGATGGATTAATCTGAGACACTGACCAATAATAGCTCCAAGTTGCTGAGTTTGTAATTATATTGCCAACATTGTCTAAGAAAACTATACACAGAAGATGGTTATTTTATTATTCTTTTAACTAAAGCTTCTCAGGAGAGTTCCCTGTTCTGGGGTCTCCATCCTAGAGCAGTACCTGGAATCCCCAGGTGGGAAGCAAACCCTTCCTGGACAGGTGATTCCAGAAGGGAGGTCAGGATCAGTGCAGCTCCCAGGGCTTTGGACACCTCCCTGTCCCGGGAGACACACGAGAGGGACCTGGGTTATCTACATGGGGAGGGCACAGCCACAAAGGAATTTCTCACAGAAGCTTAGACACAATTTTCAACTTAGTCAGATACCATCCTCTAATTTTTAATCACATCCCAAATCTTCAGGAGGGAAGAGAAAGGAAGTGAAAAGAAAAAAAAAAAAAAAAAAAAAAAAAAAAAGAGGAAAACAGGTAAAAGATTTCTGCTTTTTGGTTCTCCTCCAGGGAATGACAAGTATTGAAATGGCACTGGCAGCAAGCATCTAAATCTTAATCCTTCCCATTTTTAGACAAGACTACGAGTTCATTTGTTTTGTTGTGCTGAGACAATGAATATTCAGTTTTTCCATACCGCAAGTAAAAATCTTCAGAAGGCAAAACTGAGAAAAGTTCTCCCTGAATTTTCTGATCAGGTTAACAACTTGGGGGATGCTGAGGACCATCCTCAAGTGCAGGTGAATGCTCTGAGCACTGAGGTTTTGAAGAGCAGCCTTGGTGAAGGCAGTGACACCATCTCTGTCCAGGGATTCTCAGCTGTGCCCTTGACCTACTATAAGAACCTCTCCAAAGACCGAGAGGCAACATTTATAAAACACAAGAATTTTACCAGCATGTTTAATAACATCAGCCCATTCAGGGTCAGGCAGCAACTGGCTACGAGTTTGGATATGAGAGAGGTTATTACAGAAATCTGTGGAGATTCATGTGCCCAGTGGAAGGGTTCAGCAGGACCTTTGCCTTGTGCGGGTCTGTCTTTAAAGCTCCAAAGAATTATATGCCAAATTTTGGACAAATCTGTCGAATGAGCAATTCCACTCACATTTCTTGCATGATTAAGTGCCTTACTGAATCAAGATAGCTAAATTTATTACTGAGACACATTAAATAAGGGTGATGACTTGGCCGCCATGTAGAGTCGACTATTTATTAATAGGTCCAGAAAATATTCAAAACTCATATTAAGCAACTCGCCTCTATTCCACAGTACGTGTTTGCTCAGACCTGCTCTCCAAATCCCCACAGTTCTGAAGCAGGTTTCCAGATGTAGCATTCTCCAAGAGTTTACATGAGGTCCGGGCAGCGTTTCCCCACCGAACCACAATTAGAAAATTACAGTTTAACTGTACTGTGCCATACAAGACCAGTTAATGTTTTTACATTATGATGTATTTTACATTATAATGCCATTGCTTTGTGTACACTTCTCTGCTTCCACTTCCAGCACAAAACCAGATTCCTTAATGTCAGTTACATTTATTACTAAGAACAGTAAGAAATTATTAAAGACTTAAAAATCAATTAAGTATTTTAACTTTGAGATCAGACTCTTCAGCTACTGCAATTTGTGTAGCACAAGATGCTGCTAAGAGGTCTCCTTAAAGTGAATTAGAGCAAATCATTTCTTTGTTCAGCTCAAATATGCTCAGAAGATGTTTTCTATATTATATTACATCAAAGGAAATTAGAATTAATAATTCAGTAATAAAAGTTGGGAACACAGGAAAAACTGTGGTAAACTACAGAAGTCAAGGTTTGATCCTGGTTTTATTTTAATAAACTTTACATATATACATACATAGTGTTGGGGGGCTCTTTGTTCTTTTTTTTTTTTTTTTTCTTGAAAATTTAATTGGTTCATTTACTATGTCTTCCATTCTGTAGAGATTCAGATGTTCACTTACATTTTAAAAGCAGGTTCAATGTTATAATATAGAAAACAATCTATATTTCAATATATGCAGGCTGTGAGCTTGACATAAAAGATAAGAAACAGATGTAGGTCCAGATGAAGAAATGTGTCTATTGTGAAGTTTAAGGGGCAATTTGGCACAAAAATAATTGAAGTCAACATGCAGAAAGAAAATCTGTCACCAAATCGCAATGCTTGACTGAAGTGCAGATATATTTCAAGAGAAAAAATTTGTATGTAGTCTAAATGTGGTCTACCGGTTTAAATGGATTAGTACTATATTAGAATTCATCTACGTTTCTTCAGCCAAAGTATTCACTCTGAATACAAAAAAAGAATATGCTCACTGAATTTGAACCATAGATCTCTTAATAAACCTTTCATTTATCGAGCTGCTGGGCCAGGGCAGCATTGCAGGCTTACCAGCAAGAGCATTGTGCTGGGACCAGCCCCTGCAGAGCCCCCTCCCACGGAATTTAACAGACACACAGGAAATGTGTCCTCATAACTGTGACCAAAAATGGGGGTCCAAACAATTTTCAACACAGAAAGCTTTGCAATATCCATAATATTGCCTCACAATTTCATAAAGAATCGAATATGAGAAGTCATATTTATTGTAAGTTTTAATCAATAACGTCTTTCTACAATCTTTCATGAAGAGTCTCCTGCCTCCACCCATCCCAGATAGTATTACCTCAAGATCTAAAAAGCTAAAACCTTAAGTTAATAGCAACAAGAAGGCAAATATGGAAAGCCAAATACTGCTTTGAGTATTTCCTCATCCAGACCAACAGATTTTTTTCTAATCTTATTTTCTACACTATCATCCTCTTATCCTCTTATTTTTGTTTATACTACTGCCTGAACTTCTGGAATTTTCAAAGACAAGAAAATCCAAGTGACCAATCCTTTACCATATTAACAGAACTAATTAGAAAAATTCCTAATGAACAGCCCTTATTCACAGTTTGTCATGGTATCATCTTACCACTTTCTAGGAAATATTAATGCTTTATTTAAATGTCTTGAGCATTTTTATTAGTTGATCAAATTTCTGTGTACTTTATTCCCAGATGTCTTTTAACAACCCAATTAAGCATCTCTAAAAGACATCTAATATTGTCTCTTGAAGTATTCTTCCAGCAGAAGCACCGTGTTTGCAATGTGTGACACTACAGACAGAAAACACTGATTTTTATTATCTTGTTTCTTTAGGCCTAATTCTATTTACACATGGTTTGGAAAGGAACAACTCATCCTCCAAGTACAACTCTATCCACTCACCGCTTCTGTAATGCATGAAGCAGTCCAGAGACACACTACTGATTTTTCTAAACTCACAGGCACTGTAACTGAAGTTCTTACTACGTACCAAGTTTTAAATGCAGATGTGAGGAAAAATCCTGCTTCCTTACCTATGGAAAGTTGCTTTATGAAGGAAGCTAAACCAGGTCTGATGGTTGCTCAGCATCTGAGCACAGTGTAAAAGTGTGAAAGATACAGATTGCAATTTTGATTTGAACTTATTATGAGAAGGGCAGAAATAAAAAAAAATACCAGAGAAGTCAGTCCAAGAATGACCACCCACCATTATTAGTGGATAAACAACATCTGGAAAGTAGCCACAAACATCCAAAAGCGTGGGGTATTTCCATTCAATGTCAGTTCTGAGAAATTAAAAACAAATCAAGAAAGGCTGACCATGATGTAACAAAGATGTATATTTTTGGAAGGATATATGCCTTACTCTATAAATACATGTCAAATTGCATATTATTAATTTTACCTTACAATACCATGTTAGGGAAAAGAAAAAAAAAATCCACGACACATACCTTGTCAGTGATATGTAGTTTTTTTAGACACCCATGAGCTTGACTATAAATTTAAATTTCCCATTGAAACACCTCTTGTTTAATAAACAGATGAGACCGAATATTGTAAACCACATATCCTTCTTTCAAATTAATAGTTTTTGCCATTTCCTTGGAAACAGGAGTTAGCCTTGGCTGCTTTGCATGGCTTGTCTTTTTTTTTTTTTTTGTAGTATCAGTTCAAAGGGAATTCTCGATCATTCCCTGCTGCTTGAGGCAATTTCAGACAAGCTCGTACACTTTTAACACAATTCTAATTAGCTTTGTTCTTATGAGTGGTGAACTTGTTTCAGTCCCATTATATACATGTTAATTGTTATTTTAACAAAGAATAATGAATTTTCAAAAGTAATGGTTGTTTGACATCTATTTAAAACACCCTCTAATGCTCACTGTGGACTAAAAATAATTAAAGTAGGTTTGGTTTTGGAATTATTTTTAATTATCATTCCTATGTTACACTTATATTTAGATAATATTACTTATGTTACCCATACAACATATTTTTCCACATAATCACCCCTATAACAAACTGCTTGGAGTTTTGGGGGGGGGGGGCAGGGAAGAGTTTTTTGGTTTGTTTATGCAATGTTACCTTTCACTTCTTTATAATATAGATATTACGTACGTGTGTTTATATATAAATAAATAAAAAGTTCAAAAGCCAATATAATAAAGAATTGTGTTTCACATTTTTCAGTCACTGGGAGACCTTTACCCCCAGTAGCTAAAGTTTCATCATTTACAGCAGTAGCACACAGAGCACATTTCCAATTCTAGTTCTTTAGCATCTGGACTGACTTCCTGCACTGCAATACACAGTGCACAACCAAGTCTGCAGCCAGATAGGCTAGGGGAAAAAAAAAAAGAAATTAAAAAATCTGCTAATATCAAAATTCTACATACAGTATTCACATGATACTAAAATACTATGCCAAATTGCAAAATAGTGACAATTGGAAAAAAATGTACAGAAGTAATTTTTCCTCCTAGAGAACTGAAACATGATCGTTTAGTGGCCTCAAAGTTAATTTCCTAACTCTTGGGAAAAGAAAGGCCTAAAGATATTGAAAACTTCAGAAGTTTGCGTGTGAGCTTCACATGAACAGAGCCCTTCAGCCCCACACACCCACAAGGGTCTTTCACTAGGCATCACCACAAAAAAAGGCAACTTAATGAACTGTATCTTCCAATGCCATAACTACTCCCTTCCATTACAATCCAACTGCTCCTCTACACATTTTTTTTTTACCAGTAAATATCAAGACATTGCCGTGACAGCTAGTTGAGGAACAACTATTCAACAACAATTTTTGCTCACCCCCAAGGATTCACATTATAATCAACCATTAGAAACCTATCTCAAGATTGCAGTATTCAGAAATACACAGCACCTGGAAATGAATTGTTATAAGTTCTTCAGGATTTTATTGTATCCTATAAGAGAATATGAAAGGCAGTAATCCCCAAGTCTCAATATTAGATACTCCTTTCAATAGCTGTGGTGATAACACAGTAGAAGTGTGTATTTTGAAGGAAGAGAATTAAATCTGAAACAATACAATAGCTGAAAAATTCAGAGCCAGCCCTGACTTACTATTATCTCCTTTTTTCTATAATTAGACAAGCCCCAGAAAGCCCAGAAAGAACAGCTACATTTACCTGAACGAATCTGGGTGAACCTGACCTGATTTAAACACACAAAAAAAGGAACAACTGGATTTATGATGCTCACTTTTTCTTGTGAGTAATTCTTCCATTCTACTTTAATTCATTGCAAAGCCTTTGGTCTCATTACATCAAATAAACTATGGTTTTCTTGTTCAATATTCATGAAAATAACATAATACAAAAACTAATATTGTGTTCATTTATCTTTAAAAGGTTGGAAAATAATCACTCACTTACTGATTGTGTACAAATGAAAATGCTTGGTTACATGACTGAATCTGCCTAACAAGTGTGAAGACAAATGTTACCACTCTTGAGTAACTAACCACGAAATAAGGTGGATTGGTTGGCTGAAATCGTTGTGAATTTCTGATTTAATAAAGTTACATAGCAGCTAACACATCATGCCTTCCCAATTTGAAATAAAGTTCTAGATAATTTAATTAAAGATCTGGAATATTTAATTGGTGATAGTGTTAAGAAAGGTCCTTTGGTATTACTAATCCTGCATCAGATGACAATCCTGCAGCAAAGTTAGACTTCCATAATTCATAGAACTTCTTTCCATCAGAAAGTTCTGCCAACATGAAGTTTATCCTTCTCGTCCTCCACCTCTCAAACATAGAAACTAAGGAGAAATGCTAAAACATGCTCAAAAAAACAAAAACCAAAATATTTATAGGGTAGTATATTAAAAATAATTTAGATTTTGAATGGTAACAAACAACTTTATCCCAGCTCAATAAGCAAGAACAAGGAAAAAAGTGAGGGGAGTTAATTTTTCACTGAGTTAATTAGAAGCTCGCTACAAATTCACTTAAATACTACTGATGTGAAAGCAAGGGGCAGGTGGGGCAGTTTCTGTAAACATCCAGTTGTTTCTCCTCTGCTTTATCTCAACTGATAAAACAATACCAGGATGTCTCTTCACATTCAGATGCCACAAATTCTTGGAGAGTAAAAGTTGCAGAGAATATTTCCCTCCAACTTCTAGAAAGGATGGGGACAGGGAGAAGAGAAAGGAGTATTTTTATCTAACAAAATGTAAGTCTCGTTAACATCAACCAGAGTGGTTTGTTGTCTATGAAGCAAAGAAAACATCATAGTTTGGGTCATCTTCATAGTTAGTTAAGATCGGTTGCAAGTGCCCAAACAAAGCCCTGCACATCAGCTGCCTTGATGGCACAGAGCCTCCAGCATATTCTACTCTAGTTAACACAGACAAGAACAACAGTTTACCTTCCAGCTCAATTAACAGAATCCCAAGCTTGTGTTAGACTCAAAACTGCTGAAGGCAGAAGCATTGTAAACACACGTTTGGATACAAGAACCTCATCCACAGAGCAAAAAAGGGAAAGTCAGCATAAATCTCTCCTACTAACAGCGGTAGACTTTCAGAGCACTGTTAATAGATTTTCAGCACGTTTGGCACTGCCTGCCTACGGCACGAAGCGATAGGCTGAGACTGTAAAAACAAACAAACAAACAAACAAACTAAAACTTCCCATGAGTTGTTTCTCCTGAAGAATTATTGCAAGAAAGAAAATTGTATAGATACTTTCCTGTTAGCTTCTAGATGTAGGAACCACAACCTCAAAATAATACCCTATTGGAGGGTTTGAAAAGTGAGGAAAAAATAATTAGTCTGACTCTCAATAGAGAGAAAATATTTAAGAAAAAAAAAACAAAAACAAAAACAAAAACTAATTGAGCTTTTCAAAATTAAGGCAAGATCAAAACAAGTAAGAAATAAAGTGCTATGCTTTTGATTTTTTAAGGTTGTATCCCCCACTGAGCCACCTTTGCAGGGAAACATTTTCTGCATTTTATATTCCAATTAGTGCATTAATATTTTCTTGATTATTTATTCATATTTAAAAGTTTCTTTGTTCAAATGTGTAATTTGGAATTACGTAGGAATGGGGGAAAATGTAACTGTATTTTCACAGACATTGCAAAAGAAAATGTAGACAGGATTTCTCTTCAGACAGGACTGACTGTCTTCGGAAGTTAAGATTGTTTAATAGTCATACATATGGTATGAAAAATACTTGGTTTAGTCTTCACTATTAATAGAAATGGAGAAAGCCCTGATTTTATTGTTTTGCCTTCATGACACTTTCTCCTTTGAAAGTGATTTTTTCAAAAGACAGATTGTCACCTCAAGATACATAGACTACTAGGAACCTATGTGCAACCAAGGGATGTTAAAAGCAGCATTAGCTTATGCTAGCTGCCAAGTTTGGAGAAAGTTTTAGAGCATTGTCTTAACTTCTATGGTTGAGAACCAGTGGAGGAAGGCAATAAACATTGTGAAGGAGCACTGTATATCCAGCTATTCATACTAATGAGAAACTTTCCCAGCTGACAAGATCATAAAGGTGTTAGCTGGAAACATCTCTGGAGACCCAGCACAGCCTCCTGGTAGAAACAAGGCCATCACCAAGGCAAGAGATGTTCACGAGGGGATTTGTTCAGCCAAGGTTTAAAGCATCCCCGGAGAAAACATGCCCAGCTTCCTCATCCTCATAGCTCACATGCCTCAGGCCCGTCATGACCAACTTGAGAGCCGTGCACCCCAACAGCGGTTTCTCATCAACCATCCTGCCCTGGAGGTCCCAACGAAGACACAGCTTCAGTCAGTTTGAGAGTCCAGTTTGGGTTAGGATTCTGCCTTTCAATACAGAAGGAAATAATCAAGGTGTAAGGGTTTTTTTAATAGGGAGACTTATTTGGAACAGACTTGAGGACAGGAATAAATTAAAATACCTATGTAACACAAACAGACACTCAGCACTTGACGTAAGGTATCTTAGCAGCCAGTTGCAATTTTAAGGTTAGACCATAGTAGTTTTAAGGATGTCTACCTCTTATTTTGTCTCCCTGTACAGTTACTCTATATTCCTAGCACCTAAAATATCCTTTCCACCTCTTATTCAGTATAGACGCATTCTTGATTCCTACAGGGGGACATGGATTTTAGGTTTCTATTTCTATAATCAGTAGAAAACACTAGTATTCAAATTTATTTTACTTCTTGTCTGAAATAATCAAAAGAAAATTGCTTCCTCCAAGATTTTCAGCATTTTAGGGATCTTAACCAAACAAACAGGAGGAAATCCATTATAACCCACTCAGCAACTTGAAGCAGGCAATCCTCATGACTGCAGCTGAGCAAACTGATAATAATTTATGATAAATCCCTCCTCTTTATATCTGCGTATTATCTGAAAATAAATGGAAAAAACAGCCAAACAAACACTAACTGAGTAAGATTTTCCATGTCCTTACAACACCAACAAATGCCAGGTGAGAAACTACAAATTTGAGGCTGCTTTGATTATGTTTCTTAGTAAAAGATCCTGAATTGGTTCTGAAAAGATGCATGTCTGGTCTGGGGTCCCACCAGTGGGAATATTTGCAGTCTCTTCCTCTATAAGGATTTTTATGAATGCACATTTATTATATTAGCAGAAAGAATTTGTGTATGGCTGTAAATGAACACTGGAGATTTTGACAGCATTTTCCTAGATGGGTGATTAAAAGTAAGCCTCTAGTGTTTAGAAATCTCATCACAACAACTTTTCTGGTTTCTTTGGATAGTTAGCAGCTGAGGTGATTTGTTGTCTGTAAAGCATGATGATAAAACGCCATGATCACACAGGTCTACATAACACAAGTTTCAAAGCACTCTTCAGAGTGTACTTTGATCAAAATGTTTACAAGGCACTAGCTTTACAAGAATTTCATGGACATCAATCTTTATCAGGGTTATTTACCAACACTGAAGTATTAGCGCATATACCTATGGAGTTGCGCTTCTAATCCAGATATTAAATATCTAAACTGTTTACACTGCTCTCAGAAAAAGGAAGTTTCATTAAACCCAGAAGATAAAAGATAATGTACGGAGCTTCTAAACCTATTTCTAAGGAAAACCTGAAATTATGGACACAGAAAAACAGGTGCTGAGAAAATGTGCATAACTCACATATACTTTTAGTGAAAAAATACAAGCAAAAAAAAAATACTTAATGCTTGTGAAACTAAGAACATGCAGAACATGATTGAACGTTAACTGTAGCAAATTGTTGCAGCAAATATTGATTAGACTTATGCTTCTCAGTCTTCACAATTCTGCTTTCAAATACTGCAGAACTAAGTTTTCAAGAAAAAACAAAACAACAATAAAAAAAAAACTTTAAAAAAGCTACAGTCATTTTAATTTAACTATGATTCAACTAGAAGACATGAAAATATGCACAGCAGAGCACAAGTAGCTGAGAGAAAACAACTAGGAATACAAACAATGAGTCAGAATGAGAGACTTGATTACAAAACTCTTGCTGCTTGCTCTTCAGAGGGTGCACCAGTAAAGACTGATATAAAATCTGACCAAAGAGAAAGCTTTACAAGGTGATTGCATGGAATATTATTATTTTCTGACTGTAGTGGCCATTACAGAACCATTCATGTCAAACATCAATATTCTGCAATATATGAAGTGCCAAGAAAATAAGGCAAGCAGAAGTTTGTTTCTACATAGAAACACATTACTCAGGAAACATAAACCAAAAGAAAAATAACATAGGGTCATGCATCACTTCTCTTAATTCACAAGATATTTCTGATTTTATTTTCCTTTCTCAATGACCAGATCAATTTTATCAAAGTTGCATATATGTAAAGTAAGGGCAGAAAAGTTTTATTTAAAAAAATTGCACATCTGCTCTGTACTTCAGATTGTATTTTATGTACAAGTATGAATTTTGGTAGCAGAATAGTAAAATAAATACCCATAATTCAGTTCTCTCCTTACTCTTTCTACTTGCTACTACAAATCTCTCTACTCCTTTATACCCTTGTTGCAGGCTTAGGTTGACAGACTTCTCTCAGTTCATGCTGATTTAATGCAGCTGCAGCATCTCTCCCTTCCATCTCTCCTGAAATCTCACTTCTTAACAAGCCCTAACTTTCCTATCTATTTCTACTAGTTATTTAATTCTAATTGCATCACCTTTGGAATACAGTTGTAGTAAATACTATACAAAGAAAATTGTGCCATAACAAGAGGAAAAGAGCATATAGCTATGTGTGCTACTGAGATGAAGCCAGTAGAGGAATATTTTTATCTACAAGTATTATGCAGTAACAAAAGGAAATATTTTTAGTGTCTGTATTCCCCAATCTGTACTAAAAAGATCTGTTCTCTGATAAAGAAATACAAAAAATACTTCTCTCAGTTCATATTCTCTTAGAGTAAGATATACTTTAACAGATTACAGATTTCCTGTAACTTGCTTTGTTTCATTCCAGATCTCAGTACATAATACGCTACCAAGACAGATTATTAGGAGATGAAAAAAACCTCACAGACTCCACACAAGCATCCCTCAAAACTACCTCATTACCAAGGTCACCATCAACTCCCATATGTGTCACATTTCTCTAGGTTATTAAAATATATATCAGAGATGGAAAAACAAAGCCATATTATTGAAATAAGACAGAAACAATTTCACAGCAAAAATAAGGTCCTTTTGTTACTTAATCTGAACAGTAGAATAACTTAGAAATCAAAAGAAGGAAAAAAGGAAAAAGATCACAAGTGATTTTGAAAACTGGGTAAAGTACACACGGAAATATTTAAAGCTACCTGGTAACTAAGTCATGCCAAACAACTTCAATGTCAGCCACAGCAGATCACCTGATGAGGTATTCTAGGCACACATAGGAAAGGAACTAAAATTGTATACCAGTTGTCAGAAACTGTTACAGAGGTAAGTATATGCGTGTTATTAGATACCACTGTTTGCATTCAAACATACCGTGTGGGTACGTCTGACAGGGCAAATACATGCTGTCCATTTCAGATCTTCTGATTTTTCAAATGATACCAAGATGAAAAGCTTTAATATTTATACTTTCTTTTAACCTACAACAATTCAATGTATTTAACTACAATCTATGGCTATTTTTCTGGAATATTAAGCAATTTAACATATTTAACTTTTTCACTGTGATTTTAAATCTTTTAGAATGTAGTTGTTTCTTGTCATCAGTGTTTCAGATACTGCATCCTGATTTATGTAACTAGACATTTTTGTGCTTCTCTATGTGCACAGATGCCTATTTGGTCATAAAGGTGCCAAAGACAGGAAGAAAAATTATGTGTAACTGCCAAAAAAAACAAAAACAACTACATAGAAAAAGGAACTGCTTACAAAAAAAAATCATGCAGCCATAAAAAGATGCAGTTTTTCTGTGAATAAAGATGAGTGTGATGGAACAAAGCGAAATGTAGAGTTTTAGTCTCAATTTTTTTCCAGGGTTTGAACTTCTGCTGGATGCAGACCTGATCTACAACTAAACTCAGCTGAAAAATCTTAGGCATAGTGATTTGCTTTTGTCTACCTTGTACTTTTCCAGAAAGCAATGAACTTTTCTTTTGTAAACTAAGTTCACAAGGGTAAGACTGGACTTTGAGAAAACTATTCATGGCTTCCCACCAACAATATGCCTTTTTTCCTACAACGATGCTGTTTTAACTTCATGACCTCTTTCTCCCAAGTCAGCATAGGCTGCCATAAAGAATTTGACCTTTCTGTAAAGACATTATTAAGGAATAGAAAGGAGATACTAAAAGCAGAACGTTAAAAAACAAAAACAAAAATAAAACACCACATTTCAGAACTGAAGATTTAGAAGGTAATAAGACTATTTTTTTTTTCCCACTTAAACTGATTCAAAACCTTTTAGATAATTGCTACTGCCCTACATAGAGAACAGTCCACTCCCGCTTGGAAAACAGTGTCCCTGCTGCTTTCAGTCCATTTCTCAAGAATTGCACATTTTCACCCATGAAATCAAGAAAAAAAAATGACAGTTTTTATGGAAAAAACATAGAAACACATTCCTCTCTTCACTACATGGGATACTAAACACCTTCAAACAATTTCAGAAAGCTATATTATACTTCTAACAATTCTAACTTCTATATTTAACTACTTTCAGGGAAAACAGAAAGGAATTTCACATAGAGCACTAAAGATTTTATTTGCCTAATTCTAAGCTTCAGCTGCAGGTTGTGATCGCTCACACGCATGTCAGAGGTACCGGTGTGAGCTTCTTGGGCTGCTGAAGTAACTCAAGACTGCTGTCACTGAAATGCAGTTACAAGGAGGTGAAACTTATGTGCAGAGTGGATAAAACATATACAGACTCTAGAGGGAGTTCTAACTTTGCCATATTTTTCCCCTTACAAGATTTTTATCAGTAGTGCAGAACAAAACAATCAAACAACAACAAAAAAAAGCAAACCCATACGTGATATTTCTTCTGGACGTCTGCTTCTTCCCCTTCCCCTCTGTTACTGGGCAGAGTGGGAACTGTCTGGCATAAAATGCTGCTTTCTGTTGATGCTGACATGTATTTCAGTTCTGTTTCTTCTGCTGTCATGATGTATAGGAGCTCTTAATTTAATTGTTCCTGGGTGGCTTTAGTGCACCTTCAGTGTGAATACTTCACCAGCTCATATAGCATCTAGGAAACTTGCAGTATTCCAGTCTTTAAATATTGAACACAACAAAGAATTTGTGAAGATATTTTCACCAACATAAATTAGCTCCTTCCTAATGCAGTTATGCTGCCTGTGCATTCCTGCTGCCAATTCACAGAGCCTGTTTCTGTGCGTTACACTGGGACACACACTGTCGTACCCCCAGCACGAGAATAGCTGGTTCACAGAGACAGACAGCACGTCTGCCACCCTCATGAATCCCTGAACTAGATTTTAGCTTTGCCAGGACACTTGAAGCAAGGGGGTTTGCTTGCCATTATGTGCTTGGCAAAAGTGCCCCCAGGTTGCATGGGGAGCTACTATAGAGCAGCCAAGAATGCAGCCATAGAACCTATATCAACTGTCTTCATCCAGCGTTTTGAAATAAACCTACTTTCTTTCTGGCTCTAATTGAGTTTTAATAGCTTACTAATATAACAAACTGACCACTAGATATCAAGAAGGCAAAAAAATATAGAAGAGGACAATATATGCTTCCAATATTTCTTTATGTGAAAGGTAAGCTTAAGCAATCTAATATTTCAGTATTTTTTCTGCTTTGAGGCATAACACCATGCCAGCTCATCCTAGCTGAAGAAATTCATAACAACTGGAATAAAGACTGGTAATCCTTTATTACAGTCTCTTCCTGTTAATCTAACATCTAATTTCACCTTTGTTATTAGTTAGTATTTCAAAAATAGATGAAAAGTTTCCCCTTTCCCTTTTGGTAAAGATGACAATTCACAGTGAGGAAAAAAAAAAAAAAAGTCCACAAACACACACATTCCTCAGGAAAATCTTCTACCTGTCCAAACATTCATTAACAAAAAAAAAAAAAAAAAAAGAAGATATTTGAATTTCAATTTTTTTCTCAGAGGATAAAGTTAAAACATTGCATGGACATAACAACAAAGTATCTGTAGAAAAACTTAGATGACATCTAATGGCCATATTGACTTCTACCTTCCATATCTTAACAGGAAAGAAAGAGGTACACTTAAGACAGCTGTCTACCTCTCAGCCCCCAACTCTCACTTCTACAGCATTTTATGTTGCTATAATGGTATCAGAATCTACAAATATATATATATATACATATATATATATATATAAAGTTATGAATCATAGCTGCCCCCCAATCACTCAGTGGTTTCATTTTAATTCAAGAAATAAAAGCAGTCAAAACCTAGACACTGGAGGAATGGAAAAAAAAAAAAAAAAAAAAAAAAGTAAACTATATTTAAAGTTATTTTTGCAAGAGCGAAAAAAGTGTGCTAAGGCAAATACGCTTTCATCCTGTTTCCCAAACTTGACTCTATTTCAGGTCAGTATTGCAGGATGCATCTATGCTGAACTTAGGAGATCTTTTCAGGCACCAGAAATACTCTGCCTATCAGCAGTTGCCTGCTGAACCCACTGCAAGTGCAGAAGTCGTCTTTTCTATTTTCCTGTGCCACTTTGTGGAGCAGTGGATAATCAGAAAAAGACCAGCAATATGAGTTTCAGAAGCATTTCTGGGGTCATTTACCCCTGAAGTAACAATGCGATAGGCAGCATACAAGTCTGGAGCAGGAACTCCAGCAGTCTTATCTTTGTGCTCTGTCCATGTTTTCAAACCATCATTCTCGGCATCCAGAAGTTAAGCATTTGTATGAAGTACATTTCTTTCTCCTCAATATTGATTTAAAACCATTTTTCATAATAGTCCCTGAATAGCAGGGGAAAAAAAAAACAAACAAACAAAAAACAAAACAAAACAAAACAAAAAAAAAAAAGAGAAAACAAAAAAACAAACATTTCACTTCTGTCAAAAAGAAGCAATGGAATAATGGACTGGCTAAAAAAAGTATATTCCCTAAAAGCTGCTGCTCTTGGACAAAGACTCTCGCACTTAAGTGAGTCGCAGAAAGTAAATTGCCTATTTGCGTAAATATGCCAAATCACTACTTATGCACTTGATAGCTGGTCACAAGCTGAAACTTTCATTCCTAACTCTAGATCACAAGCTTTTTATTGGTACTGGCACAGACTCTGACAGTAGGAAAGAATTTCAGGGAACTGCAATGCTGAAAATCAGTGCTCGACAGAGGGGAATGTGAAGTTGTTTGAACAGAAGGACATTTGCCTGAGCAAACAGCACGGGGCTGTTAGGGACAAACAGAATAGTCGTGGTCAATAGGCCTTTGCTACCAGTAATTCAGATCAGTAATCAATCAGTAAAGCGAATGCACAGAATTTACTAAGACTTTAGTAAAGTTAAGAGTTATGTTTGATAATATTCTGATTACACAGTTAGCACTTATAACTTTGTATAGTAAAACTTCACCAGGCCTAACAGTACATAACCACATGCTCTGTTCAATACATGAGCAAGTCTGCCAAAGGGTGCATAACAAAATCCAAAGTTTTTAAACCAATCAAATCAGATCAGGTTTTTGGGGGGTTGTTTGTTTTTTTTATTCATTACATCTTTGACATATCTGGGGTAGATCAGGTCACATTTGCACCCTCTGAAGGGGATCACAGTGCCACTCAAACCTCCACTGCACTGTGCTAGAGTGCAGTAATCTAGCTCTCTAGCTGTCTACAACTGCACTGTAACATTTTGGTCTCTCACAGCACTGAGGAGAAAGTAAGCTTTAATTTCCAGCTGATTCCTACAATCACTTTGAAGTAAATTATTCTTGCACTTAAATTATTTTACAGTTATAAAGCAGTGCATTTCAGTGACCACTGATCCAATTTGTAGAGTTTATCATTTATGAGACTCTGATGGCTGTTTAATATATCCTAAACATAACCTTGAGACAATGGGAGCTCAAAGCATTTCATAATTATATTCCTCAGTAGGAAGCATGTTCCACAGCTGACATATGGAAAGACCAAACTGTTCTTCCATTCAAAATAAACAAAAATATTTCCTGTTTCTTCAACTGTTAGCTATTGAACATTTAAACTGTGTTTCACTGTAAAGCACTCCATGACTTTCTGAAGAGCACTTTGTAATTTCCTCCCCACTTTTAAAAGTATACAGGAGAGGTAGTGAAGTATAGAACTAGAGCTGAAGTAGAGACACAGTAAGAAAAATCTCAGCATCCTAAAGACACCTATGACTTATAATCATACCACAATTACTATCCAGCAATGTTAGAAAGGGGTAAATAATTCAGTCTGTCTGTAGATCAGATCAGAAGGATATGCTTTATCATTACCTCCCAGCAACAGCTTTCCCTGTCAGTTAAATAGCTCCAAGTGATTTCAAGAAACAGTGACCCTTTAAGATGCACTAAACATTTACTATAAAAACCAACCAGCTGCACATCATGCAGATCTACTGAGGTGCTGACAAAGGTTTCATGAATAAATGGATTGTTGTGGCTCAGACACCATAAAGGACAAAGCTCAGCAGCTCCCTTCAGTTGGGAAGCAATAGAGAGAAATACTTTGACTTGCATATGCACGGACAACTATAAATCAGTAGGATTGCCTCTGAGCTTCTCTTCCAAGCCTGCACTCAAGCAGTAGTTCATAGGCTGTCTCTTGTAGAAGAGCACGCAAAAATTTCTAGGCCCTAGAAAGGACAGTAGAAGCCAAGCAGATTTATAGACCTAACAGCCAGTTGTCAGTGGAAAAGTCAGCTTACTCATTAGTCTGCCTCCATATAGGAGAAAAAAAAATAAGATTAAAAAAAAATAAAAAAAACCCAAACAACTATGAGAAAGCCTTAACAGCAGTGTTTAAGATTAAAGCTAACCTTCAAACCCTCTTAGCCTCTAAAATACATACTTTTACTATTAAGGTGTCCTTTCATTCTATTTCCTATTCTTTACTGTTGTTCAAATCAGCATTGCAAAAGCCGTCTATGCAGAATTTAAGAGGATTTGGGGAACATCAGAAACATTCTGCACATCCGTATTAGACTGCTAAACCCACTCCACTTGGAGAGGATTTCTTACCTGCTTTTCTGCTCCATGCTGTGGTAAAGCTAAGGTAATGGGTTAGGTGCATTTAGCACCTAACTACTAATCGATGAGCTGTTAAGCTTGGCATTTACCCTTTTTCAGTAGCAGAGATTCCTAACATCTTTATAAAGATGGAAATCCCCAGGGAAGGTAGTTGATAAAAACAAAGCCTAAGAAAGAAGAAGATCATCTGCTGAGTGTTTAAGCAAGTATGCCTGGGGAAGCCTGAGGGCTCTAGAAACTTGATTTTTAAAAGATTCAGATAAAAGACAGTCAAATAATAAAGAAATGAGCTGAAATCATTGTTCAAAGAAGGACAGAAGCAACTCTGAAGGAATAAAAGGAAGAAGGGAATCATTTCCACCTCTTTCACAAGACTACAGAAAACATTCTAAAGTTGAGAGGAAGGAGATGCAAGCAAAACACCCAAGGTAAAAGCTATCCTCGATAGCTACATCTGCTGCTTCACCAGATGGACAGAGCACTAAGACAATTCAGATAGATAGATTTCTCAAAAAACCCAGGAGAAGGAAATCCAGGCCTCCATCCTGAGAAAGCCACTTTCCCAGCATGCCTGTAAGGCTACACAAAGGCTTATTTTCACACAGACACACGGAACTGACAAAAAAAACACAAAAACAAAAACAAACAACAACAACAACAACAAAAAAAAAAAAAAAAAAAAAAAAACAAACAAACAAACAAAAACATGCCAAGACAATGGTCAACTATTAGTTTTAGTGAATTCCTGAGGAAAGGACAGGTCTAAACCCAGACTGCCCCGAGTCCAGTAAGAGGAGCTGTACATGACAAGGAACATCTACATCTCCATATACTCATGCATTATGTAGCTTAAAGCATTTATTAAGCAGAATGCTAACGATAGCTTTATCCTCCCGTTGATTACCTCTCTTGGGCAGCTAAATATTAACACGAAGTTGTTCTTCCTAGCTAATTTAGTAAGCAAGAGCTAATTTAAATGAGCATATCCTTTAGGAGTAATCCATGTGAGTAATGATCCTAACTTGTTTTCATACAGTAGTTGTGACTTATTTAGGCTTTCACAGTACTTTAGGGTTTCTAAAAGAGACACTATGCAAATTACCCTGCTTAGTAACAGCGTGCTGGAGCAAGTACCTCCTGTTCATGTGGTTTTTATTGACTTGTTTTGCACCACTTCACCAACACGCACTCCTACGCGTAGGAGGGAGTTCAGACACGCCAGATAATGTCTTGTAACATCTTCCTACTCAAGCGTCCTAAGAGATGTTTTCCCTTCATTTGTCCTTTTCAGATAAGCATGTTGTTCTTTTTATTTTCCAATATTAAGACGAGACGCTTGGTGATGCAGGAGCCGAAAAAGAAACAGCACTGAGCCCATGGCGCAGACACACTTCTTCCACGTTCAGGATTTAATTTACTATTTTCATTCTGTTGTACTAATCCTATCAGGTTTCAAAAACTAACACCATCTCATTTCTCAGCAAACCCCAAAACCTGGGGAGATGGACCCCCCCTTCAGGCCTCATACCACAGTGGGGGACACTAATGGCCCCTGCCTCAGCAACCACTATGTCCCTGGGTCCAGGTGAGGCCCCACCAGCTGGCAGCTCCCTGCCATGTCTTCCCTCAGAAAATGGAGATTCTCCTGGCCGAGGTGCTCCTGCTCCCCGGAGCACAGGGGGCTGCTGCTCTGGTTTCCCGCCAGATCCCCGTGTCAGGCTTTAGCTGAGGGAAGCGGCAGCCATTAATCAGCTCCTTAAGGGCTGAGCGGAGACAGGCCTCACCGCCCTGCTCCAACATGAAGCATCCCATACCTTTTATTTTATTTTTATTTTTTTTTTCTCTTTCTACCATTGAGACTCAGTCAACCCTTTCTTTGCCAGCCCCCACTACCAGCTGCTCCCCATCTGTGCCTTGCTACCCCCAGCTCCCCTTTCCTCATCCAACCCCTCACCCCCTACAATAACCCTCCAATAAAAAAACCCTCACAAGAACCAAATGTCAGATCCATTTTACTTTTTTTTTTTTTTTTTTTTTTCCTGACAGCACTCCATTTAAGTAAATTACAAGCCAAATTTAACAACTCCTTTGCTATTGTCATGGTGTCAGAGACAAGAATTGACCCCTTGCACATCTGCTGGGTTTTATATATTTGTAAAAGATAGCAAAGAAAAACCAAGAGGGCAAGATGTGTGGTTGGAGGGAATTCTGTGCACTGTCACAGTCAGGGGCACCACCAGTACCTATCCAATCCCAAATTTCACTCAGCCATCACAGCAGGGTAGAAAGCTGGTCACAGTGTGCAGAGACAGCTAATCAAGGGACAAACAGTTTGACAGGTGTTTTGCATAGTCAGAGACAACAAACCAAAGTTTAATATTCCCCCAGATCCCATCAAGATCTTTTTTTTCCTGTCACCAATGTTCTTCTAGAAAAATATCCTGCACTTCTTTAGAAATTCTCATTTTTTCTCAATTTTTTTCCCAGAGAAAAAATACCAAATACATGCATACATTTGTTGGTTTTCCCACTCCCATTTGGAGTTTGTTACTGGGTATCTCCCTGTGTAAATAACGTCACCAGGATATTTTATACCATTATCCATAAAACGTACCAGTAGAGGATTTTCTGTGGGTACTAACAGTTGTTGTACTGAAAGATGCCATAAAGCTGAACACTTGGGATGTGCAGTCTTCCCAGAGTACATTGCATTAATGCTGTGACTTTTTCAAAATGTAATGACCTTGGTCATTATTTAAATGACTGCTGTTCAGATTTTCATCTTTGTTATTACACAATCATTTTTGAGGTAATATCTCACAGCTTTTCAGACTCCTGCTGGGTTTCTGAACCATGTAAGCAGCCACTGTTAATGATGGCAGATCTCACAGACAGGCAAAACAACACCGACCCCTGCGTAAACATTCCAGGCATCCAAAAAAAAAAAAAAAAAACCAAAACCAAGTCTGGAGCAGCGTGGGACTTAGTATGAAACATGCTTTACAAGGGAAGGAGGGCTGATCTGGTCTATCATTTTGTGCTCGCTTAGGGCTTCTCCTAACTTCTTTGTGCCATGGCAACACTGCTGAGGTTACTCAGGGCTGCCATCTCTACCCAATTGAACAGACAAGCACCCTTTGCCAGGATTCTCCAGTATGTTTTAGTCTACCCCAGTCACGTTAGCTATGGTTTTCCAGCTGCACCAGCTATGTTTTTTTAGACACTTTCTGCTAATTTGACTGATTTTGACTCAACCTTTCACACAGGAATCCTAGATGATAGGTCAATGGCATAATAGCTACTGACTGACAACAGAGAAGAGGGTCATCAGAGGTGCCAGGGCAAGGCAGAAGGATATTCAGAGCGCTCGGTGCCACCATGGCTGTAGCTGGTTATCTGGCCCCACAGCCACTCCGATTGTTCCTATAGCAAATTACTCAAATCGGCTTGGTAAGAGCTTGTGAACTGACTCCCTTTCTGCTGAAGTTATCAGACCTTGAATTTACCTTTACAGCTGAGAACTGCTGCAGTGATCTCAAAATAATCAGGACATGGAGAAGAGAGATGGTTCTCCCAGTGGAAGGCAGGAGACATCACATTATATATAAATATATATATATATATATATATATAGGTAAAATTCCCTTGATGCCAAATCCAGGACTGTAGTCTGCTAAAGTAGCCTTGACCTCCAACTCACTATACAGTACCGATGGTCTTCACGGACTGATGTTCACTGCATTGTGCAGCACAGCACACAGCATAAAACCCATTTGAAAGAGATAGGCTCCAGTTTGCTTTGCCTGACATTTTTTTCAGTTGCATGAGGCTTGTTCAAAGCCTTCTCCCAGTTACAGCTGTGACAGCTGCAACATTACCACTCACACTGGGATTTCTTTATTCTTCCAGTGTCCAGATCAGGATGAGAGGCTGCTAGAGCAGGCTCTTTTTCACACCACTGCACACAAATCCTACATTACAGGGAGTTGTTTTGCCTCTAGACCATTCTAGGACTGGGGGGCTGCAAAAGTGGTTTTGAGTCACCTTCCTCTGCCTTAGCTCCACTGAGCATCTTCAAATGAAGAGTATGGAAATAAAGACTGAATTTTGCTTGTGTAACATTTCAGCTGGTCAGGAACACTGTAAAAAGCAGGGCTGGGAAGAGGGGAAGAAATATAGAATATTATAGTTTTTCTGCAAGTTATCTGTAATATTATGACCAAATGATTTCTACATCTCGTTAGTTCCTAAATAATATGGAGAAGGGTCAGTATGTGACATTTTCAAAGCACAACACTGTTGACCACTTTATCTTCATAGGGACTTCAGGCAGATTGCTGTGCAATTTAGTTACCTTAGTAACATCAGACAGCATGTAGACTTGCAAATAGTTGTTATGTCACCTTGCCAATCTGCTGCTACACCTACCAGGAATGCAGAACAAGCAATCAATTACAGGAATATAACTCCTGTTATGTTATACTTGCATGTATGAAAACCATTACTCCTTTGCTTATGAAATTAGATTAATTCCAGTAGGAAACCTCACATCTTTTAGTATTTTTTTTTTTTTTTCACTTAAAATCCTTAAAAGAACTATTTATTACTTCTGTTCCTCCTGAAACCACTTTACATAAATGATGTGTTATGGAGTCAAAACAATATTGTCCTGATTTTCTTAATATTACATAGACTTAATTTTCAGTTGGGAATTATATACTGAAGCAGCAGTTTTTGAAATACTGGAAACTATCGAACCTTGAATATACAAAGAAGAGAAATGCCCTTTCATAGGTATCATGAACTATGGATGACAATGGAAAGCCTAATATTCATTGCTCTGTAAGGAAAAGGAAGCGTGAATGAAGCTTTTTTAAAAAATTATTTTGTAAAACCCAGATATCACCCTATTGCCATGAAATATATTTGGCAGGAAATAAAGACATATACATCCCTCTAAATAATAAAAAGAGTCAAACACCCCAAATTTTTATCTGGTGCCTTAAATCATGCGTACAAAGGCACTACTGGAGATTTGAGGAAGATTTTGTCACGATCATCAAGACTTATTTTTGAACACGGTGGTCTTCCTGCAACCTTTTTAACGTCTACCTCAATTACAGCAAACACCAGAAAATTGGACACATGTGTGTATCTATTATCCAGCTGACCATCCAGTGTATTATCTTAAAACATTGATAGGGCTGATTCCTTGTTAAAATGCCTCATTTGGGGAGGGTGGTGATTTATATTGGTCGATGTGCATTTAGGATGATTTGTGCCATCTCCCCAGGAGACAACTGCACTAGAAGCTGGGGAAATAATGCCTTAGATCACAACTCCTAAATGGATGGGATGGAGCACATTTGTTATAGCCCTGCATCTGGGGTCATCTCTTTTTAAAAGGAAAGTCTATCTTGAAATGACTCGATTCTCTCCCATGTGATAAATCTCCTGCCTTCAAAGTGAAGTTGAAAAAAAAATTCAGGAAACTTTTTGTGAAGTTAGTTTCTTTCTTTAATGAACAGTTAACAATAATAAGAACTAAAATGAGGCTCTTGACCTTTATGTAATTTCACAGGAAGCAGAAACTCCTTCATGACACTACTTTACATAGGAATGGCAGTAAGGTATAAACATACTGTCCTCATAACTCAAATTTCAGCCTCCTTCACCTCAGTGCCTTCCTTTTCTCTTTTATTTGAAGTTATTCTGAGAATTGTATCAACACCAGAACCAATAAGCTCATTCTTTGGACAAGAACGAGGGAAGAAAGGACAGAACTCTTGCTCTTTATTTCCTTTGGTTATCCAGGAGAGAAGATGGCACCATCTCCTTTCTTTACCTCATCTCTGCTGCCATTCAGGCATCTGCACATAATACAGCCCTGTCACATATGCAGTTATGGAGCTCAAACAGCTACTAATTTTTTAGCACCCCAACTTAAGCTAGAACACAGTTCAGCTCCTCAGTGAGAAAGCCACATTTCTCAGGCAGCATTCTTGGGAGGTTTTAAAGGGTTTTCCATGAACTGTAGATTAGGGTCTACTTTCAGAAAAGCTGTTTAGTATCCCTTGGTGCACCAGGTTAAATGGGTAGATAAAGAGTACTTACCACACTGGATGGTAAACCCCTACAGGAAACCTGGCCACAACTGCAGTTGTTGGGAGCTAAGGCTGAAGGTTTATGTTTCTTTCCTTAAAAGGCCTGGAAGCATCTGGATATTCATCTGGCAGCCCCATTACAATTCCAATGAGGACAATACGATTATCCACCTGAGTGGCTAATTGCGAGAGTCAGACTCTTGTGCACAAATGTGTATATTTATTATACATAATGTATGGATACATATACTAAATTTGTGCCAAACATCTGCTTATTTTAGTGGAGACAGCTGTTATTGGGATTCAGTTTCTGATTTTTCAAATGTCACAGGAAGAAACATTGCATGTTAACTTACAGTTGCATTAACTGCTCACTAGAATTAATAAACTTTCTAAAAACGACATATAGAATTGCATTAATAATGAAGACTACTCATTATCATTTCAATGTTTTATGCTATGACCTGATGAAAAATACATTAAAAAAACTACATTATTGACTAAGCACACAGCTATTTTTCATAATCTCAATCTTCACATATTATTGGGAGCTGTATAGTAAATCTCAATTAACATTTAGATTTTTTAAGTTTCAATAAGAATTTTTTTTAATTCCAAACATATGCTCATTCTACAGTATTTCAGTAGTAAAATTTTAGTTGGGGTACAAGCCCCATTTTACAAAGTTATGTATAAACACGTAGTGAGAGACAAACATAAAAGTCACACTTCAACATGTCAGGCTAGAGCGAGGGCTGGTAACACTCTTGTTCCTGCATTGCAATTGGAAAGAAGTATATGCAGTCAAGTTTTTAGAAATGCAAACCTCTTCCTGTTCTCATTGAAAGAAGAGATTAGTGCCTTTGAAAGCACTGTGGCAAAACTCAGCCAAATCAAAGTCTGAAATCTTTCAAAAAGGTGCTAAAATGTGGGCTCTAAATTATTTTAGGTTTGCCCAGGTCAGAGGAGATCAGTGGAAGATCAAGCAACTGAAATGCTTAGTCCTTTTTTTTTTTTTTTTTTTTTAGCGTGCCAAGAATAAGGGTTTCTTCTCTTTCTGGTCCTCATTTCATCTGGTCAATAAAGGTTGAGTTTTGAAATTTTCAGGATTAATTGCATGATATATTGGAGCAGTAATTTTTAGCCTAAATGGCTTAAAATATTTAAATAAACCCCCTCAAAAATATACAATTTTGTCATTATGACAACCTTATCTTAAAAAAAATAACAATCTTTGCTTTAACAAGAAATAATGACATGAGACTACATAACTTAAATAAAAGCAGCATATTCACAATTTGCAAAATTAGAAGGAACGAGTTTCATTATGAAGACTGAGTAAAATGCAAAAAATATTTAACTTTTCATAATGAAGAGCAAATTGGTTTGAAAGTAATGGTACTACGACCTCTCTGATAGCTCTCCGTTTGTTCAGTGACTCCAGCCTTTCCTGACGGTGTGCACCCCGTGAGTCTGGCTGCTCCCATGCAATGGCACCCGTTCACCACAACACAGCCTCACCCAAAGGTACCCAAGCTCGCCCCAAGGGAGCAACGTGGCTACCTCAGGTAGTGCCATGGAGCCCATGTTAGCGCTCGTTGGGCTAGCTGACCCTCCTGAAGAGTGCCGGGCTGGGCGAGCCGAGGACCCAGCCAAGGAGGAAGAACGTAGCCGACTCAGTATGAGTGATAAAGCGTGCTTCCGTTTATTGATTTTCATTACAGCCTTTTATAATCCTTCTACTAATTATGCCTACTAGTCACTAGCTGATTGGCTTAAGCTCTAAAGGTCGTATTCTCACGGTCCACCTACTTGCAGTTAGCTTACAGCACAAGCTTCTCATAACACTAAGTTTCTCATGCTACTATTTCTGATTCCTGTTGACTTGTTTTCGATACACAACAGTACCGTAACACAATGTTTCTCAGACCACCGTTACCATAACACTGGGTTTCTCAGACCACTATTCCTAATTCCCCTTAGCCTGTTTTCGACACACCACGGTACACAGGGCTGAAGCGTCCTTGACATTCCTCATGTATCAGCAGCTGCGAGCAGCTGCAGGCAAACCCTAGTGAGGCCCAGCATCAGCAGCTAGAGCAGGCTCTGATCATACAATTGCTCGGTGGGCTCAGGACCCGTGTCTCTGAGCCATTCTCCAACAATTCCCCCTTTTTCTTTTTGTATGAGCAGAGCCTGCGCTAACGTTCGTTCAAAGATTTTCTTAATACATGACAAGGCACAACTTAGGCATGCAGGCTTACAATCTACTGGCTAAAGGCACAGGACCCTTGTCTCTGAGCCATTCTCCAACAGAAGAGGACTAAGATGGATTGACTTCCTCCACAGTGGCTATGACTTTTCCCGCTACCCTTGAGTATCCACCTCTGCTGTATCACATAGATATATTGAAATTCAATTTGAAGCTAAAAAGCTAGTATCATAACTTACTTACAATCACCTGTCTGGGCTCCCACTCTGTGTTTGACCAAATGGTGGTGGTTTCCCTCCAGACACGACTGCGTGGCCAGGCTGGCCATGCCATGGCCCCCGCTGCTCCCCCAGCTCCATGCAGATGCTCACTTTTCACCGCTGCCGAGGGAGAGCCATCGGCACCTACAGAAAACACAGTCTGGATTATTAAAACCGATAACTACTGTAGTTTGGCTTGTGCAGCACGGAGCCCAGGCCGTGTGATGGTCATTGATTTTTCAGTTAGGGATGTATTTTATAGGCATTGCTTGTACTTTTCCTCTGTTCCGCTTGTACAGCCTCCTTCCCCCTCAGCTGTGTGCCTTACTGCTGGCTGCAGGCACAATGCCCCAGCTCCACGCTGCTTTCCTTCCCCCTTTTTTGTCCATCTGTCCCCAGCTCCATCGCCCATCAGGCCTGATGTTCATCCCTCTGTCCGTCCTGGGCCAGCTTCTGTCCTTCATCAGCACAGCTTGTCTTCAAGCCCTGCTTCTGGCCAGGGATCACCACCTGGGATCACACTGCCAAAGTGGTGACATTCTGGGGAGGAACCTGGCCTCCTGTGTGAATAGGAGTCCAAAAACAGTCACGAGAGGAAAAACAGGCTGTCTCATTTAGGTGATCAGCTGAACTATATTCAACAAAAGATGGAGCAAGCGGAGAGTTGCTTGAAAATAAATCACCGATATAACGGTTATAATGGCAGTTTGTGCACTTAATGTGCGCTGTAGCTGAAGCCCTGGCACTCAAAATTGTTATGGAAAGGTCAAAATCATTCCCCCTGGGTCAGGCTGTGGAAGCAAGTTTTCTACAAATGAACTGAGGAGGGGCAAGGAAAGCAGAGCCCAGATCTCCAAAACACACAGGTCAAAGGCGACATTGCTTCTGCCAAGTACTTGCAGCGGTAAAATCAGTGTTAGGTTTGACATACACGTGGATCTCACAGGTCTTGCCTTCCTGCTTTCTAGTGCCAGCCTTGCCCAAGCTGGGGCTCTCTCCACCGCTGCCAGAACTGTTGTTTGTTGTACCTTGTTTACAAGCTGCTGAAAATGTCTTGGTCCTGTGGGTGGACTAGCCTCATTTAAATAAATACTCATACTGTAGCAATAGACCATCCTAAGTACGAAAAAAAAATGTTAAATATGTAGATAGACTCTTGTTTTGCACATCTTATGGGAGCGAATCCTGCACTTCCTGTAGTTGTGGTTATGGTTTAGAAAGGAAAAAACTTGAAGATATGTGTTATGCTCCATTTTCTCTAAATGGATGCATCAAGTTATATAAAATATATAATAACAGTTCTTAAAATGGCTGTAAGGCACTTTAAATATCCCATTACCTCATACATTAAAATAAGATAATTGATTGAGGCTGTTCCAATGAACTATGAACTTAAAGCATTTTTACTTTTGGTTACAGCTCCTTCCTTCAACATAAAAAATGACACATCTGTGATTTTTATTTTTAGTCATAATTTAACTTTGAAATAACAAAAATACAAGCTGTGTAAATACCAGCAGTGAAAATAGGTTTCCTACTTCCATCCTACTCACACTTCATGGGTTAATACTTCATTAGCTTGAGCACTGAAGGATAAATCACTGCCTCACAAGGAGGTTAGAAATATTAATATCTCCATTTGGAAGCATTTTAAACACAATTTCTTTAAAGTGACGTTTTTCTAAAGGGTCACTTAAATGCAAATATTTACATATATAATAGATATAGTACTTTGGCATGGATTTCCATGCCAGCTTTATAATGTACAACATTTGTACTTCCCTAGCAAAGTTATAGTTCAAATATAGACTGTAAAGTTGAAATGTTGGCAAAAACCATGGCAGCAGCTTTAGTATGTAATACAGCTAGATGTTTCTACAGGCCAACCTTTCAGCCTTGGACATGCAGGAATGTAGATCTGATCCCAAATATGAACTTACTAATGGGATAAGTTTGAACATAATTGCCTGTTTGCACTTTCAATTACCTGACTGAGGATGTGAGCATAGGATTTGATGCACACAGCAATGTGTGGGTCAGGACCTCGGTGACCCATGGGAACGACGCAGCTGCAAAGCAGCAGATGAAAAGACACATTCACACATTGGTCTAGCTGATTTCTCCTTCTAGTTTCCAATAATCTCATAATTTCAACAACAGACATTTGGTATTTCTTCCAATTTTCATGGCTCCCTGGCAAAGTTATTTTAAGGGATCATTTTGTGATTGGGGCACTGAACTGAGAGGCAAATGGGTTCAGTTCAGCTCTCGGTTTTGCTCCAGACCACTTGTGTCATGTCAGGCAAATCACTTAACCTCATGGTATCTCAGGTCCCATCTGTATCATGTGAAAAACACAACCTGCCTAAGAGAGACTATGAGAATACAACCATACCTCAGGAGACTCTCAAACACAACAGTAATATGGCCTGAATAAATACACACAGTGAAAACAGGTTTCTATTCCCCTCACGTTTATAATTCATAGGCTGCTATTTCATTTCCTTTAGCACTGAAAGATAATTTATATCGACACGAGAAGGAAATAAACATTAGTATCTTAATTCTGTACCATTTTATACACGGTTTGCTTTAAGATGGTATTGGTCTAAAGAGCCACACAAATGCAAAGCAATAGGGAAGAAGATCCTTTGCTTTTAAATAAGTCAACACAAGTGCTTAATTCACTAGCACTCCAGAAGGCCATTTTCCTCTTAAACCCACTGCATTTAGCTTTGAAACCTGGTAAAACATGAAAAGTAAATACCTAATAGCATGTCTGCACTGTATTCACTGCTGTGATTACCAAGTAGCACAGGATTCTCTGAGGTAGCTTTTAACTTTCAGACCATGCTGCACACTGGAAAATCCCCCACGTCTGGCTTTTTGAGTGGTTAATCTTCTCTGACAACCCAATATTGCCTTGGCCTGTTCATCAACTGATTCAACTCAATAAACCAGAGGCAAGAGTCCATTATTAGAGGCAAAGGTGTCTTTGGTGAATCCGCACTGCTGCCATAACTGAAATAAGGAAAAGTCACGTACAGACCTGGTGACTGCCAACAACTTTGCTGGATCTACACCACACAACAGCTCCTATCCACAGCCGGCCCAGTGATCCCAGTCCCCCAGATCAGATATGTGTAATCCCAAAGACCAGCACCTGTCTCAGCCATTGACTGATGAAATTAAGTTGGGCAGTGCCCAGGAAGAGCAGGAGAGAGACACAGATGTTTACAAACCTTGCAAGGCAATTCAAACTGCAGGCATCAGCTGGGCCCTGAAAAAAAAAAAAAAAACAAACCAAAAAAAAACCTGGATAAACTCCCATGCATATGATGAAACAGATTTATCCACGGGTTTCATCTTTGTGGTGGGAGCTTCACACCGAACCGAGTTAGAATAGAGGAAGGATATGTAGGATGCAAAGTTACAGATTGTCACTTTGTTCTGCTTCTTCTATCCATCACCCACTTATAAGTGCTGATCAGAGAGAAGGGCTGTGTTCATATATGAAAGACAGACAGAGAAATAACCAGGTGTTTGTTAATTTGTGGGTTTTTTCAACCCAGAAGCCAATGTAAAAATAAGACTGGTAAAAGAAGTAAAAATGCAGATTATTTTTCTCAGTCAGACTTAAGCCAATATTTCCTGGTGTTGGAGCCACAGTTGCTTTTGAAGAAACCACAGAAAGATTTGGCATGGTGCTTCCAGAACAGCAGTCTGGATTAAAATTAAAGCCTAAACATCAACGGTCAAAGTAGGCTAGCAAATACCTGAATCAAACTGGGAGATGTAATGAGCCATCCTTTGTAACACATACAGTGTACTGCAGGAGATTATTTTTATGGAGTTTCAGAAGAATGTTGTGATTCAAATTTTATACCCCATTTTTTCATTGCATTTCTTGCATTTCAGAATGAAAATACATTGCTTTTGACTTTGTTTCCTTTTTCATACAAAATGTGCATTAGATTTCTTATTCCAATTAGTTATTCTAATTAATGTTATTGTTTTTATTTGTTACTCTGGGTTGCTGTCTTTACATTTTCGCTTTGGTGAGATAAAGAAATCGGTATATCTGATCTGGATTTTTCTTTCTTAAAATTTAATCATGATTATTCAGTAGAACTCACAACTAACAAGAGATATGCAATTACATATAACAGTGACAAGCAATGGATTTTTTTTTAAATAGAACTGTAACACCCTGGATATTTTAGACAGCGTTTACTCTGTTAACTACAAATATGCATGGTCAACTACAACTAAAATCCTAATTTCTCAGCTCCCCAAATCAACCCACCAATTACAAATTATTCTCCAGGGTTTTTTTTGCTTTGAGAGCCTTACCTTCCCTGGGCCTCAAAAAGGAAAAGAAAACATCACATATGTACATATCTCAAACTCAACTACTGCAATATAGTACTCGAGAGAGATAAATTATTTCTCGTTCCAGTATCTTCACTAATGATATAGGAGAAAGGAACAAACGGTAAATGTCACCCAGATGAAATTAGGAAATCAAATACAACAAGAAACAAACTAGAGACATTAGAAATGTGAATGAGATTGAACTTCAAATTCTTCAAAAATAATATATCTTTCAAAAAAATAATTGAAAAATCATTAATGGGAAGGAAGAACACGTAAATGTAGATGTGCTGGACCGGTGAGCGATGGTTGTTGAAATATTCCTTAATCATCATAGCAAACATAACATTACGACAGCAAAAGGATGTCAGTGCTCGGCTAAATGAGCTAAAGAGTAAAGTGATGGGCCACAGAAATAAAGTTTTCACACCTACAAAAATTTTCTGAACTCTATAACCTGTTCTGCATGCACAGTTTATGACAGTTATCAATAAATATTGAGGATAAACATAATTGTACTTGAAAACATTTATAGCAGACCTAAGAAATTCAAGATCTCCTTTTATAAATACAGCATAATAAAAGAGGGACTCGTATTTTTACACACTGCGTTTTTTATGATAAACACTGCTCACAATACAAAATATTCTTTGCACATTGATGAAAATCAGATGACCACTGTGTATCCAATGATTCAAACCTTTTCCAGGATACAGTAAGGAATAATTACAGAAAACACTTTTGAGGACTACATATGGTTGGTCAGTTCCTGAAGAAGGAGGAATATTATTCTTAAAAGTACCAGGTGTCATTTATGGGTTAGTATAAATGTGATCCCGTATCTATGTTTTTAATATGTTATGCTGGGTTTTCTACGGTCAGTTTCAGTTTTAATATAAATTTTATTTTCTATTTTGCCAGTCGTGATAAGCTGGCTTCCCATTATTGCAACCTAACATTTTTCAATAGAACTTTGAATATATCCTAAATAAATTGTTTACAATTCCACAGAAAAGACAACCTAGCTTTTTAAGGAAGGGACACGGGTGGTAGCAAGATGAGATGTCAAAGAAAAGGGATATTCCCAAACCATTAGAGGGGGGAAAAAAAGTCATGTTCTCCAATTCAAAGCATTAACAATATCCAAAAAGTCCAAAAGAACATTTTTTTCTATTTTAAATTAATTTCTGATAGCACTGGCACTGAATAAAGTTCTCACGCATTTTCATGTCACAGGGTAGTCACTGAAAAGAATTTTAATTAAGACCGTTTTGCCACAAACTACCTGAACATTAATGAAGTGTAGAAAACATTGTTTCTCTAATGTTTTTTGTCATACAGGTGACCTAATTGCAACATATTTCCAGGCCGCTGCATCTACTACTTCAGAGTATTCAAGCTCAGGTTAAAAAACTATCTTTAATACTATCCAAGTACTCCTATCTGCTAGGAAAATACAAGGAATGATAACAGACATTAACATTTGATGCCAAAAAGTGACTTTAAACCACTAGTCCTATGTGTGTTCAGTTTAGGTCTACACAAACATTTCTGTTGTAATATCAGAAACTGCTTACTTTGCATTCTGCTTTGCTAGTTTTTCACCAGGCTGCTTGAAATTACCTATTAGAAACATTTTATTGCCCATTTGCCTTTATTAAAACATTTTAGATGGAAATGTATGTGTATTTAGATATGTGCACAGTTTAAAAATAAGCAAAATAAAACACAGCCTGATTATGGCGGAATCAGTTTGGGAACACAGAAGCCATTTTCTGGCACAAAATGGAGAAATAATTGAATCTACAAATTCTCAATTTCCTTTCTGTCCATTAGGTCTGCAGGAGAATCGATCTGTCTGTGCTTCACTGAGGTCCCCTACGTTGATTACTGTGAGCTTGCCCCCACCACTTTCTAAATCTGGAGTCATAAACATAATGGATGTGTAGGAACGGCCTTTTGTGGAAGCATCTGCATGATTTGTATAGAAACGGTATGATTCCATTTACCCTGCCCATTACAGGATTGATGTATACGTAATCTGGATGCATAAAATTCTTCAGAGAGACACTTTCGGGGATAAGAAGTCTAGAAAATCCTGGTGGTTGTCCCTGAAATGTGCTCATTCAAACACCCTGGTGCTGAACTAAGAGAAAAATGTCTCTGTTGTACGATGTGCACAACCAGTCCTATAGTGGCTTGAATGCTTTGGAGATAAGGCATGAAAGAAGGACATCCACATCGGTCAGGGCCAGCAAAATCTGGCTCTGAACTCCCAGAAGATGGAAGAAGGGAAAAGCCTTGCTCAGAGAAATGCCCCCAAGAAGGCACAGGACGGGATGGTGAGGAACTCAAACTCTCCCAGGGCAACCCAGAGCAGCCTGGCAGATGAAATAAGGAACCAGGAATTGAGCTGAGCATATTTTTTTTTACAGCAGAAAACATTTGGGGGAGTAGCTTTCATTGTGCTCTAGTTCACACTCTGTATATCGTAAAGTTCTCAGGTAAACGTAGTTATGAGTGTAGTATTACTTTTTTGTTATCCCTTTTAAAATAATCACTAATTGCATAAACATATTCTTCAGATAACTCTCTGATCTAGTTGGAATTTGTTGGGTTGGGGTTTTTTTAGGTGTTTGGTGTTTTGTTGTTTTGGTTTGGTTTTTTTTTTTTTTTTTTTTTTTTGTGTGTGTGTGTATCTGTGTGTTTTATTTTTTTTCCATATGGAGCAGCTGTACATTTCAGCTTTGTCTTTGGTAGAAGGAAAATTTATGCTCTTGGAGATGGGGCATTTAGGGACCTCATCAGTATCCTGATTAGTTATGACCCACTTCAGCACCTAGCTTCTCTTTCTTTCCTACAGAATGCTATTCAGTAATTAGTTTATTACTTGGCATTTTGAATACACATGCTTCACAGAAAACAATAACCGCTCTAAATAGTTAGCTGAAACCAAGTTCTTCCATCTAAAATATATTAGTATCATGCATTAGCTGGAACCAGTTTCTCTTCAATGAAAAATACAGAGCTCAGTTTCAGTATGCATTAGCAAAATAATCAAGCCCAGATTGTCCCGCAAGGAATATTAATAAGTAAATTATACAAGACACAGTGCAAATTAATCACTTTTACTTCCATCAGAATGCTAGATAATATACGATAGATAGCTCCCTGTGGCGTATGGCTAAAAGTGACATTATTTAATGACCTTTGCATGTGTACAGTTAAGACCATGCGGGATAATTTAAATTTATAATATGTTACTGCTTCTTTCATTGTTTTAAAGTATAAGATTTGATCTTCTGGGGGAAATACAGCTCATTCCTGGAAGCTTCATCCCCAAAAGACTGAGAACTCTTCACAGATAGCCCCATCACAAGAAGAAAATTACAAAGCCTAGTTTCTATGAGAAACCAGGAGCCATGACTGTTCTACTCTTAGTATAACCTAGTCACCACTCTTTGTAACACCGATCTTTTCAGCCTTTGGTAGCTTCCACTGTAAACTCAAATTTATTTACTATACTATTGGGCATGATATGTTGTCTCACACTATGATGGCCTTTGAGGATTTTTGCCATATAATTTTGGACGTATTCTAAATATTATTATTTTTTTTCAATTCTACGTTCTTTACAATAATCCTGTTCATTTTTTCCGGCCCCACATAGGTCACTAATGAGCTTGGTGCCATTCCCAGCTACAGGTGGCTGGATTACATCGATCCGGAGGAATCACCCACCAGTGTGGGACCCCTGGGTTCTCCTCCCTTCGGCTGCCAGCAGCCGGCTGGCTTCGGAAAGCTTCACCAGCACGAAGAGTTCCAGCATTTCCCTCCCCTGTTTGATGCAGAAAAGTGGCTGAGTTGGAATAAAATGTACAGGTAACTAAAAAGTTCAGGATTTTTACGAAACCACACATGAGGAACTAACACAGAAACATGAGAAACGCTGTTCCAGCTCAAACTGAATATGCACGTTGAGGCCAGCGTTGTCCAACACTGCCCACAGCCAATGTTTAGAGAAGCACAAGAAAAAGGCAGGAATATAATTGCCTACAATACCTTCCCATCCTATAGCTATTTGTGGTCCAGGGATTTCCAGAAACTGAGGTGGAATCTATGCATGTGACAGATTTTTTTTCCCTCCAAGCATTTTCTTCAGTGTTTTTTTTTTTTTTTTTTTTTTTTCCCACTCACTTTTTTGAACCCAGGCAGATTTTTAGCATATTCTGCATCCTGTTAGACAGAGACAACACCTTACAGTAATAAAACTGTGAACACACATAATGTAATTACAATTTGGATTTGTAACTTAGGTTCCTGAGGATCCCACAGCAAGAACTCCCAGACCTTAGCAGAGTTTGTCCTTGAAGTTTTCAAAGCATCATCGGGCATTTGGGATCACGCTGAGATTGTATGTGTAAACAGTTCAGGAGAAAAGAATAGCAATAACGAAAATTTAGATTTATGTGATTTGAAATTTGAAAATTTTGAAAAATAACTCAGCAAATCACCAATATTCAGTGTTAATTACCATAAAACACTGATTCAGGAGAAACTGAGAGACAAATATACACCACTATAAGCACTTTTCAAGATTCATAGCAAAGCAAACTTATGCATCTTGTATCTCATTAATAGTAAAAAAATATTTTGGCTGGGCTCAGCTATTTATTTCAAGTGTTACTCCTTACATTTCTTAAATGTTTATTAAATAACTTATAAAATATTTCTTTACATACACAAGAACTTAAAAAAAAAAAAAGAGAGAAAAATGAATCAGTTTTTACATGAGCATGGCATCTAATGGGTTCCTTCTCACACAACTATGTTTCAGGCCTGAGAAATATTGCTGTAAAAATTTATATATTTCAATATACTTAGGAGAGTTATATATCAAGGATTATTTTCATTCAGAGAGAAGAAAACAGTTACTTCAAATATAATTGTACTATTATTCTAAATATAATTGGAGCACAGACAACAACATTGACAGTGGTAGTTCTGGTATTGTTAAGATATATAAGCTAGAGCTTGGGCTATATGGCTGTTGGGAATTTTAACTTCTTTTCTTCTATTAAATGGAAAAATTTGACATATGCTTGAAGACAATAAGTTTTTAAAAATGGCTTATTGTATTGTGAATACCAATTAGTCAGGAAGACAGCTGAAGGACATAAATCTAAAATGACATTTAATATTAGCCTAGTAAAATTCTTCTACAGAACCCAATGTGTTATGTGCAACACCATAGATTTGTAATTTACATATTTATGCTAAGTTTGTGAATAACTAAGATTAAGAACATGTTTTCCTATCTTACCATACACACACAGCGATGACAAATTTGGAAAGAAAAAAAAAAAAAAAAAATTAAAAATCCATCCCAACCATAGACCAAGACTGCCAGCTTCAGCTCTGCCTTCACACTTCCTCTGCAACATCTCTTGCTCCTGATAAGGAAGCAGGGACTTGGGGAGAAGACTCGCATCATCAAGGATTTCTACAGTATATTTCTAGCACAGGATATGTTAGGCTCAAGTCTCTCTCATTTGTAATATTTGCAGTTCTCATAACCATACTAGTAAGACTATTATTTATAGATTTCTTAGTAAGAAAATTACATTCAACATAGAGGGTGCAAAACTCATCTATAAAATAGTGCAACAAGGATTGTTATTAATAATAACAAGGTTTAAAGGAACAATGCAATAAAAACATGCAGTAGGTTATTTGCCTATGTTTTATTCCCTATCTTTTTAATATATATACACACACACCCCTGACATTATATTTAATCTATTATAAAACAAATATGCATAACAAAGCTATATCATATATCAAATTGGAAGAACTATCACCTAATCTTTGTGACCTCAACAGTGTACTGTACTGAAACAAGAGTTTACATTTAAATACATTTTAGTATTTTTTTAATCAGATAAAACATATAAAAATCCAATGATTTTGCTTCAGTAAACTTTCTGAGTGAACTCTGAACAACTTAAATAGAGGCCTGGCAAATGCAGACCAAGTTTTTAAAAAATTGCATCTGAGGAACAGAAAAGTGAGGGAGTAAGGAAGGAAAAAAAAAAAAAAAAAAAAAAGGTTAAGAAAAGCAATGAATAAAAGGGATTGGAAAGACGACAGGGGGAAGAATCATAGAAGCATCTTCAGAAATTTTTCCAAAGCTAAATACAGGTTGGCCAATCAACATTAAAGATCAAAGAACAAACAAAGTGGAAAAGTTATTGCTAGACTCCTCAAGACAGAAATTTACATCTTTAAAATCAGTTGATTCTATGTCCTTACATGGTAATTAATTAAAAACTGACAGTGATAACTTTTTAATATATTGCCATACATATTTAAATGTTAATTTCAGAGTATTTCTGATTTAAAATTGGATTAATTTTTAATCATATTTTAGTGTAGTTTCATATTACAAAAGCAGTTATTTCCTTTTATGATCAGAACAGTTTCATGCTGAAATCTGTGTAAACCATCACACTTGTAAACCAAAGATGTGCTGTGCCTGTTTCTCTTCCTGTTACAGTTAATGGAAGTATTTTCTTAGTATTCTCAATACAACTAAGTGAATTAAATCGCTCATATGGCCTTCATAGAGTGAAGTATGGCTAATTAGTTATTTGTGCTCTCACATAAATGATCTTGAGGAGGCAATAATTGCACTGCATATGCATTAACTTCAAGACAGACCCTGAAAATTGACTAGAGAAGTAATGGATTAGATAGCAAATATTTCATTTGAAAACTTCCTCTGAGTTAACACATGCATTAGTCATCGCTCTGATCGCACTGTGCCGGTGTGGTGAGCTGTTGTTGCTCTACCGTGGTCAAACATCATCTTTGATTAACAGAAAATTCTTTGATTTCTTTTTCCCTTACTGAAGTCAATTGTATTTTTAAATCTTGTAATGGCTTCATGTATCTGAACAGAAATATCTACTTTAGAATAATTATTTTCTCCTCAAAGTAAAAAAAGATCCAGATTGGCCTCTTTGCAAGTAAAGCGGCAATGTCATTAGATCATACCTGCTATAATAGGAAGAGTCAAGGGAAAAACAAAAGATGGAGGATCCTCCCTTCCACTTTCCTATCTTTGCCCAACAAAATCCCAGCCCTGGCAGTCAGGATCACAGGGAGAGTGGGCAGAGACCGAAGGATGGCATGGGCGGGGGGGGCAGGATGCTTCACCCGTGCCCCGGCAGCAGCTGAGACCACACTGGCAGAGCCCCGACAGAGATTTCACCTCCCACTTCACCCACCACCTGCACCTCTCTATTTTCAACCACGCACTATCCCAAGGCAAATAAATTATATATGTGGAGCATTAATCCATCAAGCTAAACTATACATAAATAGTAACCTATGTAGGAGAGGTTAGGCAAATTCTCTCATCTGGTGTTTCTTATTCTTCTGGTGCATCACTTTCCAGTCAAAGTACTGGAAAGGCTAAATCTGAGCATCAAATTTTAACTTTTGTGATTGGCCCAGTGTTCATTTTTCCAGTCACACCTGGCCAGAAAAGGAAAATCCTAAGGTGCTCCCCAGCTCACACAGATATATTTCACAGTTACTATGCTGGTTGTGCTGAGACACAGCAGGGCAAGAACACCTCCTGCATCTTCAAACAAAAATGGCTGGGGACAACTTGTGAAAACAGTTAAAAGAAACACATGTTATCTTAAGAATTGGAAATGATATAATCAAACAGCCACAGAAGCATTCTCTAGTGATAAATGTAGCTTACCCTCTAATGGTAGGTGTAGGACATTATATATGCACAGTTTCATACACATCCCACAGCAATCTGGGTTTGATAGCTAGAATATATATTTAGCTCTTATCTTGTGGAGTGACTTTTAATGACATTTAGAAGTGCCAAGGCACTTTGAGGATTAGACTCTTTATTAGTCCCAGTGTTTCCCTGTAAGCGGTTGCTCAGATATTAAACATTCCTTCTGCTGGGGTACATAAAACAAACATTGAGCCCGTTTGATATGATACAAATGCTTCATGTAATTTTGTTTCGATGAGTTTATTCTTGTCACCTTCATACATTTATCTATATACAAACCTTCATGGTGCAGTAATTATTTATTTCATCTTCTAATTAATAAGTGTTGAGACTTGAGAAGCTACCTCAATTTTTATTCAGTCCCTTTTTGCTTCTCAACCAGGCAAAACTTTCTTTTCAAGTACTCACTCTTCTGATTTTTCTTATCAGAAAAGCACAGGTTAGCACTTAAACTATAAAACCCTCCCTCCAAAACAAATAAAACAGCACTTAGACGAAAAGCTCTGTGTGTAATACCCACTGCCCTTTGACTGAGGATAATTTATGGCAGTTTTAACCCAGCTCCTTCCGCAGTAATGTGTCACCTTAGGCCAGCAGAGGTGACAGACTAAATCTGTACTTCAGTGATAGATATTACTGTTGGGATGTAAAGAAACAATTTCTCAGAGGAGTGGCTTGGTATCCCCAGAAGCAGTGGCTGGGTGCTCACATAGTCCCCCTCACCACCTTCTGCCTGCCCCCAGAGCGCACAGTGAGCTGGTAAAGTGTGACGTGCTTTGAACTTCTCCAGTGAAGCGAAGGCTTAAGGAGATAGATCCCCAAATCCTTCGTGCCCTCAGGTTCAATAATAAAGAGAACAGAGTTGTAGTTACACTGGAGTTTTCAATAATTTCCCAACAAGGGCTTCTGCTTTTAAAATTAAACCTTAAATGACTTCCCAGAGCATTTTCCTAAAGAAAAAAAAAAAAATTTCCTACCCTTGTTTATCTCATCCCATCTCCCTGAAAAGTCAATAACCCCCCCATATACATATAGTGCCGATCCCTAAGTATGTCCAAGCCTCCAGGTATCCATTTGTATTTCTTCTTTACACTCCCAACAAGCAACACAGGCACAAGCCAGGGACAGGATGATTTTAATACTTCCCCATCACTCGCTTCTCCAAAGAGTTTCAAAGTTAAAATCAATGCTCTTGCAAAAGGACAAAGTGTTCATTCTGATGTAATGTAAAGCTTTCTATACACCAATCCTATCCTTTGTGATAGCTCACGAGTACTGAGATAGTCCTACTTCATACTGAGAAGACTTTCATGTCATGCTTGGGAATGAGACATCAAAAAAAAAACAAAACAAAACAAAAACAGTAATTTCTTCCTTTGGCAGAAAAAACATCACATGAACATTTTTATCACTCTGTTCTTCAGGATCTGATTTTTTTAATTGAAAGAGCTGATAAATTTCCCAATATCTCAGAGATACCACTCATCACATCTGGCCATAAAGTCAACTTTTAACACTATGTACAAGGAAATTCAATAGTTGTACGGAATACTGCAAACTAAATACAGAACCTCGAAATGTGGGAATTTGGCATGGGGAAGCCAATTATTTCCCTCTTGTGAGTTGATCTATATTACAATTCTAAGTATAAACACAATAATTCCAGCTCACACTTTTCCAGAGTAAATGCACGCAGCTTCAGATAACAAGATAACGCAGAGAGGATTCATTTCCTACAAGCTGTCTTTGTATTGTTTATTGAGCTAAATAAATTTGAGGGATGCGCAATACATAATCACAAAGCATCTTTCTGTGGCAAGAGGAGTTCTTTTCTACATGATAACTGATAATGGTGTTTTTGTTCTAGTTTTAAAACAAAAATTAGAGCAATAAGTGATATAGAAAAAAAAGAACAAAAAACAACTCACAACTGTTTCTGCATTCAGTTGTGCATAAGTTTCCCCACAAGTTATTTCAGTACAGGCTGTGACAGGGTGTACAGGTATATCTCAGAGGTGCTTCATTAGATGAAATCAGTATTTCTTGATTTGGGTATGCTTACAGAGTCATAGCTGATCATTTACTTTTAATTGTTACTCATGGGAGCTAGTCTTTCTCTTTTCCTACTGAAATTTAAAGTATTTATACAATTAATTGTCCGTTATTACAGTCTCTACTGTAACCATGATGTGTCACCAGTAATTTATAATTGGAGATTCATGCCTAAAGGTGGGATTTGAATAGCATGGAAGTTTTGCTCTCTATCTCTCCTGTTATTCACATGCATACAAACAAGTGTGGACTCAAAGGGCTCAGGAAGGCCAGATCTGAAGACAGTCCTCTAACACCCCTGCTGGAAAATCCTAATATAGACTTCCTAATAGACTAGTGCTGACAGGTCCCACGAGATCCTTTACTACCCAGGCTAGTAAAGCAAGACTTCCCGTGCTTTCTTCCACCTCCTGTTCTGCTGCCTGGATGACATTTGTGCTGGGGTAGAGGTAGAAGATAAAGAAGGATTTGGTGCTGGAGGTTTGTCTGAGCTGGATTATGATTTTCTTGTCTTTCTGAATGCGCCGAGATGCATTTCCCAGCTCAACTCAGAAATAAAGCAGAAATATTACAGCTTGTGCATGGAGCTGTCATCTTTCATCTCACATTGGACCATATCAGCAAGGGTCTGCTACTTGTGAACCAGACTACTTCCCTATTTTCAGTGGGAACTGGTCATTTGCAATGAAAATAGCACTTAGTTTGATAAGAAATTTCAGGTCTCATCTGAAATGCACCTTCTGTCTCAGTTATACAGTGTCCTCCAATTCAAAAAGGCTTTGTAAAGGACATTTTCATGTGTCCTTATACAGACTCAGTAAGGAAACATTTCTATTAAAAAAATTTCCCCTGTAGAGTCAGGTAATTCAAACATTCCCACAATTCCTAAAAAAAAAAACACTCAATGTTTTCAAACTCTGCAGTGTTGTATATCTTGAGTCTTTTGTAGTAAAAGTAGTAAGAACGTGCAGGCCAATCTCACTGCAAACCTGTAATGACTAAATTGTGACTGATAATATCAATTTCTGAGCAGAACTGCCACCCCAACATTCCATGGCCACAAGAGGCATCCTGCACAAGGTTTCCCACTTACAGTAACAAAGGTAGAATTGTTTTGAAAGGATTTCCAAGAGCCTGGTATTCCAGCAAAGGTCTAGAGTCTGAGGAAATAAAACCTACTTACATACAGAACTAGAAATTTGAAAGCTGGGATACACTCAAAAGCTACTCCCCAGAAGTTACGGCATACCTAGGACATGTAAAACCTGCGTGGGAAGCTTTCACCCTTCATAGATGGCTCATTACCACCTCAGTGACTTGGCAGCAGATTGCAGAGATCAATGGTATGCTTCAGTGCACATTAGATGAAAAAAGCCTACTTAGCCAGCAAGGCACAAACAGAAATCAGCACTTTATTTTTGCTTGTCTTAAGCATATCTGTAGAACATGTCTAGCCAAAACCATAGTTTCATCCACAAATGAGTTACAACATTAAGAGATTTTCCCTAACATGGATGATTAAAGGGACAGGGGATAAAGCGGGAAGATGCTAGGAATTTACAAGTGAGGCTCACAGAGGTTTCATATATCTTTCCATTTCCTTATTAGATCACCACGGAAATGAGCATTCTGTAAAGTTCATGTTGAAGAGAACGTTCATGCTTCACTGTACAGAAAAGGCTACTCTTGAAACAAAATCATTAAGGAAAAATTCAGAATGGGTACAACTGAAAATGGGATTTCACAGTTGCTTTGTAACAGTATTTTTCTACATTTCCTGCAGAAGGGATTCAAAATACTGTAGAATACCAAAAAAATAATTATTCATTCTTTCCATGAGTGTTGTCCATAACTATTCTGGTTGTGTATTTTGGACTGGAGCATGGCTTGGCCTATATCAGGTCACAAGAGACTGTGAGATGAGATGTTTCTTATTTCTTCCTGCTGACTACCACCTGTGGGATCAATTGCAAGGGAAGAACCCCCTGAACAGCCCCAGGCTCTTCTGCATGCATGGACAGGAATGGGCATTTGCTTATGTTTCCATATCTATCAGCACCCTTAGAGAGGTCAAACGTCAATCCACAAGCACAGTTTTCTTCCTCCTGGTCTGTTCTTTGGACAATGCAATGCTATATTTGATTTATACATAAGATCATGGCTCAAGATGAGCCCCATTCACCCGAGCTAGCTCCCAAAGCCAGTGGAGATCCTTGTTATACCACACTGTGTGATAGAGGAGTTGTCAAGGCAAAGAGACAATAACAACATCCTGATTGAGATGCTGTTAGGGACAGGAATTACTAAGAATTTTAGTCTCTCATCTATTTCCTGAAGTTCAACTTCCTTTTAATCATTACTATAGCTCTGAATTGTAAAACAAGGCAAAATGGAACCAATGCAGCTGCTGTGCTGTCTGCAAAGCCAAGCCACTGCAGGAGGCGAGATCAATGTAATACAACTCTGACCAAATCAAGCTGCAGGGAGTGACTTGTCCCTCATGAGAGCTCCTCTCCTCCATACGTGATCGACCAGCCCATGACAGCATTTGCAACGAGCCACAGCACCTGGTGGGCTCATCCTCTCCAGATGTTCTTTCTGAGCAGCATGCTGGTGTGGGTTTGCACTAGATTCTCCTGACACCCATAATGATTTAATTAGAATGGTATTATTTCTAGGCAACAGTACCTATTGTCATCTAATCTGTCTATTATTTAGGCTGTGTACGTGGCATCACATTTGCAGTGATGTTTTCCATATATGGTGTTATAGCTCTGAATCACAGCATGATAAAACTAAAGAGCTATGAAACATTAGCTTACCTGCTCCATGTCTTTTTATAGTCAATTGATGGGTCACCATAATAAATTGTACTGCATGAAATACCGTAGCAGTTCACTACACCTCTGACATTACAAACAGGGTAATACCAATCCATCTCAAAAAACCCTCAAAACAACAAAACAAAAAAAAACAAATTGAAAATCTTAAAGTAACACTGAGTATTTAAACTGTCCCAGAAATTGAAGACTAACTAGGTCTATGTACCCTTTTCTGCTAGACTTTGGGACAGGCTGAGAGTATGACAACCAGAATCCAAAATTTGTACTCATCTAGTTGATCACTATTACTGTTTTTTTTGTTACTTGGCATAGCCATGATGCTGTAGACTGTGTCTTAATAATTTAAATACAGTTATCTTGTAGGAGATACTATACTAACCCTGTAAAATGCCTTATCTTCCACTCTGATCCATGATCATCCACAATAAACATACATTTTAATTAAAATTCAACACTTTTGAAGCAAACCAAGGCAGCAGTATTTCCTACCTGAGATCAGTCTGTACAAGGAATATCATCAAGATTGCTTTACACAGCCCACCAACACCTCCAGCGAGCCCTGTGCCTTCAAACATTCCCACAACCTCACTGTCATGCTGAAAAAAAAAAAAAAAACAACAAAACAAAACAAACAAACAAACAAAAAAAAACAAAACAAAACAAAAAAAAAAAAAAAAAAAAAAAAAAAACAAACAAACATCTCAGCAGTTTGTGACAGCATCAGTTCTGTGGGCTTTCTGAAGTGATAAGGCATAGATAATAATTATGAGGGGCAGAGCAGCACGTCCCGGGGCCCGAGGAAGGCCAGGGCCAAACGCTACCTAAAAGGAGCAAAGGGAAAGGAGGGCTGTCCTGCACCTCTTTCTCTGGGAGTCAGGGCTGGTTCCCCCAGATCCCATCCCAGATTCATAGACGCAGCCTCAGCAGGCCTTTGGCAGCTGACACTACAAACAGTAATTACTGTGATGAGAGTTCATTCATATGATTGTTTAGTTAACATTGGGTTAGGAATATGCAAATACCATGAAGCACAGTCAAGGGATGTGAATGAAAGCTCCATCTGCAAACACAGGATCTGGCTCCTTGCAACAGGCCTTACATATGCATAAATGAACCCTACTGGTTAAAACTGAGTTTATCTTGATGTTTACACAGAAAATGATGTTTTCAGATGATATCAAGAAAAAAAAAACACTGACAAAAAGAAATCCCCAAGAATAAAGTATTGTTGCCTAGTACTAGACTACTAACAGATCAGTTGGTTGTTTTTTGATCTGATATTTATTTTCTACTGTTTCCGTAGAACTTCTGGTAATACAATTACCTTTATATTTTGTTACAGAATACATTTGTGTACAAACTAATAAGTACTAAGTGGAAGGTTTGAGACTGATCAAAGTGATAAAATTAATTTGAAATTAATTTGGTGTAAGGTTGGATCTTTACACATCAGTAATAGGGAAGAATAAAATGAAAAAACCTCTAGAAGACAATCAAATAATCCATTTTGGATGTTTGCTCTGTTCAACCATTGCAGAACCACCACCTGAAAAAAGTGGTCAAAAAAATTTTTACTGTATTGAATATTACTATCAATATAGCAGACTGTATTTTGATATGCGGATTGAACTACTAGATCACTTTAAGTGATACGAAGTCTTGTGATATGAAAGCAAAGAGAATGAAACACCTCCTTGTACAAGACCATTTTGTTATTACTATTAAGTCCTTTGGTACGTAAAAGGCACATTTTCACATAGTTACATGCAGAGAGTCTTAGTACTAAATACTCCTTTTTAATATTTCTTGATGACCTAAAATTGCGAAGAATCATGGGAAAATGACAGCCAATTCAAAAAACAGTTTTATTTTATAAAAGGTAATAGGTGCTCTGTCCCTCTAGAAGCAGTTGGATTTTGGTACTCTTCTGGAACAGGATCTCCTTTGCTAGACTGATTTACTGCATATGCTATTAAGTAGGAATACTTTTAAACTGACATTTCTAATTGTTTTGGCTCTGTTTATTCAAAGGTGTTTAACATCAAGAGTATTTTCTGAACACGTCCTTTAAGGCTCTAGGACAGATGAGAATTTGCTCTCCTAAAGTAAAAATAAACAGATATCAGAGCTTCTCTCAAACTTAAGTGTTCCAAATTAACCTTTTGTTCTAGAAGAAACAGGGAATATAAATGACTAGATTGTAGCCAGCTTCTTGCTAATAAAAGGGAAAGAGGAGAACATTTGTTCTGTATTACATGAACAGCTCTCCTCCCCAAAGGACCACAAAGTCAACCTTGGCAGAGCCATGATTGTCCCCCTCTTGTAGTCAGAGGCACAAAAACCAGCCCACAGTGAGATTTAGTCCATCTCACCCCAGTGAGCATTTCCATAAACATAATCAGCATTCAAACTGCACCAGAAGAATTAAGAATGAAGGTGTGGGAATCATTATGTGGGCATCCAGCATCTTCAGAAAGGGCAAATACTGTAGTGTAAAATATGACTGTGTTTATGTTTATGCTCTATTAATAAAGGCTTACAAATACTCAGTCCTCAAGTCAGGGATTATGATCCCGCATTTTGTTTGCTTCCCTTTACTTCTCTAGTTGCCTTATTAGTATTACCTTGTATTCTACCTATTTCAAGTCCAAGCCATTTCATTCTTATCTAATTTCTTGAAACACGGGTAAGTCTTTTTGTCTATACATCTTACAGTATAGGTGGGATCTCTTCATTTGGTCCTCAAAGAGCAGCATCAGTAACACAATCTACATTTCTTAGCTGTAGCATCCAGGTAATATACAAGTCTAGTATTTCTAAATTTTGTACCACTAAGTATTTAGAGAAAACCTTCATCTTTTACTGCAACCCCACTTTCTCATTGAAGCACAGCTTTGTGAAACATAATGTGTTAATATAGTTAAGTTCAGGTCATTTTTTCAGTTCATTTCACTTAGTAGTAAAAATCTTACAGCCAAACCTACTTATTGATTGATATATGTGAGATTTCTCTAAGTCAATAATAGCCCTTAGCAAGAATCAGGGGCTCTTTACTGTTATTTATACATAAAGAGTTTATTGAACTAAACTGGTGTTCACAGTTTAGCTTGTCACAATTTATCTTGTTTGTTTGTTTTAAGGATTTTCCTTCTTAATTCTGTTGGAATCCACTGCAAACTAAATCAGACCAGAAAGTCTTACAAGTGAATGATAATCATAATTCACCATTTACTGCTTCATATGTTGATCTTGCCATTCTAGCAGCAAAATTTCTTATATACTCTTAAATTAGTTTTCAGTGGCATAGCAACAACCAATATGCAAGTAATAACAAAAGAACCGTATTAAAGGGAGCACTGAATTTATGATCTGCCCGGCAGAAATCTATCAAACCTGTTTGGGTCCTAGGCACAGTTACTAATATCATTTCACACTATGTTGCACAGTTTCTCACCAAGTTTGTAAATTGCCTCATAGGACAATATAATATTGAAGGAAATAAACAGGGCTAAATCATGGAATAGATTATTTATTCATTACTTAAGAATGTATGTTTTGATTGGCAAAAATATTACTAAAAGCAAATACTCCCTACTTTGTCTCACTGATTAATTATGAATCTTTTTTTTTTAGTATATTTCTATTTCTCCCTCTCAAAATCATAGAATTAGATCTGTAAAATAATAATGACATGGAAGGCCATGCCTGTATTTTAGTTGCCTATAAAAATCCTTTGATTCAGGGATATTCCTCCCCTTTACCTGGTCTAGATGACAGCTATCCATAAAATAGAGATTCCATTTTTAAGATTACAGTCTGATTTCACTTATTCCTAATTTTAAAAATAACAATTAATTATGATAGATAATCATGACCCATGATGAAAAGACTCAAAAATAGCATGACATATTTTCTATGACAAACAATGGCTCTAAGTGCGATCATCTGATTTTCATAACGGATCAGGAACTCTTGACTTCTATCTTAATTTTCCTGGAGATTGCAAGCATAGTCTTGTAAAGCTCATGCAGCAAAATGCTTAAGGCAGGGTTATCCTTTGTGAAGCCTCAAAGAGACAAGGGAGACTGTGAACGAGAAGACCTCAGACATTTAGGGCTCCATCCCTGATGGTGTCGGCCCGGATCCCAGCCCTACTCTGGCCAAACGTCCTTCCAGTGCTTCACTTGCCTGGCTACTACCCATGGGTTAACTGAACTCCTGGAGCCTGTCAGGACTAGAGCAGACATAAGAACATGCAGAAATAAGCGCAGAAACATCTGGAACAAGCTTTTGAGACAAGACCCAAAGCGTTTCTGAGCTGCAGGCATTTCTCACGGTGCTGGAGGCTCAGGTGGAAAGCAGGCACCCTGAAGAAGACGTGGCAGTTACTGCCGGTGTTTAGGAGCCAAAGCACTCAGATACATGCCCACATCTCTGTGCTGAGAGTGCAATAAGTTTTGTAGAACAATGCCCCCCCCCCCAAGGGTGTATTTTCCATCTTTAAAACGTTGAACCTCCATTTTACTGCACGTTTAAAATACTTCAAAGAAACCTTCACAGTGTTGCAAATACTTCCAAACCTATGCCCAGAACAACTCTTTACTCTTAAAAGCTACTAGGGATTTAAAAATCCTGGTGTCTATCTTAGTCACACAGACTACTCAATCTTCAACCTTACCTGGGCTAGTAGTACCAAGTGTAGTAATAAAATTTTTACAAAGGGTGCAAAAAACTTAATGGTGAAAAACCTGTCCTCAGGTAAGTTCTTACCTACTCTTGTCAGTTCATGTTTAGCGATCCTGTCAGTTTAAATCCTAAAAATATGAGGATTTCTCTTATGCATTTTGATTTTCTGTAATAAACCTTGATCTTCTCATTATCCACATGAATATCATATAATCCTTTTTTTTATCCTTCTAAGCTCTTGGTTTTAAAGTTATCTAGTGATAAAAAGCTCCAAAGGTTAATTGCATATTGTGTGCATTAACTATTCTAGTGTATTCAAACCATGTTAACTTTCCACTGAGGTACACGTTCCCATATGAAAACATAAGCAGGAGCATCTGTTAAACATTCCTCACACTATTAATTGTTTCATAGGACTCTGCTGTTCCTCTTGTTTTCATTTTTTAATTATTTAAACCACATTATACCCCCCTTTCTTCTCAGATATTTCCTATACCAGTAGTATTTAAATGCCATTTTCGCTACAAGATCTTCCTGAAACAATGACAAGAACTAAGTAAAAAATCAAGGTAGTGCACATGAAGAACGTAACATGCAATAACTTCTGCAGTATCTCTAACAAATTCTATAAAGTTAATATCATTTTAGAAAGCAATCACAAGCGAAGCAAGCATGTTGACCAAGCCATGATCACGCTCTAAACTCCAGAGCCACTATCCTCTTTTCCTCTTCTATACGTTGCAAATGGAATTTGGTACCTGTCCAGACCAACCTACTGGAGGGGTGCTCAAATGAGTGGCTGTATACACACTGGGGTTCAATTTAAATACTAAAAAAAAATTTACAGTGCTTAAAATGACCGGTCCTCAAAGAGCATAAAGCAATTGAACCGCAGAAGAGGTAAGACCTGCATTAGTTTACTACAGTGGAAGAAAAGCTTGATAATTTATACAATTGTTTTATTGCATTTTGATTATTCAAAATACAAAGTACTTGACTTCCACAAATAACATGTATGAAATTTTTAACACTGCATAACTGTTCAGTAAAATAAACTAACTCCATGTTTCCTTTTTAGTAATAGAATAAACAAGGTGATTTTACCATGTTAAAGAAAATTATTTCATACTATTATTATTTGTAAATGGGCTGAAAGCCTTGATCCTTCCATTCTGATTTTACTTCGGGACAATAGCGTTCTTGTGGTAATATATATCTTCTGCCATTGCTGTTCTAATAATGTACTAGTGGAAAAAGAAACAGCCTGCAAAGGATGTGTCCAAGAGTATATTACAGAGTGTGTGCAGGAGCACGTTACAGCAGAATGTGCACACCAAGTACCACATCGAGGGGACCGTGGGCCACCATAAATCCCTACTTTCTGCACTTTACAGTCTGGCTGTTTTAAAGAAAAAGCCATTGCAGGCAGAGAATGAACCTACAGCATTTCAGCATGGAATAACTTATATTACAGGATATAACAGCCAATATCTGTTTGTTTTTGAGTTGTGGAATCCTGGCAAGGTAAAAATCAGACAAAGAAACAAACTGCTTTACCCAAGTTTCTTTTATGGCTTGGCTTAGGGTAGGTTCTTTTGCTGCTATTCTTTCTGAGTGACTTTTTTTCCTCTGTCATGGAAGGCATTCTTTATTCTTACTAATAGGGAAGTAATTAATTAATTTGGAAACCAGATTAATTAGTTCGGGTATTTCAGTAAATACACACATTGTAATTTCAAGCTTTTCTAGTACTCTATACACATATTCAGTATATTTCTGCCTGTTGAGAGAGAACACATACAGGAGGTTATGCAGTTAGCCTGTAAATAGTTACATAGGCAGAAAATTACCTTAAACTGTTCAAATGCTTAAACTGTTGAAGGTCCAAGCTAAAGGAGGGGGAGGGAAAAAAAAGAGTTCTTTATGCCTGGTACATGATACTGTCATAACTTGATTGCCAACATGGAGGTCCTGCTCATCCTGTCCCTCGAGGGTTTTAACTGCCTGACCAAGGCCACAGGAGAATCCTGCCCTGTTCAGCCCCAAACGTGCCACCAAGCCCAGCATTTTTTCCATAGTCCACCAGTGGCTCCTGCCTGCAGGACATGGATGTTTGGGGTCTTGCCCTGAGGTATTTAACCCTGGCAGGTATCAAGGCATCTTCTGTCCAGGGCAGTCTGGTCTCCTTATCAGGCACTGTCATTAGATAAACAGAACTACCACACATTCTGGATATACAGTTGTACTGAGTAAAAAACCCCTATTTATTTGTTAAAAACTATTCTTAAGACTAATTCCTTGTTTAAAATGAACAACCAAACACATTTGTTGTTCACATAAGTGTGAATAGGCATGTATATTCTCAATGAAGGTATGTCCATGACAGACAGACAAGCAATTCCAAGTTATCTAGAACATTGTATTTTACCTTCTCTTCTAGGTTAAGTCCCAGCAGTTTCTGTAGTGGATGATTGGATCCACCTTGCAAAATACATAGCAAAACATATAAACACTCTGTTCTGTCAAAATGTGTCTATGGAATAATAAATACCTGAAGATTGCAGTTGGGTTTGGCAGACTTCAAAATCCAGACTTTAAGAAATAGCAATCATATTCTTTCTGAGATAAGCAACATAACTGAAGGATAAAGATACCCAAGACCTATCCGTGCCAACTTAAATTCTCAGACCTAGGATCCACTCTCAATTTAATAAGCCAATTAAGGAAAATTATAAAAGTTACACCATGCTTCAGTGTCTAGAAGGTATAAACCCAAAGGGATAAACAGCAGTACAAGGGATTTTGTACTGCCTAAGAGATTAATTAAGCATTAGTAATTGATGACCTGAAAGAAAAAAAACTGCACCTCCCTATTTCAGACATCAGGATTTTCTTTCCAAGACACAAGGGTCAGAAGTTACCTTCAGAAGCCCCAGGGAAGGTGATATGTTTTCCCCCAAGCTCTTTCACCGCAGATACTCACGCTGTGTATCATTTCAGCTCCACTGACCCTAAGTCCTATAACACATATTACTCCTTGTGAAAGAGTTTTAAAATACGAAATAAAAAAAGTCAGTTACACATCAAGGACATCCTCAGCTCTGATGCAGCAGTCAGTGGCATCATGTAATTGCATATCAGATAACTTCAGCAGAGATCTTGGGCTCACTGGTTCTGATTCTTTCACTAAATAGGAGTATTAAATTAGTGTAATAATTTAATTCTTTTACAGGTTTTTAAGAGCTCTGACTTTCAATACATACCTGTCCATCCTTATTCTTACTCTCTAGTGGTTAGATACAGTCACCTTGTACCCAGTTTTTATTTTTTTTGGGCTAGTTAGTGTTCTAACAGCTGTGCGGTCAATATTTAAATTCAAGTGCAATATACTGTTAATGCTCAAAAACTTCATACATATGATACATTAGTATCATATGATATATTAAACAGAGACTCACTTTTCTAGAATATAACTTCCCTGAATAATAAAAGAATATATTACTCCCAAACAACCCAGAAAAATGTTCTCATCTCTTCCCATTTATCTTTTCAGTGTACATGGCATGTATGCTGATCCCATGCTAAAGTAAACTAGGAGAACATGAAAATTATATAAATGTGGCTAACAGACCAGAAGGATTATCTGGTAAATTCTGTAAAGAATAAAAGTACTTCTAAAATATAGAATTGATCTATTAGAAAAGAAAAAGAAGTAATGTCATTTGTTTCCCAGCACTTTCATTCATAATAGCTTTAAATTATGCTTAAAAGATTTTTTTTTTCCATTGCCCCCTTGGAGACATTAGTATACGAAGTAACCACAGCCTGTCTTTTTGGAGGGATTTGAGGTATCAGAACTCTAGGTTTTCCCATATTTATCTATTACTCTTCTGAATCACCTTAATACACAAGCTAAATACTTTTTCTCCTGGGACACACACTTGAAAGGCTTCTTTCACTGTTTTCACCTACTCAGAAAAAGATGCATTAATTCATTCACTCTTCAAGAAGTTACAACCATTTTTATGTCCTAAAGGTGATCATATAGGACACGAGTAATTTATATTTCAATTATTTAGTTCACCCATTCAGCTTCCTTGGATGATACATTTGAGAGAGAACCAGGAAGGAGAACATAATGTTATAAGCCTTTCGTTTTCCCGAGTTTGAAAGAAAAATAATAGAAATTTAGAGCCTGAGGAATTGAGAACATGAATAAGTTGCTACAACGTAAGTAAGGAAAAGAAGCCCAAAGCCACAATTTATAGCAACTAATCCACAATGAGTCCATGCATTTTCCTGTGACAAATTAGCAGTATTTATCCTCTCTAACTATTCTGTCTTTCCACATATTTGCCGGAAGGTGGGTCTCGCAGCGTTTGCTGTCCAGGATCGTGCTCAGGATAGTGTGGGCACAGTGACATGGGGCCACACGGATGAGCCTCTACAGGGAAGGAGCACAGACAAGCAAGTACAATATGCCAGTATTGCTGAGTCAGTACCTTTTTGTAATTATTTCAATTTTTCCAAGACACACTGAAAAGGATTTTTGTTGGTGGTGCACAGGGTTTTTGTTTGTTTTTAACTAAGGTCCCATACCACAATTGCAGTGCAAACATTTGATGACAAGAAAACTTTTCCACGTGTACAGATACTTTAAAGCTCAATGTATATTTTAGTCTGAATAGCAGATACTACAGAAATTAAGTAGTAGAATAGGAAGCAATAACAAAGTCCTTTATAAACCTGCCCATGACTTCTTGTTGCCCACAGGTCATAGTGCTACAGTTACTAGTCCCTCCCTGAATCTGATCAAGTTACAGATCCTCTTTGAAGATCAGTTAATATTTTGTGGATGGGGAAAGAAAAATCAAAAAAAGGTTTCTGAATTGAATATTTAAACAGTTAAACCTCTGGAGATTTCAGTTTGTTTTTTTGATTGTTTTTTTCTTTTTTTATTTTTTTTTTTTTTTTCTGAGCTGCCATCTCTAGTCACTTTGGAGTTAAGATTAGTGATGTCTTGGCAAAGGTAGTACCTAACAAACTCAGAATTAAGCAGCATTGTATTTCTACTTCTCGTTAAGATTATAGCTCAGGCAGCTTTCATTGCTCATTCACTGCACTCACAGTAAATCTTGGAGAATAACCCATATATTGCACAGCATAGATTGTACCAGACCTGGTAATTACCCCTTCACATGTGGCAGCTCAAAGTTTTGAGAAGTATTAATTTAATAGAACAGTGTTCTACTGAACACCTTATACTTCTAGTAAACAGTGTGGTAAAAGAGACAGAATTTTGTTTAGCCAATATTTTCTTTTAATAGATCAAAACAGAAAACACACATTGTTTATTAGTTTGCAAGATTTTATTTTTTTAAAAAAAGTTCTTATTCACTGAGCACAGAGCTATAAAGAAAGCTACATTAATTCCTCCTCAAGATAAATAAAGCTTTCTGTTGCTTTAAACATTTTTACAAAATTATTTATATTCCTTATATGCATTCGCTTGGCTGCCTCATCATATACAACACACCTAGTTCTCAGCCAGTATAAATATGTCTGGCACATGCCAATTTAAAAAAACATCTGGTAGCCTGGATGTCAATAATGCAAAACAACAGACTATTATAAACCCAAGTTTAACTTCAGAATGAGGTATTTGGCAAGCAAGCACTGCCCCGGATAAGCACGAGCTCCCCAGGATTGCTTATGGTACCCTGGCTGCAGCGGGTCCTGCCGACGGACTACAAAGAGAGCAGGCAAGCTCCCCACTGTAAAGGGGCTTTGTTCTGCACAGCTCACCCTGTCCTCTCTGCAAATTAAGCACACAAAAACCCACGATGCCTACAGCACACTTTATTGGAGCCTCTTTTCTTTGTCCTTTCCTAAGGAGGTGTGGTTTGAATGAGATAATTGGAATATCTTCATGCTGCTCCTGCAGCCCAAGGCAGAAAGGGAAGAGAAAAGGATGAATGTGCTTCCTTTCTAGCCACGCAATCTCAAAGCAGCAGAGCTTTGGGGCCTTACACCTCGACAAGAAAGAAATACGTATTTTATTGCTGAAGAAAATTCTTCAGGAATCAAACACAACATCTGCCTTGTCTAGTAATTACTCATCGCCTGTGCCTGCCTCATTCAATGCTGTTGTTATGTTCTTGTTTACTTAGAAACAAAAGTTGCACTATGAAATCATTTTTGTCTCTATAAGAATTAAGTATTAGTGGGCCTGACAGAGAACAAATTAAATACTTCAAAAAAAGGGGGGGGGAGAGATTAGATTTTTTCAAAGACTACTAGGCAAAAAACACTCAGAAGGCAATTTATACACTAAAACAGATTTCTACCATCAGCACTCCAACACATGGACATTATAAAAGCAGTAATTTTAAAAAGTCAAAGTTCTACAATAGCTGCAAAACCAACTAAAATAAAAAAACCAACTTTTGTCCCTCAAAAAATCTACATTAGTTATTTGCAGTCCCTTTAGCAAAAATAAAAAAGAATAATTTACAGACTTTAAGTTTTCTGTTAGTTCCCATAAGCTGTACTGAGCCAAGTAGTGTCCTCATGACAAAACTTACCTGCTGTACAATGAGAGAAGCAGATTTCCTCTCTCAGTTCCAGCAGCTGGGTGGGTTGGAGAGAGAGAACAGGCACAGCCCCACAACTATTTGGGTTCCTCATTCATAGCACAAGGCAATCCCTTCTCTAAGGCAAGTAGAGAGGGAAGGAAGACAGAAAAGGTCCAGTCCCAACCCACACCCCAAAGCTACAACACCACCAGGAGAAAAAAGGCTAAACCTGCTTCTCTTCCTGCTTTTATAAAACTCAGCAACTGCTTCCACCTGAGTGTTTACCCGCCTCTAACCATTTTCAGCTGTCCCCACCTTTGCTTCGTTAACACTAACTACAAACCCCTGGGCTGATTGTGGCATCTGCTCTGGGTTGCCACCAGCACCGCTGCCCCGTGGGCTCAGGGGTTGAGCAGGACACATAGCAAACTGGAACCATCAAGCTAGGCTCTACCAGCTGGCTGACAGTCTCCTAAGTATCCAAAACATCAGAATATGACTGTCTTGGAGCCCGACATCCTCGGCAAAGTGCCGCTTCCATCAGTGCCAGCAACCCCAGATTTCCATCCATTATGTCAAGTGCTCAGGGTAGGAAAAGTAGCGACCTGCAGACAGATTTGCCTTTTGTGTAGGCTTTGACGTGAGAAGCAACAAACATCTAGCACTTGCAGCCCCAAAAAACTGTAAAAGGCAATTGTTTTCTTTGTCACAGTCAGAACAACGTATTTCCCCTTTAATTAAGTTCTCTGACAGCCTGGTTTCACATCAGAAAACTGATTTTTGCAAACGGAGAAAATGGGTCAGCTGGCACCTCACGTTACAGCACACCAGGGGCTGAGTGCCAGTTTGGCAACAGTCCCCAGGATTTCCACGTTCTCCGGTCACACGCTCAGCCATGGAAATGATGATTTAAGCAAGGGGGGAAATAAAGAGTGATGTTTTGTTCCCAAGTGTATTATTTCAGTAGGTTCAGTGAAGGTTTCTTGAAGTTAGGGATGGCTGGAGAACATGTGTCGAGAACATATGCAGAGTCAGATCTGCTCCTTCCAAGATAAATGACAGTAAAGAAAGTATGACCCTCAGTTTTGTTTCATTTATTTTGCTTTATTCAAATTTCACAGTTTTCAGGGGTTTCTGAGCAGCATTTACCTCTCTGCATGTCACATATCATGCACGTTTTTCAGTACCTGGAGATATCAAAGACATACAAGATGGATCTCATTCAAATCAAATAAACTGTCATTTTATAATTTCTGGTGCTCTTGTTTTCAGCACCTCACTAAGCCCTTGAGCTGGCTGTAGTGAGTACACAGGTTTTGAAAACCAGTTTTCTTTGAGGTACTTCACCTTGGACATGTGGAAAAGGGAAACACTCAAATTCAACAGATGCTTTAGAAAACAGAGGGGAAAAGGGTTTAATAATATATATTGCTTTGCTGGTTTTGTTTTGTTTTGTTTTGTTTTGTTTTTTCACTTTTCCTGTTTCTCATCATTTGGAAAAGTTTAGGCTTCACTTAAGAGGTTTGTGCAGAGTCATAGGAGTTAAACTCAAGAACAAAATGTGTCACTCCAAAATACACACATTTACAGATGTGCACTGGTGGCTGTTTGTATTTACTCTGGAATCTTTGTTTCATAATCTAGGCATATTCTAGGTGCCAGGACCAGTTTCTGAAGACATTTAAATGGAAAAATGAGTTTACTGAGTTTTGTGTCATTACCACACAGATCATGAACTTCAACTTAATCTTTATGAAACCTGATAGCACCAGCTGTACAATGTCTTCGAATAATTTTTGTCGTGCACTCTTCTTTTTGCAGAGAATGAGCTGACCTATAAGTAACTGCTGAAATCTCCACACTCAGTATGTCCCTTAGCAATGGTGCTATTGGTTTGGATTTTTGGAGTTTTGGTAAACGAAAGTATGGGGATTTTGATGTCCACACAACTATTCCAGTGGAGTGGGAAACTACCTTCTTCTTCTGGAAACACTACCTTTACTTTTCTAAATAATATAGCTTAGATACCGTATTATATTTTTAAACACCGTAGATGATAGAGGAAATGTAAAAACAGCCACAGTCACTTGCTGTTTTGCTTTGAAAAATGTTTGTGGGTTTTTTTTTTTTTTTTGCTTTGACAAGTAAAATGTAGAGTTAGACAAAAAGTATCACAGAATAATCCTCCTGTTTTACAAATGTCACTGGAAGATAGAAATTAATGGAAATGACAGTGTTTGCTGGTTTGGTTTGGCTTTGTTTGTTTGTTTATTTGTTTGTTTGTTTTTAAAATAGAATGGTTTCTTTTAACAGTATTCAGACCTCTCCTTGGAAAAACTGCAATGTGACCTTTACTCTTCTACTTGTGTTGCCACTTTTGTTGACTTTAATGTATTAGTGGATGCAAAAGTGAGCGGATGCACATGTGCCTACAGCGGACTGTACGGCCGAGCTTCGAAAGCATTGCTCCTCAGAAAAACGGTCAAACATTCCTCTAACCCGACTGCTGAGCAGGACCTGCAAGGCCTGCAGAGTACTGAAGGGACCGAATCGGATTCTGTGTAACACAGGAACATCTTGCACACTAATTCCACTTTACATGGGTAGCAGTAACAATATATCTCAAGTAGTGTGGAAGCTGGAAACAAGTCATTTCCTATGCAGAGTGCATTGGATTGCTCTTTAACAATTACCTGAATTAATCTACCAGAAACTGTTCTGCTGTAGCACATAAAACCCGTGGGAACATTGTGTTTCGGTGCAGGCAGGAGGTGCCTGGGTGCAGGGCAGGTTGCAGGGGGAGGGGGGTGGTTTAGGAGCAGCCTGGGCTACAGCCTCCTGCACCGGGGTGTGCTGGTGGGACTGGGGGGTCCCCAGGCATGGGGGGGTGTGTGGGGGGGTAGAAATCAGAGTGCTCCAGCGAGGCAAGAGGATGGAGGCTGCCTGACATTTTGTTAAGACAGAAAAATTGGACAAGAGGCATCTTGACATCTCCAGCTGCCTGGTACACACCATGTTCTACAACATTTTCCCAGGAGCCAATCGCAGCAGCAGGGTTTACAGTCCTTACAAACCAACTGGTAATGCCTTGTCGTGATTTGCAGTCGACGATTCACATTCCCCATTACCTTTCACATCTCATTGTATCACTTTGGCCTTTGTCCCATCCACTGGCGTCATTTTTTAACCTTGTCCTTTAAAGAAATCCAATAGTGCTTTCCAAACATCATTATTTCCTTTAGTCACAATAATTTTGATGTAGCAAGTTCAAAGGCATTTCTTTACTGTGGTTAAAAAGCAGAAAGAGTGATTGACCCTGATTCTGCACTAAGTTTCACCGTTTCTTTAAAGCTGAGGCCATGAGTGTGTGTCAAATGGTTTTTGTTTTGTTTGGGGAGCATAGTGATAGAGATAGAGATAGCTCTGTACAAAGCTAAGCTATATATATTTGCTGAACTATGTACCAAGCTGTACATATTTTATGTACTGCTGCTACTCTACAATTAGTAATTAACGTTCATTCATTCACTGCATTTTTCTTTTCCTACTGTATTCTCATTTTATTGTATCATGATGTCTGCACTCTTCCTGAAATATCATTTCTGTTTACCCAAAACTTAAAATCTATTACTCTAATACACTCATCTCTGTGTTATATCTCTCATCAGTTCTTAATTGCGGCTGTCTTTGTCACTCTATTTTTCCTGTGCTACTGTTTTCCATGTAATTACCTCCACACTTGTACATAACTCTTCCACTTCTTATCACTCATTATGAGCATACAATCAGTGGAACTGTTCTTCTTCCACAGCTGTGCTAACCTGGCACCTTCAGGGAGATTTGGGCCCATGTGGAAAAACCTCAAGTTAAAAAAAAAAAAAATACATGTGTTTTTAATTTTTGTTACACAGTTGTAGATAACCAGCAATTTTTCCAAATAATTATTTCAGAGCGTAGTAAAATTTTGTCTCTAGTTTTTTCCAGATGTGGAAAAAAGGAAAATTTTAGACTTGTTCTTCACATTGTATTTGTGTTTCAGCAGCATCAACCTGCTGAGATGAAGTGTGTTGTGGGCACAGCATGTGCCATGCAGTGGGAGGTGGGGGGCAGGGACTGAGGAATGCCACCCTCCACTTTCGGGGGTCATTCCTGAAATTCTAGCAAAGCTCCTCAGGTCTCCACTTACTGATAAACTTCTGCATAACCAAAAAGTAAAATTAAGAAGAGAGCTGTCACCCTGCTTCACCCATCAGACCAACACAGTGCTACCTGTATTTTGTTATGCTCATCCTTCTGCTCAAGGCAGGGAAAGTTACTGGATCTGCCCAGGGTCTTGAAAAACCTCATGGGATGGAGATGCCCTCGGGGCAGCCGGTCCCAGTGGCTCTGCCACAGGGAAGGGGTAGTTCCAACCTTTCCAAACCCTGTTTCTTCAAGAGAAAAGGAGAACAAGCAGTAAGAATCAAGTATAATCTCCGAGTCACGGTTTGCAGTAGTAACTCCCAAATGAAGCAAAGGACTAACGCCCAGGATGTATGGATTATTGGTGCTTTTAAAAATATTATTTTTAGCCCTGAAGTCTGAAATGGATTTAGGCACAATTTACACACCTAAATCTACAAGCCAAATCCTCAAAATCTCTGCTCAGCTGAATTACCATGGAAACAAAAAAATTATTCCTGAGCCCATATATTTTCTAGCGAAGGGGCTGTTTGCACCTCTTGGACAGGGGTTAGGTGTCAGAGGAGCGGGCAGACAGTGGGGTCAATTCCTTTCTCTGCCCAAACCCCCGTCTCCCACCCCGTGGGAGTCACCTACTCCTTTGGATCCAGCCCTGAGCATCCAGCCTCAGAACCCTCATGTGGAAACGGACAATCACAAACCAAAATGTTTCTCTAAGATTCCCACAGTACAATTAGATTTATTGCACCAACTTGCCAATATTTTTATCTGCATTTAACCTTCGCTTCTCTTGTAACCATAATTCTCCAGGCAGGACATTTCTAACAGGAACTTCATTGCCATTCTCCATCGGTATTACAATAAACGGGCCTCCCTAATCAGCATTCCCTCAGTGCCGAGCCCAAAAGCAATCTGCTTGAGAAGATGTGATGAAACCAGAAGAGATCAATACCAAAAAGTTTTCACAAGCTCAGTCTGGCAAGGTTAGCATGGGTAATATTGATAGATAAAGATCTAACTCTATTGCACATGACGACGGGATGAAAATAAGAGTGAGTACTAATGTGGTACTTTAAGTTTTATAGATGATGACTTAAAAAATTTATAGGAATCTGTTGTATTTTCCCCTAATAAAAGCAACTTTTTCCCTAATAAAAATAATAAGGATAAATTGTACTATGGTTATCACAGATCTTAAGGTTAAACTGTAAAAATTATTATGAAATACCTACTGTACTTTTTTAGGTATAATCACTGGATTATTAAATAAATCTATGCCCCTTTGGAAATACTGCTCTTTGAAAGTAATTCCAACTCTTGGATTGCTAGTTAGAGGCAGGAAGGGAGCAGAAGCTGGTTGATGGGAAGGAAGATGGTTATGGGACATCAGGAACCGGGGATCTGCACTGGGCTCCATCACAGCACCCAGTGACCACGCTGCTGCTCCGCCAGGGACTTGGAGAAAGTTTGCAGATGGATTATAAGTGTGTAGTATCTAAGGAATTCCTGGAATTAATTTAATCTACTTTTCAAGCTCTGAGTTTAATAGCAGATGTGGATAAAGAATTCAACATTATAAAACCAGGCAGTTATTTTTACATACATAGATCAGAAATAAAATTTCTCAGATACCTCTAGAAGTCTTAAATTTTTCTATTACATCCTTACATCTTACCTTACTTGAGGGATTTTTTATAAAAGAAATACTTTTCAGTATGGAAAAACTCAAGACTAGTCACTATGTTTCCCTGACACATTCACATCAGTGACATAGGAATTAAATAATTATGAACAGGAAAGAGGGAAGAGAAATAGCCCTGAGTAAGCTATTTATTTTATTCTTTATTTATTTAAGCTTTTTTATTTTACTAGTCAATGTACAATACTAATTCTGATTTATTTCTACTAATATTAGAAAGTTGTGGGTTTATTTGTTTTTTGATTTTATATTTCAATGATAGAAGAGAGCACAAAGTAAAATAAAGAAAGGTAATGATCACCAGTACCTTCTCTTCATAATACCGAGAAATTGCTCATGTGGCACAAACACGTGTCTGTACTCTATACTTCCAAAGAGCCCATGTTAAGCTTCTAAATCACACAAATAGGATGGTGGTTTTTTTCTTCAAGGCAAAAGCTGGGTGCAAACTGATGAAATTTATTTATTTCCAGAAAGATGTAAGATTTAACTGATAAGGTCATCTAGGTGATTTTTTTTTTGTTGGTTAAATGAAAAAATATCTCTCACATTGTGATGAAAGAAATCGCTATGAGGACACTGGGAGAAACCTTTTTTTTTTTTTTTTAATCTTCCTCTGGAAATATCACAGCAAAATCAAGTAGGCAGCATGAGAACTAGAGACAGTGTGGTATGCATCTTCTAATATTACCCTGACCTTTGTCCTCTCCTCCAAAATCTCAGGATAACTTAATTCTGTGTGTGTGTGTGAATATATATCTAGATATATATTATTCATATTCAGTGCGGGCAAGATCATAGTTTCTCATATCAGAAGGATTTCGGGAAAATATTAGTGAATATTGTGGATCAACTTTCGAAACTGGACCTTTGTGCCTATGATCTGAATGTAACCTTAAGATGCTAGAATCTCTAAAATCCTGTGTAGGGAAAGTGTTTAATGAGTAACCACTAATGTTGTACATCCACAGCTGTCAAGCTGAAGCAGGACAAAACTGTTATGAAAACAGTGTTCTCATCTTTTAAGAGATTAAAAACCAGACTGAATAAAAGCAGATTAACCACTATAAAAAGCACTTGACAGTGTCCATCCTGTTTCATTTTCGTATTTGTCTGAATGTTTTACAGACTCATAGTTTGTGTGAGTGTGTTTAAACAGATTCAGCAAATAAAAAGATGCGCTTTCACTCCATAAAGTACAAAGATGACAAATTTGCAGGAAGCCTTAATGTCATCACCCTTTCTGATAAGCCATGGGAAAAACACGTGTTTTTAAATGCTTGGGATTCATACTGTATAAATCAGCAGCAGAGAGAGAGACAGCGACAGCTCTTGTGGAAAGCATCGTCTGTCTGTTCCCAGTAATGAGGCTGAGCAGGAACTCCTCTATGCTCTAAATACCTAAACAACAGCTACGTGAACCTGGGTCTTTAAATTATATTTTTTTGTACGTATCTGACCGGTATATAAATTTGATTTCATGCAAATATTTTGGAGCAGATTAGTTGATAGCAAAACAGAACTGGAATGCTAATGATTTTTGGCTGCATATACAGAAGACGAAAACTCATTCAATCCAAGGCAAAGTGTCAGCTTTAATAAAGTAATGTCATGCTATACCTCCCCCATAGCTGGCCTGTACTGACATGAAAAATTATAATGGTGGAAATGGAGAACTTTGCAGATATAAATAACTTGGGACTACGTTATAAAATTTCCAACTGGGGTGGAGGAAAACTGTAACATACATTAAGTAGCTGCAGTGAAGGATATTATTGCCACCTATTGACAACAGAACCGCCTGAAATAATACAGCTTGTTTGCTCCTATTGAATTGAAATTCCTCCCTGGTAGTTTTACAACAGACTGTTCCTATCGGATTTGTACGGCAGGGGATAGAGGCATTGTGAACAGCATAAATGTCTGGACTTAATGAATATGACCCTATCTGAGAAAATTAAAAAAAAAAAAAAAAAAACAAATACAAAACAAAACCTTTAGAGAGGTGGTCCAACAGTAATTCAACACCTCGTCAAACCAGGACTGGCACTCGCAGGCCAGAGCATACAGTGCCACCGGCCCGCGGAGGGATGGAGCGGGGGGAGGGAGCCTGTTGTAAACCCGTGTAGTGATGGAGCGAGCGTAGTCACTTGCTGCCCGCAGAGTCCCACCCCCGCCCGGAGCGCTCAGCTGGGGGCGACTCAAACACTTCCCACAATTTCCTTAACGTATTTATTAGAAAATGAACACAAATGCAAATCAAATAAAAAAGCGGCATTCGGCCATGCGCCATACGATATCTAAAATCTGGGTAATTACTTAAGCCAGAAATGCTAGTCTTGTAATTAGGCTGATTTCAGCCAAACTGCCACAGGAATTGTCTTAGTGTGATGATCTCCCATTCTTTTTTGGTGTCCTTTTAGCATTTCAAATATGAAAACCCTTCCCACCTCTTCTTATCAGGGACTCAGTCATATTATTAGGTACTTCAGTGTGATTCATTCTTGACAGCTCACTGATTTCTGATCTAATTTGGGTCAGGCAGTGCAGATGGAAACCAGTATCCTACCCTATCTTACTGAGTCCCCAGATTCATTCGCTATTCAGTGGAAATCCAAGCCCAGAAACATCCATCTTTCACTTGCCTCTCAAGAATACACTCTTCGAACTGTGTGTACTTAAAGATACACAACCTTTGGTATACAACCTGGTGAAAAAAAAAAAAAGTGTATAGAGGTCGGAACAGTTTTCTGCCATGGAACAATTTTTGTTCCGCCTTTTCTTTAGGTATTAAAAGGTGTTAATTATTATTTGGGTGTTATTTATATGTTCTGTTTTTAGAATGAGTTGAAATGACTGTTTCTTGAGTGATCTGTATCATGGGAATTAATTTGAGTTTATGTTAATCACGTTCTGCTTCCCAGGGAAAGGTTGGATTCACTATTCAGTGTCTTGTACAGTAACATCAATTTTTTCTATTTATTCAAGAAAACATGACCTGAATATAAACAGGATTTGGATTGCAGTATCCAATCAAAAAAGAAACCACAAGTTTGAAAAGTGAATAGTTGGTATTTCTTTCAGGGAGTTCATAAATTAATACTCGTAACATATTATTTAGAGAAAAATAACTGGGAAACTTTTCTTTCTTTAGGAAGGATACTGACTACCTTAAGAGAAAAAAAAGAGTCATTTTTTTTTCCTTGAAATCAACACCAATGCAATGATCAACACTGACATCATATACAACGCATGACATAATCCTTGTTTCAGTAAGAATATTCTTTTTTAGGAAATGTTTTGCCTTGTACAAAACATTCACAGTGAGAAGAAATACAAAATGATCCCTGAAAAGTTACTCCACAGGTTAACTGCCCCTGTTGTTAAAAGTTGCATCTGCTAAGTATGACAGTGGCTGGATCAATTGGTTGGATCAATTGCTGACTGATCAATCACATCGTATTTTTCTCCGTGATCAAATTCTGCACTCTGTCTAATATGACTAACATCACGTTACTCACATGGATTTTTGTTTTGTTAGCTCACATCATGATCCATAAGTCCTCTGAGTTTCTTATTCCCTGGACCGAGCTCCCCAGCACATGGGACCAGCCACCTTCCCCTCCTCAGCCGTGGGACCACATTCAATGATACCAAAGTGTTGTTTAAACCCAGATTACCAATCAACCCAGTGAAGTCCTCTGTTTTTTATGACCCCAAACAGCATTCACAACTTTCTCAGTATATATTTTTTCTTACAGCTTGTTTGGCTCATATATTTTTTTCAGCTTTGTGATTTTTTTTTAAATTATCAAGCTCTTGGACTTTATTCTGGTTTTGCATCATAAATATAATCAGCTGAAGATGATTTGCAAATTTAAGAGATAACTTTTCATTTCCTTGGTATACATCATTCCATATGCCAAGAAACAATCCGCTATTCAATCTAGAGATGTAACATATTTTGAGTTCGGACTTTTCCTTATCGGCTGTCCGAATTGAGTGGAATATGAGCAGAGTCATGTTCCTGCCCCGTACCTCTCTGAAACTTCATGTGATGATGGAAGATGCGTTGGTTTTTGGTTGTTTATATTTCCATCTGTCCCAGGACGATTGCTTCTGGTGTAAAGAGAATATTCAGGCCATTCTGGCGTGGTCTTGGGACCTGCTGCACACAGCGATTCTGGCTTTCTCTTTGAGGACACCGATCCATAACTACTGAAGATAATTTACTCCTGAGATAGGAAAAAACTAATATCAATTTTATTATAAAATGCCACTCATTACTTTTTCTGCCCTAATAGATTCAACTTAAATAGTTTCTCACTATTGTTTTTATCCTACCAGCCATACCAGCCTTCCTGCCAGGTCTAATTAACATGAAATAGGTCTAATTTAGGTTTATAAATGAGTCATTCCTCGTTACTTTCTTAACATAAGCGATTTTTTTTTTTTTTTTTGCCTTTTCCAGTCCTTTGTTTGATCATTTTGCTTTCTGCTATCTTGATTTCCTGCAGAAATGGGTGCTCATTTCTTCCTCCTTTCCATTTATTCCCTTCTCTTATCATTACTTTAATTCTTTTCTGCCTAACCTTGACTGGCTGGTCCCTGGATGACTCCCTCAGCTTCTCTCTGAGCATGGCAGAGGTCCCCCTCCCACCATTTCCCCACCAAAGGTGTTTGCAACACTTTCCATACAGGGGAGGGATCACACATATTTCCAAGTATTTTCACAGTGTGGAACTGCAAAGCTGAGGTGCCGACTAAAACATGCAGGTGGCCAAATCTCCTGCGAAGAAAATCAGTGTTTCACTGATCTTGAGCATATGGGAAATACAAATGGGTAAAGCATCCCCGACCGCTGTGAGGAGGCGAGTTGGTGCAGCTGTTCCAGCCGACCTGCGTGCGCATGGATTCTTTAAATTTTATTTTGCCGTGAACATAAATTAGCTTGAATTTTCTATTATGCGCTCACTTTCTGCACTCTTAATTGTTCATACTTTAAAATTTTAAGGCATGTACAACTCTACTGCACATTTCCAGAGCGTAACTGCACTGTCTGCAGAAATAAATAACTCTACTGACATTCTCAAGCTTCAAGGCTACAAAATAAAATGACGGCATTGATTTCATCCAGCTAGAAGATTTCTGAACAAAAAAAACCCTCAACCCAAAACCTACATAATGAGGTGTATTATCCTTATTCGAATGCAGTATAACTGTTCCCAAGAACATTCACACTAAATACCTTGAACAATTGCTGTGCCTCCTGCCTGCCTGCAGCTCAATACCTCAATTACAGATGCCGTGGAGGAAGGATGCCTTTAACATCCTCAGATGTCTGCTATTATGCTCCAAAGGTGCCACTATCGTTAGTTTGTGCAGAGAGATGAGCAATCACAGAAACAAATGAGCATCCTTTTAACACGCTGAACGTCTTGCAACAAAGTAATTGTTGCCACAGTCTTGCAATGGGAATGAATGAATTAATTTAAGCTTCACATTTTTCCTGACCTGGGTTCAGACCAGGGGCAGAGGAAGACAATTGAAGCCACATCTGGCTTTGCAGCTGGGTTTGTATAATCTTCAAATGTTTGGTGATAGGCTTTCCATCTACAGATGAAAGCAGTCTTGTTGTCTTTGAAAAATACCATGTAAAGTGCTCTGATAGTTTGTTTTTTTGTTTGTGTTTTTTTTTTTTTTTGTTTGTTTTTTTTTTGGTTTTTTTTTTTTTTTTTTTCTTGTTTGAAAGAGCAGGGAAGTGTGGCATGCTACCCATACCATCAGCATCAGAGACACGAGCAAGATTTTACAGATACTTCTTCAGGAAGGTGTTTTTAGACAAAACTTGCATGCTCCAAGTCCAATTACAAAGGAAACTCAGCATCTGGCAAAGCATCTCAACACGGGAAAGCGTTTCAATATTCACTTAAGTGCCTGCTGGGTTGTCAGCTCAGTTAGTTCAAATGATGTATCTACTAGTGGACTGCCATAACCAGGAGAGAAGAAAAACCGTAGGATGGTATTAAAGACAAAATGATCCGAGTTAAAGCTCATTTTCTGTTACAGGAAGGCACAACACCTTCGTTAATCAAGAAGGAATGGGCTCGTTTGAGTGATGAGCCACTTGGTAATGCAGCCTGCATTGACAGGACGGGATTTGATCAAGCTGATACCAATGTTGTCTGAGAAAGTAGGCAAAAGGTCTGGATCCTGCACTGGGAAGGATTGAGGTATGAATGGGGCAATGGGACATGCCGACTTATGGAATACAGGAGAAAAGAATTTGTTGCAAGCAAAAGTTTAGGCAAAACTCCTCAGTGATGATTCTGTATTTGGCTCTGTATTTCGTACTTTTCCTGCTGGTTAATCCTCCTTCATACCAAAATATGCTCCCAGAAACAGTTGCAGACCCTAAATGTGAAAAGCAGTAAAATTGATGTGTCTGCAAGTGAAAATGTCCTGGTATAGTTTATAGGGCATTTTATTTATTTATATATATATCCCATATTGATCCTAAATGCTTAAAAAATATCCACATGATTCTGTAGTCACAGAAAGGCAGCTGCACCCAAAGGCCACATGCAGGCAGGTCCCTGAAGAGCTCAGATCTCAGTATTCCAATATACATAATTTTACCTTTTTTTTTACAGAAACCTCCCACGGCTGCAGAAGGTCTGCCAGCAGTTCAAGTCTGCTTTTCCATTCACTGGAGTACAGAATTCAGTTCCTGAAGTCTTCCCAGTTAAAAATCTGGATTAGAAAGAATTAGATGGGTATGTATATGAGAGCCACAAATAATTTGCCTTTTTCTTTTTTTTTTTTTTTTTTTTTTTTTTGTGGAAAACACTGCTTTCTTATTATAAATCTAAGTTAAAAGATTTCAAAGAGAAATATAACTTATTCCTGGCTAGCCAATATTTCCTCCTGTGACAAAATGCAGTAAGCAGCAACCGTTCTCCCCTAAAAGAGAAGCCTGACTTTAGCCTCTTAACTCCTGACGTCAGCATCAGCTCGTTGCACATTCAGGACTGCTGAATTCGGAGAGGAGGGAGGATGTGCCCAAGTGCCTTCCAGATTTGGCATCCGTGGTCTTAAATAGAAGTAGGACTCTCTGCAAAACTGCTGAGCACAAAGCACTAATTTAACTGGAAAATCTTTATGTGCTATTATTTTAGAAAATCAGCCTGCTTATTTAGAAGCCCAGAAATCAGCATTTACCAACAGAACTTTGCTTTTGAAAATGCTACCTTCTCACTTGCAATAACATTTTTCTAAAGATCTTTGTGATTTCCTCTTCGCTGTTTCAAGCACATTTTCATGGCTCCTCCAAACTTGCTTTAACCTTCTGCTTTACAAAATTATGCAATACAGAGTTGGATTTTTGGTTATCCTTTTTTTAATTTTTGGAATCCAATTTTCAAAATATATCACGTGTGGCTTTATTTGTGTATTTTAAATAGTTGCCTGTGTACGTCAAGACAGCAAGTTTCATCAGAAAACAAGTGTTTGAAAACACATAAGGATAATGTCTCAGTGAGTTAATTGGAAAGGAGTTAATTTGCTTTCCTGTGCCATATCTTACTTTCAAACTAACTCAAATCTGCACAAATCCAGCAACAATTAAAGACATAAGGAGGGCAATGAAAATGTGGTATCGTATCTGTATATGCACAGGATAGTCATGCCTAGACCCATGGGATAATCATACATCTAAAATTATGAAGGAAGTGTGATCAATAGAATAGATGTTCCAAGTCATCTTTGTGACTCCAGCCTTATGTATTGTTTTTCAAAAGCCATGTCATAGTTCCTCTACAAACAAGTCCAGCTACTACCTCCCAAAAATTTGGGCCTGCCCAACTTCAGAGATTATATATAAGGAGGATCATATCTCCTAAGACACATCTTAACATGGTTCCTCTGGTTTTATTTTATACTTCTAGACTGCAGCCAATCTTAAAATAAATTTTCTTCCCTTTCCTAAGTCTATTATAGCTTTAAAGCTAATGATCAGCTCTTGAAGTTTTCATTGTTTTCATAATGATGCTTTTCATTAACACTACATCCATCTATTTCCCTTGATGAGCCACTGTGACATCAGTCTAGGAGCTGTTCTCCCTCATTTGAGTTCCCTTATTGGGAATAAAAATCAGATATTTGTATAAAGAAAGCAAACAAACAAACTTGAACCAAAACCCAACAAAATGAAGGAATGACGACTTTCATGATCTTTTATTAAAAATTCTCCCATTCTTATAACTTCAGAAGAAAGTCTCTTATTTTCCACAGCTGGTATAAATATTAACTCTACCTTTCAATGCATGATTTTGGGGGCATCAGAACACACATTTCCTACACAAATCCCACAAAAACATATTCCCCTGAGAAGATGTTTCAACATTCACCTTCGTATTGGAAGCAGCAGAAAGTTTATAAACAACCAACAAAACATAACAACCTGAGAGTTTTAAACCAAACCCAAACAAAAAAAAAAAAAAAAAAAAAAAAAACTTAAAGAAAACAATTCAGAACAATTAAAAAATAAATTAACAATAAATGGGCTTTTTATTTTTCCTGTCTTTAAATATATACTATTTCTTGCAACATCAGGAAAACAGAAAAGAATTAGTTACAAAGAGTAAGATCCACGAAAATGTGATTGAATAGGTGCAGTACATCATGTGAACAACATCTTGTGTTTGGGTAGCTGCTGCTGCTGCATGGCCAGAGGGATATTGTGCAAAAAATATCGAAGGACAAATTCATTTAAATGACTGTCTTTGTACTCTTTTTACTGAACTGGTTTCAGCTGAAGGTAAAGCAGAGTTTGACTTGTAATTGAAAGCCAATCTTCCAATAAAACCTGGGTACTAAGCTCAGTAAACACATGGCTGAGATCATTGTGTGCAGTAAACAGACCGTTTAGGTGTAAAGTTGTTTTGATGTGCACCTGAAGAGAACTATAAAGACAAAGTGAATTATCATTTATTTTCTGCCTCTTTTTCCTTTTTTCGAATTTCCTTTGGTCGCCTGCACTACAATATTGGATGTATCGGCTTTGACTGTTAGCACCTTTAAATGGTGAACATCTCCGCTCTCCTGGGGAGAGTCTCCTTTCCCAGAGAGCACACTTGCCTTCAGGGCCATACATTCAGGGAGCTGTTTCTCTCTTAAAACAGAGAAAAAGTAACTGTGAGCCCCGCTTTAATAAAAAGAAGAGTACTTTGCTCTGTAAATCCCTTCTGCTGTTAAATCTGCCACCTGCTACAACAAACTATTTCCTAGGAAGAATAATGGACTAGTGACCCAGGGAATAGTGTGATGAACCAGGCTGCATTCACATCTGGAGTTATAAAAAATTTTGCTATCACACATTTATAAAACTACAGTAAGTAGGAACTACACCACTAAATAGATTTAAAGAGGAATGTATAGTGCTTGGGCAATCCCAAAGAACGGCCAGTCCATGTAAGTTCCCTACTTACCCAAATCATCCTATGACCCTGTGTATGATAAGATAAAGAATCAACTCAATGATCAAGTGAGTTTGGGAGGGTGATGCTAAAAGTGTGCTGTAATGACTGATTGCTAACTGCTGTAGTTCAGAGTTCCCTTTACTATCAAATCTGCAATATTCCAGTACTTGCTTTTGCAATATTTACAGTATTTCCTCATGTGGTGAGAGGAGAATAAGCTCAGACTAGTGAGAATTACCCCAAGAAACAGCTCCAGCACCTGCTGGTACCAATTTGGAACAGAAGACATCTGATCAGTAACTCACAGGTTATGTCTATTTGTTCCCTGCTACCCGGTTTGGATTGCACTGACCTGTAAAATATCACATGATTGCTATAGGAAGAATATTAAAATAGTGCATCACTGAAAACAAAGTGGTTAGGAAATAATGGAAAAATAAATGTGTTTTATAGGCTGTGAGTACTCCCTCTCATCTTATCTCCTGTGCAAGCAAAAGAAGGGTTTTGTGGGCCATGTGACCCCTGTAAAAATGATGATTTGCATGGCATTCACCTGAGAAGAAAGATGTTAAGCCTCATTGGTATTTTTAGCTTGCTAGTTATTACCATTCTTTTTTTCCCTACTGATCTAATTTCCTTATTGAAGAATAGCAGTGATTTTTATTATTCTTTGTTCACATGTGGCTAACTTTCTAGGTGAGAAAAAAAAAAAAAAAAAAAAAAAAAAAGGAGTATTTTGTCAGGGCTGTGAAACTTACTGAAAAAATGATAATTCTCCATTGCATACTTTAATTTCCACAAAAATTAGAACCACCACAGAAGCTGAAAAAACAAGCAATTTTCTCCCTTCCTACCATTCCAGTTCAAGGAAAAGAAATCTCTAAATTTAGTTGGTTCAGTTTAGATGATCTGCCACTTCAGAGAAAAAAATTCTCTGAAGTAGTAGTCATTGCATCAGAACAATGTAATTTCTGCTTCTTGGTCTTCTGTGATCCTTGCCCACTCTGTCGGGGTAATTGAAGTCTTTCATTGCTGTTGTTTTTTAACTTCAGTGTATTTCTTATTTCCATAGTCTCTTCACCAGGCATTTAGATAACAGACCTGGACCTAGTTCTTCCCTTACTTAGATATAACATTTCCATATTTAACAATTCTGATGTGCAGCTGATGGTTTTTATTTTATTTTTTCTTTACTATCTTCACTCCATGCATTCTAAATATAGGCAGTTACCCAAACATATGATTTATCATTTCTCTTTAGTTTACCCTCATATTCATTTCTCATGATTGCTACTATAACTTTACTGACTTTTGTGGGTTTTTTCCCCCCAAAAAAAAGGAACAGAAAGCTTTGGCATCTTACTTTGCACCATGGAGAGATATAATTCATGCAGAAAAAAATATTTTAGTTATAGTTTGCACACTGAGAAAAGAGTAGATCCTAAAATTGGAGACATTGAAAATCTGTTTCTTCAGTGGGGATCCTGATATCTTCAGCAATCATTTCGCAAACCAAATAAAGACTTGACTGAGTTTCACAAGACCTCAGCATAGTGTTGGTCAGAACTAAAAATATAAATAAATAAAAAAATTCATTCTTCCTTTCTTAACTTACTTATATGAAATTTTATTGAATGGGTTCCTGACTGCTAACTAGAATTTCAGAGTTGTCTGATATGCAAACATAATCGCAGATATCTGATAAAAGGGAAGAAAATGTGTAAACACAGTAAAATCTACATTATTAACGTTGGCTAATTAGGTGAAATAATTTTTAAATAAGAAATCTGCAAGATTTAACTCTAAATCCATTCACTTTCCAAACTGCCCTTTGTGTTTCAAAACCTTTGCATACCAGATTTGAAAGGAAGAGCACTCAAAAGAAGGAATTTTGTTAAAGAGCAATGCTGATGATAGCACATGGGGTCAAAAATTAAGTAGATGAAAAAATAAAAGGTACACATGGAAGATACTGAACCTAAACCACACAGGAATGGGAGCTGCAATTTCTGTGCAATCTTACAACATGTTTATTGGACTCCAAGCGTATGCCTGAAAACTCTGCTGGTCAACAAAATCAGAGAAAATGGTGAAGTAATTGCACTGTTCATGTAACAGCAGAGACTGTAATTAACTGACTTTGCTGATGGCTATAAAATGCTGCAGAACTTTTACAAATAGAATTTCACAACTGATAAGAAGTATGGCAGGTGCTGAAGGTGACACTGACAGCCATTTGTCTCTAGTCAGGAAAGAAATACTGCCACAAACACTGACATTATTTGAAATTAGAGGTTCTAGCTTCTAAATGTCATATTTTAAATGTTATTATATTTGTAGAATGTAAAAAATAAAATTTTAATGCTATTTTAGTCATATACATTTAATTGAACCTTAAAATAATGCCGTGTTTTTATGAACACTTTTAATACTATGCAAAAGTAATTATCTCTAGTCTCCCAGGCTCGGTATCCTTTAATAATGAACTGAGTCATTCTAGGTGTACCATATCCCAGTTTTACAAATGGCTATTTGCAGACTGGAGGCGAACATAAAGAGAAGACATACATGGAAATATGAAAGTATTGCAATCTTCTGTGACAAGTAGTAGATTCATACGAACTTTATCTATTATTTGGGTTGCATATATCATTCATGAAGCCAAATTTGATCAAAACCTCCATTCAGGGTCCAGAATGAAGAGCTACATTAGTAATTTTGTGGGTTTCATGTTAACGAACAAACAAGATGTAAGCAACCATGTAAGCCTGACTTCACAGCCAACTTTAATTTTATTATGTCAAAACTTGTTAGGCTAAGACATTAGTGATGACTTAGTCTTCACCTAAATTTAAATATTTAAGTTAAGCCCGTGGTCTAGTTCACCCCTGTAGTCACAGAGCCACGTTATCAAGTGGGTGATTCAAACCATCCTGAACTGACTATCCAGAAGTCATTTCTGATCATTTCATATATCCGCCAATTTTAAACAACATCCAATTAGTTTGTACTAAATATCTAAAGACTAAACGTCTAGTATTACAAAGCAAAAGAGAAGTGAAATCAAATCTCAGCTCAGAAAGACTGTAGGAATTAGTACTTGGTCTTCAAAAGATGAGAGCGGTCTAGTCAAAACCCCCTTCATTGCACATTTAAGTGTTCTTATTAGAGGAGATGCATGCAAAAGACAATGACATAAGGGTTTGAGCATCCTCTGAAATAGCAGCAGTAGCTACAAGACAACTCTTCAGAGCCTAGAGAGGAAAAAAAGCATTCCTTTGAAATCCCCAGATGATCGCCCCACATACTGGGCACCATGATGCTACTTGGATCATATTATTTGAAGATCACTTCCAATAATTAGTTTACATTCTCCTTTTTGTAATTTGCTGCAGATTTTCTTGTCAGCAAAATGCTACTTACAAAACTATCATTCTGCTATTTTGTGTTTTGTGGATGATGTACTGCTGTGCTTAAACTTAGAGGTCCTACATGTTGGTATTCAAACCAGTAGTTGAAACAAATACCAATGCAGAATTCAGATATGCAGCCCAAACAGAGTAACGTGTCAATGAAAAGCTAGTTTGGGTAGCAATTAGATACAAGAATGAACGGAAATAGCTTTTTAAAAGAGAAAATGACCCAGTTGGTACTATTATCCTGCTCTGTTAGTACAGAGCCAGGATTCAGGTTGTTTGGCAGTGAGCCATAATGGATGGGTTTAGTTCCTTTTTCTCTCTTTGATTGCCTTTAGATATAAGGCCCAATATCAGTGTCTAATGCATTCTACTAACGTTTGCAAAACAAATATTTGTTCCTGCAGACTTACACTCCGAATATTCCTAACTGCTTCATAAGGTGGCCATCCCACATCATCTCTGGGTACTTCTTCCAATATCTAACCACACTCATAGTTAAAAAAAAAAAAAAATCTTATTTATTTCATGTGTTCTTCCTTACGTCTGTCACTTCTTAAAAAGTGACCACATCCTTCTTTGCCTCTTGCTTCCTTTGCTCTGCAGAATGGAATTCACAACAGAAATCAGTTCCAGTCTTCCAAGACTATACAATGGTTTTGCAAAACAAAACTATGCCAATTATGTATTCAACATAATTGAAAGCCCTAGAACCAATGAAAACATTTTGTGGATTCTTCCTATAGAATAGTAATTTACTTTCCTGAAGCCACTACAAAAGACCTGAATTAATTACCACCAAGATGAACATTAGTGGATTAGTGTGAAACTTCATTCTGATCCCTGAGTTAATTGACTTTCAAGTTAAGACTATGACCTTATTTTGGTTTATATCTTAGGAAAATATACATTGTTAACATACAAACCAGTACTAGTTAATCTCCTGCTGTTGTGTTACACTAAGTTCAATGAAAGCAAACCAAAATTTTATGCTGAACGAGATGTTTATTTTTCAGTTGTTGTTGTTTTTTGGTTTGGAGTTTTTTTTTTTAAAATCTTGTTAACATACAAAATTTTGAAAGCTTCTTTCTTTATTACTATTATTTAACTATACAGCTATTTATATTTGATATATAGTTTTTTTAATTATAGATGCCCTATCATTGATCAGACTTTCCTTAGAGTACCCAAATCTGTATCACGGTACATGACAATGGTAGGAATGATTACATGAGGAACTACAGTGAAGAAAGGGGAGCCGTTATTATCCAAGAAAACACTGCACAGACACCAAACGCACTGATTTACTTGATTATATGTCATTTACCAACTGCTTCACATTCTCAGATACAAAGAGAAAGAACGGAGACACCAAATAGCAGGAATGGATGAGTCTCTTTGCCCAAATACCACTGGACACAAGAATTGAAGGTGAAGGCATTGCAGTGTTAAAACTGCTCCTTTGATCCTGGCACACTGTCCCTAACATGACACCAGCCCCTACATCAGCATCACACAGACAAATATCAGTCCATCAGCTGGCCTTCAGTCTGATCTGACAGCCGGCAGCAAAACTCCGCAGCCAAAAGCCCCAAAAGCAAGGAGCCACATTGTTACTATTCTGTGCAGTGGGAGGTAAATCTGAACATCAGAGGGGAAGTTCTGCCACCGTTGCATTAAATGCCACCACGCGGTGTCTGCCTGCTGTTCTCTGAGCGCAGCATAATGAGGGGAAGGCTCAGCTTGGGAAAGTCCTCATTTATAAAGCCCAAGTGCTTTCTCCATGTGAGCTTCAGAAAAAAAAACCCAACAATATACATCATCTATACCATATTTCTGACTGTGAAAGGTCATTCCCTGCTGTGCATTTTACCAGTATTTTACTCAGTATGGTTTTTAGCTTCCCAAACCAGAAGGTTGATCTTGCTTCCTTCAGAGAACTGTTCCACAACCTAATAAATTTCTCTGTCAAGGGTGTATTTTTTTTCCCCTGCTATAAAGCTTACATTTTTCTTCTCCTCTTTTCAACCTATTACATCTCATAATGCCCCAAGTGTCACAATAAATAATCCTTTGTTCTCCTTGACACTCTTTACATTTATTTATTTATTCATTGGGAGACTGCTATCTTGTTCCAACTTCTGCGATCACCACCCAGTCAACCCTGGTTTATGATCCCTCTTCGCTATTCAGCTTCCTGATGCAGTTTGGAAAATTTGAGCTTAGAAATATAAAACAATGGCAGCTTTTAGACATCAGTTTGCCTTTGCCATGCACAAAGGGAGAGATTTTAGTTGGTTACCCTCAACCCATGTGTCGCATTTTATCCTGACAGAGCAGAATGTACCTATAAAAAGAGTAACTATCAATGATTGCTAATTTCTAAGGATCAGATTTGTCAAGAGGAAAGCAGAAGCTCTCATGTAAGTTTTGGTGTTCAGGTATCTGCTCAGAAGCATCTGTTATTCTCCATTATAATTCACTTTACCTGCCTTTTTCTCAAGGTTTCAGCTCTGCAAGCCTAAGGGAAGGCTGGATATTAACACCCACTTGGAGCTGTCTACTTGTTTGTAACATTGGACAACTGCTCCCCTGAAATGCCTCAGGTAAAAGCGCTTTGGAGGATCTCACTCCAGGCTCCTGAGCATGGTGCTCTCTCCCACACCCAGATCCTCCCCACCTCAACAGGAGTCATCAGCAGTACTTACAGACATCCACTTAAAATAACGAAAGCCATTAATTTGAGATATAACCATGTAGGCTCTCATGTTCATAGGGTTTCACTGTGCTCATCTTGATTGTTATTTTTTGCAGTTAAATTACTTGATGTTACCCACTACAACATTATAAGAGCTTTTTTCTTTTAAACGGACTATAACTTAACAGATGTATTTCTGATTCCTTCTATGCTCTGCAGTCCTACCCATCACGGTTGCCACCAAGCCTACGCACCTCAATTCCCCTCTTTAAGCAGCAATCTTCTCAGCAGAAATCCAACTAAACAGAAGTTGATTTAAACATTTTTTTTACCCTACATGTGGCTCACAGTTCTCATCTTCCTTCTTGCGCAACGTTTTTTTAACTACACCTCCCAGGGCAGGGGTGATTACTGCTTTCACCGCCCTTATTACTTCAGCTTCATGACCTATCAGCTTGGGCTTTGCAACACCTTTTCAGGGCTACCCTGCAGGTGTAGCCAATAACTCATCCCCATCCCCACCTCAGGCTGGGTTAATGCCCTACCTGAGCTCCCCAAGCCCACAGTGAGCTCTTGTTACCACCACACCCTTTCCTTCTTAAGTAAACATATGTGTATATTAACTGCACTATTAGATGTGCTAGGCAGAAAATTGAGTTGTTCTTCAGCCTTAAATATTTAAAGTAATTATTTTAATATTGCATTAAGTTACTATTTTTATGATAAGTCAGAGGGGCATTTTCCTTACATGAAGTCTTCTTGAAGTATCGCAGCTGTGGAAATTATTTGAGCCTTTAGACTCTATGAATACACCGAAATTTTGTGTATTGCTCTGTTAGATCTCTCCCAAAAACATATTCAGGAAAGGTATCCCAGGTTTCAACAGCCTGTCCAAGCCTAGACTCAGCCTTAAGCAAAACTCCTGGCAGAAATTAAGGTCTTACTGCTCAAGACAGAAAGGGAGCATTCAGATGTTACAAACTACCTGGCTCTGGGAATCTAAATGAATTTTAAAATGTTAACAGTAATATCAATGATATATCCTGCTACACACTTCAGGTTACAGGCACAGCATCTTTTTAAAATGTGAAGGACACTTGCAAACATAAAAGTCTTTCATTCTGTCCTCTCAAAAACCTGTAGCTAAAATCATTCCTCAATTTATTCCTCCTCTGGTCTCCACTATCTTCTATTCCATTCCCTTTCCAAGCTCCATTATTTAATCACATTTAGTGAGAAAAGTTGTTCTGCAGTGAGACGGGGAACTGAGATGGACCGTTTGACCTTTTGAGACCTTCCTGTCCATTTTACTATGACTCTGTACCCTCCAGCCTGGTTTCTGACCCAAAGCAACAACTCAATCTCTATCAAAATGTCAGCTGTGCCAAGAAGGCCAGGATTACTTCAAACAGTTATCCTTACCTTCTCCCGTTGTACATTTGAGATCTTGTAGGCTTTTTCTCCATCAGTTACATATGATGGAAGGGCTCGTCCACCTTCACAGTTTCATTGTGTATAGTAATGCTGTGTATCGGTGTAAAAAAATTCTCCCTCTTCTGTTTATTTAGAGCACACACAAAACAGCTGTCTTTAAAATTCCTTGAAGTATTGTGTAATCTTAGCAATAGCAGAGAGCACTTGGGAGTTCAATGCATTACAAAGTCTAATAACAGTAACAATAACAGCAATAATAACAGTGAGGCAATGAAAGCTCAAGGATGCTGTGACTTTGAACACTCTGTAGTATTATTTTGAAAAGGTCTACTGCAACTCTAGGAAATCTCCCTCACCAGGCAGCTACAGATTCAAATATGTCTTAGGGGGCAGATAACACAAATTAGGGCATTTTATTTCCAGAATGTGGGCTTGAAGCTGGCTTGTGTTGAATGCAATAAAGGTGCTTACAAACTGAAGACTCTTCAATAAACTAAATCAGGATTTGCACCTTTTCACAAATCCAGGTTTGCTTCATGAGACTTTATATACATTTGCTATGATCTCACTTTGAAAGGAGTAAGCAGGCCAACTAAAAAGAAAGCCAAGGGAACCTCTCCTTCAGTTCAAGTGCTGTCGTTGACACTTGTAGTATGAGACCCAGTGACTCGATATTTGATCATCATATGGTAAGTAAATTTTTGATCTGTGTCCAACCCCCTCACATAGCAAGAAAGCACAGGATGCGCGAGGAGAACTTGGTGAAGCTAAGTCAGGGCAAGGTGGGGCATGGTAACCCATAGTGCATGACTGGAAGAAGAGGGCATTCAGCTCAGCCTGGAGAAGGAGGAAGGGCTCCAACGTGAACCATCTCTTCTTTCCTTCCAGACCCCAGGTCAGCCTAACTTGGACAGAGGGAAGACAAAGTCACTTGAAAGTTGCTGAGATACATTTTGTACATGACAATGTGTGTGCAGGTGGAATATGAAGTCAAAGGACTAGCTTCTAAACTTTGACCAAAAAAATTATATGTGATGAATGACAAAATTTGAGACCAATGTGTAATTTACCTCAACTTTTGAAGCCCCTGAAATTAATATGGTTTTAATGGGAAGCTAACCCCAAAATATCATGCGTGACTCCAGGAATCTCTCTGTAGTGAAGATTCACTACAGGGAGATCTTGTGGGATAGAAAGAAGCTGAAAATTTAATAAACTAACATGGAAGTAGAATAAGCTAAAGTCTTAATCAGCTCTTCTTTTGGAGACAAAGGGACTACACAAGTTTATTTCCTAGACTTTTTCAACTCTAGCTGATCATGTCTGGTCATAGAAATTACTTTTTGACTGTTCTGGCAGCCTCCTCTCTTTGAGGGATTTTGTTTTTGCTACAGACCATGTTTCCAGGGAGAGAAAAAAAAAAAAACAGTGCTTCACAACTCTTCATAAATTTGTCACCAAACCAAATGTATGAATATCATTCCCTTTAGTATGCCTCTTCTCAGATAAACAGTCCTCAGCATGCCTGCAACCTGCAACTACCAAGTTCAGCTATGGCAAGAGCTCTTAGCAGCAGCCGCTTCTCTAATTGCTTTCTACACCACCAGCAACCAGCATGTCTGCTGCAGACTGGTGGGCACAGAACAATGTACAGGCAGGAATTTAAAATGTTTCCCTCCAAATCATGCTCTGTTGCAAGCTGGTCCTTGAATTCCTGACATTCTGTAATCGTGCATTCATAAAGCTTTGAGGATTCAGGAATACATGTGCCAGCGTGGGAGTCTGCACAAAGCCTCACTGGAAGGATGAATGATTCAATTTAAAGTAGATCCTGAAGCACACATCAAATTTTAATAAGTCTTCGACTCTTTTCTAAATGTCATCTCCTAATGACACCCTGGAAAGATGCTGTTTCTCCTATTAGATTCTCTATTAAAAATGCTCAAATGCTAAACTCTTGGTATCTGATAAGCCATTAAAGAAGTTTGCTCACTAGACCTTAAAATGCAAGGAAAGAACATTTTGCTGTTTGTCTTTATGTTGTGATGTTGTTTGGATGTGTAGCACCTGCTTCTGTTTTCAACTGCCATGTGAAACATTTCCCTGATTTTGGAGTCATGTGAAAAACTGAAACTGTTATTGATCAGAATTATCCTTTAAAAAGCTGGGAAAGATACCCATAAATTCATCTGAAAATATGGCCATGTATTCGGCAAAGTCATCCTGCACCCTTCAAGCCCAAAATCTCACCTGAAACACCACTTTTGCACACAACAGGCCAGTGCTCAAGAAGAAGCAGGGAAGCGGAGCTGGCACTTGGTGGAGCTAGGATATGAGGCTACGTAACACAGCAGGTACCTTTGCATTTAGAACAGCCCCCGTAATATGTGATTTAATATTCACTTAGTGTACTGACCACTCCCACCAGCTGATGCACTATTTAATTTACATAAATACATGTGCACTCGCATCAAACCAATCATAAATTCTGAACTGAAAATAGTGAAGTTTATTTTTTAATGGGAAGGAAGAACCAAGCAGCAAAGATACACGCACATGATGGAAGGTGACTTTGGAGGTCTTTAATAAAGGAATGGATGCATGAAGATGTTATTATTTGCAGAGGGTAACAGCAAAAAAAAATACTTTGTCTGACAACCTAAATCACATGTCTCATCCTGAAGCAACTACAAGCTGCAAGGTTTTTCATGGCTGTTGCTGTTAGGCAAGGATATATAATGCAGTGAGTATATACACTTGGCTGGCAATCACAAGACTCCCGTGACAAGAAAACAAGGCTCTTGCCAGCTTATTGCCCAGGGGTACCCCTGGCATGTGATATAGCGTTACTGGTGCAGGCAACTGTAAATAGGAAACAAGATACTAAAGCCAACTTTGCAGATTCAGACTGCCAAACATAATATAACTTTGCAAGGTGAATGAATGTCCCATTTTAGAGAGTGGAAAGACATTATTAATTTTCCTTTTGGGCCCCAGAATTTAAAGGGCCTTTCATAGAGCAGCAACTACTCATGATGTATTGTAGTCTCTGGGAAGCCTTCATACAGCCCCATAGTATGCCAAGAGAAAACTGTAATTCTTATCCATGGGAAGGACACTATACTAGGAGTACTTTATTCATAAAAATCTTTTTTTGCTCTCTCCAAATCTTATTCACAACTAGCATGCTTTTATTCTGTAACCTGTTGATGGAAAAGATTAGCCTTAGTTAAAGGCTGTTGTTTCCTGTAGCAAATAGGAAAATAAACCTACCTACTTCTGCTCTGACACTCTCATTTCTTAATCTTACTGATTGCATGGGCATTTTTATTCTTAGATTGATGCACAACACAGATGACCTTTTGATATTGTTCCACGTGGACCCAGTTCACCCAGGATTAACTTTATTGCAGGAGGACTTCATAGCTATTGTAAGAAGTACAGGCAATGCCATGGTAACAGGAATCCCTGGCAAAGCATAACCAGGGATGTTGGTAGTCATCATTGTGCACATGATTTACTTCTATGACTGTTTCATCTATAGTTTAATATCTATTATATTTTCAGACCTCCTTTGTAAGGAAGTATAATTTTGTAATTGCTAGTTTTTAAGTGATTGTGAGGTATTTGTGACTTCAGGAGTCACACTGAGTAGTAGTTGCATTGCAGACAATACCACCCAGATTAATGAAATGTTTACATAGAAAATTAGTATTCAGTAGCAAGAAGGGTAGCACAATCTGGTCTGCACATTTTAAGCCAAGAAATTTCATGTGAACATTGAATTTATTATTTTCAGTTGTAGCATTATGCTTGAAAAATTGAGAGCTGAGCTCTCCTTTGGGGATTCAGCCTTCCATTTTTGTATACCAATTTAGTAATAAAATTAACTTACATAGCACATTTCATGTGCAAACACTTTCTAACAGAATATCAGTATAATTTTCCTGCTGTATGAATCTCTTTGGAATGCTCTACTTTTTTCTTTTTAGTTTAGAGGTCAAACATTGTGTCTAGGAGAACACATCTCCATTAAAAATGGCACTTATTATAGAAGTAACATTTATAAAATTCTGGGCATAATTTTTATCATTTTATTCACAGTATGTTGGTACGAATTAATTCAGTTCAATTAAAATCCCAAACTGAAATAGCTAATAAAACATTGACAGGGAAAATATGAAAAATTAGCCACAGCTGCAGTAAGTTGTACTTGCTATCCAGAAAAAGCTGAATGAGGAACTGAGTGTCTAAAAATAGGCTTTTTTTTTTTTTTCTTTTTTTGAATAGTATTGAATTATTGAAGTGTATTCTAGTAGTGTAGACTAGATAATAGATTCACTAGATTCAGCCCTAAAGGATTTACCAGAACATCAGATAAATATAGTTAGAGATGCGAGTAAAAATATAAAAATGTCATCATCAAGTGCTTTCAAAGAATATCTTGGTTTTAAAACCAGATTATCAGAAGACAAACTGAAGGAAAGAGATGGATATTGGTTGTGTAATTAGATAAAGCCAGTACCTTAATTTTAATGAACCTTCCAGAACTACAAGTAGTGTTAAAGACCATAGCAATTTACATCAACAAGTACCTAATAGGTCTGTTAGATAATATTGCCTTTAGCTATAAAGCATCTACCATAGGAGCTATTTAGCATTCCCTTTGTGTATAAACACACTCCAAACCTTTCTGGACAGTTTATTTTAAATACTTTGGGTTTTTTTTTTTCCAAATCTACACACTTTTAGTGCAGAATGGGATAGTGGATTAGTCAGTGCTGATAAGCCTAATTGAGGGCAGTTAGAGATTTGAACGTGAATATATACGAGATTACTTTTTAATGACCAGTTTGTAATTATCAGTGGATAGTTTCCATTATTTCTTGGCAAAATGAAACAAATCAAAGGCTTCCTACTTAACTAACAAGTTGTGTATAAACTAAAGTTATAAGCTACTACACAACTACCATATCTCATGGAACAAAGGCTGAGCAACGAGAGGAAAATGCACACCTTTTGTGATTTTGAAGCAATAAAAATGTTTTTCCAAGCCATTAAAATTTTTCAAGCAAGATCAGGAAAGATTTATGAGTTGGTGGATTTATTGCAAAGGCACACCTTTTCTGAGTTTCAGATCTTTTTCAGCTGTAGAGGAAGAAAAATGTGGTTTGTTTCTTTGGGTCAAATTCCAGTCAATACACATAGAAACCCTCTGTCTACTTCTGAACCTGCAAACACTTACTGCAAATTTCCTTAACTCATAATTTGGCTAAATGTCTACAAGCAACTATCTTGGAGACAGCAGTGTATGGGGTGAGGGTTGACAGTCGTTTGCCTCTTGCCAGTTGCTGGAACCAGAGAAGATATTTCAGGGGCAACGCGTTGTCCTGCATCTAGTGGTGGGCATGAGTTGTCTCCCACCATCTTTTTGCACACAAATACGGTGGGAAAAGTTCTGTTCCTGTCCTTCCCAACAAAGGGCTAGGTGCCACTTCTCTCTAAAAATATACTAATCTGGGGCTTTTAACTGATTTCTAACATTGCTCTCTTTATGCACATTTCTTGGCATGCTAAGATGCAGCAGATCCCAAAGGGTTTATTCTATAATCTCTTACATATATATGTATTTTGAGGAAAATATCATATCTATAGTGTGTCATTATGTATCGATGCTTTATTAGTTGCCTATTTTGGGCCACTTACTTTCAAGAAGCTGCTCAGGTGTTATCCTTTGGCCTCCATGGGAATGACTTAGGAAAGCCAGAGGGGCAGATGGTTGTCACAAGCTCTGCAGGCAGCTGCCCTCTGTGCCTGCACAGAGAGATTACCCACTCGCTCCAGAAACGCTTCCCCGTGGTTTCCTTGACAGCTTGTTCAGGTGCTGAAAGCTTACAAGTGGGAGTTATAAAAGTTAACTTTAAAAAGTAACAGCTTGCCCTCCTCACTATCACCCTAGACCTCCTACAAATAACCTCTCTCACTAGTTTGCTGTTGTTTTGTTTTGTTTTGTTTTTTATTTTCTTTTTAACAGGTACATTTAGAAATATCCACCAGTTCAACTTTATTCTTCTGAATTGAATTTGTTGTAATGTCTATAAATGGTTATTGCAGATAGCCATGCATCACTTCAGCAATTAATTGCTTATTAAACTCTTGGTTTCGTGTGGAAATATACAGAAGATTTCTGCAAAGGCTGATGTTTGTGATACTAGCTGGTTGCTTACTGTTAGAAAATTGAGAGTAATGATTTCAAATTAGAATTCACTGACCCAATTTCTTGCATATCCAGAGATGCAGCAAATAAGAAGTCTTAAAGGTCTATAAAGTGAATGTTACCGTTACCCTGTGGTGTTGTGCCTGTCCACAGAGTATGCACACAAATTTCTACCTGATCAAAGATACTCAAAATTGTATTTACTCTAGAAAAAATCCAAAATGGTAAGTCTCTGTGGTTCATTACAGTGCATGAAGCAGGAATAAAAAAAAACACGCGTTTATCGATAACAGGTTTATTATGGCATTATGTACACAAACTTCAATTAATCATAGAATGATAGAATGGTTTGTGTTGGAAGGGACCTTAAAGACTGTCTAATCCCAATCCCCCATGGGCAGGGCCCCCTTCCCCAACCCAGGGTGCTCCCAGCCCCGTCCAACCTGGCCTTGAACCCTTCCAGGGAGGGGGAGGCCACAGCTGCTCTGGGCACCCGGGGCCAGCAGTGAGATCCTAAACTGAATGAATAGGTCTGTACATAGGATATAAACCTGCAAAAAACTTCCCACGGAAGTATTTCTAACATAATTTGTCATCATGCCCACCAATATTTGGGCATTGCCATAGTTGTTCTCTTTCTTTCTGATGTTAGCACATCTGCAGGCAAATTGTAGCTGCTCTAAAGAACATACAGGGGTCACACATCTCGCAGCACATCACTACCTTAGCAATGGCTCAGGATTTCCGCTCTATAGCTTTTTTTTGCTGAACAATGCTAAATAAATGTGAAAAAGTAAAAGGTTTTGCATGTCAGTTAATGATGGTGATATATTTCAACGCCTACATAATTTCTTATTAGACCTACCCATTCTGAGGACTTGTTTATCCTGGTGGGAATGTAATAAAAATTTTTCTTATGCTTTTTAATATCCTCTGTAACAATTATTGTCTATCCACCCTCAGTGATTATTTCTTATATTCTCATATATGGTCCAAATATTACCTTGCAGAACTAGATATTCAGAGGCAGTTCAGGATTTAAATTTTATAGGTAACATAGCACTTTTAATTGCATATTCTTCTGAATTTAGATTAAGCTGAATAATGGGATGTCATCCATTTCAAATTCAAATTAGAGTAACTTATTCCACCAACGAGTGAACTTTGTCTTCATAATCTAGCTCAGCAAGCACGCGTGATATAACATAGAAAGTAGTAACTGAGAATCCTTTAACTAATGAATATGCCATCGGAAATGCAGCTCCATGTTTGACAGCTGGACCATTGAATTTTGATTTTCATTTTTATTAATTGGGAGACCCTTACGTAACCTCTGTTAATCAGAGACTGAGCAGCTCACAGCACACTGTCAAGAGGACATGTACAAATGAGGAGTCTGCACTCATTTAAAGCCATCTATGTAAAAGTACACTATTGTCCAGTATTTGTTGAATTTTACAGAATTAAAAGCAGGCCTGAGCATTTTCATACACCACACAGTGTGATTTTACATTTCATAACACATGTTGCACACAGTGATGCTTCTTCCTTTCATATAACACCATTAATAAAGGAAATTGTATTGAGAATAATCTGGATTACTTAAAAAATAGAGGCCATGTATTAAGTAGAGAAATAGATATAGTTTCTGTATCTCCAGAAATGAATTTTCCAATTAAATATTTCATCACAATTATTAATTTTGAACAATTAGATTCAGACATAACGGCCATATTATCATATTATTCATATAGCTTCATTTCAGGTAAATTGCAATGTTACCACCAGAGGAATAGGCTTGTATATTTTCCTTTTTTAAAATTATGCTGAAAATTAAAAACTGGAAGAACCCCAAAGCTGGCAACATTTGCACTTATATTTTGGTTATGCATGAACCAAGACCAAAACCCAACAGCTGTTTCAAGAGGCACAAGAATATCAGAAAACATGCACACATCTATTTTGCAATACATTGGCACTATTTGCAAAACAAGATGTGTTCCTTTCAATGCAATATTCATTTTTCAGAAGTGCGATCCGCTTTTTCTATAACACATTGGCAGGGATGAGGCTCTCAGAGCTTGTGTCCTCGATCGGTTTTAATTGAAGAAGTTCAGAAGGGGCAAGCTCTGCTGAGACATACTCTGCATCCAAGTCCTGTCCAGTCGCTGGCAATTAAAATCCCATCTGAAATGATCCGTAACGCTTTCCTCGTGTATCAAACCACTTTCCGCATATTACAAGTCGACTAATTGGTTAAAATGTCTTCTGAGACTTGTAGATTTGATCTTCTGTTGATCCCTGAGGAAACTGAGGCAAAGAGAGGCAAAAGCCCTCCCGAGAGGTCCCGCTTCTCCTCACTTGATGGCTAGGGAGGAACTCGGGTGCTCGACTGTCACGATGGCCGTACATCCACAGGATGAGGGTCTATTCCTTGATGCGGTCACACCAACGATACCAACGTTACTAATTCTCCCTGTTTGTTCTTTTTTTTTTTTTTCTTCTTCTGTAGAAGGCTGTATTATGGAGGTTGGAATATCATCAAAAAAGAAAGTTTACATTTAAGCACTCTTAAATATTTGACAAATCCACCAAACTAAGGAAATGAATATTTAAGGCTGAAAATCCAGACTGATACTCCAAGCTTACTGATACTCCTACAAAACTCCTTGCTTTTGTGCATTAAAGTCAGACCTCTTACTTTACTAAATGCTGTTTTTTTGTAGTTAAATTATAGTAACAAGTGCTCCAGTTTCACTAAAACCCACTACCTACAAGATTTGGATTACTAAAATATAACCTAAATCCTTTCTGCTGGTGGTGTGTGCATTTGAAGATAAGTAGCAGGGTGAGTAGGCTAATAATGGATTGGAATCTCCTATGGATAGTTCAGCACATCTCTAATTTCACTGCTACTATTTTTCTAGTTAAATTTAGATGAAAGAGGAAGACACATCTATTTCTTGCCTGCTATTTCTTCCCTTTAAGGTATTATGAGAATTCTGTTATATAAACTCATAGATACAGACAAGTGGAAAGCTGCAGCCACGGAAGCATATTAATTTGTGTCATATTTCCAATGATTTTGATTGATTACAGTGCAAATGATGCTGGCCTACAATAATTAAAGATACAATATTCTAGGAATTAACATAAAATTGGTCCTCTAACTCACCTTCCTGTAGATGAGGGACTAAAACTTGTACTTACTATTTGCTTAGTATAATTTTAATGAAATTTCTACCACTCAAGTCCTACATACATCAATCTTTAAGTGGAGAAAGCTCAACCCCAGCCTCTTCTGGCAGTGGAAGAATATCCACTTTTTCTTTCCCACGTATTCACACCCAGCCAATCCTACCAGAAAGCAGACACCAGAGTGAGCAGAGAAGGTGCTGTTCTACCCTTTCCCTTTTGGTTGTATCCAGAAAAATGAACAGAATCTGGAAAATAAAAAAATGACAATTAAACAGAAAGGTTTGTGTAGGTCTGAGATCAAGTAGAAGCATATAAATGGTGAACAAGAAGTTCACACACTATATAGCTTTCCGTCTATAGCTTTATTGTTTTGAACCACGTCTTTGGCACAACTCTCACCAGGGTTTGTGAATATTCATCACCTAAATTTTCCAGGAAAAAAAACTTTTTAGGGAAGAAGATTGACAGTACCGATGAAAATACTGAAAAAAATCATTTAAAGCATAATAAAAGCTTTACAATGAACAGATGAGTTAGAAAAAATACTTTTGTGGGTCCTAGCCTTTCTTAACAAAATATGAATTAGAAAGGACTCCTAGTGAGGATTTGTTTATGTCAACATGGAACTTAATGAAAATGAAATCTTGCTTTTTGTAATGCTGGAAACCAAATCCCCAGCTTGGTTACAGGAGTGTAAACACAACCTAACTCCACTGTGCTTGATGATCCAAATGTGGATTTCCATCTTGCTTTCATGTGTCCCCCACCAATTTATAGCAGAGGTGTATCCAGCCGTCAGCAAGCAATTTGCCTAAAAAGAGAGTAATATAACCCAGGGGTCTACACATAAGCATAAAGAACTCCTAGGCTTATAGTCTGCCTCTCCTCAGCTGTTACTTATTAATGCTTTCCTCACTGATATTAATTTTAAAGTCTAGCACCTTTCTTTCTATGTTTGAAGCATTTGCCTTCAAAATCATTTTAACATTCAAGCTACAAAGGTGTTCACTGTCTTTGACTCAGTTGACATTTACCTGCGAGAAACTGAACTGAAGCGGCTGGTAATTTCTATAAGAGGTGTTGGCATTAATTTTCTTGCTGTTACGCTTTGTTGCTCCAGTAGATGTTCATAGATGCCAACATTGCCTAATTTTTTCCCCCTTCACTTATGTTTGACAGGTTACTTATTGTTTATTGACTGTGGGAAGTGTGGTTTTGTTTCCTTGGTTCTGGTATTAGCAAAAAGGCTTTATTTGTCTCATGCTAGGGTGTTCATCTGACACTAAGTCCTTTTTTTACAAGTCAAACTTCCAGAGAAATTATTATAACTTTCACTACTTAGGTGTTAGCTAAATCTGTACACTTTCATTTCTGATTATATGGAATGAAGAAAATGTGATAATTTGCTGAGTGTCATAGAATTGTCTAAAAAATGGTCAGTCCCCTTTTCATCTCTTATTCCTGTACTACCAGATGAGGGAAATTATTTATATTTCATAGAAAAATCTATACTGATGAGTGCTAGGATTAATAAGATATGTTTTTAAAGTGTATTACATATTTAAAAACCAATATGACAAGTATATTATTACAAATATATTTTATAAGGTTATAGTTTACTAGATGACTAAAGAACAAAATTATAATAATTGGAGACCAACAGTGATTGTAAAAAGAAATCTTAATAAATATGTTATGATCTAGCTAAAGGCTTGTGTCAGTAATTACATTCACATAGTAACACTGAGTGTTGATACCCTGTTGCACTACTCATACAGACAGATATTAACACATAATTCTATTCAAATTTATAGGTCCTAAAGTAATTGCAGGCTATAAACAGAGATGACTGATTTCACTTTTGATAAACTTACTTTTTAGAAGTCTAACCACAGTCTCTTTGAATAGGTATGAAAACATGTGGAAAAGTCAGGAAAGGCCTGACGTCTTCCCGACATCTTTTTTCTTTAAGTTTTCTACTTAACATTTTTTGCTTCTTGCCAATAAGTAGCACGGAATATATTACAGAGGAATCATCAACAGTGGGAAAAAGTTGTGAAAAGTCATTTCAGTAAAAACACACTGTCTATTCATGCCAATAATACAGAGGTTTATATCCATCAACCCTGCTAATCTTGGTAGCTCAGTGACCATGCTGGTCTCAAGATTTATAAAAGTCACACTATATGTTGGAAATTATTCTTTCTGCCAAGTCACGTTTGCAAGCACACAATTGGTGTTTTGCTGCAAGAAACAGCTCAAGCCTGGCCAAGGTCGTTCCTCACCTCAGTTTGAGAAGAGCAGAGCTCGCCCAGCTGTGGAAATGCCAAAGGAATTTACACAGAGATTTTAAGAGACAAGTAAAACTAGGATGTGATAATACCATCCTTTCCTTTGCGATCTTAAAACTATGGCTGAGTATATATGGATGGGGAATATAGGCACTGCTTTTGAGAAGAGCCAGCTTTGGATTTAGTGTCTGGCGTTAGCAGAAAAAAATAGAAGGGAGATTGCATTGAATCACCTGAAAACATTCTCAGATGTGTGCTTTTGGCAGGTAATTAATTGCATTTCCTTGCAACATGATACGGCAAACTGATGAAGTGAATACAGAAAATATGAAACTGAAATCTACATTGTAGCATTCACAAGAAATCCGGCAGAATCTTGTTTAGAACCTCCTGTCCAGGATGTGTCAACACATAGGCTGCCTGGGTTTCTGGAAATAAAAGAACAATTTAAAAAACCAGCAAAATTATGAGAGCTCCAAGGTCTGTTCATCCCTCTCCATGGCCAGATCACATTACTTGCATGCTACACTTCAAGAAACAGAAGAGATCAGAACAGTAGGTTGCTGATTTAGAAGACTTGGCTCTGTGATGGCTTTGAAAAGGCAGTGAAAACAGTTCTTCAATTGCAGAAGATGTTGATATGGATAAAGATTTCTCTTTCACGTTCATGAACTAATTACATGGGGTTTTTTAAAAAAAAAAATCAATCATCCTAATCCCAGCCAGAAGGAGGCAAACATCCTCCTGTCAGCAGTGCAGTTAAAGTCCTCCATTTGCTGAGTTGCAGTCCTGCCCAAGGAGATGCCTCAGTGACAACACGTACTACTCGCACGTTGACTGCTTGTATGCAAAATCCCCAGTACCAAGCTGGTTGCTCGCTAACTTTCTAGTTGCAATTCCTGTAGTAGAACTGCTGTGTTCTTCTCCACTGGGAAGAAATTTCTGGGATTGCACTAAAGAGTCAGGTTTTGTAGGTAACTCCATACGCGTGGCTCTCCTTTGTACTCAGAAGTTTTACAGTCATTCTTGACTACCAAAGATTTCCACCATCCTCTGGCCTTAATCTTGAAAATTTATTTCAGAGCCTCGGAAGCTTTGTTTGGCTGAGTGCAGTTGAGCAGTTAGCAGCTGAAACCCTTCGTGACTGTCATACTGTTTTCCTGTTTCTTTTTAATATCCATCAAGGTTGAAGCTTTATGTAACCACTTTTAAATATGTCATAAAAGAGTTTATTTAGCTATGGGCAGTGTTTTTGTGATGGGTTTTTTGTTTTTTGGTTTTTTTTTTTTTTTTTTTTTCTCTGAGCTGATAAAAATGGAATTAGCAGGTATTAGCAACTAAATTAGTTAGTAGACATTAATAACAAAAGAACCTGTTCAGGTTCACTGAAGCAGATATAATTCTAGTTACAGGTAAAATATTTTTTCAATAGGTTGTTTACTTGCATTGCTCTTTAGGTATTATTTCTTAAGAAATTAATTCTTCTTAACCACAGCCCAGTGAGCTCAATAGCCTATCTGACACTGCCTTAGACTATTGCTCTTGGAGAAGAAACCCTCGCCATCATCTCATTTGCTTACAGACAATGTGTCTGTATTCCCTGGAGGGTTTCTAATTCAACCTCAAGAACAGCGTAATTTCAAACATCTCTAGACAAAATGGAGTTACAGAACAGCTGTGGAAAAGTATATGTTCAGGCTCATCACACGTCATTAGTGTTCTACTGAATTTCTTACAAATTATGAAAGAACAATGACCTTATATATCACAATACACTGCAGCAGTATTTTCTTACATAGGAATACAAACTGTTTTTCCCAAAAGCTGTTCTTTGATCTCATATTCACTCATACAAATGCTCTCACCAGATAAAGCAATGTTCAAATAGTCCCTACTTAGAAGGCAAAAATGCATTAAAACCTTCTCAAATTTAAGACTATAGATAATTAACTTCTTTGGCTACAACATTTCTATCTTCAAGTCTTCAGTAGAATATAACATTAATGAAAGTGAGACCATCTTAAAAATCAAATGAACTGTAGGACAACTCTAAACTGGGAGTGACAGGTTCAGATTTTTCCTTCAATCTTTTAAGCATCTCTACTAATAGCTAAAATATTTCTGAAATGGTTTGACTTTTAGATTCTATTTGAAAAAAGACTTCTTTTCTTCTGGGAAACTGCCTCCACTGAATCATTTCCAAGCCTCCAGGCAACTTTCAGTATCAAATACACTGTTGTTACTATTTCTAAGATAATTTTATAAGCGAACTACAAGAGAAATTAGCCTTAATGTCTAAAAAGGATGGTAAAAATATATAGAAAATCTTTTGCAACTTATATCATATAATGGAAGTACAACTCATTTGATACAGAGCTTCAGTTTTGAATGATTTCTGTTATGGAAACTTGAAAATCTCAGTGGGAAGGTCTTGTGAGTTCCAGGTCCTAAGTAACTGGGTTATGAACCCACAGAGACTTTTTTTTTTTTTCTGGTATCTGTGTTTCAGCTATGGTAGTCATTGAAATATTTGTCTAAGCTTGCTGAGAATGATGGTTAAAATAGACAGAATGTTCATCAATGTTTACCATCTAGATATTTCTCATAAGACCAACAAAACTTAAAAGTCAAATTTTAATACATACATGTTCTTTTCAGTACAGTATCTTTGATTTGACCAAATAAAATTATACAATAATTCAGTGAATTACTATGATAGTAAATTAATATATTTATTGTCATTACTACTTAAACATGTAGGAATGAAAACTGAAACTGCCTTCAGAATTAATGAGGTTTATATAACTGGGCACTCCATTAACTGTGAAATAATCAGCCTAGAAATTCTCTATGCAAAATACCATCTTATTTCACTTGAGTCTGGACAAGTTTTGGAGGTAAAATATGCTATTTTGCAGTTTCATCTCTGAACTCTATAGTTAGGAGCATTGCACTTAGTGGAAATTAATAACCTTAGTTACCTGATTGTGATCTGAAATACTGGTCAGGGTGATCACTTGAACCTGGAAGACAACTGGAATAATACCTGAATTAGAGAAAGCCATAAAAAAAGTTTGCCTCTACAAAAGAAAAGAAGACATAAATGGAATACTGAATACATGAATAAATAAAAGCATGATGAAGCAAAGTACTTTGCCAGAAAGTTCATTAAAACACAAAAAATCAACAGCATGTTATGGATAGAGATCTTAGGCCACCATGAGGACCATCAGATGATAGCCAAGCTGTGGCTGTCCATAACAAGACTGCTCTGATCTTAAACAGTGGGTCAACACTGGAAATTTAGTTCTGGAATTTGTTAAATTGTTCACATACACAGGGTGATTCGAACTTGCCTGCATACATAATTTCACTATTTGAATGACTCTATTGGATTATCTCATGTAAAATGTTACATGCTCATGCTTTACATGAAGAGAACTGAGTTTCCATCCATTTTAGACTGGTTTTGAATATTCATGCTTATTTGTATTTATCTATTTTTGTATATTCAGTTTGCTTCTGCTCTTGCTTCCACAGATGAAAAGATGAATAATCTATTAAAAATACGATCAGAAACACTGTTTTCATGATAGAGTCTCTTGGTACAGATGCTTCTCTGTGGCAATTCCTAGTCTCTCCACAGACATTTTTTGAGGAAGATATTTTGTTCCAGGTGTTTATCTACTAATTTTTAATAAATATAGTACCTGTTTAATAAAGCAAAACCAGCAATATCCAATGACAGCATTGGTTGAGCTAAAAGACAGACCTCCTAAAACCTTGTTAGATTCTCTCCCAGGAAATCTAGGAGTTGGCACCTGCTGCAGGAGCAGATGTTCTCACACGTCTTACAGATGGCTGTGGAAAAGGAAATCAAATCCCCGCTGCACCCAGACCTTTAATGAAAACTGTATAAAATTCTGAACCGGTTGGAATCATCTCCAGGACCAGACTTACCTTTTGTGTGGACACAAAGGCTCAAAGACCGGCCGGATCCTGCGTGCGCTGGGTGAGTGCGTCACCAGATGTGCCTGACCGTGGGTCGCAGGTGGCATCCGAGGCTCCTGGCCGGGAGCCGAGACCATCCTTCTCAAGAGCCATAGCATTGATCTTATCATCTTACTGTCATAGAAAATGTCATCTGTATAAACGTTCCTTATTTCTACATCAATATATAAACATATAACACTTAAAAAAATATTTATATATAGAGAGAACATCTATATAAACTATACATAAGTGTATATAGAGAGAATATAAGACTATATATAATGAATATGGAGAACTATTCTGACTACTGAATATACACCAAATTTAAACATCTAAAAATAGGAGACTTAACTAGGAATGCTGGCTTATAAAAAGAATTCAACACTAAAATGCTTTAGAGACACAGCAGCAGGTCAGGTAGATAGGCGCAAGACTGAAAGACTGCTGAAAGTTAAATGGTGTTAAGGGCAGCGTGGCAGTTTGAAGCTTTGGGGTGAGGTTTTCAGCAGTACAATGCAAGGCATGTTGGTTTAATAATATCAGAAAGGTCTGAAAGTGTTTTGCATGCACTATAACTTCAAAGAGAGCCTGATTTATAAGGTCCCTGTGATGTGTCTAAATGTCAAAAATACATAATTTATGAATTCATCTGTTTAGAGATCTATTCTTTTCCAGATTATGTATACTAAAATGACTATATTCCGTGTAATTCTGCTCAATTTCTAGCAGATTACTCACTTGAAAAGAGCTGAGAAAATAAGTGTTTGCTATTCGTTTTGCACAGAACAGATGTCTACAATGCGCTTCTGCATATTCTAACATGAAAACTTGGATTTGTCATCAATGATTGATCATCTCTGTGCTGTTCTCCAAATATGCCTTTGTTACTTACACTTCTGGTTTTTTAATAGTGGCCTTGAAACTTTTAAACCTTTAGCAGGTGAGATAATTCACTTCACAATGAAAGAACTTTCTTCTCCAACCAGGTGAAGGAACAGAAGCTGCCTTTCCTTGCTCCTTCCAGCTATTCCACACCATCTGCACCAGTGAAGACCCTGGCACTCTCCTATAAGACCAGTTCCTCTTGTAAAAGTTCAGATGCAACAGGGCAAACTAAGCCTCAGACATCTTATGACCGTTCACCATCTCCTTGTCACTCATACTTTGAAATTAAAAAAAAAAAATGCCAATGAGAAGTTTAGTAGATAAGAAGGGTAGAAACATAAATAAAATATGAATGTAAAATAGATACAGTTACTATGCCATAATATAATAGTAGTTCATAGGAAAGAGTTCATCTTCATATCAATATTAGGGTCATCAATTTGAAAATAAATACAGGACATCCCTCTGTCTGTAATGCTCTGGACCTCTTCGGTGCTCAAGCAAAGTCATGCATTGCTTGCACGCAAAGCTCAAGCAAACTTGTGTTGTCATGTCCACTGCAATCGTGGGAGGGAGGAAGACATCTTGCTGCCCTGTTGCCATTTCTCCATGCCTTAAAGGACCCTATCAGCCAGAGAGGGAAAAAAAAACCCATTACTCCCATTGTCCATAATACTCAGCATGGACTAGCTCTGCCATAAATCACAGCACGGTAGCAGGAGGTAACATTTCTGATATGGTTTCTCAGTCTGTGCACCTAACACCCATGTTGCATTGTTTCTTGATAGGAAGACTGTGTTTTTATTACAGACTGTCTATGATAGTTAAGAAAAAAGTCTGCATTGATCATTTTTACCCATCTTACACATTCTTTTTAAGCTTCTTACTGCCTTGTCAAATTCTTCTTGAATCTTCATTATGCTCTGGTTGGGAAAGTGAATATTCAAGCAGTAATATTCAGATTTTTTAAAAGTAATTTTGGTAGTTTTCATGCTGAACATATGAAAGAGATCCTTATACTTCAATTTTAGAAGTATCTAACTGAACTGGCACAATACTTTTATTTTTTTAAAAGGAGTTTTAGCATACATTTATGGTTACCTAAAATGACCATTGTAAATCACAGTCTCTATCAGGGACAACAATCATTTCTTTATGCTCTGCAAATGTATTAAAATACACAAACTCAACTGAATTTTAAAGGGTTGGTCAACATGATATTGGGCTCGGAGTCAGATTGGCACTCAAAGCAGACAACTCAGGATCTTTCTATCTTCAGAGAATTTATGTGCACATAATATTAATAGCTGACCCTATAGCCAACACTCAGATCCCCTGGAAATGATTTTGTAAACCAAACATGTTACCTAGTTTCATGTTAGAGAGAGCCAACAGCAAGGAATTTTCCTATAGTTTATACTATATAGTTAACACAGAACTTCAGATTTCTATTAGAAGCTATTTAAATGCCTCCCATAATATCAAGATCCTACTGACACAACCAGTATTTAGTTGATACTCAGCAACTTTAAGACTCAACAAAACCTTTTTTCCTTGCCTGAGCAACTACATCACCCATCAAGGTCTCCATAACTAAATAGACATGAGCTAAATGTGGATATGAGCTAAATTACTTCAGAAGATATAAAAAAATCTTCCTGAAAAGCAGATAATTGAACGTAACTCCTACAAGGATATATTACCACCCTAAACATTAATATACTTCCTCTTTAAAAAAAAAGTAAATTTGAGTCACAAAACTATTCTACTTCTGCATAGATTTTTTCTAATAGGAAAACATACAGCTGCATTTAACTGAGGCTTTACAAGATCATTACTCTGCCTTACAATTATTAGTTCATGTGTAGTATTTTTTTTTTTTTTAAGTGGTTTGCAAAATCATAATAAACATACTTGGGAACATTAAACCTACTAGCCAAAGAACTGTCCTCTATTATAAAGAGCATGTTACTGCCATCTGGGTGCGGGAGATATATTGCAAGATGCTTCAATATAGCTTCATAGAAAACCTAGCACTTGGAGGAATTTTGATTCCTGTTTGTCCACATTTCAGATATTTCATCCAGTTGCTCCTTACAGGGTTAAATCGGGGCCATTCCAAATTAAACTATTAACAGGGCATATCTAACCTTCAGGAATTAGAAACGTGAGAGCTAGATTAAGCTATGTACAGTGTTCATATCAACTTTTGCATTACTCAATCCATCTGGCAATTGGAGAGGTACACTATAGGGTCTAATGTTAATAAGGCTCAGTGGAAGAGGAAAACAATCTCATTACTGGAAGGTCCCATAATATTTTGCCCACTTGCCTTATTCTTCTCTTGGAAATGAGAGGAGAATTTTTAAAATTCTGCCAAACAAATGCTCTTCATATTGTAAAGCAATACTTTCCCTACAAAAAAATAGGCCATGTTTGTCTGTACAATGTAATTCCATATTTCACTTATAGTAGTATTTCATACGCATGTACATATTTTCACAAATATACATGTGTTAAAACTATCCAGAATCGGATTTAATGCCTGCACATTAAGAAAAATAGAATATAAAAAGAATGCTAATACAAGAAAAAGAATGCATTGACTCAGACTGAATGAGCCATCTAGTCATGTGGCTAATAGCACGTGCCAATGAAAAAATGTAAAGAATAGCCTTATTAAACTTCTATAGAATAAACTCTCCACCTCTAGAAATTTCTGGGTCAGAGAACCCTTGAACAAGAACCTATACCTAGTATTAACACACAGGTGATGCTGATTACAAAACCAAAAAAGCCTTTTGATTTTTAAGTTTTTAATCCATATGGGTTATTTACCTCTAGTCAAAAACCATCATTTTAAAACTGGTGCACAGAAAAGAATAAATCAGTGTACAATTTAGGTTAAATAAAATCTCAAAGTATGAAGCAGAAAAGTTTTCAGCTGGGCTGAAAGCTGACTGCCCTTTTACTACAACAAGGGCTTTCTATGCCTATGGAGTTTAAAACCAGTGGGACTTGGCATTAGTCCTTTGAAACACCTTCCTCTACAATTATAGATATGAGGTACTGTCAGTGTCCAGAAATATCCATGTCAGGGTCCTGTTATAATTTTTGTATTATCATAGTTATTGTGCAACTATTTTTAGTTTAAAATCTGTCATAGTCATTCACCTGCAAGAAGAAAACGGTCTAAATGTAGTACAACCTAGATAGTGTAAAAACTGCCCATTTCTTGAGTTATTGGAGTTCCTAAAATAACCTCTTTCAAATATAAAATGGAATGCATTTTCCATATTCTGAAGATAATAAAAAAGTGGCCGAACCAAATTTGTAGACCTTTCCCAAAAGTTCATTTTTGTACTAAAATTAAGTATGAGATGCTACATAATACAAGGATTTTTCTTCTTCTTTTTTTTTTTTTTTTTTTTTTTTTAAATTATCTGGAGGTGTAAAAAGAGTTTAAAACATCAGGACTTCTACCAACTTTTTAAAAAGTTATAATGATAACATCTCTGACAGAAGAGATGGCAAGTTTGTGGTTTTGACTATTTAGGACCTGATTCGTATCCCAGATTATTCTAATGTATAGCAGTAATTATATTTGGGCATGACAACATAGTCTCTCCTCCACCCCATTTTATTTGTGATACTAAAAGGAACATTTCCATGTGAGCAGAACCTCTGCAGTTCATTTTTAATAATGAATGCATTGCACTTGAGGGCAAAACGCTTCTCACACAAATTTGGAAACTATAAATTGTCTCCATGGTTTCCCCAGGAAACCACTCTGAGCCTGAGCTCTCTGGGCAAATGTTGTAGAGGAGCATGTGGTGCCAATGCTTTATTACTGGCATGGATAAAGAACTTCTCACATAAATTATCATTTAGAAATGATTACCATAAAATCAAATTGAGAGACTTGTGAGGACCTCCTGGGTCTCTGATAACATCCATAATAATAGCATAAATACAGAAATAGCTTATTTGATCTTCTGCAGTTCACAGATCTCAGTGTACATCGGTGAAATCGGAGCAGAAGGAGCCAGCCAAGGGGGCTCGGGCCGCTGGGCTCACAGGGGCTGCGTGCCGACAGCCCGTGGAATATCATGGGCCAGAAACCTGCCAAGGAAATTGTCACTGATAGGAATAGGAACATTTTGTGCAGATCAAGGGATAATGAACACCATGAGGCAATCTTTGCTCTTCCAAAAACCTCCCTTAGATCATTCAAACCCATAAAGAGCAGAATAGCTTCATCTGACCTCATAAAAGCAAAGTCTTTTCTTTCAAGGTTGTCAGCATATTCTCGTCCCGCTGTTTATGCCTGCTAGGGCTCTATAATCACGGTTTGAGTTCCACGGTCCAGCTCTCTGCTTCCTTCTCTTTGAATAGCTACGAATTTCTCTTTACCATTAAATATTTTGGGAGGCAGCATCTCCTCCGTCTTTGAAAGAGATTCATTTAAGAGTGGAAAAGTGGCACAGGAGATTCAGAGGGAGAGATTTCCACATGATGTCTCCCCCAGATGCCAAAATCCTGATCTGTGTTGGAACACAACATTTTAATAAATCCTATAAACTTCCCTTGACATTCTGATCAGCGTTACAGTGGTACAGAAGACACATTTAACATCTGGACATGAATGTTAGATATCAGCCCTCATTTTCTAGTAATAGAAAACATGTTTCCCTGATTATTACAACTTTCCTAGCCTTATAGATACAGGTATTTAAGAATTTATAAAGTTTTATGAGGGCTTAAGTTAATTTAAAAAAAAAAAAATAATGCTCCTTACAGAAGTCCTTCTGTTCCTTTTGATGTTTCATGCAGGCATTGTACATAGAAAGGAATGAATCTGCTGGCCCGTTTTATCCATCCATTGGTAAGGCCTTGCACTGTTCCCCATCCAGAAGAAGGCTTAACCCTGGGGCATCTCCTTAGGCACCATATTTACTCGTGGTCACAGCTGCAGGGCTGGATGGGAACAGGTCTGGTGATCACTTAAAAACTCAATTTTGGGTTCTTTGCTTGCCTCCATTTGTCCAGTACAGCATTCACATGCACCTGCCCAGAAAGAGTCATTCCTCCCCGTTTTCTCCAGCCTCTTCCTCCTCTGCCATGTCGACCACACCACAGTACTCTCAGGGGACTTCAGCCTGTGACCAGCTTGAAAGCTCTCTCAGACTTCCCTTCTAGCCCTGTTCATTAAACTGTAACGGAAATCTATAATGTGATTGGTCTAGATACAGCTCTGTAATGAAGAATTCATATATAACATTTTTTCAGATGACCTATTTCATCTTGTTCTCTGGTTAATAGAGCCTCAATCCCATAGCAAGGGCCACGCCTGGTTATTGCTGCCAGAGAGAGACTGTTCCCCTTCCTCTATCATATTACATTGTCAAACATAATATATCAGAAATTGTCTTACAAGCTCTTTTCTGCAGGTATCACCACATTTCCAGCATTAGATTTGCCATCAGATTGATGGCAATGCAGACAAGGAATTGGTGAAACTGAGAATGTACTTTGCACTATTCACAATTTGCCAGTCAGCACCTTGCAAAGCCCAGACCCTTTATATATGCTCTACATGGCTATGTTAACAAAAAATAATTTTATCCTGAACCTAGTATTATTTGATAGCATGAGTTTTGTGTTAGATAATACTCAATTCATACCACAAGTTTATAATAATTTCCAGTAATTGGCCAATGACAGTTTTTTCTACCTCACACTTTCCTGTTTAGATTTGTGTTTCATCAGCTTTCCTATATACGCCGTCAAATGTGCATAATTAACATGTACACTAGAATTACAGAACCGTAGTTTAGACAAACTTATCGAAGAGTTGATACAATGGAAATATCTTTATCAAGTATTGTATCTAAACCAGATTCTGCATATTGCTCTGAGTGAGAACCTTTCTGTGGCATTAGAAAGGTGAAAATAACACTTTGATATATTCCTGCCTTATTCGGGAGCAGAAAATATTGCACGGCACCTAATTCCTTTAGATGTTTTTCAGAATGTGTGACTGAATACTTTTACATGATTAAATGGCATTTCAGGTGGTTGTAAATGGGTCTTAATTCACTGCATCTGTCCACAAATTTTTTTGCCCCACAATAAAATGTCCTTCCATGCAACAGCTCCTGCCTGGAGTTATTTTAAGGATAACTGTCATAGATTTTTTCTTACTCTTGCATACAGATCTTCTATCTAACAAATGCAGCAGCTGCCTTGGGAGCAGTGCATGGGAATGTATAGATGACAAATTTGTACTCATATTTACCTTCATATGTAGTGATCTTATTTACTTCAAATATTTTACTCATGGGGCAATTCCAACAAGCAAATCCCATGTCATTTAATTCCAATTAATAGTAAGACAGAATTTGCTTTTATCTATTATTCAACTAGTCCAACAGCTGGTCCAATACTACCAAAAACTATTTGCTAAATAAATTATCCAGTGAAAAGTTTACTAGGTTCTAATCATTTCATAGATCTATGTTGAACGAATTATGTACTTATTCAGAAGGGAAAAACAAAAAAAAATATGTGGATTACTCAGAGAGCTTGAGAATTAGATTTCTTTTTGTATTTTGTAGCAAATCTACCAACAATTGAATATCACCTTTAATTTACAGTAACATACAGTTGTCCCAAGATAATGCCAATATAAATTTAGAAAGATACCCAGCTGAACAATGACTAAAAGGAACAGGGAAAGACTGTGCCATTTTCTCTTCTAATCTTATTCTTTCACTCTTCCAACAGCCAGTACAGCTGCCCATTTATAATGAAAAAGGTGCTGTTTCGCTCAAAACTGTTTTCTCTAGTTCTCTCTCACCTGGATCAATTCTTTTATCTAGAGGAGCTGCTTTCCATCACTGTTGACTTTTCTGGTCATGCATGTATATATATTTTATTTTGTGATTCCTTACTAACACAAATTATCTATTCTGTTGAGCTCAGTACTTGAGAAAGACTTCAATGATTCACTGAAATCCAGCAGCTACATTCAAACACATAAGCATGGCAAACATTCATAAAAATCAGGGAAAGCAAGCTAGCTGTTCCTCTTGACATATTGTACCCATACTGTCTCTGAAAGCAAACAATTCACGTTTCAAGACTTTAGCTGTTATCCCTAACTGAGGGTGGAAGCTTGAGTTTATTCCCTTGTCTATCAATCATGATTTCCACAGACACGCTTAGACCTTGCAATTTCTGTTCTTTGGAGTCAAGGGCTCATAGTAAAAACTGAACTGAAGCCTTCCTGAGAAAAGGCTATTTCTATAGAACACAAGAAAGTCAGGGCAAATCATTAAAACAATTCAGCAAGCTATGTACATACCTAGTTTAGAATATATTTATTCATGAAAACCATTAAAATTTAATTTCCAGTAGACTCTTCACGTAACAGCTTCTAAATTTTGTTCATTCTTGGAGTTGGCAGCCCTGACATGGACTGCAAAGTCACTTGGTTATTTTAATTTTTGTAAAATAAGGGCATTTATTTTAACCTCTTGGCCTAGCGAATCCCAGATGTGGTCAAACAATATTAAAAGTGAGAGACAAAAGTCTTTGGTATAGTCATATGCCAACAAGTTTTACCATGATATACAGTGCTTTTCAGAGTCACCATTTCTTACCCGTATTCCTACTTCAGATCTCTTTTGATTGTAACGACATTATTAATTGCAATAAAAGGGGATACTAAATTACAGCAGTATCATCTTAAAAAAATCCTTCAAACCAGGCTTAAAATAAATTTCCTTTTTTTAATTATGATGGGATTTACCAGGAATTCAGAAACTCTTTACCTATTTTATTTTAAATCTGATTGGAATAAGAATTAATCCTTCAAAATTTATGTCAAAAGCTGGTATTTTATGTTTTTGGATATGTTTTAGAAATGAACAAAATCAGAACTATGACATTTCAAAGGTAACAACTATGGAATTATTTCTGATGCTTCATGGTACATACCAGGCTTGAGCAAAGGCAAATGTATGTATCTCCACAACTGTAATTTACTGCCTTAGAATCAACAGCCTTAAAATAAGCATTTTGTAACATTACCTTGTGCATATTAACGATTTCTACAAAACCGTTCTTCTTAATTATGCTGGTTTAATTTTTGCTGCTTCGGAAGTTGTCTCTAGAGATACTTCAAGGAAGAGCTGTGGGGAGGAGGAAAGTGCTTGTCCCTTTCATTAGCAATCTACATTTAACTTAATTCCCCTGACTCATCTGCTTTCCTCTCTTTTAGGCAATCAGTCCTTTGCTGTCAATGCCAACACACTGCTGGTCAATGGCAAATACTCCAAGATTCATTAGAGGAATCCAGCTGATTAACTTGGGAGACTTTGTAAGGAAGAAAAATGGCTTTTTTTTCCTTTTAAGATTCACCACCTTAAAGAGAAATACTATATTTCAGAATCTGAAATACATATTTATACAAAATTCAAAGTATGAGGCTTTCCGTGTGATTTCCTAAAAGGATAAAAAACTCACACAAGTATTTCTCTGTACATAACATTGTAATTGTTTGAATCCTATTTCTCCCATCCCAGTATGAAAAGACTCCACAAATGAATGATGAGCAGATGGCATATCATTTTCTCAACTGGAGATTCTTGGATTCGATTTGTCACTCATTGAATGTTGTAAAAAAAGCACTGGAATAGTCTGCATGGTTTGTATATTCTCTGATGCTATTTGTTTAACAGCTACTGGTAAACATAATAAAGGCTTATAAATATTACTGCATTCATCAATGACTTCACCTTGATTTTGGTGTCTCTGGGCTGTGTTGGTGCATAGCTCCAGTCTGCAAGCAGCATTGCTCTTGGACACATCCAGGTACCCCCCTCTCCTGGCTTCCCCTACCCACACAGCCTTAGATATTAACCAAAGCTGTGTATAGCATTGAGCCCAACAACCCAACTTTTCTCACTTTCTTCACCATTTAGCAAAAGTTTGGCTTAGCACCTACACTACTTCCATGGCAGCGGTTGTACTCATGGCACCTGTGTGTAATGCAGAGTGGACATTAGTGGGGTGGTTTGAGGACAAACCTGAAGCCCACAGAGATGATGCTTCAACAACGGTGCCTTCTCTGTGTAAATTCTCAGATGCTACCTAAGAGAGTAATACAGATATCTCCAGTTTGATACCACTTTTTCTTGTTTTAAATACCTTTCTTAATTCCATTTTTCCTTTTTATTATGCACAACCTGTTGCAACATTATCAACAGACTGTTGTTTGACAATCCCATTTTCCTGAGTTACGCAAGTAACTACCAGAGATGCTATCGTGAGCCTGTGTGATATATGGGTCAGTGCCTCCCATTCTCAATGTAGAACTGCCCATCCATCAATAGCTGAAATGATCTGTTATTAATATAACTAATGCACAGTGAGCGATTTATCTGAAATGTTTTGTATATCATAAGACAAGAAATATAGAAACCATTACTCCTACCTGAGACACCAGAAACACTAACTCACAGCCTGCACATGGTGGAACTATTGGCCATCAACATCACATATTTTATGCCATTTCAAGCCTCCTAGGATGTAAAAACTAACAAGTTTTTGTATGTAACTTTCCAAGTAGCACAGTTTTGGGTTTTGAGGTCGGGGGTGATGAGAAATATCCTTTTTCCAGACTGTTCTACCATTTCCAACATAGCAAACAGATTAGTGAGTTCATTGTCACAAGTGCTCTACTCTAAGCAAAAACTTTCTAAATCCTTGACACAGTATTAATCACTTATCCAGGCTTTTCTGCTATCGGAGCAGATGTCTAAAGCACAAAATCCATGTAGGGAGCCCTTAGAAGTTTGTATTGTTTCTACCGCCTAAGGGGTAGATATTTAAATTTTCTTAATATTGCGCCAACTCAGTTCTTATCACAGTTACACAAAGCCACCATATAAGTCAACAGACAAATAGTCTGAATCTAATTAATCCAACAGAACGACAGATTATAATATTTCTTAAAAATCTGTACTTAATATATAACCAAATGTCTACAAACCACATTAGGCTGAATGAATCAGATACCATCTGTGATGGAACGCATGTTGAATAATACAGTCTAGATGCAAAGCATATTGAACAGCACAAAACATAACATAGAATAGATTTATAGTCTATAATCCACACAGAAAGTCTGCTAAAATAGATCAGCTCTGTCACATAACACTGCTTTCATCTAGTGTCCAGGAGCACTGCACCACTTTGAGTCATTTAGCAGATCAGTTACATGCTATTCCTGATTTCATGCAGTGATGATTAAGGATGAAAAATATCACAGACAGTTGGCAACTGCAATAAATCAAAGAGCTTTGCTCAATTTTGCTTTACGTATTTGCACCAAAATTTAAAAAACAATATGATTGAATTAGTCATGTACAGTAATTGTTTTCTGGGAAAAAAAAGTCTGCTATGATAACTTTGGTTCTTCAGATTTCATAAGCGTTCTAAGACAGGAAAGTAAATTAAGCTTTAATAGGCTGTTATGAACCAACTGTCAGGAGATGTTGCATACCCTCTAAAATTAGTTTCTATTCAGACTTTTTTCTTTTTGTTGAGAATGGTCCAAAGCTGTAAGCCAAGTAATGGTGAGATGAACTACATTAATCAAACAAGATTTGGCACAATTACCTAAGCCACTTAAGGTATTTTTTATATATGTTGTTCCAGACTCTGCACCATAGACTCTCATCAGATACAGTAAACAACTGCTAGTTTGAGGATTATGGACTATTTTTTCTAAATTTATAGTGCTCAGATACCAATTTGAGTCACCAAGACCTGACTTTGAGCTTAAATCAAAGCTTCAGCTCCCCCCAGAAATGAATACATAAAGCCGCCCTAATGAATGCTACCAGTATTATTTATTGTACACCTGATCATGACAAATGGCTCTCGCTAAACTGCGTAACAGCGAGATGTTGAACAGTGAGGCAATATTAGCCACAGTTTCACTTTTTCTGTTCTTTGCCTGTCATGTGTCACAAAGCTGCAGAAAAATAAAGGTTACTCTGAAGCTTTGGAGCTGAATACAGTGCTTAGCTGTCCTCTTGTGTGAGCAAAGGAGCTGAGTCATGGGTATACAGGATACAGGCTATAAAACTGCTGTATATAGCTCTCAATAATGCCATTACAGCACCTTGAATTCACTCCACAGCGCACACTTAAAACATCCTCCCTGGCTCAGATAACTTGTATCACACCAGTCCCAATAATAGCATGGAATAAAATATACATCACAGCATTTGTTCATTATATCAGAAGTTTCTCGTGGAAAACAAACTGCAATATTTACAATAGTTTTCAAATTTGGCTCTTTGGAAAACTTCTGTCTTACTGTTTAATCTGAACATTTCAGAGAGTATAAAATCAGAAGCCTCTAAGGTCTCATGCCTCTGTAGTTTCATTTATTTAAAAATTAATCACAGACTGAAGGAAAGAACAGTAGTCCATTCCCACAAGAACTGATTTAAATCCAGCTGCCTTAAATCTACTTTGTTGCAGTCTTTCCTTTTAATAAAATACTCACAGTGATTTAAGTGTGACTGACGGTAGTAAGAGATAATTATAATTTATTATTATTATTATATTGTTATCTAATTAAAGGGCATTTGGGGACAAAAAAGATTTTTCTTATATAGCTGTCATACTATCATTTTCATTTGTATGTGTTTATTTAGAAAATACACTCAAAGGAAACATAATAGTATAAACTCTGTAACTAAACTATTTTAACATATTTAATAAATATTCTCCCCAAACCACTAATAACAAATCCTGTAAGCAATAAAGTTGTACTAGTGCAACAGGAGATTTGATTGCTTGCATACTTTCTTCTTGTCCTAACTCTGGACTCTGCTGTTTTCCAGCTGGTGAATTCACTGAATGAAGCAACATCTGTCAGATGCTTCTGTGCATGGAGATACTGGTTCTGATGAAAATCTTTCAGAGACCTCTTCCATAAAAATGTAAAGCCATGCTACATGTAAAGATGCAGTTCCTGTGTTTGGGCTAAATCTAGATCATGTATTCATGTCTGTCTGACTCAAAGGAGGAATCAATGTGTAAGCCTTCTTCCTAAACATATGCTATGAAAATTGCATTGCGCAAAGATATTTAAGCAGATCTCATATGTTTCACAGGACATACTACTTTTTTTTTTTTTTTTTTTTTTTTTTTAATTTTTTTAAACATCCTAGGGAATTTGAGCAGCAAACAATCATCCTGAAATTACATCACCTTCACCAAGGAGAAATAAAACATAAGGATTTCAAATGTACATGTCCTTTCCAGGTCCTGAAGTTACAGGAACTTACTGAAATCTTTGTTTTTTTAAAAAACTTTCTCCTTTTCAGGACTGTGAGGAAAATCTGGGAAGTGTGTGTTGAGAATAACAGCTGCAGAGATATCTTCTCATTTCTTAAAAAACACAAAAGGACTCAGAATAATAGAAACATCAGTCAAGTTAGTGTGGCTGACCTACCCATAATTTCAGCTTGGAGAATATCAATATACAAGTGTAAGAAAAATTAAGGCTTCTTCAGTTTTTCTGGGAGAGATTCAGAAACAACAGATGAACCATACTGTTATCCCGAAGAAGAGTAAGAGAGAAGGTCATGACAAACCCTGGGTCTTGGTGTAGCTACAGAAGTGATTCACCCACTTCCAGGCAGCAAAGAGAAATTCCATGGGCTTATTGTTCCATATCAAATAAAAATTTTGGATCGGGAATAGTAAATAATCATGTTTCCCATATAACCTAAAATACAAATTTTAGGTTCTACATATGGATAAGTAGTCAATGTAGGTAATAAAAATTGGAACTGATGGAGACTATATACATGCTATACTGCATACAGTTCAGTAAGCCAATGCTCAATGTTGTATTAATATTTAATATTTCTCACTTTGCTCCCTAGCTTCTGTTTGATTTCTCTGTGCTACCTAAATAAAGGTAGGCACATTTGCAATGCCCATTGAGGCATTTGACTTGAAAAATAGGTGAAAGAAAAGGCACAAATATTTCCTGCTCTTGAACTGCATGGACTCTCATTACATAATGAATGTCTTATTGCTTTCCTATCCTTCCATCTTCATCTTCTATTATTGCACATTGAAGTATCTCAAGTAAAGCTTCTTTAATTGTTTATCGCATATAGGCACAACCACTTACTCTAAAAGGAAGGTCTATAAACATGAAGTCCATCAGCCCTGCCCCTTCAGTACTTGAGCAATACCATCATTCAGAGTAGGAACGTGAGATGACATCTACACTTTCCCTTCCTGCAAATACCTTGCTGTATCAGGGCATCGAAAAGAAAGAGAGCCCTACTATGCTATTTCATGTGTGTGCTCCAAAGCAAAAGGTGTAATAAAATACAAATCCATTCTACTGAAAATAATTGTATATCTAAAATGAACATAGAGAGACTGTTCCCATCTGGTATATGAAAAATGAAGCATCTTCAACTACAGTGAGAATGTTTGTGGAGGGCTTTCCTTAAGAAACACTCTAATTTCTAATACAACAAGCACTGTGTCCTTTTCCACTGCTGCTCATCTTCAAGAAGGCTTGCCTGATATTCAAGTTAAGTGCCATTTTCCTTTCCTAATTTCATTTTGTTATTCCTAGCTATGTTCCTTTTCATTATACTAAATGATTTTCCTTTCCTGAATGTCTGCTGTAAACAGATTTCTTTTTCTGTTTCCTAATTCTGGTCTCAACTAGATTTGGCACTGTATACAGCAGACCACCCGCCCTCTAATAGTTCTCCTCCCTTTTTGGTACCCTTTCCAGCAGCACTTCTACATGTCACAAGCAAGCTGGATTAGAATACTCAGCGGTATGATATCAACCAGAATTCTAAGCACTTAAAATCTTATGCCAGGCAAAATGGACTGAAGGGTCCTGTTTGAAAAGAAAGGACGGTAAAGACAGAAAAGCAGAATAACATCCAGAAAGCATTGCTGGATGCTTTGACACATTATATATGTGGTATTTGTCAAGTTGCTTCCTCTTTATTTTATTATTCTTACGGGACTGATTACTTAGCCTGGAGTACAGTGTTCAGCTTGCAGCCAAACTGAAAGGAGACCATCCTGTCCTAGCAATGGAGACCTGTATGTAGCATATACTGGAAGTATTTTAATGTCTGAAGATTTATTTCTACTTTTACCTTTTGAAAACATCCCAGTAGTTGCAAGAAGAGTACTGTGGGACCTCAATATGCATATGCATTTGTAAGAAAGAAAATAAAGTGCAAATCAGTGTGTTGAGCAGAGCAGTAATCTAGGCTGGCATGAAGAACACATTGCTTCCTTGTTTCCTCTGGCTTGTAGTCTCATTTTGACTCATCTCATCTAATGTTAGGATAAATTTGTGAAACCTGAGAAGAAAGAGTTTTCCTTTCCAGCAATATTTTTCAGAAATGCCACATACAGACGAGCCACCAAAGGTGACCTGATGTTTGGCACACCAAGAGCCCTGAAATAAGCACAAGCAGGGATCCAGTTTGCAAACCAGTGATTTCACTATCTAACAGACAATTCAAACATAATACATGTACATCATGAGCTTTCAGTCTGGAGTGAAACAAATTTCTAGAGAAAATTACTAAAAGAATAATTTGAAGAAATCTTTTTACTGTGTGAATAACATGCTGTTTGAAGAAATTATTTATGCAAGCCAGGATATAAGACTGACATATTTTATTAACCAAAAAGTTGCCTTCAAAAAACATGTATTAAAATATCTTGAAATGTAAGAACAGTATGTACATATCAGAGGGTACTATATAACCCATTTATAATTCAGAAGCAAAGAATGATTTTCAGAATTATATCTTGTTCTAACAAATTGTGATCAATCACTGCCTGTGCAAACATAACCTGTTTCAAGTCATAAACCTGAAATGAACTAAAATAGTTGTAACCTTGAGAACAGAATGCTTCTCTATCTTTCCACAATGTGAAGAGATTAATTTGGCATTGATAAGAGCAGTCTTGAGAAGTAAATAAATTCGCATTGCTTCTGCTTCAACAGTGAAATGAATGTTGCTACTTTTTCAAATGTCAAAAAAAAAAAAAAATCAATTATATACTAGAAATTCTAATAATATTAATTACAGAAATTCTAATAGTACTAGAATTCCAAGACATAGCGTAAGGTGACCTTAACCTTCCTGATCTATTGAACTGGAGAATAATGCAGTTTAAAAAAATAGCAACTTAAGTAATGCACAATTACATTAACAGAATGTGTGAATAAAGTCCACAGGAGGCAAGTGGCATATTTACACCACTGCAAAATATTTCCACATAGACACTTCAGTGCCTGTAATAAGCAGTAATACACAACTTCTGCTGATGTATACATTTCCATGACATTACTTACCATGACCGATGAGTGACTTCTGGATTAGGTTATTTGTAGCTGCTGAATCCAAAGTGCAATTAATTTATACTGGACTTAAAGTGATTCATTGTTTTAACCTTATTCCACTTCGTCAAAAAGGGTGGAACGTAATAATTTTAAGCAACATTACTTATTCTCCTATGTGGTATGTCTTCTACTTGTCTTAACTTTCTTTTTCTTTCTTGCTGACACACAAAAGGTCATTTGATTTGACTGCCGCTATGGATTGCGGGTAAGCACAAGATCCAGTGAGCTTTGACTCTTAATACAATATTGCACATCTAAGTTGAAATACTACTTTATATAGCAAAATAAAAAAAAAAACTGTGGGTATTGACTAGGTATATTTAAGGTGATTGTAAGTCAAATTCATGTTTGAAATTATGAAAATTCTGCCTTGACTACAATTGTTTGCTTAATTTTGGATTATGTCTTGATGTATTTCCTAGTCATTTCTCCTTAGAAGATTGAGGTTTTAAACAGTTATAGTTAAAATAAAATAACTGGTGTGAGTGACTCTTCAAATGCTTCAATCTTTAGAGAAAAGTACTAAGGGAGAAGGAAAAAACTCTGCTGGAATTTTGATTTTCAGTCATGTCTACAATACTCTCTTTTATTTGCGTGTTGAGCAAGACCATCTTTTTCTTCCACCATTCAGAGACCACCTTGCCCAGCAGGATCCACATCCATGATTCAGGTTTCTAGGCAGTGATACAGCAAGGGCAAACACATTAGACTAAAGATCTCATCTCTGCAACAACACAGAAAAGAGCAGTGTGCTTGCATTTATTTTTTTTCTCATCCCATCATCTTTTTATTCTACACTTGTCAAGACATCTTGTCACTTTTTTCCTTTCAGTTTCTTGGGACACACCAACTGACACATGGTAGATTACAGAAAACGTAAACACAAATATTAATCTATAGAAGCAGAGCATTAAAATTTCTGAAGATCTCAGCATTTGATTCTTTTTTGAGAAGAAGGTTCATTCTTAACTTAAAAATACATCATACTTTTAGAGATATGAATTTCTAGAATAAAAAACACTATTTCATGTCTATGAACCTATATACAAGAACGCTTAAAACTGTCCAATGTTAATCTGATCTTCTATATAAAATACCACCTTTATTTGAATTACACATATGCAAAAATGTAGTAAAAAAAAACACTTTTATAGTAAATTACTCAAAAAAACTTTAGCTAATGGTTACTTTTGATGGTGTGTTTATTATTTATAGATTTTAATGAATCACAGAAATGTTCTCTGAATGGTTTAAGCAACAAGCAGGGCAGTACTCAACATGATCACAGAAGCAGAGACAAGTAATGTTACAAAACCAACACCTTGTGCTAGTAAGGAAGCCCTCATCCTCTGATTTCTCCAGGAAATCTACTTTCCAGCTAGATGTCCCCAGAACACCGATGTCTGCCAAAACATCTTCATTACACTATTCTTATTCTGCATATGCAAAGTCAGTGTATTTCATTAAAATTATTTAGGCCAACAGACTCTCGCTCACTTAAATATTTTAAAAAAATTAAATATGCAGTTAAACATTCCATTAAAGCTGAACCTGTTGTCTTGGACCCTTCAAGGCTTATGTGGCCCACTGTGTGATAAAAAGTATTTTATAATTACAGATTGATGGACACTATGACTATAATTTTCTTGTGCTTTCCCAGAACTAAACACACCTTTATGAATTTATCCATGAGTATGACAGAAGGATTATTCTATCAGAACAAAATATCAAACTCCGTCAAACCTTTTAAGAGAAAAAGGGGGATTCTTCAGAGGAGCAATAATAAGAAAACTAATAAGAAGTACTTTTTAAACCCTGCTTCTTACCTTTTCTCTTCCTTTTTTAAGGTATACACATTCTGGACCTTTCTTTCTATCTTCAAAGTTAATGGCAAGGCTGTGCACAAAGGACACAGCAAATAGCACAGCACAGCACAATCACGTTCATCTTACTGCAGTATCTGTTTATTTGCGCTATGGGCAGGGATTTTTCCCTTTCATACATCATTCACTACTATCCAGACTGATTTCACAACGTCAACTCAAAAAACAGCCTTAGCATGAAGAAAAGAAAAAAGAAAGGAGAAAAAAAAAAAAAAAATCTATCTTTTGTTGTTGTTTTGAATATTAGCCACAGTGGGCCCTAGATTTCATTTTCTCTGCCCTACTTCAGAGGCACCATTGATAGCAAAGGTCGTATGAACAAGACAGAAAAATAAATAACATTTTCTGCCACTTTTTTGGTTTTGAAAGTTCTTCTATTGTCTGTGAACACAAAGGACATATCTCTCTGATGCACCAAGAAAAGCCCTGATTATAATGTTTCATTGCCTGAACTTCTGTTTCAATTAAAAAGCTGTTTGGGTGATACTTTCAAAGGTACAAAAGCAGTTAAGGCATCCAAGTCTTCCTGGAAATTAATGGGAAGAGGGAGCTTCATGTACATTCATAGCTTTGTTACAGCTTTCCCCATCTGACTTCTATTTCTGTAGTGAAGCAAGAAAAATAAGCCAGATCATAAGGGCTGGATGACAGCTTTACTTCCTGAGAGGCCCAAGCATCTTTCATGTAATAAGGATTGTTCACCATCTTTCTCATGATTTTTGACTGTGTTGCAACTTGGAAGGGAAAACAAATTTTGCCATTGCATTTATTAACCGGATTAATCTTAAATGAACACATAATTGGAGGTAAATCATACTTTATTAGTTAACAGGAAGTGAAAATATGCATGCCATGTAAATCACAACTGAGACTCAATAAAGTGAATAGGAACTATGATTGTTTTGACCATTCATAGATCTTATAATTATATAAACAGAACAGGTAATCAGCTCATGAACAAGAACTGGCTCTGAATAGTCCTGCATTAAACAACTAGAGAAAGATGTTCTGTTGTTTTAATCTGAAGCATCCAAAATAACATCTCCATTCTTGAGAATGATTTTTTTATTTGACACTCCAATTGAGAGAGCTTGCATTTTGGATAGACTGAAAAAGACTTGTTTTAGGATAGTACAGAGCCTAACTTGATTTCTATAGCCGTAATGTCTCAATAATTAACAACACTCTCAGTTCAGCCATGCAAATACATCATGTGATCATTTCAATTCACTTAAATGAGAGGTGAACAATGCTTAAAGTCCACAACAGGAGTCTTAATTACAAGAAAGAATCAATTTAATGAGCATTTATTCTTCAATTTTAAAAAAGTTATTGACACTTTTCCTCAAAATGATAAAAAAAGCGCAAATCCCTCCATCTTGAAAGGAATGAAAAAGAAAGAAAAGTGAAAATTGCTCATGTACCTGCTGGTGATTTTTGCCTTATTTATCTGAAGTCACTGCAATTGTGTGGCTGTCTCCTAGGCAGAGTGCTTCATTCTATGAAAATTATGGCACATAACAGCAGCCTGGGCAGCATAACTACAGTTTTAACCAATTCCTCCTGTGAATAATGTGCTGAAGGGAACCGTCACAGGTGTTTCCCACAGATACTGTTGGCAGACCAAGATAGGAAAGAGGTCATGGCTCTTCTACCCTTATCTGACCTTTTTTTCAGCAAGTGACTTTCACCAGTTCAGCCTCAAATACCTATCTTTGTAATTTCAGGTCTGCTTAAGTGGTCCCCACATGCTGAAAGCAAGTTGGCATCTTTCAATTTTGCTGCAGTAGGCAGATGTCAGGCCTCAGGTCACCAGTCATCCTGCTCGGGATGACGGGCGTCTGGATAAATCTGCTGATGCATACACTTGACATCTGTTCTCTAATAGATACAGAAATAGGATTTGTGTGGGCCCACTGTGAAGGAGCTGCTACCAGCCTTCAATCTCGGGGAACAGCTCTGGGGCCACCTTCATGAGCAACATTTGGTATAGGACTACGCCCTTTCTTAAAAAAAGAGTTCTCAACTTAGTCAGCAACATACATTCACTCCTACAGATTTGCAACAGCCTTGAAATAAGTCTACGTGGCTCATGAGAGTTGACGTCCTTACACTGAGAAAAAAAAAAAAAAAAAAAAAAATCAACACACACATAATCATGGGGCCTCAATTTCATAACATACCCCTTTGCTTTTGTCCTAGAAAGAAAGAGATGCTTTTATTTCCTACCGGCTCAGCCTCTACCGAACGTCAGACGATTCCTGCTTATGTAGGTCAGAAGCCCCCTCTGGGCAGTTACAGAAACGTTGCTGAGAAACTCACAGGCCTCGGGTCAGAGAAGATGGAGACCCAGGTTTTGGTGATGTTTGGTGATATAGGCCGTCTCATTTCCCCTGCTCACACTCAAACTTTGTTTTAAAAGGCGAAAATACCTTACAATGATTACTCTGACCACCTTCTTTCATCCTTCTTTAGCAAGCCAGCAAAGGATATAAGAAAAAAAAAAAAAAAAAAACAGGGAAGCACATGGTGCTTGCCAAGCTGAGTAATTCACTGTGACCATCCTCTCCCCCAGTCTCCATCTGCCTCTGCTTCAGCAAAAACTAGTTAGCCAGCATCTTTTCATAGGTAAACCTATTTCTGATGAGTCTCCACCTAAACCAGATGCATATTAATTAATAACTGGCCCTATGATGCAAATTAAGTGCAGCAGCTTTCACTCCTAAAGCTGGTTTAGATCAATGACCAGAGTTACACATTTTGGACTACAAGGATAGTAGGTTAATTTAGATTCATCAGTCCTTCCGTATCCGCTCAGGGAATTTACACCATATATGTGTGGGTGGAAATAGACAAAAACATGGATGGCAAATAATGTTGGTGGAGAAGGTTTTGACACCAGCTACTTTTTGGGAGCCTGGTTGAAGGTGCTGAACAACCCTAATGATCAAAAGCAAGATATTTTTGCATCATCAGTTGTTTTGCATGAAGTTTCAACAGCAAAAATCTTTGGTTTGGGCACACTGCTCATGGTGTGCAGTATTGTAACTACAAATGCACTGCTTCAACCTGTTACCAGGGAATACTCGCCAGCAGTGTCATGAGGTCTCAAAGAGGGACAAACTCGGAAAGAAAACAATGAGCTGCAAAAGCTGTTGGCTTAGTTCCCAATTAACTGATCTTTTGGAAGAAAATATATCTCAGTAAGGGGCAGCATTTTACAAGGGGAAAATACAGGGAAGAGCACTGCAGAAATTGAGATTATTTTCTTGTTCACATGGAAGAAGTGCTTAAAAATGAACTCATTAGAGGCCTCTGCATTGTACATAAACTGATCAAAGTTCTTTTGTATATTGAGCTAATCTGTCAAGCAAAGGTCCACAGTAAATCTGTCTTGCAAAGGGCCAGATTTCCAACGCACTAAGACAACCATTACAGGGTAAAGCTCTGCAGAGACATCAAACATAAAATCCCTTTGAAAACAGTTAAAAGCAAAGTCTCTTTACCTTGCTGAGTGCTACACATCAGCTTTGCTAATCCCTTACAAAAGTTAAATCTTTAGAAGCCAAATTATAAATTAGTATAACAGAGTAATTTATTGTCTTATTTTCAAAAAGTAATAGCGGAAAAAATCAATTTTGAAAAGGCTCTTTTCTGTATCTAACTTGCCAATTTTGCAAAACTTCAATTTCCCTTGTGAGAAATCCATTATATTGTGAAAATACTACTGTATGTATTGGCTGTTTTTCCATGAATTATAACCAGACTTTTGTATAACATACTGTCATTTTGCAGAGGCAACTGTCTCTAGTGGTGGATCAAATCTATGATATAACCTCTTCCTCTTTGGTTCTTTAACATTACTCATCTCGGTGCATTATTAAGTATACTGAAGGTTTGTCATTTAAAAGAACGGATGTACTACAATACCATTACTCCTGCAGATAAGGTATTCTTGTGTAAAATCAATGATTTAAAAATTTTTAAATGTGTAAATTAATAATCTGAACTGACTCACCAAAGTCACTACATTGCCTGTAAATTTTGTGATCTGTATAAACTTTTAAGGCCACCATAGCTTACTTGCTAAGCATTTCTCTTTATTTCAGATTTGCTTTCCTCTGCAAAAGAGGAATGTGAAGTTTACTTGGAGAAAATATATGTCTTGGGGGCATTCTATATTGAATGATTTGGCTTTCTCTCTGGAAGTGTTTGTACTATTTTGAGAAATGGATATATAGTGGGGTGGTTACCAGCAGTTCCTTTTGTTGTAATTTCTGAAATGGAGCTTCTCATGTTTCAGAGCATAATTGATTTTTTAAAATAGCTTTCCTGTAGCTATGCAACTCATTTTATTCTGTCACTTTTTCTTTTTTTGGTCCTTTTTTCCCTCCTCTCAGATGCTTAATTATCTTTTGCAATAGTATACACAATCAAATTACACAGCTGCTAGATAGGTAGTTTCCTGGTATCCATTAGCACTCACAAAAGAAAAGAATACTTTTATAATTTTGTCACAGACACTCCAGTTATCTTTTTTTTCACCATTATCATATTATTACAATTCTGCTTTCAATAAGAGTGCTAAAACAATGCAAAATCCTAGTTTTAACATAATAGCAAAAAATTAGGCTCAGGATTTAAATTTTGTCTGCATTAACAACCCTTTGTGATTAGGTATTTCACATGACTCAGTGCTATAATGTATATAATATTCTTCTAAAGCCCCCTGAAGCACAGGAGGCTTCAGAGTGACTAGATTTAGTCTACAAAGATCAAAACCATAATTTTATCTCTTTACTTCAAATCTTCATAACAATGTGGATGTACGTTGATATAGACACTTACCAGTGCAATCGGCTACATAGTCAAGCCTTTAGATCTCAAATATACCTACATATCAATAAAAATAACGTATTCACAGCATACGGCATCTCCCGGTCTTCTTCCTTTTAAGTAAGCAGATGCAAAAGGAACAACTTTAAAGAAATACAGTCCCTGTTTTTTCAGGTGCTTTGAGAAGGATACAAAAGGGATTATACAAACCTGCCCATGTTTACCTCATCTGTGCTGATTCTTCTCCCTCCCCATTAGGCCTTTCGAAGAGGGTTTTTACCAGTGTCTTCTACTGGGAAATTACCACTTAATTTTGGCAAAACTAAGCAGCTGCAACCTTAAAGTGAAGAGTGTACACATGGCCACTGCCTGATCTTCTTCTGTTGTAGCTTGCTGGGCTTTTTAATTTCCAGACAGGAGAATTAGTGATACAAAGAGCATTTAAGACATCAAAACAGCACCTTGCACTTGCTTTTCTCTTTGCCTGGAGTTTTTGAGGAAGGAGATGAGTTTGGTTTGGGAACTGCCTAGGGACAACATAGACAACACTTGAACAGTAGTAGCACGTAAAAAATCTTGGTTTAGCTATTGATTCTAAGTTGTGGTGAAAGAAGCCTAACCCTGAAAAACCCATTTACTCTGATTTAGTGCGAGGGAAAATAATTTTCCAACCTAGACAGCAAAAATATTAAAAATAACGTAAGGTTTGACCTATCACTTATTTGTCACATATTGCTTTAGTTTTCTCCACCCATCTCATTCATCATCTGCTGGTCAGAAATCCAGGAGAAAACTTTTCTGAGTTCACAAGTCAGTGTTCTGTAGACATCAGGTATATCAGGAAGTGATGCATCACTAAATAAAGGCAAGTGTTTATTATCAGACTACTTTCTAATACTAAAGCAATTATCAGAAAATAGTTGGTGGGTTGTTTTGTTTTCTTTTTTTTTTTTTTTAATTTCAACCTTAAATGCATTGTTCAGAAGAACAGTAATATGCTATGAATTTTTAAGGATTTTTCTATTTTAATTCTGCAACAAGAAACAAAAATGTGAAATTATAGCTTGTTATCAAAAGAAATCAGTAGCTATATAACAGGTGGCCAGAAGGCATCTGCCCCACCCTGAAAAGTTTAAGCTGTGCTCAGCTCACTAACAAGTTAAAGAATAAAAATAATGTACCAAAACAGTACAGATATGAGGAGCCTGAAAGAAATGAGTTATAAAACATACAGAGAAAGGGCTTATAAAAGTAAAAAAATATTTGGGAAGGCATCATAAAGACGATCAAATGTATGGAACAACTTCTGCATCAGGAACATCAAGGTAAATTGATATTCTTAAGTATTAGCTGACCAGATCTATGAAATCATGCATGGAGAAGATTAATAAAGGCACAGTCATTCACTGTTTCTTTCAAGAGACAAACTAGGAACATCGAATGAAGCGAGGCTGAAAAAAATACATAAAAGGAGATGGGTCTCCACACCCAGTGTAGTTAAGCTGCAAAAGTCCTTGTCACCAAATGCTGTAGATCTTATAAGTTTATATAGGTTCAGTAGGCAACTTGGGAAAGTTTATAGAAAACACCTGTGAGGAATTATTATATTCCAAGTTTGAGTTAGCACTTCTGGTCATGGAAGTGCCTTGGCTACAAATCCTTAGAAGCTAAAAGAACAGTATGGGTTCTGGACTGGATACTTGCCTTTGCAATATGGCAAGTCTCATGGACTAAATATTAATAATATTGATGCTGGAGTTGTTTTAAGATCAATGAAATCTGCTAAGCGAAGATCACTTTATGGGCCCTGATTCCTCAAGCAGCCACTGATTTGATTAATCCACTCAGACATTAACAATTATGGAAAGATCACAGACTTTGGGAAACACACTGGGTAGGATGGCTGCTGAAGAGTATGGTACAGCATGCCATCCAAGGATGTCACCAGAGTCATGATGCATTGCTGTAGCTCCATACGCAACACAAACACACTAGCACAAAACCAAAAAGAACCATTCTGAAGGAAACTGAGAAATTATACACGTATATAGATATTCTCGTTAGTATACACACTTTAATATACATGCATGAAAACCTCTACAGTGGTTGGCCTTTAAAAATCCACCAAAGTAGAACTACGCCTTGTGAGCCAAATCTCAAACATAAGGATACTGATTCCCATACAGTCATGTCCCAAACCCTTCAAATGAAAACAAAGTTGATGACTTAAATCTCCCCAGACTACTAGAGGCAGATTTTTGGTAATATTTCTGACATCAGTTCTATTGTTTCTCCCTATAATGCACTGACCTAGATCTGTTGGTGTAATTTTTCAGCTTCTAATACTGATAATATTGCTTTTAGACAGTGGTTTCAGGGCCCTTTTGAGATGAGTTCTTCAAAGCTGTAGCTTAATCCATTCTTTATTAGCTTCTGTAAAGTGATTACTTCTTCAGGGCTAGATGGAAGTACTTAAAGGAAATGAGCATTCTGTTACCAAACATCACTGCTCTACTTCCAAAGCATTTGCTGGAATTTTAATGCTTTAGGGTTGAATGATGGGGTTATAAAACAAGAGAAGACACTAACAGAAAAATATCATATGGTAAATGTGTTGACACTATGACATTTTTTTTAACAAAATCCCCAAATGTGACAGGTGCTCAGGGACTGATGGCCTGTGACGGGCAATCTTGAGGTCACCGGAGCTGATACTGCAGTTGAGATGTCATTTTATTTTTTAGTTCAAAATGAAAAATTGCTCTCTGCATGTAGTTTATTAGAATCCTGTTGCAACTAAGGGCTAGGGGAAAGTGACATCGCAGTTGCAGATTACCTTCGCAATGTTCCTTCCATAACACAGAGAAAAAAAAAAAATAGATATAACCAGATCTACTACATCTGTCAGACTGTGATCAGATGGGGACTTTGTCTTCTGCCCATATGATTTCGTTCTGTTAATTCCATGAAACCTGTGCTGATTAACACTAGGCTAGTATGGTTTTAAGAAATACTTATTTGACCAATAGCTACAGAAATTAAGTACCACCTGTTATCATGGAGAAGTATCTGCTTCAAGGGCAAAGCATGTCTGTCAACTTGACCACAACTCTATAATTTCAGATGGCAAATCCAAAATAATGAAGGAAATAAAGAAAGATGAAAGAAAGAAAAAAAAAAGACTAATTAATTTCAGAACTGTGGAAAGCCAGTTATGTTAAAAAAAAAAAAAAAAAAAAAAAATCAAACAAACAACTAACTCCTGGACATTGTTTTTATAAATGTCTGCATATCAGTCCAGCCAATGGCTGCTGTATAGTCCATGCTAAATTTTTTGAAAAAAGCCCACACTGTGAAGTTTCTTTACGAATACAAATAGTTCCCCGAAAACAAAAGGGTAAAGGCAAACATGTGTTAAAGTACCTGGCATGTGATAGCACTGGTAAGAGGGTTGAGACCTGATCTGTCACAGTGTTAATGACTCTGTTTCTAAGTTGTGAGAGAAGAGAAACAATCCCCTTTAACGTGCTGTTCATATAAGAAGCATTGGGTTATGTCCTGACTCAGAGAAGGGCAGCTTGTGAGGAGTTCCCAAACAAAACACCACCAAACAGTGCAGATTTACAAAAGCAGTCTTGAAGCTAGACAAACTTTTGAAGCCATTTATCAAAGTACTTGAGTTCCCATATCAAGGTGAAACAATAATAAATAGATAAAAAGTTGATTGGGCCCCCAAGAATTTTTAAAAAGCAAAATGATTTTGAATTTTTTATGGAAAAGTTGGCATGAGGCACTAGGCTTCTGTAAAACCTTACTAATTAATCATTCCAGCCTGACATCCTTCACATGCTCAAGGAATAACCAAGTTCAGAGCCAAGACATTCATTTTAATAAAAGAAAATACAACATCCACAGGAATGCAGGTAATTGAGAAAAAAATATAATATTTTTGAATAACAACTGGAGACAAACCTGCTCCCTGGGAGCTGACAGCAGCTTTGTGGTGCCATAGGGAAGACGTGGATGTGGGCAGGATCGTTGCAGCTTGCCTGTCCTGGAGGGAAGAGCTCACTCAGTGGTCAACAGCTGCAGGTTCAGGCAGCCCTGCCACGGTGTCTCCAAACCAAACCCACTGGCTTCCAGGAAGGAGTCAGCAGTACGTTTAGGATAGAAGCTCTCCCCCTCCATTTTGGAGATTAAAAAAAAAAAAAAAATCCTAGGGGCAGCTTGCAACAAACTGTCTGCTGTAGCCCTCTGTGGCTCCAGTTTTGGTAGGTTGTTACTCTGGAATAATTAATAACTTCAAGCTCACCATGGAAATACTGTCTCATCTGACAATGACAATAGAGCAACGTAATCCAAACCTGTTCCATCACCAGTTCAGCCAGAAATAATTTAAATTTCTGCAAGCAATTAATTTCACTCCAACATGATTTTATCTGTTTGTGGTAGCATCACTCATCCTTAAAATATCATAGTCCCGCTGGGTGTGTTTTGCTGAGTATAACAAAAAAGAAGGTTATCTAGAATGGCTAGACCAACATTGACTTGCCATACAGTAACACCTACTGTGGATCCCATGACACTGTCCTCAGCTGTAAGACACAGCACGAGGAGAGGGCAGAGCTGCTGCAAGTGGAGCAGGTAAGGTGCAACTGCTCTGGTTCTGCCCCTGATTCTGGGGTCAACAAGCTCTTGTTTTTGGAAGAACAGCCCTGCCTTTATCCTCTCTCATTTGGGGCAAATGTGTCAGGCAGCAGAAAGACAGGGTGTCGGGGGCAGCCTGGTCTCTCCTTCTAGCAGCAAGGACGTGCTCAACTTGGCGTCTCGTAATTTGCATAAACTGTAAGCAAACTGTTACACCCCTGGGGCTAAGGACGATTTCTTCCAGGAGGGCTGGTTTCGTAACTAGAGATAAGCACGTGCTATAGAAACAGGAGTAGAAGTCGTTAAGGAGAAGAATGCTGTGAGCTAGCAGAAAATTAACTGCAGAAAAAGTCAAGCTGACCAATCATGAGCTCAACTTTTGTAATATGTATTAGGTGATTAACCATTGTGCCAATCAGCTTAAAACACGTGTCTCTCTTTGTCTGTTTGGAATATAAAATCGGTTGTTGTGTTCAATAAAGTGGATCCTGACTTGCATCGAGCTGGGTCTCCGTCTCTCAATCGCGGCAAATTGGTGACCCCGACGTGATTCGGGATTAAGAACCACCTATCTGCGTGGCATGCTGCGAGTCCCACAGAACTTTGAATGAGCTGCTGAAAGGAAGCAGGAGCCGGCATTAAGAATCCCTCCGGAGTTGTGAGGTGAGCTGTGGGAGACATGGGAAGTCAGGTGTCTTCCCCAGAGAGGGACGTGTACGAACTTATGAAAGCCCTTCTTGAAAAATATGAAAAGAATCTCTCTGGGCAAGATCTTAAGGTTATGCTCAAGTGGGTACAAGTGAAAATCCCCACTGTAACTGCTTCCAGTATATTTACGACTGAGCTTTGGGATGACGTGGGGATTAAGCTGTGGGACGCGGCTACAACAGGGAATGCTGAAGCACAGCGCATGCTCCCGTGGTGGAGGACTATCTTTGAAACTCTGAAGGCTCAGGAGACCGTTAAGAATAAAGACACTAAAGACAGGAAAGGTCTCCCGGTCGATAAGAAGACCTCGGAGCCTCTTGAGGTGGGTGCCGCCAAGTACCCCCCAGAGGATTATCCTTTTGATCCAGGACCAGTGGACCCAGAGGAGGAGCCAGATCTCCACCCTCCCGATCCCCAGGACGTATGGGCAAATATTAAACGACAAGCTCTGAAAGAGGGGGACTTGCAACTTGCGAAAAAAATAGTCGCTCCTGTTATCTATCAGGGGAGGGGGGCTCAATGGGAGGCATTATCCTTCCCTGTGGTGAAGGAGTTGCGCCGTACTGTTACCGAGCATGGCCTCTCTTCCCCATATTTCGCGAGTTTGTTATCTTCTGTCTTAGATACTTATGTCATGACTCCGCATGATCTCAAATCTCTCGCACAGTTGCTGTTAACCCCCACACAGTATTCGCTATGGGAGTCGCAATGGGGGAGGGGACTCCAAACGCATTTTTAGGAGGGGCATGTAGCCTCTGTTAAGCCCTTTGTGCTACCTGTGCCTATGATCTTATGGGGACGTGATGCACTGTCACAATGGGGAATGGCTATTCAAACGCATTTTTAGGAGGGGCCATTGAGGTGCGCGACACCCTGAAATTAACCTGGAAAACTAATACCCCTGTCTGGGTGGATCAATGGCCCCTGCCGATGGAAAAGCTTCGCGCCCTGGAAGAATTAGTTGATGAACAGTTATCCAAAAGACATGTTGTGCCCTCTGTAAGCCCCTGGAATTCACCTGTTTTTGTGATTAAAAAACAAACTGGCAAGTGGCGCTTGCTCCATGACCTCAGAAAAATTAATGACGCTATGGAAGACATGGGAGCCCTGCAACCAGGGCTCCCTTCTCCCACAATGATCCCCCGGGACTGGTCTCTGACAGTCATTGACCTCAAGGACTGCTTTTTAATATCCCTTTGCATCCAGAAGATTCTCCTAAATTTGCTTTTTCAGTTCCAAGCGTCAACATGCAAGCTCCATTGCAGAGATATCAGTGGGTTGTGCTACCACAAGGAATGAAAAACAGTCCCACAATATGCCAATGGTATGTAGCCAAGGTCCTTAGCCCTGTTAGAACAAAGATGCCCTGCGTTTTATTGTACCATTATATGGATGATATTCTAGTGGCAGCACAACATCACGAAGTCATGGAGGAAGCTGTAGCCCTTGTCATAACTGCTGTTAATTCAGCAGGTCTTTGTGTTGCGCCGGAAAAGGTTCAGAAAATACCACCATGGAAATATCTAGGCTGGCGCATACGGGCTCAAACTATAGTCCCACAGCCTTTACTAATTCAAACAGATGTGAGGACTTTGCATGATGTGCAGAAGTTGTTGGGAACAATTAATTGGGTTCGACCTTTGCTAGGAATTTCCAATGCAGATTTAAGTCCTTTATTCGACCTGCTTAAGGGGAGCACAGACTTATGTTCCCCTCGCGCTCTCAACCCTGCAGCTGTTGATTCCTTACAAAAAGTTGCTACAGCTATTACCTTAAGACAGGCACATCGATATGCCCCTGAGTTACCTTTCCTTTTAATCATTTTGAATCCTGCTCGACAGCCTCATGCCTTGATATTTCAATGGGACTTGCAGGAGTCTGACCCGTTGCTTATCACTGAATGGGTATTTTTACCGAATCAACCCACGAAAACCATCTCAACACAGCATGAAATGTTTGCATCCTTGATTGTCCGTGCCAGGCGGCGCTTGTTAATGTTGTCTGGAATGGACTTCACTTGTATTTATTTGCCTATGGTCAGTGATTATTTGCAGTGGCTTCACCAACAATCGGAAGCCTTCAGTATAGCGATAGCTGGTTATACAGGCCAACTCACTTCTCACCCACCTTCTCATAAATTGTTTAATGCTAATTTCCAGCTTGTACCTAGACCAAAGAGGAGTGACCAGCCTTTGCAAGCTCTTACTGTTTTTACAGATGGATCTGGGAAGTCCCACAAATCTGTTATCCTCTGGTGGGACGACCAGCGCAAACAATGGGAATCGGATATAAAGACAGTGCCGGGTTCCCCCCAAATCGTGGAACTGACTGCCGTCGTCCGAGCCTTTAGAAAATGGTCTACACCGCTTAATATCATCACTGATTCAGCTTATGTTGCAGGGATTGTTGAACGAGCTGAGGCGTCTGTGTTACGAAATGTCTCACATTTTGCATTATTTGCTTTGTTACAGGAGCTTATTTTTCTTTTAGATTCTCGCATTCATTCCTATTTCATTATGCATGTCAGATCTCACACTTCCTTGCCTGGCTTTATAGCGGAAGGGAACCGGCAAGCTGACCTGCTTACATTACCGGTACAGGTACTGCCAGACCGCATAGCACAAGCAAAACTTAGCCACGCTTTCTTTCACCAAAATGCTGGTGGGCTTAAGCGACAATTTGGCCTTACTACTCAGCAGGCAACCAGTATAGTTGCTGTGTGTCCCGATTGTCAAAGACACTCATTTCCTACAATAGCAGGAGGAGTTAATCCTAGAGGATTGCAAAGTTTGCAACTTTGGCAAACCGACGTCACTCATTTTTCGGAGTTTGGTCACTTAAAATATATTCACTCCTCTATTGATACCTTTTCTGGGGCATTATTTGCCTCTTGTCATACTGGCGAAAAGGCGCGCGATGTTCAACGACATCTGCTGCGTGCTTTTGCCACTTTAGGCATACCTTCTCAAATTAAAACTGACAATGGCCCTGCATATATTTCAACTGCAATTAAAAAGTTTTTGAGTTCTTGGGGGATCAACCACATTACGGGTATCCCTCATTCCCCCACGGGCCAATCCTTAATTGAACGCTCTCATCAGTCTCTAAAACGCTTATTGCAACAACAAAAAGGGGGAATAGGGACCGTTACCCCCGAGGAACGTCTTCAGAAAGCTTTATATGTTTTTAATTTTCTGAATTGTTCTTTGATAGACAGTAAGCCTATCAGGATGGTTGAGAAGCCTTGTAAAAATGATTGTGTATGCTTTAGTCGTTTTTATTCTTTTGTTACTTTGTTTACCCTGTTTTTTGCAGTGTGTGCAGAACCTGATAGCCAGTTCAGTGAAAAGGGTCCTTATTGTGCAACAAGAAGGGGGAGATGTCGGGGGCAGCCTGGTCTCTCCTTCTAGCAGCAAGGACGTGCTCAACTTGGCGTCTCGTAATTTGCATAAGCTGTAAGCAAACTGTTACACCCCTGGGGCTAAGGACGATTTCTTCCAGGAGGGCTGGTTTCGTAACTAGAGATAAGCACGTGCTATAGAAACAGGAGTAGAAGTCGTTAAGGAGAAGAATGCTGTGAGCTAGCAGAAAATTAACTGCAGAAAAAGTCAAGCTGACCAATCATGAGCTCAACTTTTGTAATATGTATTAGGTGATTAACCATTGTGCCAATCAGCTTAAAACACGTGTCTCTCTTTGTCTGTTTGGAATATAAAATCGGTTGTTGTGTTCAATAAAGTGGATCCTGACTTGCATCGAGCTGGGTCTCCGTCTCTCAATCGCGGCAACAGGGGAAGTATCTCCTTCTCTTTCCCATTTGAGTGCTCATCTGGGGACCATGCCTATCTGCAGATTTTGCATTCAGGTCCTCTAATGAAAAGGTGTTCAAGGAAAAATACAATACAGCAGTGTTATTGCTGACTTAATTGTAAACCTAGGCAAAATGTTGTGGGTTTTTTATTTATTCTTTTAAAAATAAAAGTGAGAAGAACATTAGCGAGAAGATAAGAAATAGCAGCGAATGACAGTATTGAAAATCAGATGCAAGAAACAGAAGTTGAGCACAGACAATGCGATAGCCACTGTCTGGTTCCTCTACATTAGCTTCCATAAAGGAAGAGATGAAAGCAGCCTGGGCTATTTTGACAATTACAGTAGTTCCCTGATAAAAATCACTCAGTTGGATCTCAGAGCATACCGCTCCCACCACAAACTTCAGTTTGTCTTCAGATCGAAATGCCTTTGTAATGAAAATAAATTCAGTCTGTGAGACTGTCAGTGTACCTCGAGCCATTTCAGGAATTCTTAATTTTGACAAAGCCTGTAGAAAGCACGTTCTGTGGAGGAAATACTCTACATAGGGAAGGAATAAACAGGATTGAGTGCGAGAGAGTGACAACTCATTCAACCTTGATTTATAATCTAATAAAAAGAGAACAAGTACACATTCCACAGGAACTTCTCTCACCCACATCAGGACTGTTTTTTCCTTTGTTTCCCAGTGTATTTGTCCTGCAAACGCAAATTCATTTTCAGTTGATCTTGACCAGCACTGCTATCTCCTGTTCAGTTCTTCGTATCGTATTGTGAACATCCCATTTGCCTTAAGTTATGGCCCCTAAAACATGAATTAACCTTCAATAAGAAGCACAAACATGAATCTATTCATAGAAAGCTTGGATGTTGGAGAATGGCTCAGAGACAAGGGTCCTGAGCCCACCGAGCAATCGTATGATCAGAGCCTGCTCTAGCTGCTGATGCTGAGCCTCACTAGGGTTTGCCTGCAGCTGCTCGCAGCTGCTGATACATGAAGAATGTCAAGGACGCCTCGGCCTTGTGTACCGTGGTGGGTCGAAAACAGGTTAAGGGGAATTAGGAATAGTGGTCTGAGAAACCCAGTGTTACGGTAACGGTGGTCTGAGAAACATTGTGTTATGGTACTGTCGTGTATCGAAAACAAGTCAAGAGGAATCAGAAATAGTAGCATGAGAAACTTAGTGTTATGAGAAGCTTGTGCTGTAAGCTAACTGCAAGTAGGTGGACCGTGCGAATACGACCTTTAGAGCTTAAGCCAATCAGCTAGTGACTAGTAGGCATAATAATTATCATTGTCTGTATAAATATATGTACCCTGGACCAATAAAGACAGACGTTGATTGATGCTCTATCTTCCACATTGAACCCGTCTCGGCGTGTCGTTCATCCGCGGCTCCGCACTTGGAGAGTTTGTCTTTAATTCAAGCACCAACTTTACTGAATATCCACCCAAATAGCTGGTAGCTGAACTGTTGAACTTCACCAGGGTGCTTGGTTTAACTATTCACCTACTTATCTCAAAGAAAACATATGATGAGAATGAACTCTCTATGCTTTAGCAAGTCCACCCTAAAAATTATTTCAAATTGTCACTTAATTATGTAAATGTAAACAAAATTATAATCTCAGAATTAATTCACTGTTTTTACTCACAGTATCCTGAGTTCTTTGAATTTAATACAGGCATTATATATTGTCAGAAATTATATATTAGCTGTATCTCAATTTTGAGCTTTACATTACTAAGGAAAACTTATATTAAATGGTAGAAAAAATGTCAGCAACTCATGTTAGGGAAGCTGTGCAATCATTGTAAGTGTTCATCTAGTTAGGCAGCACAAGTCTACTGAGAAATTGTGTCTTTTTCTGGAGATTATCAGTATGTTGTCATGTCCTTTTGAAGCACTATTACAGTTTTCTAGGGTGGAGGAAAAAAAAATAAAAATTGTAATTCAAACTCCATCAAGCATTTTCGGTATGTTTTCATGTATTTCCACAATTTCGTATCTTGGCAACAAAGCCAAATAAAGCATTTTTAAATTTTAAATAATGTAACTTGTTTTCCTAAGTGTTTGATTCTGTTACCAACAGGGAAAACAACACAGTCTATAGAACACAGCTGGAAACCTCAAGTTCTGTATTTTGCTTTGCCAAATACCTGTGTTGAGTTGGTCAAAACATTTCACCTCTCTTTTCCTTCTCACTCTTATCTGCTCTATTTTGGCTACAGCCTCTTTGTATCAGAAGTTATTTCTCATTTTGTTTTTGTACAGTGTCAGCCACAACAGGAGCTTGATGTTAGTTGGGACCCCGCTGTGGATGTCCTACTGGTCACCTTTTGGGGACACTGGGGAGGATCATCTTCTCCTTGTGCCACACTGGGGCGTGTCAGGTGTTGTGTCTGTTGGCTTGCTTGCTCATCGGCTTTGCTGCTTCTCGGCAGTCCAGGGACACAGGAGCCATGGGAGGTCTGTAAAATAAATTTGGCCACACTGTCAGATGCCCACTGCAGCTGCACTTTTACTAGTGGTTTGTTCTCGGATAAGCCAGGAGTGAATTAGGAGAAGGAAGAGGAGTGCACGTTGCACGTCCCAGCAATGGCAGAATGGGCACAGGGCAGCCAGGCACCCACCTGAGAAGGTGATGTGACAGAGGAAAAAAAAGGATGCTGCTTCTGCAACAGCTCTTAGAAGTGATAGTGAAGTTCTGTCTCTTAGTTGCATTCCCATCTACTTTTGTCTTACCAAGGAGCTTCACAAGTCTGAAGTGGAAGTACAAGGTACTGTCAGAACAGAGTGATGAAAGGGCTGGATGAGAGCTAGATTTATTTTCTTTTGGAAGGAAGAAGCACTTGTCACTGCGCCAGCTTTCTCTCTTTCCCAAATATTTTGTTCCTCACCAAAGCCCTTGGGGTATTGGAGTCAATATCAATCAAATGCAGCCAACCCTACAATATTGAATTTAAATATGCTCTTAATAGTACCTCTGACACTGAAAAATGTTACAGCAGTAATATTCCTAAAAGACAGGTGTAGAATGTTGCTCTAACTGGGCTTACTTTGCACAGCCTAGCACTCCTCAATGTTTCCCCTCCCAGGGGAATGGTTTTAAGACACCCATCTTTGTTATTTTCCTTTCAAAATTGTATTTAAAGGAATACTGTCCAAGAACTGGGTGTATTTTACACCTTTCAGCATCTGTTTGGAAAAGAATAAGGATATAGCATCCCAATACTATAAACATTTATGGATATCATACTACAGCTGCAGGTGGCACTCATAATTATGATTAAAGTAGACATAGTCATGGGCTACAAATACTTACACATTATTAAATTTTCCTCAGGAAAAACCCTCAGGTCAGGCATACATTTCCTTTATTCTGCTCCTAGGACATATAGCAGCCATAAATCTATTCTGATATCCTCCAACATCCACCATCATTACTCCATAATGATTTTACTGATAAAAATTTCTTGCAGTAACATTTATTATTTGATTAGTATTCATAATGTTTAATACTTTCTTTGATCCATAGCACCCATTTAATTCTTCACCATAACAAAATTATTTGCCATATAAATTATACACGGAAAAAGGACAGAATTGAGTAAACATGATTCAAAACAAAGTTATTAAACAAGACCATTCCTCTGACATCCTGTAGCAAAAAACCTGCAACTATATGATAGCTACTACTGTAAGCGTGATGACTCAGATCGCTCACCATTCTCATTGGCACCAAGAGCATGTTCCATTCTTGGTTGTTAGGAGTCCTGGTCACATTGGCTTTCAGAACTACTGCTTAAGATCTTCGTGAATTGAGGTCTGCATCTATGTTTTTCCAGTGATGCACAGCATTGTGTTTACAGTAATTGCTCAGATGCTTTCACCAAACTGCATTTTGAGTAGCCAAGCACCTTCAGTTTGCAGGTACCTCACTTGAGATACTTATTTTTAGATCCTATTCAATAGCTCTGCCTGTTCAATGTCAACCGTATGAAATGAATTCTGCTGGGCTAAGCTGTCCAAGAGCTGTAAACACAGGTATGTAAACTGCTTTACAGGAACTGTTTTAAATGTACAGCTGGTTTACAGAGAGACTAACACTTTAAACCCAGCCAGTCCTTAGGGCCGGGTGAGAATATTGTTTTACTAATCTGCTTGACTTCCATGACACATAAAATAATGGAAACTGTTATGAAGGACAAAGCTGTTGTGAAATGAAAAGCAATGATATAATTTGAGGTCACTGAAATAAGAGGAAGAATATAAATAACTAATCACCTTGATGTTTTTAGGAGGTTACAGATAAGAGTGATAATGGAAGTTCCCGTGATGCAATTTACGGGAATTGTCACAAAGCCATTAATAACATTTCATGTGACAGGAGCCAGCTCAACTTGATAATAAATCTCAGCGACCCTGGGCATTTCACAGAAATGGATAAAGACCCACTTCTGAAAAATGAAGACGATTTTGAAGCCTACAGAGGGTGGAAGCAAGGACAGGTAGCCTGGGAGGAATAAAGAGAAACTGTCTGAGCAGCCAGGGATCAGGTTAGGAAGGCCAAAGCTCTGACAGAATTAAATCTGGCCAAGGATTTCAAGGGCAACAAGAAAAGCTTCTACAGGTACATAAGTAATAAAAGGAAGACTAAAGAAATTTTGAGCCTTCTTCAGAAGGAAACAGGAGACCTGGTGACCTGGGATATAGAGAAGGCTGAGGTACTCAACAACTTTTTTGTCTGTCTTCACTGGCAAGTGCTCCAGCCACACTGGCCAAGTCACAGAACACAAAGGCAGGGACCAGGAGAATGCAGAACCACCCAATGCAGGAGAAGATCAGATTTAGACCATCTAAGGAATCTGAAGGTGCACAAGTCCATGGGACCTGAAGAGGTGCATCTGCAAGTCCTGAGGAAACTGGCAGATGAAGTGGCTAAGCTACTATGCATTGTATTTGAGAAGTTGTGAAAGTCTGGTGAAGTTCTCCCTGACTGGAAAAGGGGAAACATAACACTCATTTTTAAAAAGGGAAATAAAGAGTACCCAGGGAACTACAGGCCAGTCAGTCCCACCTCTGTGCCTGGCAAGATCATGGAGCAGATTCTCCTGGAAACTATGCTGGGGCACATGGGAAATAAAGAGGTGATTGGTGACAGCCAACATGGTTTCACCAAGGTCAAACAGCGCCTGGCAAATTGGTGGCCAGGAAAGCTGGGGAGGGACTCTTTATCAGAGTGGGGATAGGATGAGAGGTAACGGTTTTAAACTGAAAGAGGGGAGATTTAGATGAGATCTGAGGCAGAAATCCTTCCCTGTGCGGGGGGTGAGGCACCGGCCCAGGGTGCCCAGAGCAGCTGTGGCTGCCCCCTCCCTGGAAGGGTTCAAGGCCAGGTTGGACGGGGCTGGGAGCCCCCTGGGCTGGGGGAAGGGGGCCCTGCCCATGGGGGATTGGGACTAGACAGTCTTTAAGGTCCCTTACAACACAAACCATTCTACGATATGATTTTATGATAAAATGGGACAGTGCTTGTACAGGAGTGTACCAGAGCAGAGTCTTTGTTTTCATTTGGTAGCTTATTTTCATCAGACAGTTGCATCATTAACAGAAAACACTTTTATAAGCACTTTTTTTTTTGTCTCTGCTGACAAAATAGAAAGCAACGTCTCTAGTAAATATTAACAATACAATGACAAGAAGAGTAATGGCTCATTTTGCTCCAATAGGTTTTAGTGTAAATACCCACACCTTAACTCCATTTTCTCTCCAGTAAACACCTTCTGACCTTAAGAATCATTTCAAAAAAATAAATTTTACTCTATCAAATATGTTAAAATAACAAGGTATTTTTTAATGACACTATTATAGCAGCATCTGTCACTTGCTTTTGTGTCTGCATGCGCAATATTTGGGGCAGGGGAGAAGTGTTTATTTCCCTCTTTGGTGTAAGTGATCAGATGAGCTGCCCCTTAGTGTAGAGGGACCAGAAAATTCTGCTTTGACATAGAAGAGAGGCCCAAAACCTAAAGTTTCTGCTTGCCCATAGCAACCAGAAGGGGAACACTTAAAACAATTACTGTTAGGTATGGTCTGTGGTGAAATAAATTGTACCTGTGTGTAATCTAAGGTTGCTCTGAGCATGCGTTCTGCTCCAGTTCTCTCGCTGTCCCATCCCACAGAATCAAACACACATTGAGAGAATTTGGAAACGCATAGCAAGTCATATCTTTTGGGAAAAAAAAAAAAAAAAAAATCACTAAACAAGTGTACTGCAGTGTGAATCAGAATTCATCTTTATATATTAAACAGGTATTTATTTCTAATTCATCCAAACCCTGGTCAGAATTGATGGAGAAACCCAGCTTTTCTCTTTGCTAATGTGACAAACACTGCAGTGCTTCAGTCTAAAGCCCTTCATCCCCACAGAGCCGTGTCGCACCCTGACCACCCAGCTCACTGGCATTTGGCTACTTAACAGCCATTTAAATTTGAAATCTGAACATTTCCATGTTCCTGCCAGAAGAACAAAGATGAGGCTGGCTCCACAGAGAGCATCCATACTGTGAGCAAATCTGGTGGAAGTAACTTAACAGTCCCTAGGCAAATGAAACCATGTGGTGACAACAGTGACAAGTTGTTGGTTGTTTGCTGATTTTTTTTTAAAAAAAAAAAAAAAAAAAAAAAAAAAAAAAAAAAAGAGAAAGGTAATCATTGATATTTACCTATTACATGCTAAAACATGCATTCAGACAGCCACCCTGTGCCTGCACACTCCTTTCCATCTCTCCCGGTTGGGCATGGTTTTCCCCACAACACCAAACATTATCTCAATAGCAACCATGCTCTCACATGAAGCAAGAAGCCTTCTCACTTGTGGCAAAATTTTCTCTCCAATAGCAATAGAAATAACAACAACCAGATATCTGAGGCTCCTGTACAGCTGGTGTTGGCTCTCAGACCAATTTTCCCAGCTATCCTTAAGGAAAACTTCTGGACAGGCAGGATGATCAGAACAGGACATATTAATATTAAACAATTTACAGATGTGTTGCTCAATACAGGTACAACCAATTTCAACCATTTCTCCCATACCTAACCTCTGTGTCATGCTCATAAGCAATTTATTTAGTATTTTTAGAGAAGGATCACAGAAGCAGGGGCAAGAGCCACAGTGCCTGTGTGTGAGAGCCACATGAGATCCTGCTACCTTCACTCTCAAGGACCCATGCCCTCCCAAACCTCTGGGCTGTGCTGGGAGAAGACATTTTCCAGAGGAGCACATGGGCACAGCCTGCCAAAACACAGTAAGTGGTAGAAGAGAAGAGATTTAAGTTATTTAACTTGAGGGATTTCAAGCTGGATAAAGCCCTGAGCAATCTGCTCTGGCCCATTGAAGTTACACGTGTGCATGTACTATCACACAATGTCTTCTGCCTTCAGCAATGACTATCGCATTTTTTATGTGTTTGTATTTCTGTGCCTTCTCCAACAGTAAGAATAGAAAGGGTATAACAAATTTCACACTGAATTCACTCCAAAAGTTTGAAAGCGGTGCTAGAATAAATTGTAATGCAGACTACATTGATCTGAAACCCCTCTGCTGAGTAACCAGCACTTGTGACCCCTGATGCATGGCTTTGCACCTTTTCAGAGGGACAGCAGCTTAGACAAGAAACAAAACCACATCTCACAAAGGTTCTAAAAGCTTCGTTACAGAATTTGTCACATAATTGAGCCCTGTGACAGATTCCATGCAATTGAAGAAAGGCAAAGAGCTCACAGCCAAAATGCTGTCCTTTATGGTTAACTTTATTTACAAAAATTGGATATTTATAGAACATCCAAGCATATATTAATAGAAGACAAGGCTTCGCAAGGGGTAGAAACTGTCGTACTACAGGGCTCACAAACTATACTAGGTTTGCCCTGGTCTTTCTGTTCTACCTACTGTGGTATTTTAATATCTTGCTTTGACATTTCTGGGGCTGGCTTAGGGTAATAAAGTCTACAGGCCATGTTAGGAGTGGCTATATTGCTCACAGGAATTGGCCTCCCATTATGGATGTGAATCCATGTCCCCAACATCCCCCTTGGGTGTCTGCCCAGCAGCAAGGGACTCTCCTTCAGCAGGAGAGTGGGAAATGGAGGTAATAGGGAGGCTGAAGCCCTTTCTGTGCCACCTAGTAAACCCCAACCTGCAATTTTTATTTAATGTATTAACCCCCGGTGCTGTTACAAAACCTAAAATACATTGCCAGCAAATATGTATGCACAGCAAATACAAAACCATGTCTGGGAACAGGCTCAGGCAGAAATGCAGGGCCTTTATAGGATCAATGATGTAGGTTTTTTGAAAAAAAAGCACAACACACTGGTGAAAAAAAAAGATGGCATTATCACTGAAGTATTCATATTCAATTTAAAATGGATTAGAAAGCACTCTGAGTGGAAGTGCTGCACTTTAAGTAGCAATGATATTTCAACTATGTATACAGCGTATTACATTTCATCTCTTTGTACTTCTTATGAAGGCTTCAGTGCAGCTTCTGGTATCTACACTGTTATTAAAGCTTCTCGATGTAATACATTAAAGAGTGTAAATGCTCTTTTATATTAATCTTTCAAATGCTGTCCCTCTCTTTTCCCCTTCAGCAACCTTCAAGAGTTCAGCTCTAAACAGAGATGCAAGAGTGCTCCAGCAAAGAAACCAAAACCAATGTGGCTAGAGTGGGTATCTACAAACAAACAAACAAACAAAACAAAACAAAACAAAACGAAACAAAACAACAAAACAGTGAAAGACTTGGGAAACCCAAGTTATTTGGCACCTTGGAGAAGCAAGACTCATCCTGGACACCTTTCCACTAGAGGACATAGGCTGTCAGCCGCACAGCAAGCAGCACGAACCGCAGGATGCCCACAGCACCCATCCTGTGCGATGTGCACGGGACGTGCTCACCCACATTACAAGTGTTTCAGGTTTTGTGCTCAACTGTTACAAAGAAATCTTTGCGTGTAATAAACTCATAACATGGTTTTGCTCAAATCACAAAACAGACACTCCAGTCACCCTTGTCCAGATTGTACTAATCTCTCTAAACCAATTGTACAAGAAATTCCCATAAAACCTGCATATTGAGTTTCCTATTCATATTTTCTTACTGCAAGTTCTTTCTGAAGCCATACTGCAGCTATTTGCTCCTTACATTGTAACAGTTTGTGAAGCTGTAAGCTGTAATTTAGTTTTTCTTCACATAATCATGTGTATATATACATATTCAGACACATTTCTTACATAAAATGTCATCGATTCAAAATGGAGAAAATAGATATCCAAATTTCCACAGTTCACAGCTGACAATATATCAGGCTCCTTCACAAAGCAAATCTCATTAATCCTCTGAAAGGGAGCAATACCGGCTTCCCCATCTAATGCATATGGTTTCCTAATTCATCATCTCCACTATATCTATTTTCATAGATATCAAAGAACATGTGAGTACCCTTAAACTAATGAGATCATGTTAGACATAGAACTGATAGGCCACCATAAGGGTGGACTGTGTTATTTTATTGCTATTTTGTTGGCACTGGGACAATAAATTTGTATTCATACACTTATTTTTACCATACGGACATATGACTGTGAGCAGCACTAGCTCACAAACCACCCTCCATTTCACCGCACGAGAGTGCACCACACAGCTGTAATCTTAACTAGACCATGTCCACCTTACCCAGAGACTGTGAAAATAGAAGTTTTATTCATTTTCCAGATTATTATACTATACGAGTACTCTATGAAATAATGAAAGTACAAAATCAGAAAGAAACAAGCTTTGGTCCGTTACTCATGATTTTTGTTTTATGTTTACTGAATATTAGAAAGTATGATCTCTTCAGTAGGTCTTCATCTAATAAAAACAAATTAGTAACTGATACTTTATCGCAGCCTAATCGTCAAAAGAAAGAAGCATAAAAGTTTAAAAATAGAAAACAAGGAAGATAAATGGAAAACTAAATTATATGCTGAAAATAAGATTGTGAGATTTAGTTTTACTTTAAATTATCAAACTGGGATTGAGAACATAAAGTACATATATTTTAATGAATTCCAAATGACAGTTTCCAGGTGGGTAATCTTGAAGCATCTTAAGATGTAAATCAGTGATGCAGTCGACTGATTGCTTCAGTCAAGACATCCCTTTACCAGAGAAAATATGTTAAGTTCTAAAAAAATCGCATGGCAAAAAGAAAAGCAACATTCTCATAACAGATTTGTTTCAGGAATCCTTAATCTTTTCTGCCCTAGGGACAAAACTGTTTTTCTCCATAAAAGTTATAGTGATCAAGTCTAAAGAATGGTGTCTTCCCAGAAAGCCTCAGATATTTGAAATTGCTATAGTTTTGTCTGAAAATGTTTGGTTGAAAATGGCAGGTGGCCTCCAATTGTCTTTTTTTTATATATAAAAAGAAAAATCAGAAACCTGAAGTGGTTTCTTTTGTTCCTTTTTATTTTTCCTTCAATTTGTATAATGATTCAAGAATACTTTTACCTCCTGTATTAAACAATTTAAACATGGTTACTCATCCATTTATTGGTTGTGTTTTGTAAAATGTTTCATTATATTTAGACAATTATAGCAACTGAAACAGTGCTTTTAAGGAAAGAGTATTTTCTTCTTTTCCATGTTAGAACAGCAAATACCTTAATGAACAGTGAAAACTGCAGTAAGAATCATAGCAATTGACTCCAGGTATGGGGAGTGCATGTGGCAAGGTTTTGTACATAAAGCTGGCTTAAAAGAAAGGAAAATCATTAGGAAATGGAAGAATCATTTCACTGAATGGAATTGCCATGTCTTTGGCTGCTGATTTCAGTTCCTCACACCCCATTCTTGGCCAAAGTGGTGAAATAAACTGCTCTGAAGAGCATCTATCACTGCATGATAAAGGTGCATTTGGAGAGGACATATATTCTAAAATACATGTAAGAGTTGTGTTTACCTTGCTAAGCAAATTTGTTGAGAAAATAATTTACTCACTCTAAAAACCACAAATAACACCATTAGCATGTAAATCACAACTGCCAGCATCAGCTATAATTTTACTGCTATTTATAATGAATATATTTTACAACTTGCCTAATGTACCAAGATATTGATACTCACATTTAAATTAAGTCTTTGCATTTTGTGCATGTTTAGATGTCACGTAAACACTCATATGCTCCAAATTGCAGTAGAAAAATCTAAAGCAATAGAACTGAGATACAAAATTTTCAATGCAGTTAAGTAACTTCCATGACTAATATACTGACTTAGAATACTGTACTTAATAAAATTTCAAGAAAAAAAAAATATATTTTACAGGTATCTGAAGTCAAATTTCTTTTTTCACTGTATAGCTGCTAAATCCTGTTACATTAACACTGATTTTATGAGCAGAATTTATGTTTGAAACACCTGATGAAACACCAGTTAATAACCTGCACAGGATTCTTCAATAGCAGAGATTTCTGTTAATATTATACCAATTATCCAACAAATGAATTAACTGGAAGAAGGCTAAATTGAGAATATTTCCTAATCAAATATGCCTGGATTAAGTATGGCAATAATGTACTGTATATTCACAGTAAGGCAAGAGAAAGAATTACTTCTGGCAACACAAGGAATGTACATGTTGAAATCCTTTTATAAGCACTGCATTTTGGCTCTCGTTTGAAGTATTTTTTTTTACACTGCAGTAATCATACAAGTTTAAAAGACTGGTTACTGAGTTTTTTAGTATTCAAAAACAAACCTCTGAAAGAAATATTAGCAATCTTAAAATAGAAATATTTTCAAGATCGAGGTTTTTGACTAAAACCACTTGGTAAACAATGATAGGCATAACATGTGATTTTCATCCCATTTAAGTTCAGAAGGGAGAATTCAGAAAAATATCTAAGTGCTATAGCAGCCTATAGAGACTGTGTAATCACATTAGAAAAAGATACCTAACTGCCATCAGCAGTGTATAACCACCAGCATGTATGCAGTTCTTCAATTTTGGAAAATGGGCTGAAATCCTTTGTTCCATAGTAACTCCACCTCACGAGTTTCAGGGGCAATTACAATTTTCTCTTGGAGTTAATTCCCCTCTTATGAAAGCAGAATATGAAAACATTCACTTTGATCTCATTCAGACACCGCTCTATTGCGGCCAAACCGATTTGCCTTTCCCTGCTTGTACACGAGCCCTTAACTTAAGGCTGGCCAAACCTCCTAACTTCTCGGAGTGTCTGTATGCCCTGCACCAAAGCAGCGAGGGAAATCAAGGAAACCAGCAACAACATGATTTTGTGTTAAATGCAACACTTTAGGGTTAGATTTTATTAATTAGGTACCCTCTCAAATACAACGATGTAATAACTCAAACCGATTAACTGGTTTTTTTTCCTTGCCCCTTCCAGCTGATCTCAGCTTCTGAAATATTTTATAACTCACTGAGGTTTTTCTTTCTATGCTTAAAATATTTTTGGGATTTATTAACAAAAAAAGCTGTTTGTTTGATTTTTTTTTTTTTTAACCCTAAAATTTGCACATGTCATCAGACTCTATGCAACTTGAAAATTTTGTTTCCTTGCTTGTATGTCGGCTTTGTTTTAAGGTTGCTCAGAGCCAGAAAGGACAAAAGGGCTCAGAGCACAGGATTTATAAGAATAAGGTTATACTTAAAATTAGACTAGATGAATAAATTTGTCCTATTAATCCTGTATCTTTAATACTGTTAAATAATGGGGTTTCCCAAAGAAGATGCTACATATTGCACCGCATTTTTCTTGTGGTGTACAAGAGTCTCATGTAAATGGTTGATTATTAGTTCACAGCCCAGAAAATAATAAGCTCTCCAGATACTTGCCAAAAGCTGTAGGAAAAAGTGTTTTCTGGAGCAAGCTGCTTTGCACAGGGTCAGATCAGGTCTCCTGGACATTTCAAAGCTAGAAACGTTCTGCATCATATATAATAAAATACAGTTTTCTCAAAACTACCTGCATCCTAAGGTATTAATAACAAATAGGCACATGGACTATGAGCCTATTATACAGATGAACAAAAGGAACCAATGAATGTCTCCAATTTATGCTCTTAACTTTTGATGATGATCTAAAGAGCTCCCAGAACTATGGCTCAAACAAGAATTCTCCTCAAAACATGGAATTCTCCAAAATTGCTTCTTAATATCCCCATCTAAGTGTTCAGCAGGAGTGCATGTCATAGGATGATGGATGTACATTATAGATAGCAGTCCACCCACTATACGGTGAGGTAAGCAGCCTTTTAATAGAATTTAATAATTGATTTTTTTTTCCCTTGGAAAGAGAATAAATTAAGATGAGTATTTAGAAGGGTAAGGAGATATTCAAACATGAAGTTATTTTTGTTAATTAAAAAGTAAATAGATTATATTTTCCATACCATTCATACTTGTAATTTAGTCTTTTTATTTGCCATTTACAGTTCAGAGCATAATTCTAAGGTTGTGTTCCCTTGGTTATACTTCATGGGCCATCACTCTGCACCACATACATGAAACAGGGAGAATTTTATTTCACTTGTTAACAGTCATCACAACATAAGGCTCTCCTGGGCTGACTAAAGGTAACATTCTTAAAATATTTTTTGATGGTCTCTAGAGAACAAGTGACCTTTATTGCTGCTCTGCAACTCTGGTTTATTGATGTTTCCTTTGCATATTTCAAAGTGTTGTTTACTCTCATCAGTCATTATTGCTTTTATTTACAGTATTTAGATGGAAAGTGAATAAGCAAGATGGACAGGGTTTTAGGGAAATGTAAAACTTAAATCATTGTATTAATCACTGTACATTTTTAATATCCTTCATTAGCTTGTATAGAGTGGGTAAAAGTGAAACCTCATCCTATTTTACTGCAGATTGCACTCAGGAGAGAAACATTAGATAGAAAAGTTTGGACTCAGAAGTTTTACATCTTCCAGACTTTGTCCTTGATTACATTTGGCCTAAATTATACTCACAGTCTTATCCCTGGCTGAAGGTTTAGTCCATGTGCATAGTTTAGTTAAAAGTCCTGGAAAGGGGAAGATACATCTTTATATCTGAGGATGAGTCAGTGCCTTTGATTTGCAATTTAGCATGCAGCATAGGAAAACAATTTTAAGTCTGAAGAGATTTGCAGCTGGAGGCATCAATCTATTTGTGTAAAAGTGTATGGGAAAACTACTTACTATGGACTGCAACTCAAATTAATTTATGAGTCTAGTAGTACTTGCATAGATAATTGACAAAGCCAGACCCTTTCTATCTATATTGTTATATCAAAAGCTACACATCTTATAAAATAAGTCACAATAGTAGAATTTAGTACAAAGCAGCACTGTCAAGACTACAACTGCTCACATGTTTCTCAGCAATTAGAAATTTGCTACTTAGTAAACCCAGAATTGCAGCTGTCTTCCTCTGAAGCTGGATACCTGGAAGTCCAAAAGTCCTGGTGTTGACGGAGGCTTTCAGGGCTTGGGGGACTGAGACATGGTAGGAAAAAAACCCAAGACTATCAAGACAAAGGGACTTAATTAATTCTATTATTGGCATAACCAGATCAGTGTTCTTATTTCTAATACCATTAATAATTTTTGAGTGGTGTCACAGTCAGTATTTACTGCAAGTTTCCTTCCTCTTGCTCAGAACTTCTCACTGCTTATGTGGGACTCCTGGCATTCTCAGACTATAAAGCCAGAGAAGAAAATCACAGTCCCACACAGTCATACACACAGTGGCACTAACACTTTGCTTCAGCTGTTCTTACTGAGAAGTCAGCAGCACAAGTCCTGACACAGTTTGTTCGCCCAAGATTATATAAAGCACCAATTTAAAAAAAGCTGACTCCTCTCCCTGGCTTCCGTCATTGAAAGAAAGCATTTCCCGCCATACTAAGTAAAGGGAACTCAAGATAACTATATCTTGACCTCTTTAATAGCTGTCCAGAGGTCCAAGATGAGTATTACTATTAAAAAAAACTCAACAAAACAAACTCAAATCCAAACACTTGGGGAAAAAAAAAAAACAAACACAAAAAAAGAAAACAAAACAAACAAACAAAAACAAAAAACAAACAAACAAACAAAAACAACAACAACAAAAAAATGACAAACAAACAAACCGACCAACCAACGAACCAACCACCCCATACTACATATCTCCTGGTCCTTGTGTAAAATGTTATGTATATCCTAAGAGTAGAGCTTCCTTCTTGCTCTTCCCTTTTTAATTAGTGCCGAAGAGCCAAGACTGGGCATCGTTGCCAGCACGTAGAGATGAGTTTGGCACTTTTTAGGTTTGGACTCATTCTCACTGGTGTCCGTGTAGAGTTAGCGGGTAACATTTGTGCTACCAGTGCCTGCAGAGATTTACATGACTGTGATAAATGATGGCTAGACAAAATGCTTGTTCATAAATGATGTCCAATAGGACCAACTCCTGCTTTCCCAGCAGAAAGTGAGAAGGGGCACTACGTGCTGGCAGAGCCTGAAGCCTTCCGACCCAGGACTCAGTGTTTGTGTGTCTGTGGGCATTTTCTTGGGTTTAATTGCTATTACCTACCTACAGTACTGCTTGCCATCAGCTGTGTGACCCTGCCACACGAGCACAGATCAAAGATAAACCAACGGCAGGGCAGCTCCCTCAAAAAAAAAAAGAGTAAAAAAATAGTTTGTTCTTTGAACAACAGGATTTTTCTTTCTCACATGGACACTTTCCTCTGTTCCCCCCAAACACTTCTCATGCCTTGAAGCTTTTCCTAGGCTGAATGGTTTGAAGAACTTGATTGCATCTGAAACCAGAACTGAATGATTGCCACCGTGATACCTCTTCTGTATTGAAAAGCTAATTTAACACTTCCATGAATATTATCAACTCCCCCTACAACACTTAATTCCCCACAAAACACTGAAGACATTACAGTTCAATGTCTGAGAGCATTAGTCTTATATTTGATCCAGTGTTTGCATTAAAAATAGACTGAAAACATATAAGCCAGTTAAATCAGTAAGTATTTACAAATTAAAGTGTGAACATCTTTTAAGACATAAGTACCTGCAAAGAAGGATTTCAGTCTCTTACAGCTGGATCACTGCAATTGATGGTTCCCACAGGTGCTCAGCAAATCCTTCCTCTCCGTCGACAGCCACTCTGTGCCACGTACAACGCGCCGACACATTCACACTAATCTGAACCATTCTCCCCAGAGTGAATGTAACGTCAGGCTTTCCACAGATCTTATAGTTTTCAATTTTCTTGCATAAATCCTCAATAATCTCACTCTCTCCTTGCTTGCTATATTTCAATACACGCCACCTGTAACTCAATATCCTTTTTGTCAAAAATTGCTGATGTCTTTTTACATCCAGCATCTCTGCAACTACTTGAAATTTCAGCTCAATTTTCATGTCATTTTAAGCTCTCAATTTTACCTTTGAAATGACGCCAAACTTCAGCCAAAATATGCATTGCTTGCCATTTCTGCCACTTTTACCAATCATTTTTGGTTTTTATTTGCTTATTTAGCTCTTTATTTCAAATACAGTGAGAAAAGAGAGTTGAGAGAACATAATTTACCCTGTTCACAGCCGAAGGTGTGAACCACATTACATAGAAGAAAAGATCTTTAAATGCATACATACATATGTCTTAATGAAGGGTTTGATGCTATAGGGGTAATAATGGTAGAATTGTAAGAAGTGCAATAACTGCGGAGATACACCAGGTAAGATAAATCTTGCCAACCATGTGTCATGTTTAACATCTATACTGCTTACATCAACTATACCATTTCTTTACAAGATGACTCATGGGTCAATCCACAGAGATGGGGATACTGCCCTTCCCATATTCTTTGGTCTTGTTCTGAGAGCAGCGAGAGAATAGATCATCGCGAACAAAGGCAGACATTTTCCTTCCAGGAAACCCTCACTGGCTGCTTCTCTCTTGAATAATGGTCCTTTCCCTGGTCAGCTTTAATTAAAATCTACAGACACAAAAAAGGGGTCAGGATTTACTTAAGAAAGCAGAAATATTCACCTGAAAAAGACTTCAGAATGAAAAATGTATTCAAAAGTTGGGCATGAAACATGAAACAGACTTCATTATTTTCATTCCTCCTCATTTTCTTTAAAGTGCACTGTAGAAGTTCTGTACAGATTATTTTCTATAGCTTTCTGCAGAAGAATATTTCATTGAAATGTCTGACCAACCAGATTTTTCTGATAGAAAATTAAATTATTTTCACTTTTTGAACTTTGCTTTTTCTATTCACCCATTAAATATTTAGGGTTCTTTGGACTGGTTAAATATAAAGCTCAAAACACTGACAACTCTCTGAAAATCTCCTTCCCCCCACGCCAGGTTAAATGTTTGCTCCACCAAGACATACAGAAATCTCCAGGATATTAGTTTTCATTAGTGGTATCACCATTAAAGAAACTTTGTGGAAGATAAAGATGCAGATCAATAAAACCATGGATTTATAAAAGAAAATGAAACTATTTGAAAAGGATTACCACAATGGACCAGCTAATGAAGGCCTACCACATCTCTGAAAAGTAAAAATGTGCCTGATTTACATTTATATTGCTGTGCTTTTTTTTCAATTGTTTTTGTATCCCTCCTCAATTATTCCAAGGCTGTGTTTTATTACTCTAAATAGAGAAATAATAAAATATGGCAACTACTCTATATTTAAAAAATAAAGAGAAAGATGCAGGGTCTGACAACAAAGTCTGTTTGCTTAAAGATCTGAGGAGCTAAATAAAATTTTAAAACTGAAAACAATCTCTGGTAGCTTCACAGCATCTCCGAGGGCTTGCACGGATGAGGATCGTGGGAAACCAGAACCGGATTCCACCAGAACAGAACAAAAAGTGGGTTTTATGCCGAGGAAAGGCCCCCCTCCTGCTCCCTGGGGGATGCCACTGCCTTGCTGAGGGGGACGTGCCGGGGCATCGCTGCCACCCCCGCGTGTCACGCGGCCACCGGTACCCAGGGCTGAGCTGCTGCACCGCACAGCCAGGGAGGATTTCGTTTCCACAGGAGAGACGTTTCTGAAGCGTGTGGCCATGAAACATTCCGAACTACCCTCCTCTTCCTCCTTGCCCCCCTATTGCCCCCCACCACCTGCAGCTCCTGCCCTGCCCCTGGGACGCACCAACAGCCGCGCCGACGCCTGCAACAGGAGAGATTCTGCTGGCATGGAGCACAGGCGAGAGCAAATGAAGCAGTAGCGGCTCTCTCACAGGACACCAAGCCTGTAGAAACCCAAATCATTAGTTCGTTTAAAAACCGTAATACCACCAGGCACCTGCTACAGCACGACTGAGGTGCAGAACTGAGCCCTAAAGCTGTGCTTTTATCACTGAAGTCATCACACCGATGAGAGAGGAGGGCCTGTAGGGTTGCTCTATCCTCCTGACCGTATCACATTATAAATGTAAACTATTTTTTTTTTCCATGTCTTTTCTGAGAACATCTTCATAAACTTTTTTTTTTTTTTTTTTTTTTTTGGGGGGGGGGGGGCGGGTAGGGAAGAAAATTACTTAAGTTCTCTGGAAAGAGTTATCACTTTAAGCTTTAAATTGTAAACTCCTAATTATTTTTGTTCGTTTGTTTTCCAGAGTCCTATAAGTCAAATAAGATTTCTGGTAAAATGAAAAAACAGAGCCATCTCTATGGCCCAGCTGTAATTTAGTATTTATATTGGATTCAAGGGAGGTCTGCTATTGAACAGCTCATGCAGCCTCCTGGTAACTTCTGTTTCAATACCAAAGATATTGCTAAGTAAAGTACGACTTGAAATAGACCTTATGTGTTTATGCTTTGAATTTAATATTTCATGGCTTGTTTTCAAAGTAGAATGTATCTATAAGTTGGAAAAAATAAGCTTTTCAAGTGTGACAGAAGAAAACAAGGTTAAGGACTTTGCTGGTGTTAACAATCACAAGTGTATAAAAAAAAAATATCTCTTCCTGCCAGCAACATGTGTTCAATAAAGCTGGAATTTACTATGCTGCTTTGGTATGTGTGCATATAAAAAATTGGATGTTAAAAAAGGGCTTTCAGTGTTTGGGAGAAGATGATTATGTCATAACACAAGAAAATACCTGCAGGTCCAAAATCCTTCTGAGAAAAAAATGCATATTTGTGAGGGTTCTGTGATGTAGCTAGTTATCCAGATAATATCTTTTATTTTTAAAATTAAAAAAAATATTCCATCAAACCTGAGGTAAGGCATCAGTTACGTGCTGAAGATTGATTTTTGTTATTTTGTCACTAAGACGACTGACAAAATTGTATATACAAGGAGTTGGATGTCAAAACAAAGTAGCCCATTATCATTTCTGACGCATGCACACACGTATGTTTATAAACATAAAAGAAAAAATTGGACATTTTATCTAAAACTAGTGCCAACATCAAGCCACATCCTTTTGTGGGATGAAATCAGATACTCCACTGTGGTTTTGTACCTCAGTGACTTCAATTTATTTTACTATCTTACAGTAACAAGTCTTTCACTGCATTTTGTTCCTTTCATGCCAAAATATGTCACGTCTTCAAAATCCATCCCTGTTTTGAGAAGATGCTGCTCACATACCCACGTAGATGCTGCGCCTCCTTGTAAATGAGCAGAGACTGCACGGAGGTACAATGTGTTATCAGCTCACACATTTAGTTTACAAGGCGCTGTATGAGTGATAACATTTAACTCTGCATGAAATTATAGATAAAGTTGCAAACCTATACAGGTTGAATGAAAGATGAAATAACCTGCCTATAAAGCAAACTGAATTTCAAGCAGCATCATGGAGGTTTGGGAAGAGCTCGCTCATTCCCTTCCTTGCTCCAGACCGGGGGATGCAGTTTGGTAGAGCTGAAACCCAGTGAATTAGTTTCTGTACCTGGAAAACATGGTTTTCTTCCCATTCACTTGGATTCACAGCAGATCAATTTTATTTTGTAACATAAACAAGTTCTCTAATATCTAAAATACTGTTTCTAAATTACAAAAAGAGGCTTCCATTATTTTTAACTGAAGCCAATGTAGCCTGGATTATGGTTTATTATTATTTAATGAGCATAGACATAGCTTGAGCTTCTCAGAATATCTTCTATAGAAGTTTCTTCACACCAGTGTCTCATTTTATGTAAGTTGGAATACTCATGCTGACTAAGTTTTTTGAAGGGAACTTTTCTGAATGCCTTAAAAAAAAAAAAAAAAGCAAAAACCAAAACAAAACAAAAAAAAACCACAAAAAAAAACAAAACAAAAAAAACAAATTAAAAAAAAAAACAAACAAACAAAAAAAAAAAAACACAAACCCAAAACACAAAACCAGAAAATTGAATATCTTCACACAATTCCATTTTGCTATGTGAGTTCTCAAAAGTCAGAGACAAAGGTAATTTCAGATACACTAGTACATATTTCTGAAGTGAAATTTTCCTTTTAAACCTTGCAGTTGCTCTGTAAGATGTTTGTCAGCTTCATTAAACCCAGGTCTCTGATTTGTAAAAATAAAAAATAAAATCAGAGCACCATGCATGTTTCACAAAAATAAGTTTTAGAACGAACAAGCCTGCAGTATCCTATGAAACAGTTTACTTGAAATCCTTCCGACTACTTTCTTGATGATATGTGTTGTAAATTACAGCAAATTACATTTAGTGGCTATTGCAAGTTTATCAGCCAATCAGTTTACAAATCGAGGAAATTCAGAAAAACATAGTAAGAATCCAGACCTGCTAAAAATATGAAAGGAGGTAGGAGGGCCAATAAAATTCATGACCTGTTGAGGTGACATATGCAATAAACACATGAGCACAAATGTTTATAATTCCACACTGCATTCTTGTCTCATTAGCACAATGTTCTGAGCATGTTCAGCTGTTCTAACCTTAAAATACATTTATTCATAGGAGCGTATGCATTATCTACTCTCACGTCCCAGTATGGATTTTTTTTCACCATACTTCAAAAGATTGTATATTTTAAGTCTGATTTAGAAAACAACGTATTCATAAAATCACGATCACTTCTTTCTGCCTAGAAGCAAATCAAACACAAAGTTTATTTGGAGCCATTGTCATACATTTAGTCTTTTCCTGGCCCCTGATGAGTTACAAAGTCTGATCACCAGACATCTCTGGGTAGTAAGAGACAGAAAGGAAATAATTTTGGTGTCAAAGAGTACAAATCTGCCTAATCTTAGGTAAAAAGACAACATTTGTAATAGAATTATGTCACAGGAGTCAGAGATTGAATCTAAACTATGGTATTTTCTGTATTCATATTGAAGCAGATTGTTTTGCAACAATAATGCAGAAAGTTATAGATTGGGGTATTTCATGTTCTCCTATCAATGGTATTTTAATTATTTCTTATAAAAAATAAAAAACAAACAAACAAACAAAAAAAAAGTGTCCTATTCACTTTCCCCCGAAAACAAACAAATAAAAAAAAATTCTAACATATCTAATACTGAGTTTAAGAAACAGACTTGATCAGCCGTTAGACAACACACAGTGGTAATGGTGTTCCAGCTAGCTAAAGGCATCAGACCTGTGCACAGATTATCTCCATTTCATCTTGATGGCTTGGGCATATGCAATATATTGAAAAAGGACTTAATCTCTTTATACCAAAGCTGAGAAATAAAACCCTGTCATCCTCATTCAAGTCTAATGTCCCCATCTGCTCCACTTAACTTCTGAATAAATCAGAAACCTGGAGCAGACTGTGCTTAAAGGTAAGGAAAAAAGCAGAAACTGATTAGGAAAATTAGTGAACACCATTAATGTAGGGCTTTGATATCAACAAGCACTATAGATCTGCAACCATAGCCCTAGCACCATGTGGAATTAAATAAAACTAAATGTACTTTTCTGTAGATTCGCTCCTTCTGCCTGCAAGCTGCAGTATATTCAGATCACCAAACTGAGCCGAATAACCTCATATTGAATTCATTTCTAGTAGATGACTAATTGCTGCTCTCATTCTTTCAGCTGTACAGCTCTCCTCAGCACTGAGCCCAGTGGAAGAGGTGAGATCTGTCTCAGGGAACACACGGTATAAGACAATGCACAAAAATATATTTAATACCTGTGCACAGTAGTGGTTTTAAATAAAGATTTCCTATTAACTGCATTTCAACACCAGCCCAGAGCATTGCCTGTTGGTTGAACAACAGTCATCCAAGGTTACTACAAGCATACTTCAGGTACACCAAAGCATTTTTCTTAAAGGTGTTGCATACTGTGTGACATTGCAAATCCCACAGACAGGCAAGAGTCACAATCTGAGGTTTGAAGTTACACTTTTGGAGCCGCCCGACCTTCTGAAGCTCAAGATAATGTAAGGTTTCTGCAATGTTTATAAAGTCAACTAGCAACTCTGCTATGGGTCAGGATTCTCCATTTAAAATTTGTCAGGTGGCCTGATTTTCTCTGACAGATTTGTGATGACAGAGATTCAGCAAGATATATATTATTTACCAAGTCTGAGATAAAGGAGAAAAGGTCAAAGTTTGGCCAAAGCTCAGACTTACTAGCATTTTCTAACGTAAGCACATGGAAGAGGTGGCAAACCCCTTCTCAGTAGATTTCTCTACAACGGAGCTCAGCTCACAAAATTTCAGGCGAATCTATCCAGCACCTGACCTGTGATAGTTTTATTACAGAACGACTCATCTGTGGTTTTATGTAAGGCTCACAATCATTAAGCTGTGATAATGACCACTTGTTATTTATGTTGCAAAAGAGTTTGAAGAGTTGGCTCTGCCAGGGGCTGTATGAAGGGGTAGGAAAATGCCACGGCTGCAAGGAGATCTCGCAATATAATTACTGCCGTTAGAACACCTCGCACACAGTATTGTTCACAAATTAGCTTGATAGCCCAAACTTTTAATGACCTTTTAACTTGTGTGGGAATAATTTCTGCAGCAGCCCTTTTTAGTTTCTGTAATTAAAGTCATTTAAAAGTTTTAACTATAAAGTACACTCAAGGCACATAAACTGACAAAGGGAAACGTAGCTTCAAGAGCTCTTTTTTCCCCCCTATGCAGAGCTCCCACTGTGTCAGAAAATTACAGAATGTCCGTCTCTCAATTTGGCTCAACAACAAAGGATTTCCACCTACACACTCCATGCTTTTCATATTTTTATTTTTAAATCTGGATGCTTTAATGGAGGAAAAAAAAAAAAAAAAACCACCAAGAAATATGCTGCTATGAATACGTGCCAGTATTAAATGGGAACAGAGAACTGGAAGAAAGTTTGGAGAACAGGGAAGCCAAGAAACCATACAGGGCCATTCCCCTGGTTCAAGTGCTGAAGCATTTGTGTGCTCCAAAGTTATATTTTTCTTTTGAGTATTACACTTCTCTAATTAGTTTTTAAAAGAATGCTATATTTGTTATACCCATTTTTTTAAACTCATTTGGGTATTGATTGCTTTCCATTTAAAGATCCATGTGCAAGTTTAACTGCAAATCTTTCTTTTGAATGGGCCAATGAAAGTGTGTAAAGGACCAGGTTTTAAAGATACTGAAGCAATGCAAAGGAAATGCAGGTGTCAGGACTGATTTTCACAGTCTAACCCTTTACACACACTAGGGAAATTATACTCTTGTATCATGACATTGGCACAGAAATTCTGTAAAGATATTTAGGCTGCACAAGTGCCCCAGAAAGCTAAGTTTTGATTTTTATATGCTGCTCACTGTAGATGCTGACCAACCTCCAAATGACATATATCAATTCCAACCAGAAACCATTCTGAAATATTTTTAAGACACTAACTTACCCTAGTGAACATGAAAAGCACCCATTTTCAAAAGGAGTTTTAGCACTTGGTATGATGATTGAAACATATCAATTCAAACTCATAAAAAATTATTTACTAGTACAAGTCATTATAAAATAATAAATCCATGACAGTCTACCACAATCTACCTAAAATATATAGTCAGTTATAATTCCCAAGGAGGGCAGGTGGTGAGGCTGGGATTACTTTTTTGCTTTTAAATTTGTGTCTATGAATACTCGCTCCAGTTTCAATATTCTGCAAGTGAAAAGCCACCAAGAGAATTGTTTATAATAAAACATTATATTGTAAATCAAGCAACATTCATATACACAGTACAAAAAAAAAAAAAAAAAAAAGAAAAAATATAACTGTTTCAGAAGCCAAAGAGGCCATAAAAACTGTTCTTTACTGTATGTGTTTGACCCATGGTTCACTGAACCGAAGTTTAATACACTATATAAAGGCACTGTCAGGATGAGCTGCTTCAGAAGTTGGCTGAAGTACGCTGCCCAGTTTTGTTTGAGGCTTTCCAACCTCAGAAAGTGTTCTGCAATTTAAATAACAATTACCCAGCCTCACCGTATATATAATTAAAGTGCATTCATTATGAGATTATTAGCCTATTAAATCCATCAACCTCTCACTGATAAATAATCAGTATAACTATATGCACTTGCCTTGTGGTTATAATTAAATAACAATAGTTTTTACTGCATGCCAGCATCTTTGCAGTTAGTGGCAACTATTAACAGGGTTAATGATGGTATCCTTTCATTGGTTTGAGGCAATAACCTATAATAACAAATACCAGGCAAGAGGGTATTTGGCCCTACACTCCAAATTTTGACCATTTCACTTTTGATTTTAAAAACTTCAATACTAAGGCTTATCACAGGTTAAGACATAGCTGTATCAAAAGCTGCTTTATGGAAGGCACAGACACAGACTCTGTATTGGGAGGAGTGTACCAAACGCTTCAGAAATTAGAGGAAGGCAGGACCTTGGAAGAATGTGCTACCTGAAATACGTTATTTACTTACATGCCAGTACTATGCAAGTAATTCTCCACAGTCCACCTCAGATTTTGCAGGATTGTCATTAGCCACCCTCTAAAGCTCTGCTATTAAATCTTGCAGCTGAGATTTTCACAACCCCACTCATACACACCCAGCAAAGGAAGCGATTACACTATCGTCCTGCTTGCACAATACCATAGCAGATAGCTATGCCTGGGAAAAGCAGAGTTGAGTTTCATTAAGAGATACGTGGTTTCCACATTTGTTTGCTTCATCAAAAAGAACACCTTTCGTTATTTCCTCAAAATTCTTAAAGGAAAAAAAAAACCACAGACTACAAAATAACACAGTTTGCAGCACTCACTAGATGAGGAACAGCACTGTCTTCTCATTTCAAGTACCTTCTGATTCTCTTAAAGCTGTTCAATTTTGTATAAATATGTATCCCCAGAACTTTCTTTTCTCTATTTAAAGGCAACAGCAGACTGAGAAAATGCGGTACTTTTTAATTTGAATGTCTCAAACAACATAATTTATCAATTAACAAAGATTGCTATACCAATCAGTGGTCTGTTCTCTAGATCACTTTATATAAAATCATGCAACAGAAAGAGCTCCTTACCTTCATGTTGTTCTGAACTTCTAAAATTCCTGCTTTATGTGCTAAAACTAAATCAGAAATGTAAAGTTAACCTAAGGGTATATTTAATTCCAGGTGTATATTCTAGCTTCTCTTTTTACTGTACACCCTGGGCATTAGGAAGTCTGACCAAAGAAAATCACAGGAAACATAGCACGGGGAGTTTCAAAAGGTGAGTCTGATCCCTCAGAAACATTGGTGACTTGGCCTGTTGGGTGAAATTCATTTGTAAGCAGAAGGCCAACCTACCACTTAAATCATACTTAAACCTCATTTCACTGACATAGCGTGATTTACATGGATCACAAGCTTTGTGGTTTTCCCCCTTGGAGAACACTGGAACCTGATCTTGCCAAGATGCTCAAAGCTTCTCCAAGGGGCCATATTGACCAGATATAAGAAAGGAAATAATGGATAAATCTCTGATATTTGCGTTCCCCTGAGAAGGTCCCATGGAGGTTTCAGTGCTAGAAATGGCTCGGTGCATGGCCCAGCCTGTCTTCATGTGCCAACCCCACAGAGCAACCATGGGGCAGAGCAGGGCTGCCCAGCTCCGCCTGTCCCCCGTGAGTGGTGAGGATGGGCACATTACAGCCACAGCCCAGCATCACGTGTACGAGATGACTATTCTTTGAGCAATTCCAATTTTCTTTGAGCAATTCAGCTTTTCTGCCATTCATCAACAGAAAATAAAAACAATTCCTACAGAATGGGAAAACTCCATTTAAGCACAGTGATTAAACTGGACAGTGCCAGTCTATTAGTTAAACTAAAGAAAAAGATACAGAACGAGAATATTAATCCCACCTCCAACTGTTTCTAATCACTGATTTTTAAATCTTACATTCATTTACTTTGAGTACTTAAGAAGCTTTCAGGTAATACAATAATTCTTGATTAAGTGAAATAATAATTAAAAACCAGAATCACATCCATTTGTTACTTTGCCATATTAATCTGTTTTGTTTCATTCCTGTTTCACCATGACAACACTTCAGCCAATTGTCAAATTTTAGGAATGCAGACAAACACATCAAAGAGTTCGTGCAGATGTATAAGTCTAGTATAATGATTTTAGAGCTTACACAGAATATGTGTATTATTTGTAAACAGGAGTTACATGTTGTTTTTCTTCAGAGGCACTGGAAAGCTACATGAAGTCTTAAGCAATGACACCAGTTTTCTGAATTCAGAAATAGCAGTTTTTCCATCACGCTAGAAATACACACCAGAGTTGGAAATCTAGAAAATATTCCCTAACCTGCTTTTGTAATAAAATACCACGGCTTCATAAACTGAAACAACATGGCAACATCTGGTAAAAGTAAAAAAATAATGTCTGATCACTAACATTTAACCATGCATGTTGATCAAACTGGAAAGAGTTAATTACCCATTTTACATTATATAAATGGAACATTTTGGTCTGATGATAGAAAAAAAAAAAGATCACGATGCACTTGTCAGGTACAGGGAACATATTTGAAGGGTTTTGTTTAGATGATGGGATCCTGTAAAAACAGGACAAAGTTTACATAGTGAGACAGAGACCACATGCTTACTTGAAAACTAAAAATGGATTTTCAGGATTATGTCTCATGTTTTCAAATACAGGCTGTAGGCATGGACCCACTCCATCTGAACTACAGCCCTCACATCCCACGCTAACTAGCTATCAAGCTCAACACTGTTCCCACTTGTTGGCTGTGAGATTTTTGTTATGTCCAGGGAATGCCTCTCTACATATCTACCACACATACAATTCAACTTTTTCTTTAAACACCTGCTAAAAGAACAAATGTCAAAAGAAAGTACCTGCACACAAGAAATATGGATTAGTCTGCCAAAAAGACAGCCTTAAAATCCTATTTCTTTATGATTGAAGAGTTTTTCAAGCTGAACAAAATGCATCATTTATTTTGAGTGATGCCTCTGCATTGGCCAATTTTGCCTTTTGATCATCCATAATACTGATAGAGCCATAGCACAGAAGGAAAGCTAAGAAGTCCTGAAAGCTTTTAATTGCTCCATTTCTGAGCCATCATGGACTAATCTTCCTGTACCATGCCAGACCCAGACCTTTTCTATTTTTCCAGGATGTAGTTTATGAGACTTCTCATATTTATTGTTCAAATTATCTAACCCAATAAATGAAGATGATGCAGAAACTGGAGGGGAAAAAAAAAATTCAAATAAAACTTACTGACAAGTTAATTCTTTCCAGAGTTGTCATCTCCATTTTTAAGGTAGTTCCTCTGTCACCATCTTCAGAAGTTCTTTAGGTGGCAGAATGGTACGAGTCATCACGTAAGTCAAGATCGAATGAAAGAAAAACACAGAACATTAAATATTTATAGTTCTTGAAAGGCCACTGTCAAGTTTTTATTTCCTAACTTGATGCATGTTAGAAAATAATAAGCAAAAAGTAAAGCAATAAAGAAAATGAGAAGTTAAAGTGCTTAGAGAGATTAATTCTCAAAGCAAGGCAATGAAGTGGCTGGAACATGGAGCTAAACTGGTGGTAAATCTCCAAGATTATAAAAGAGCCTAGTGGACAGATGGATTGGGCAATCATTTGATACGAATCAGTTTATAGCAAAGATAAAACAGAAAAAGAGAAAGGGAAAGAGATGTTTCATGTCTGAAAACAGCAGATTTAGGAACAGGGAGTTACTGGCTGACTTTGCTAAAAAAAAAAAAAAAACCCACTATCAAATTAATACAAGAGAGTGACATGCTTGAACACTCAGGACAAGTGACACAAGAAATGAAATTCAGAAGATGCAACAGAGATCAATGCCCTGCTCTGTGGCAAGCCATTTAAAAAGCAAACAAGATGTAAGGAAGAGCAAGTGGTGGAAGAGAGTTGTTGTGCAGATAGGGGAACCAACAGAAAAATGGGAAATAAAAAAAGTGATAGACTTTATTCCTAGATAAACAAAACTGACAGACCTCATCTGCAATTAACAGGAGCCTGTATGCTCTACAGCTTGGCCATGTTGCATGTAAAATATCTAGGGATGCAGTTACAATTCATACATATCACCATCAATTCACTCAGTTGTTATCAGCTGAGAACCTGGAACTGGGATTTTGAAATGTCCTTTTAAAACAAACAATGCCACCACCCAAACCCCCAAATCATTTGGAGCATTTGACAATCTGATCTACATTTCTGCTTTGGTTTTACCTTTGTGATACCCACCAAATAAGTCCAGAGTTTCTGAATTTCATTGCTGAATGGAATCAAATATTGCTGTTTTATGCCTGCAGAAAATGACTGTATATTAAGAGCTTCTCCCCACATATGAGAACCAAATCAATCTAAAAAAAAGACTGTTGCAGTTTTTATGGTCCCTTATCAAACAATATTTGGAAATGAAAATGAGGAGGATGTTAGGCACAGGAAAATACATTAATATCAGACAAGTGATACTTCAAGCACTCAAGGAATTTTAGTGTTCCCACTCCCATGCTGACTGACAACATCTACTTCATAAAGTTATGATTTAAGAAAACTGACCAAAAAATCAGGAAAACCTAAGAAGTGTGTGGGGACAAGTTATTTGTAATAACCCTCATATTCCATCGGGATAGAGGCATTGCTGTGTATCCAGCTGTCCTCTAAACAGTAAATCCTTTGAAGCAAAATTATTTATATTTTGCACCAAACTATTTTCTTACTGTATTCTCTGAGCACAAATATTTGAAATGCTTCCTTCAATACTGCCATCAGCTTTATCATCACTATTCTTACAGAATAGTCGCACAGGAATTCTTACATAAATGCCAAGGAGATGATCTGTTGACTTTCAAATTATTCTCCTAGACTTTAATGTGCATAACAAACTCTCATATTGTAGAAATACGCAAAAAGAAAGAGAGATAGTTATTTAAGTAGAGGTTTCAGTAGCAGTTAACTAGTAGTCCTGTATACATACCTACCTATATTTATTTCTCTAGATATGAGCAACTTTATACTAAATTAAAAAGAAACAAAACAAAACAAAACAAAAAACAACCTGAAAACTATTCCAGGGTCAAATCTGTATTAGAATTTGGTCCTTTATAAGTAGCACATTAACAGTCTCAATCAGTAGTTAATGCACTAAACTTTTTGTTTATTATATTTATAAAAACATTTCCTGACTTTCATTCACTGGAGACTAGTGACAAAATTCCAAAGCCATGTCTCTACTTTTACTGCTCTTAACCTCAATGCAAAGTCTCTACCATATCATCTAAATACATACACTATTTCCCTGCAAGACTCCATAATCCCTTACCAATAACATCCTCATGCCTTTTATTTCACTTTGTACATCTTTTCAGTAAACTCTTGATGTTTTAAATCCCCAATCAATTTTCTCATTCAGCCAGGTCTCACTTATTCCAATAATTTCATACTTATGTTAAAACATTTGTAACTCCCATTCAGCAATCTTATTATATAAGATATGCAGCTTTTCTTTCTTAGCTCGTCTTTGATTTATATTCTTACTAGAGGTATCTTCCACTGAACATTGTTAACTAGTGGATAAATTACCTTGGGATTTAGGCAGTGACATCTAAATCTCTCTCCACCCTTATTACTTCAGTTAATAAAATATGGATAGTAATTTTCCAGTTTAGACTTCAGCTGATTTTTTTCCTGAGCTGGTGAAAGACAGCCCCTTTCCAAATGTTTTGATTTTTTTTATTTGTGTTTGTTTGTTTGTTTAGTTGTTTTTTGTTTGTTTGTTTGTTTTTTTGTTTGTTTGTTTTTCTGTTTCATTTTGGGTTTTTATTGTTGTTTGGTGTCTTTTTAGTAAAAGCTTCGTTACTGTGAAGTGTCTTCCTGACCCAACACAGAGAGGGCAAAGGCAACCTTATGCAGCTTTGAAATAAAGGAGCCCAAGCTCCTTTGAAATAAAACAGATCATTGAAGCATCCAGATTTAGACACTCAGACATTAAAATCCCAGTTAAAAGTTTCCTGTCTGCTGCCAGGAAGAGCCAGGAAAGAAAGGCTGTCATGGAAAGGATCCTGGCAGCAGTCCTCCCTTAGTCCATCATTGCTGGGGCAATGGAGGTGCTGCCCAGCGGCAGGGCTGCTCCGGGGCCCCCTCTGAAAATACACCCTGCCTGCAGCTGGAAAAACATCTACAGCATCTCCTCCATGCTGCCATGCAGGAACATTGCAACTAACTGGTTCAGAGGAAGGCCCTGGGAGAAGCACAGGTTCTCTTTTTACTTAGCTGAAATAGGAGAAAGTACCCATGAACCTGAGAGCATTTTCCAGCTCTACTCTTATTGAGCATCCAGTACTCCATGTATAAATCACATAAAGCCTCTAACAGGAATTTCCACCTACACTCCCTAAAAGTGCTGCTAAACACATCTTGCTTGCTTACACAACCATTTCACCCAATGATGCAGTGTTTAACAGATTTAATAACCACCTTGTTTTAAAACTGGCTACCTTGCAATATTATAACAAATTCAATTAAAAATAAAAGCTTGCAAGCATGTTTTAGGACATGATTAACAAAGAAATAATCTTACCTAATATAGGGTTTCAACTGAAAAACATCGATAAGAGATCTCTTATACATCCCTTGTTTGATTTATTTCCACTGTAGATATATCCTTTTTGCTAAAGCTCTGAAAGAGCTGTTCTCTGAAAAGGAGCCATCCGATATCCATTCACTGAAAAGAAAAAAAAAAAAAAAAGTCTAAGGCTTACCACAGTTATCCACTTACAAAAAAATAAAACCCAAGCTAAGAGGAAGCCTTTTGGATGCTTTCCTAGGTCGCTTCCTCCTAAGCTTTTGATGATGCTCAAGCCCCTTTTCCTCAGGTGAACAAGATCAGCAGGGATTTTCTTGATTGCAGATTAGTGCAAACCTGAGAGCCAGTTGTTACTCACACTGAGCAGTGATTTACATTATGAGTAACCCTGTCACCCTCTAGTTAACCAAGCAGTTTTGGACAACGCGGTTCCTCTTGGGTGCACAGGACTTCTCACCCTGCCAACAGTGTCTTTAATGTCCATGGAGAAGACATGACAAGCTGTGTAATGGACAAACCCATGAAGCCATGCTTTTCCAAATGAGTTACAGAAAACTATTCCTGAAATTTAAATTCTGATTTCAATTGCAAGCATAGAGAAGGTCAAGCAACTAATTTGGAAGTTACAGTGCGATTCAAATAAGGAAACTGATGGCAGCTAACCCTTCAGGAATGGTAGTTCACCTATAATGAATTAGATTCTAAATTGAATTTTAAAACAATATCAAAGATATTGTGATCCAATGTGCCTGACCACTGTAGGGTTAAGGCTAGAAATAATGTTGGTTTAAAGAAATACAGTAATGATATTAATTTCTTTAATAGTTGCAGTAATAATTATATCATTATAAAAGTTATCAATTTTATTCTGCTGGATTAAAATTCTTGCTGCGCATTTGAAGATGGTGGTGTCATAAGCACATAAAATTCATTTAAGTGCAGGCAAGCAAAACACTTCTGGCAGTAGTAATGGAAAATACTCTGGTTGCACCATTTCAATTAGCTACAGACATGATCTAAATGTTCCAATTTTCAATAAGACTCTACACGCTAACGTGGCTTCCTCTAAAATGTAACATCTCAAATCATGTTGTAAAGCACAGAATGGAAATACTGTACAAGTATTTCTCTGGCTCCTCTGACCTTTCTCAAATCATTTGGACACCTAAAAATTCCCTGCCATTACAGTGGCACAGCACAGGGATGATGCCCTTCATCTCCCTTGATTGTCTCCTGTGGATTTTGGCCTTTTGTACCGCAGCAGTAGCAGAGGTTCTGGAGAACATTTTCTGACCTGTGTGATTTTTAACTGTAAATAGTGGATATGTCACAGACCTTTCACGGACTCAGCATATATTACCTGGTTTCTGCAACTATTGAGCATGCGTAACTTGATGTGCAAACTGGTCCCAAATCCTTTTTCACCTGTTCGGAATCCCACAGAGTTGGGAAGACGCAGCAGCAAAACTGGCCAGAAAGGGTCATAAAGACCTCTATCGTTTATTTCAACACAGCATGAAAGAAGAATAGTTAAAAGTAACACTGGAGGATTTCAAATGAGTGGTCAAAATGCAGAAGCGTTTGAAGACTGAGCTGAGCAAACATTTACTCTTCTGCGAGCTAACAGCAAAATCCTGCTGGGGGTTTTGAACTTCTTGTTTAGAGCCAGGTAAAATGTATTTCTGTAACACATAAGACACAGGGTTTTTGTTAATTCAGATTTCTCATTCTATTCCAATTCTTCTTACCTAATTTTTGACACAATGAAATACAGATGCCAACAGAGACTGTAGTTTCTGATTTAGAGTAGATTGAAATGGTTCAAGTGTCTTGTTTGCTTGCAACTTTCATAGAAAATTGAAGTGTTCATGGGGAAAAAAAAAAAAACCTCAACAGATTTTGACTATTCTGGGTTTTTTTCTTTCCTGATCATACAGCTGATCAAAATGTTCTCATACTACCAGAAACTTCTTATTATCCATAATGTGATTTAATGAATTTATTGCTCAGCTTTTGTAAACAACGCACACAGAGATTTTTCTGTATTGAGTGAGTTTGACCCAAGTGGCTGGAGAGTTCATGACTTAGCTGCTAAGGGAGAAGCATGAAAAAATAGGGGAAGGAAATCGCATTAATATTAATGTAGTTGTACTCAGCTGCAGAGACATTCAATGTGTCCAATTTCAGCACCATTATTTCTGTAAAGTAAACGATTTTTTTCCCAATATGGGAAACTTCAAAAACCATTCATGGTTGGTAAAATTAATCTCATCACAGAAACTCTGAGCTCTGAAAACTGCTTAAACAGCTTTTGAACTTCTCTGAGAACTACTTCATGAATGAGTATATAAATTTCAAAAGATAAGCATAATAAAAATCTTAGTGCTGTAGCTGATAAAGAGAGTCAATGGTGATAACTATGCCATCATTGTCCATTATAGAACCAAATACAACATCAGGGTGCTGTGTTTTGACAGCATAATGCGACTTTTCTTAGAACTAATACTGCTCTCAGAGGTAACTTTTGGCAATGTTTGTTAGAGCTGCTCGTTGTCTGAAACACAGTCCTCACCAAACTGGCCCCCTTGATCCCACTTGTTATATTCAGAGAAAAGTCTAACTTTTTAACCGTAGTTGTGAAGTGCACAAGCGACTTTGAAAAACAAAGCAAATTTCGGCAATATTTACATTTCTAGAGTTGTTTGGTTTTGTCTTGGTGGTTTCTTCCTCCTTAATCTGATTGGAATCAATGGCTTTTCACATACCTATTAGTTTGAAAGCCTCAATGTTTCTTTTGGCTGCTTGGGCTCCTCAGAGCTCTGCTGTGGCATTCTTCATCTGGAAGCCCATCACACTGTAAAGCCTTATCACCATCTAATACTGATCAGACTTGGGCTCCGTATTCCATAAGAGACTCCCACAGAGCCCCTCAAGACAACAACATACTTTTGGGGGATGAAATTAGGATCATCCTTGAGGAAGTAGCACTCCTCACCATCAGCATCAGTAGTGGCATAGAGGCCCATTTTCCAAGGCCACCCAAACCCAACGTGCCCCTCTGAGAGCAGGGTAGATCATGCACTGGGACATGTATTTCAGGAAGTAAATATGAACGTTGTTTGAGATGCCAGTGGTTGTCCTAAAATTCAGTGCTTCACCTTTCAGCCTGCTGTCACAGCTAATGTTGGCCACATACCACCAGGTGGAGAGATTTATGCAAATTCTATGCAAAAGCCTCAGTCAGGGAGGCTAAGGGAATGCAAATGTTGACTCAGCAAGAGGGCTTGTTAAAGACACCCAGCAACTAAAGATTGAAAATCAATTGCCCAAGTCTTGTTTTTGCATACGTGATTTTAAATACTTGTGATTTTGGCTGTACATGCTGTGATTGGTCTTGAAAAGTTTCAGAACTTCATTTTATTGCAGCATATATGTAAAAAATTAAATGGTGTTGAACATTCTGCTAGAAAATTAAGAGCTCCAGATAATTCCTGGGGCTATTTTTGATGGGTTAGTTAGGAACCATGATGCTTAGATTTTGTTCATAGATCAAACATCATTTATCTAGCTGTTAAAATAAGGAAACTTGGCGCTTTTTGCCTTCTGGTCATTGAAATTGGCTGTCAGGATACCTGTGCCATTTGCTTTACTATCATGTAGCTGCTGACATGGCAGAAAAACACTATTATGAAGGATTTAGCAAGGGAACACTGGTAATTGTCTGTGAGATACATCTTGTCTGATCCTAGGGTCATATAAACCTTTTTATTTCTACATATGTAAATATATATATCGAGACTCTCTTATCCCATTAAATGGGTTGCTGATAAGATTTGTTTGAAGAGAGGGACAGAGATGATCAAGTTAATGAGCCGACTGTTTCCAGGAGGTAGTTAGGTTAGGATGGGGAGACCTAAACTCTTGAAAGAAAGTCTTAATCTGCCTTTTGCTGACACAGCTGGTGTATGTGGGATGATTTTGCCCAGATAGCTGCTGCTTTGCTTGAGCTTTCCTTTTGCCACCTGTAAAATGATACTGACTTTCTTTGTAAAGTGTTTGAGCTCTAGGGCAAAACAACAGTGAAATACAAACCAAGTACCCCTCCTTTACATGGCATCATTGATAGTTACAAGGAAGGGGGTTTTTGTTCTCTGATCATGGATGATGAAATTGCTCCAGTTATTTTAAAGCATGCATCTACTCTAAACATAAAACTATTGTCTGTAATGTCAGTTCATCACTTCTGAGATTGCCTTTCTCATACTGCCATTTAGCCTGTATTAGATTACAGAAAGACTGATTGTTGCAGTGACGTGACTGATGAACTGTATCAGCACTTACTGGGTAATATTTAACATATTTCAGAACATCTGCCCAGCTAATGTGGTTTGCAAGAGAGCTTTCTGTCTTCGCAAGAATGCAATGACTCCCCAATTAATAAAAGGGAACTAATTTTAGTATGGTTGAAATGAACAATTAGAAGACCCATAAAGGCGTTTCTGTATGTGGCATTAAATACAGCATGAATTAATTTGCTGGAGTGGTTAAACTGTACGTGACAGGATTTTAGTAGGAAAAAAATTAATGTAATGCAAATAAAAATCTAATCGGAAGAGTGGGAATAAAGCACAATTTATTGTTAGGGACTGTGTTTCCCTCACACACTGTTGCAAACTGTGCACTTGCAAAAGGGGTCTCAATTAAATATACTACATAAAATTAGACCAGCAGGGGGATTACTGTTAGTCACATAAAAACGTGTTTATATGAATCAAAACTCATTAAAAAGCTGTATAATTACAGTTAACTAGCAGAAAAAAAGAGAGAATCTGGACATAAAGAATAGGATGTCAAAAAAGAGAGATACAGTGTCTGTGACTGAACAGAAAGGTAAAAATAGGTCATGGGAGCAGAAAAATGAGCCCATAGAGGATCAGCATGATGAAGTATACCAGCAAGAAGGCACTACTGAGTATCTCATTAGTGGAAAGTGTGCCTAAACATGAGGGTTACATATCTGGGATTTTTCTTAAGGCATCACTGTGTTATTCTGCATGCATTTAGTGTATTATTTATCTCCCCTGGCACTTAACAGTGAAGGATAACAGCCTGACCATTAGTAATAGAGAGCATATAGCACTGAACAGGAGGCTGTGTTCTAATGACCTCCTGAGGTCCTTTCCAACCTTAAGTATTTTATGATCCTGCACATACCAGCAGCATCTCCTTCCCCAGTTGATTTATCTGAACTGAGCTGGGGGAACACCTTCTCAGATGGGACACAGGCCACCTTTTGTCCAGGATGTGGTCATGCTTGCCCATAAGAGAAGGATGACTTCTTCAGCTTAACGCTGAAAGCAAAAGACCTTTATGCCAGCCAGTAGAGGAAACAAGTGTCATAATATAGCAGTAACTGATGTGTATCTTGAATCAGAGAACTTACTACTGTTACTGCCAGTTTTTTTCCCCAGCTCCTATCACCTGTAAGTTACCTCCAATGACCAAGGCCCTGTGTTTGTAGGCACTGTGAAAACATCTAAAGAGAGACCCTCACCAAGTAAGCTACAGTCTAAATGGCATGTCCAGTTGCTTTCCACTATTCACCATGAAGAGACCAGGGCTACTTTAGATGTTAGAAACAGGAGTCCAGGTTCCCATGCCAGTTAATCTACCTGGTTTCTCAGCAGAATGGATTACAGACATAAAATAAATTGTGACACATGGTACCTGGCAGCTCTGTGCTAAATGCACCAAAATAAGAATAATAGCTGCCTTCTGCAAAGGTTTCTCTCACACCATTTTAGGGCTTGCACATGAATGGCACTTACAACAGCTCTCAAGGTCACAGTAATCCTCCTGCCTCTCTGGCAAAGATGAATTTGAGTTCTGTTCATGCTTCAAACTCATTTTTCCCTTAGTTAACTTCATGCTTTTACTTAGTTCTATCTTTCTGGTCCAGCAGCCAATTCCAAATTTAATAAAACTTCTCATGTAGATCTCATTTTCTTCTATTTATCTACATCACTGAATTTCTCTGCCTCTTCTTCCCTTTTTCCTGAAACCCAGCACCACGTCTCAATATTATTAGTATACAACTCATTTAAAATTCGTGCCTTTAGGCAAAATAGTTCTTAATATTATGAAAAACATCCTGGAGAGCATTACCAAGACAAACTGTCACATTTCCTCTGATCTACAGCACAGAATCAAACACCTTCAGCAATCTTTACTTTGATGTTTCAGACCCTCGGTTTTCCTGGAGACTCCAACTAGCAGTGGCAGTTCCTGGGTTAAATGGAAATTCTGCCTCAATGCTCATCTCCCTCTGCTCTCATCCTGCAATTCAGGTCTTGAATTTCTCAATCAATATATTCCACAGCGCCGCACACGTACTGCCTGGGATCTAATGAGAAGCGCTGTGTGGGACTACTTATCTTCCAGATTTGATCACAGAGATGGCATGACTTTTGCCATTCATTTGGGGGGATATCTCAGGTCTAAACCGTGAACTGCTCTCTGCGCACAGTGATTTTTCCCTACCTGTTATTATTAAGTAACCCCAGTGCAATCTGTGCGGTCTTCCATGGAGGATGGGCTCTGAGCCACGTGGCACTTCAGCAGAGGACATGAATTGAGGTAGATGCACCAGTACTTACTCTGAATGTATGAAACTGGGAGTCTATTTCTCAGTACAGCTCACAGTAAATCATCCTCCTCTAGCTTTTGCTTGGATATTGCTTCAGCTGCTACCTTTATTTCCATTCTTATATATATATATAAAATCTTTCAGAAGAAGCTGCATAAGTTGAAACAAAATAAAATGAGCTGTGTTTAAAAAAAAAAAAAAAAAAAAAAAAGATTTGCAAGTCTCTGGGATCTTTGCATGTGGACCACAAGAATCAGCCCCCCCCATGCCTAGATTGTTCCAAGCAATCTCAAACTCATTTATTTCTCTTTACAAAGCTGGGAAGTTGACTTGGACAGGCTGGTGGCTGTGATGGTCTATTAAAAAAAGATAGTTTCATATTTGAGAAAGAATGACCTCTCTGACCTAGCATAGCTTCTAATCATGCCTCACTGTTAACAGAGCTGATCTGAGAGTGGCTCGTTGAGAGGGAAACTGGAGTAACTGGAGCATCAGGCAATGCACATGATTCCCGCCTGGGCTAGCACTGGCCTATTACTACAGTGAATATAAAGGAAGCCATTTGCTTGACCGAACAGCTTATCAGACTGATTTTTAACAATTTTAGACAACCTGGAAGCAGAAACCAATATAACTAAGAAAATCAAAATATCACTGAATCATAAAGATTCTTTTAAATTACTTTTACAAAAGGGAAACACAGGTGGAAATGTGTTCAGGCAACTATTGCTCGCTCCTCTTACCTGCTGTGTATTCCTTGCCACTGTCAGGCAGAAAATCCATAACTTCCCAGGTCTACTGCTTTTCTGTACCAAAAGGAATATATCCATCAGTTATTAAAGATAGGCAACTAATCTCCACAGCATGGAGCCAGACATGTTTCTCTCCTTACTGGGTACTTCTCTGAAGCAAGAGCAGTTGTACAAGTCCATGTGCCCATCTCTTTGTTGCTTGCAGCAAACGCACATGCAAAAGGGCATCTGAGCACTCACTATTTTATGAACATTCAGGTCCTACAGAAATGTCATTACATTTGCACAGGAACTGTTATCTAGAGACCTAGTTATCAAAGCACACAGATATTAACTTTATTTTGCATGCACAATTGAACTATAAATTATTTCCCAAGCATCACTTGGCAGATATCTTACCCTCTACTTTAAAAACTGTTTTGTTCTATATGACAAGGGAAGTACCCGCTTACCTCAAATGTCCTTCCTTTCCAACAGCTGACATACAATTCACCATCTGAATTTGGAACAAGGCTTTTAATAGCTCTCCATTTTCAGCCTTGCTTGCACTTTGGATGGGAAAAAGCATGCTATCTATAAAAGCAATCACTCTAGTCACACCAGCACAAGCCTTTGTAGAAATAGCATTAAGAGGGAAGGAAATTGGAAAAGTAAGGCTTGAGAGTATAGTCCTCTTTAAAAATTACTTTAGAATCAATATGGGTCACAGAAAAAAAAAAAAAAAAAAAAAAAAGCAACGAAAAAGAGAAAGGAAAAACTTCTTCACAGGCTCTTTCTACTTTAAGGGAAAAAATCTTACTAGTTTTTATCTCAGTTCTGTCTGTGTCTTTTAAACACTCCTGCTTTTAAGAGACAATAATTTGTTCATATCCTAAAGACAGATCCTTGACTCCTTCCTCACTATTATTTCTATCTGTCTGTCCTGTATTTCTTCTCTAGGCGATGGAGAGTGACCTCTTGGCCTAAAGAAGCGTCACCTTTACAAAAGAACTACAGCTTCAGCAGAGACTTTTCTAACAATGACGGTGTTATTTAAAGCTTCAGCATCGATCAATAAACATGTCTCATCTGCTCTTGCTCTGTGAAGGCTGTGTGTGGTCAAGGTCTGACAAACTCAGGTTGCTGCCAGGTAAAAAACCATCATCTTTCATATCCCATGAGGCTCAAGAAGCTGTTGTGCAGTTTTCAAACTGTAACTGAGATGCAATGCAAATGGTAAAGAGGATAAGGACTCTAGGTAAATGGTAATATATAGAAATGAACCCAAGTGGACCCAAGACAGATAAAGAAGAAATCCCAACCACGAACATCACCGAACCACCCCTCCCCATCACTCTTCACAAAGACTGAAGCTGTTGGCATTTGGATCCAGAACAATGTTAGAGGAGTATGACACCAAAGAAATTAAAGTTTTTATATAACAACTTTGAGTGTATTATTAATAAGGCTTTCCTGTATTAATTTTAAGTGTCAGCATTATTGTAACTGGTCTAATAGTCACTATTAGTTGCATCTTGAAACATAGGATAGGCATAATATATTGCTAAAGTCAACACTGGTTTCCTCCAACCACATCTGCACAAAGAAATTAAAAATATTGTTTGTGTTAATTATTTACCCCCTGGGAGAAAATATCTACTCTGTTGAATAACTTCCACAGTAGACCAAGTAAGGGGAATTGTTAACGTAAGAGAATGACAGTAAGAAAATTATATTGGACACAAAACAAGTAAATTATTCACCCTATCCTGCAGACTATGAGCTTTCAAATGATGATAGCTGGTTAGCCATGGGATATCGACATATCCTTGACAGGTGATATCTCTTATTAAATGTGATAAAATTAGAGGTTATGGGTGAAGAGTGACATAATGAGCTATTCACTGATCATACAGAAAGTTGACAGAAAGATTTTTCATGTATCAATTGCAGAATGAGATACTTAACATTTTGAGTGCCATTTGATGACATTCATGAGATGATAATGACTTTGTGTCAGTAATGACCTAAACCAGATTTGGAGTGGTGACCCAGAGGTAAAAACCTTTATAAGGCATTACTGTTACCTAAGACAATGCCAGCAAGCTTCACTGCCACTTAAGGTCCTTCTTTTACACAATTATCCACATTATTAGGAGTCCTGCACTCTGCACAGTGTTTGCAAAAGAGGTCAGAATTAGTCTCTCTATATTAACACTGCCTTTGATTTAAACAGGAGCAGATCTAAGCCAATGATGAACATATCTATTATTACCTTCTCCTTACCCTCCTCTGTGCTGCCGATTTTCTGTAACCTTGTTCCATGCCCTGCAGAGCAGAGCTGATGAAGTGACCCCTCAAGATGACATATTTTATGATGTGCTCTACTTGCACCTTTTGTTGCTGACAGTATAGGAAGTAAAATAAAGAACAGTCTAATTAAATCTCTGTATTATTATATTAATAAAGAAGGAAAATCTCTGGCAAGAGCAAATCAAGAACAACCTCCAGTGATCTGCTGGCTTGCATGGAAGAAGTATAAATTCCAAAGCAAGAAGAACCTCTTCTTACCCAGCCTCCTGCTTGGGACTCAGCAATGTTTCTTTGAACCACAAAATGAAAGCTGGCAATTTGGAAGTAAATGACTGTATATCGGGACACCTAAGCCATCCAAAGAATGTGAAAGCCACATGCACTTGGACTTCCTCCTCCTTGGGATATCCTTAATCTTATTCCAGTTCCAGTTTATTCAGGGACTGCCCAGACAGTTACAAACTGGTCTGCTTTACTGGCCTAATTAGTTTAACTGAAGCTGGAGCTGCTTTCCTGATGGTAGGATTTGTAAACATATGCTGCAGTGAAGACACTGTAAAGCCACATGCTCACAGAGATTTTCCTGCACTTTCAGCATGGGACAGAACTGTCAAGCACAGACCTAACCCCTTCAACCCAATGTACAAAGCCAGTACTAAAATACTCGTTATTAATAAATCGAACAGCTGATGATATTTATATTTCTATATTATATAGATAAACTTTTTTTTTTTTTTTTTTCCCCTGATGATAGTTAACAAAAGCCATAGGCAGATCTCAAGAGGATGTAGAAGTTGACGTGCCGTGGTCTGCTGCTGCTAGGAAGCAAGAGCTACTGGCTTTGTGGAGTAAGAAATTAAATGATACTTTGGTTGTCATTTCATTTTTCCATATAACATTTCCATATTTTGATTTCCATTGAAGAGAACCAAATGGCACCAAGATAGATGCAAAACTAAAGCCAGGTCTCTGGCAGAGTGAGCTGCCCCTGTGTCTCACCATGGTGGCTGCAGGACTTCTGAAGGGTCCATGGGCATGGTCCATAAAAGCCATCAAGGATTTTTTGAAATGAACCCCTAACAACTTTCTTCCATCATATAATGCAACAATTTTCATGTTCCTTCTGTTTAGAACCCCTAATACAATTGGAATTAATATCCAAAGCACATTTTGGGGAACCTGACTCTTTTTCCTAGCTTATGAAAATGCTGTCACAGACTGTATTTGTTTTTGTATAATTATGTAGATGAGACTGCTGACTTTATTTACATGCCACACGTTTGTTGGCCATCTGGCCTCTCCCAGAATAACATAAGAACAGATTTTTATATCATTAGAAATGCTAAAATAATAAAATCAATAACATTTATTTATTACAATCAAGGACAAGTCTGGGTCATTCTTATTCTCCTTAATTTTTTTGTAATGTACTAAAAATAAAAAGCAGATTTTATTAAAGATATTAATGGGTTCACAATTTTAAGTGAATATAAGAATTGTGGTACATGAAGGAAAAAGTAATAATCAACTTATCTAATGAAAACCTAAAATAAATCTCCACTGAAAAGTGCTGCCATGTCATCTTTTTGTCCACTTCTATTTTTTAGGATTAAAAATATCATGATTATTACATAATACTTTAAATAATTTTCTGTGCTAAACATTAGCTGAAGTGATAGCTGTGAGAGAATCTCGGTTGGTAATAATAGCCCTGTAAGATCACTGAATCGCACAGAATACAGCTACTGCCACACATACTCCTTCAGGGCAGGTGTGAATTGAGCCACGCTATTGTGATAAACATGTTGACAGTAAAATCACTCATGAAAGAAGAAAACTATTCATATTTTTTGAAGTGAACTAAAATAGAGAGATTTTTCTCATTTCCCAAATGGTAACTTCTTATACAATTGCTATGGCAGCAGTATTATTTTTCATTTAATAGACTGTGAAAGTCTCATCTTTATTTGCAGTAAACATTTAAGTATTCTCTTTAAATAAAAATTACATCCTACATTTTTATAAATTATGATTTTTCTGAAATCAGGGAGATTTCATTTCCTGAAGAATATCAATATATAAGCTCATCTGAAGATATTCAAAAGGTGCACTTTTATATTTTTTCTTCATAAAAACGCAAGTGGCTTTTCCCATAAGTATTCTATCAGAAGATGCTCAGTTATAAGCACAAAATTCCTTCAGCCATAGCTTGGTAAGTAAGACATTATTTCAGTGAGTATGATAGAGTTATATTCATCTAAAAATTCCACAAAGGGAGGAGAAACTCTGGATTCTTGGTACTCTTCAGTGATTACATTGCAGCATTCTGTGCTCAGCCATCTGGAGAAGTTAAGCTCATCAGGCCAAGACCCTCCATTATTCACTTATTCTCCCTTTGAGTCATGGATGTAATACACTCTCCTTTCCTTCATTAACATAGCTGAATTTCATATAGCTTTTCGTTTGCATGACACAGCAAGCGAGAGGTCTAATTTCAGTATCAGTTCAGAATCCATTCAGATACTTATCCACAAGAGTGTCATTTTCCTGGAAATACAACCAAAACAGATGGGGGTCTGAAGACAGGGATGCATCAGTCTCGCTCTAGGATTGCATTCCCAAGAAGGAACTAAACCACGTTCTTGGTGACATTTTTCACTACAAATGCCCCTATCTCTAGTCATGGGTTTTAAGAACGTTATCTGAAAATCTAATTAAATATGTTTCTATGAAAGCTGTCTCCTGAACATGACATGTCTAACAATCCCTGCAAAACACCCCCATTTTTTGTCCCCTTGCTAGGTTGAAAAATCTTTTATCTCATCTCGATAGTTTCCTGACAAGGCACAAAATCAACAAAATTAATATAACAGACATATTTTGCTGTTGTGCACGGAGTATGAAACATAAAAATAATGAGGCATCTGGATCTGGGCACTAATGGGCAAATGTTCCACTGAAGAGATGTACAGGAGATATAGCTGAGAGGTCAGATCTCCCAGTAATATTTCTACTCAATGCATTTTAAATACTAAATCAATTCATGATTTTTCTCTAGCAATTATAGTTATCTAAAAAATAATAATTAAAAAAAAATCATTTTTGGAAGTATGCAATTGTCTAATAACATGTTTTTTAAACATATCTTCAAATGAGAGTCTTTTAAATTCAATCAGAGAAGAAAGTAAGAATTAGTCTGTATCTTAATGTGTCTTGTTTAGGTATAGGCAGTCTAAAACAGTGGTGGCCAGCATAACACAGTGAAAAAAAGTCAGTGCTGGAGTACCTGTCAGGCATCATCCAACTGGTGCACAACCCACGATGCAGGTAAATTCCCAACCACTGAAACACCTCACAAAAGCCTATTGCACATCAATTACCGTTTCTAAATCTGACAGTTTATGTTAAACTGTGAAGTGGCACCCATACATTGAAACCTCACTTTCTGTAAGAATGTCAGCTTCTAAAATTAAGCCATTTTTAAAATTATGCATGACTGTGAAATGTGTTCCATATAATTAAAGACAGTTTGGTGTCAAGATATCTTGCTTGTTCTTAATCTACAGTGTCAGGAAATTAACTGTAAATACTGCCATGAAAAGCTTTTTCTGTGTAAGGACAGTGCACAGATCAGATGTTGGAGATCCACTACAGAAAACTCCTAAAAAGCAAGGTTTATGTGAGAAACACAACCAGCTTGCTAAATACTGCGGAGATTTTACTGCCAGGCATTTCTTACTACCCAAGAAAACTTTAAAAAAACAGTTTTGTATGCTCTCTTCAACTCTTCCAACACACTGAAGACTATGTTGTCTTTGTATTGACCCACCTTGACTTTTAGGAGACCTTCATACAATCATTTCAGTCTCAATCTAATGATATTATGATTAAAAAAAAAAGTTTCACCTTACATTTCTGAACTGGCTCTCGAATCCAGTATTTATCAAGTGAGACAACTTTGCTGTGTAATAGTGACTTCCATGTTAATTTTTGGTACATGGTTAAAAAGAAATTTTCTGAAATGCGTTTCGGTTTAGGTTTTATTTTTTAATATTTAAAATTCTAAAATAAATCTACTAGAGGAGGAATATTTTATTAGAAGAAAAAAGATTTTAGAGGAGTCATTGAAAGTTAATGATTTTCTCCCAAAAATATTTCCAAGAAAACCCCATGCGTTTTACAAAAATTACAGTTTTTTGAGGGGAAAAATTTAGAAGAGTCTTATTTGATTAAAAGTTGATAGATGATCTTCACTGATACTCCATCCTTCCAGTTAGACTAGTTATTTCAGCTAAGAACCACAAGCAAAACAAAATCACTGGGTGAATAAACTAATCCCAGAAATACAGACATTAACTTTGGGGAAAGCTGACCGGATTAAACCTCACTACCAGCCCATCCAGCTCTATAACGTGTTTTAGTAACGATAGCTTCTTTTTGGTTAAAACCCAGGGAATGGTGGGACAGCACACTGCCAAGTACATTGTCACTATAATAATTATTTATTTAGTTATTTTGTTTCTACATGAATTCAGAGTTTTAACTTTTGACATTACTCCAGAATGTTCAGGGACTGCCAGAATTAAAATAAATATTAATTACTAAACATAACATAATGAACTATTTGTATTACGTTCATTTTTTCTGAAGATGTCAGTATATAACTACTCACTCTTTAAACCTGTATTGGCTGAAACAGATATTTCTGCATTCAACAGTGTTAAAGAGCTATTAAATTGATATTAATTTGATTAAATTAATATTAGTTTAACTTGAGTTGCTCAGTAAAAAAGAAACGGCTATGAGGAGCTCTTCTCAACTGAGTCAAACAGCGACAAACCTGCAGGAATGATGCATTCATAGCAAGAACCATGAAATTCTTGTTTGGTAATTAAAGGGAAAATGTGGATAAATGAAACTATTCCAACACATGACAATGAGTAAGCATAAATTAAAATACTACATCACATTTCAATATGGCTCAACTTTCAATGCATCCTCAATGAAAATGAACAGTTCTGCGAGTCTTACCCATCATTCCCCCTTCAGCCCCAAAGAAAGATGTGCTTGTAAAGGAAGTATTTTGCTCGAGTCATACTGAAGAAAGATAACAAGAAAAACAGTCCACTTTACTTCGATTCCTTATGCACTGGAAGAAATGTGTGCAGCTGAAGAGGCTTACTCTCTAATCCACTTGGCACTCGATGATACACACCCCAGCTGACACCGATACCCTCCTAGATCCTAGGTGAGATCAGCCAGATTAATACAAATTCCCAGCTGGCCTCAGGTTGGCTGCCCACAGTCCTGAAGCTGTCAACCTTCCTCTAGCAAGAAATTGAATTGCCACTCATAGCAGCCAGAGCTCTTCCAATCTCCTTTCTGTTCCGCCTGTCATCGCTGGCCGTCCTGTCATTACTATCCTTACCCTCCTTCAGATGATGATAGACGGCTTGAACCACAAAATAAGCAATGGAGGGGTTCTGTAGGACAGATGCTCTATCAGAAATTTGTGATGTCTGCAGGGACTATGCAAAGCTAAGCATGAGTTGGGGAGTACATACTGACTTTGCCATTTATCACTGCATTATTATTAGTTTGCAATGATTAACCTCTTGCCCACCTTCAGACTATTGATTTTAGAAAAGGCTTAGAAGAGATCATTGCATCTAATTGATCTTTGCTGCTGGAAAAGCTATAGCCCCAGATCTTGATAGTTTTTAGAGAAACAAAGTGCAGCCCTCAGCTGGCATAGACAGAGCCTTGTTGCACTTGTCAGTGGTATGCTGTATTACACCAGACAAGCATCTCTCCCAGATGTCAAGACATTACCTGGAAAAATGATCTCTCTTGTACTGCTGTACGATGGACTGACCCTGCTGAGATGTGAACTTTGAAAGTACGCAACATCACAGAAGGCAAATGGAGCATGAAACCCTGAGTGAGAGGTGCTGGTAAGAAAGTTCCTGCAGGATAACTGTGATCCTTATTGCTCTTTTAGCCTTTTTTAATACAGAGACTGTAATCCCTTTGCAAGCATCTATCCTGTGTAGACAACCAACGTTTGCCTGCCAGACGCTGCAGAGACATGGAAAAGACAAGTTGTGCTTTGGAGGGAAAAAGCAGCAGGCGCAGGGTGGGGAAGTAGCAGCTTTCCTTCACATACACCCACTGAACAGAGGGATCCCTTCGCTTCCCCCAGTCTGCTAGAACAGAGGACTAACTTCTTTATTTTCAATCTTTCTTCTCTACCGCAGACTTACCATTGAAGAAAAAATTGTACTGCACAATACAGAGAACAATTTCATCAACTAATTTGCTTTTATTGCTTTCCAAGGTGCCTTAGCTAGCTGTTTTCTCTCCAAGGTGGGCATGGGGAAAGCTAAGACTGTTCTCATTGCAGCTTTCACACCACTGAAGTTAAGTGTCTGCCTGCAATATTCTGTTTAAATTATAATCATTTTGAATATTCCCCACATTCAATAGGAAATTAATTTAATCTAGAAGCCATCTGTACCCACAATTGTGCAACTGCTGGTCACCTCTGAACCCAGTGGATGTCTTCCCCAGCCACCGTGTACGTGAGGGTCCCCTGCTGCACAGTTGTGATGGGAAATTCAAAGCAGCACCTGGGAATAAAGGTTTGCTACAGGGTAGGGGGAGAGAGCACTCATCAGACAAGCTGGGTTAAAAGTTCACCAGAGATGGAGGCAGTCAACCTGTACCATTTTAATATCATGGTTTTCTAAAGGTTGCCTTTTTAAATCACTTTTCATGGTGAGGGAAATGGGAGCTCAGTTTGAGACAAATTTGCTGGCAAGCAAAGGGCACGCTGAAGGAGTTGAAAACTATGCAATCAGCAGGAAAGTACTTATGGCCCCTCCAGAAATGTCCTCAGAGCTGCCTCTCCAAGGTGTTGTCCTCTGCTTTACAAAAACAAGTAAAAGCCAGTTCTGTTTCCAAATCCAAGCAGATAAATCATTAATGGAAAACAGACTGATGGAGGTAGCTTTCTTCTGAAAATCATTCCCAAACTTCCAGGAACTGATCCTCAGTTAACCAAATGCATTCCTTCCTTGAAAATGCTGAGTTGTTTATGGAAATGACCTCCAGCTTGTGCCTGATGGCATCTCAGCAATTTGGTTTTAATGTTCATTATTTTTAAGATTTGATTGTTCATCTAAATCCTGGAGCAGCCTGACTACTCCCTCATGGTGCAGCTGAACACTTCAAAAGAGGAAGCCAGAGACAGAGTAACCTGTAACAAGCTTCAGAATTCTACTGAAAATTGTTGGAGAAAAATCTCAGTAGAGACAATATTCCCAGAGATTTAGAAAAAGTGAGTTGGATCTATTATTAAATCACTGTAACTGAAAAAATATATTCTAATATTTACAAAAAATAAGAGGTGAATCCTCAGCTGTTCTAGACAGGAGCAGTTATTTGACTTTGAAGTGGTGTTCAGCTAGCTGGCTGTCTTTCCTAGAGGAATGGCTGGTCCATTATTAGCAAAAGGCACTGGTGGCCTTTCAACTGGAGCCCAACAAACTGTTGTCTTAACATGATTGCTCAGCTGTCGCACTGGGACAAGCAAGCAGTTGCCCTGCTTCTACTCTTTTCATTTGTTTGCTCTTCCAAAGAAAAATCATGTGCTTCAGCTTTCATGTGCACTGAAGTGTTTCTTCCAAACAACAGTTTATCAAACTGTAGGATTCTTCAGGATAAAATCATAGTATCACAGACTGGCTTGGGTTGGAAGGAGCCTTAAAGCCCCCCCAGTGGCACCCCCTGCCCCGGGCAGGGCCCCCTTCCCCCAGCCCAGGGGGCTCCCAGCCCCGTCCAACCTGGCCTTGAACCCTTCCAGGGAGGGGGCAGCCACAGCTGCTCTGGGCACCCTGGGCCAGCGCGTCACTACCTGCACGGGGAAGAATTTCTGCCTTAGATCTCATCTAAATCTGCCCTCTTTCAGCTTAAAACCTTTCCCCCTCATCCTATCTCCCCACCCCCTGACCCAGAGTCCCCCCCCACCTCTCCTGCCCCCCCTTTAAGCCCTGGGAGGCCGCTCGAAGGGCTCCCCGGAGCCTTCTCTTCTCCAGGCTGAACCCCCCCAACTCTCTCAGCCCGGCCCCCAGGGGAGCTTCTCCAGCCCCCCCAGCATCTCCGTGGCCTCCTCTGGCCCCGCTCGAGCAGCTCTGTGTCCTTCTGCTGTTGGGGGCCCCCGAGCTGGACATGGCACTGCAGGGGGGTCTCCCCAGAGCGGAGCAGAGGGGGAGAACCAGATCCCACAGACTTGTGCACCTTCAGGTTCCTTAGATGGTCTCCAATCTGATCTCCTGCAGTGGGTGGTTCTCCATTCTCCTGGTCCCTGCCTTTGCCTTCTGTAACTTGAGCGGTGTGGCTGGAGCACTTGCCAGTGAAGAGTGAGGCAAAAGTGTTGTTGAGTACCTCAGTCTTCTCCATATCCCAGGTAACCAGATCTCCCGTTTCCTTCTGGAGAGGGCCTACATTTTCCCTGGTCCTCCTTTTATCACCAATGTACCTGTAAAAGTTTTTTTTGTTGCCCTTGAAGTCCACGGCGAGATTTAATCCTACCTGGGGTTTGGCCTTCATAACCTGACCCTTGGTTGCTCCAACGGTTTCTCTGTATTCCTTCCAAGCTACCTGTCCTCATGTGATATAATTTGTAAGTGTGATATAATTTAAAAGTAGATGTCATTGTTAAAGATACTTTGTTTTATTAAAAAAAAAAATAATAAAAAAAAAAAAAAAAAAAACCAAAAAAAAAAAACCCCACACACAACCCAAAAATCAACAAAAAGAACCCCATTCAAAGAAATCAAAAGCTCCACCTAGTCATGGCAATGATAGAGAAGAGTAGAATAGAAGAATGACGCTATTACTGCCATAGACATCCAGTAAAATCAGCAGACGTTTAGGTTGCTAGATATTAATTATTTGCCTGTGAAATCCAACACATTTTCTCCTACAGCCAGTGGCACAGGATGATTCAAGTGCCATTTATGGGTGCAGAGCACTTCTGGGGGCTCTCTGTACCTGAACTATCTCATGACAAGCTGCAGACCTGCAGCAGAGCCCCTTGTGCCCCCAGTTAACGCCTCCCGCCTCAGCTACCCGAGGCTGGCAGTGATCTTGCTTCTCCCCTTTTCACCTAAAGCTCTCCAGCTAAATTTATTTTTCTATGTGGAAAAATGCAGCAGAAGGCTTATTAACAATGAAACAAAGACAAAATGCTGAATTTTGTACTTCAGAGATTGAAATTATATTCTAAAACCTGAAGATATGACCTACTTTTCTGCAAACTTTTACAAGCAATGTGTTGCTCTGGTGGTTTACTTTTATTTATCATTGGCAATTCCAAACTACAGGTCTACAAGGCATTTGAAGAGCAACACTCACTATGACCACTGTAACTGTAGCTTCCAGATACTGGGGAAGAATCACAGTACACTTAGAAAAATCTCATCTCCCTTCATGACAGATGGATCTTCGCCCTCTATTATTGATGCAGCTGACAAGGCAATCACATTAGGACAGTTCTGAAGAAGCTGACACAATGGAGCTTTCAGATATAAATTTATAAGCGTCCTGACTTGTCAGTTTTCCTATTACAAATCTTCTTTGGCAGGGGATAAGGGGAAATGACCACTTATAATTTATCCATGAAAATTTAATTATTGGCTAAAATCTGCTGAATTTAGAAATAAGGTTTGGTCATAAAATTACATGTGAGAGGGACAGAAACCAGAAGATACTTAACATGTAAGAGGCGTTGGCTTGTTAATAAACCAAGCAAAATTATTCTAAATTAAAATTATAAAATTAAACACTTATTGCTATAAGGTAAGAAATGCAGAAAGAACATCTGAGGTACATCAGCAAGGTTTCACCTCTTCCATACCCATATAAATTCCTGGTGTTTGATTTATGGTTAATCAAAGAATTATGTGCAAAGCATTTCACACCTTTTTTTTTTTACTGTCACTCGTGCAAAGGTCACACAAGTCCTGCTGAAATCAAGGAAATTTACTCTGCTTCAAAGAGCAGCTACCTTTATTTCACACTGCCCACTGGGCACGTATAGCTACACGCAAGAAGCCACCCTTGCAGCCTGGGTGCCTGAATACAGGCCCTGCCTTTAGGAATTCAGGGCCTTAATCTCAACTATACTTTTTCAAGACCTTCATACTAAATTCAAACTACTGCAGAAACAAAAAGGGCAAATGGTGCAGTCAACTCAGACCCTTCAAACTAGCAAGCAGCTCTGTGTAACGACGTTTGATGTAAATAAGTTCTTATAAGGAGAGAATATAGAAGCATTTTGTGTTATAGATTCTGAGTAATTTGAAGCCAGGATTAAAGCAATATTGCAGGCCACAGATCGTTAATGCAAATGCCCGAGATAGAAATTCTGGACACAGCCCTAGGCGCAGACATTAGTATTCACAGCAAGGACTTCACAAACAGAGCAGCACACTAATAAAAAAAAAGGGGAAAAAAAAAAAAAAAAATCACTCTGCGGACTGCAGCTGCTCAATATAGGTCATCTTTCAATTTTAATTTGAATCATCATCTCTCCAAGTCAAATTGACTAATACTAGGGTACCTTATCCAACAGCCATGTGGTCCAATCAAGGATCAATTTAAAATGTGTTCAAAGAGATTGATTCTTCTAATTCATGGACAGAAGAAGCTTTCAGCTCTACTAGCATCGCCAAGACATGACCAAAGCATCATTCCAGCCACAAAGACACACAGACAATACTCAACGGATGCAGATTAACTGAAATGAATTTTTATTAACTAACCTGGAAACATAAGCCAGAAATAAATCACTCAGAGCTCATCCTTCCTTGAGTATTTCACTGTGTCAGCCAGGCTTAAACTTTCCTGACCTGTTGGGGCACCCCAACTTTCTCCAGGTAAGGTCCCCCAGACCTGTAGGTGCCTCCTCACAAATGCAGCTGCACTTCTCGTTTATCTGTTGTTTGTAGGTGCTCACACCCATCACAAAACCATCAGAAAAGACCTTGGTCATTTGTGCCCTGCTCAGCACCGTGGCCTCAGCTTGGAGCCACCAACTCACCACTTTCAGCTCAGCACCAAAACTGTGGTCAGGAGTACAAACTCAGGGATGTAAGGTACCACAATATTTTCCTACCAGTTGCATACAAATTTAATTACCTCCTTGTTAATAAACCAGTTAACTTTTCTCAACCTTGACAGCCTGACAGTATCCCATAACATTTTTTGCTGCAATACATAGGACTGAATTATAATTAATTCCTCAGGAAAGATTGTGGATCTAGAGCCTGTAAAGTCAAGGAGCACTTCAGATTGGGGAAGACATATTTCTCTCTCATTTATGATCTCCAAAAAATAATAGAAAACAATCTTATAAAATATATGTATAGAAGTGATTTATCACACTTCAGAAATGCTCTCAGCAAATAGCAGCAGAGACCTGAAAGGAGAGGGATGCAGCAGCAAAATAAGCAAACACACCACTGACAATGACAATTGCTTAGGTAAGGTTAGGGTACACCAAAGTGCTGAAAAATGCCTCTGCCCCATGAGCCTCATGTGAAGATAGATGTTTTAAGAAGTAAATATATTGAAAGACACATGGGCACTTATTCTCCACCTTCATAACCTGCAGATGTCTGCATCTAAAGTGTCTATATAAGAGTTGCCATCCTTCTTTTTCCCTCCACTATCTCTTGTTTAGCTCCTCCACATAAGAAAAAAAAATAAAAAAGACCAAAAGTTCGAACAGTAGATATATGAATTTTCTGTGTGCTTTGATTGGAAATTGCAGCATAACAAAACCAGCACACAGATTGTATTTGAGTTCCTGAGCCATCCAATATCTTTAGGTACACCTCAGGTAATGATTTTTACTCCCACTTGCTGGATTTTATGCTGAAGTATAACCTCTTTTGAAAATTGAACTGTGTCTGACTTTCTTTAGGGTGGGGTTTTTTCAGCGTTTGGATTTTTCAAGTATTTCCTACAGAGGAGAACTCAGCATAATTGTTCTGCTAAATTTATACATTCAGATTTGGGAAACTGGACAGACCTTTTCCTTTTTATTGTTGGCTTTGCCACACCATTAGTTTTAATTGGTGATGGTAGTAGCACGGCATGCAACACAGCACTTGCTGATCCCCCTTTGCTCTGTCTGATGTCAACACCAGAGTTGCTTTGCATCAAGCTGGTCTTTCTATTTACGGCTCACCTCTTTCAAAACAGTGAAAACTCTTAGAAATGTACTTTGAAAAATCTCAAAATGTCATTTCAGATTTTTTTATGGCTTCATAATGCAACAACTGCTTCCAAAGAAAAATCTATTAAAAAATAGAAAATAAAACATTAAGTCACTAGATACTCAGATTACTATGAAGTCCTCCCACATGGCACTGTTCATCTATTTTGGGATTTTTCATAGAACTTTATGGTTTGAGTGACCTCTGTACATAATTTAGCACCAGCAAATTTATACATTATCCAGTCTGTGGTAATGCAAACACGGCTGCCTGGAGATTCCTAAGTCAATTATTTCTGTTATGTATGAAAGATAAGATGTCATAGCCTATAAGAAGTACTTACCCATTTACAGAAAGGGAAAAAAAGCAAGATATAACATATATATATTGTTTAATGGCTTTCTTGCAGAAGAATTCTATGTTCTGCGCATTATAAGGTTATATTATACTTCCAAACTGTTCAAAAGGAGAAATTACTTCGTACATGCAACCCTGGCTACCATGGATGTCTGAACACTGCTATAATAGCTGAAGGAATAATACCTCTTCCTCATGCAAGCATGAAGCATTTCAGGAGGATATTTAGTTAGAGATGTATAGGAAGGACTCCCAAACTGAGCAAGGGCATAGTTATATGTGGTTATATGATCTAAAGAGCTGTAAAAATTGATGTATAGTTGCAAAACACTCCAAGAGGGGGCCCGTGGGTGCACAGCAGATCTGTGCACAGACACCGCGCTGGATCTGAGATGTGGAGCACCTTGGGCAAGCAGCATTCTGCACTGGGGCTTGAGCACACACAGCCCCTGCGTGCTGCCACTGCAAAGCTATAGCTGCTGGCCTGGGGCGAAAGTGGAGGGGACTGAACGATATTACCACCAAATTACAGTATTTCTTAGGGGGTTTAGGTTCTTACTTGTATTTATTCGGTCTATTCTGAATAAAACAAACTCATGTTTGTTGGCATTTTCATTCTTTCCTCATGGGACCAGAATGGTAACAGTCTTTTTTTTTTTTTTTGATCCATGTTTTTTAATGAGTTAGATGCATTGCTTTGGCTGAAAAGCTTATTTTAAAATCCAAAATAGCTAATGTTTGATAATGAAATCAATCATATGTCTTTCTGGTAATGTATTTATCTGAGATTTTACTTTGTTTATCTTTCCACCTCAATACCTTTTGCAAATTACTTATTCTTATAATTAAGATAAAGCAGTGATTGCAAAAATGACACAGAACAAAGTGTTTCCATGAATTTGGGCAGCACAATTCAGATTACATAAAACACAATGTTTCAACACAGCAGTTAAGTAGTCTAGTTAATAGTGCCACAAGAGGCGGTGCTATTTCAAAACTGCAAAAAATTTAAAGCAGCCCGAGCATTTGAAAGAGAAGCTAAAAACTAAAGTTTTGTTGTACCTGCAAAATGGCAGAGGAATTCTATTATCTAGAAAAGAGACTTTGTTGCAACCATGAAATGAAAGAAGCTGGGGCATTTATCACAGGAATACACATTTTTTTAACTCGTTGTCAACCTATCATACACCATTTATTCCAACATAATTTACATGTTTTTTCATCTAAATACTTCAACTTGGATTGCTGCTGTCATGACAAACACAATATAAAGATATGGTTTGAAGGATGTTATTACAAGGTGAAACCCTAGAACAGTGGATAAAATAAGTTCTTTTTCTGCAGCAGAAAATGCCACCATTGAGCCCTGAGCTCATGCAGGGTCTCAGTCCCGCCTGAGTCATCTGCAGGGTGAGGGCAGCTGATACTCTCCAGGGCCCAACAGCAGGAGTTCTGTATCTTGAGCTCATACCATATGCAAAATATGTGGATATACCACTGTAAACAACCAGCAAGCCCACCAGACTCTTAAATCAGCCTCTGCAGGAAGCAAGTGTTTTCAGGGAAACACAATTTATTGAGTCTTTGTCTTTTGTGTTTGACTATATCTTACCATATCTGGAGATCTGAAGATATTGTGTACAATTTGTATTTAAATTTTCATAGAAAATTCAGACTTCTTTACATCTAAAAATATGTAGTGTGATTGAATAAAATAGTCCAATTGCCTAAATTCCTCTCGGAGATTGTACATCTCTGTTTCAGATAAATGGGGGGAAAATAAATACAGTCGGTCACTGAAAGTGTACCAGTACATACAAAACCAAAGATTTTCTCAATGTGGAGGACACACTTCTGTTTTTATAATGAATGTGAAGATGCAATAGCCCCTACAAAGCACTTTCCTCAGCAATTCCACTTATTTTATCCTCTGACTTACCTTATGGCCAGGACTCCAACCTCGTACCTCTAGTCTCCTGAGGTGACTTTCTAAAAAACCCTCTCTTTTGCAAGTGAGCCTTAACTTCATTTTGTGGCAATCCTTCACTAACACTGGCGAAGTCTGTCTCGTGAATATTTCACTACAGTAAGGATTTTCATCTTGGATTTACGATAAAACGAGGTAAGAGAGGGGTCCAAACGGGATCAGGCTCTTGAAGAAACAGAAAGAGCATTCTGTAACCCCAAAAGAGGGGGGAAAAAATAGGCAAACAGTGATGGAAACAAATCTGTGCAGTGACTACACTGTTTTCAGTAGGTTTTGTTTTATGAAGCCTTTATTTACACAATATATATCAAAAAGTTTCAAATAAATCTACAACAAATAGAGTCAAAATTGGCTTTCTAATGACTGATATTCTACACTCTGAGAAAGTAAAATATTGCCCAACATAACAAAAAAGACAATCATTTTATGAAATAGAGCAGAGCAGTTTCCTCTAATGCAGGAATCACATTAAATTTCCTGACTTGCAATACACAGGAGGTCAAAAAAGATGTTTATAATGGCACATTTTTGCTTAAAAATCTATGAAAACAACTGATTGGCATGCCAGGTTCAGGCTATATTCTGCTTCATTACTTTCCAGTTTGACCTCTTAATCCCATCCATCTCCAAAACAAAGTTAATATCTTCTTAAATTCACTTAAATTCTCCTTCAAAGGTTCTAAAATCAGTGAGAATTTTCCCATTGTGTGTAAGTTGGACCTAAGGCTTCTTTTCTTCTGAAAATATATACACATGTATAGCTTATATATTTTCCAAATATATATTCATTTTTATGTAAAGCACTTCAGTTCAAGTTCCCCATGCACTTCCAGTAAATAAGATTAATTACATTGCTATTAATATTTTTTTGACTTGTAATACTGACAGTAAGCATAACCAATAGTCAAAAAACAATTTCCAAAATTCAGCAAATTACCTAATTCACATAGCATCTAATACCATGACCACAAACCCAGCATCAGAGGGACTGCATGACAAATTCAGTGTGGTGGGACAATGTGCACCACCCATCTGGATCTGTCATTTTATTTTGGCTGTCTTGGCTTTGTTCATGTCTCCAAAACTAAATTTCATTGGTGGTTTTGGAGAAGGAGAACACTTTGTTGTTTCCATCTCATGATGGGAGATATTTCTCTTCAAGAACAAGATTTCTGAGCAGGTTTGGTTTACTTGAGCCCCACGCCTGGACCAGGAGGACACTCTTGTGCAAGCAAATGCTGAATTCAAAGATTAACCTTACTGAAAAGATGAAGATGCTGGAAGTGAATACACCTAAATGCTTTGCTCTAACTTAGAAACAGTAAAAAAACACTTCTGAGCATCACAAGTCCTAAATTTTAAATCCAAAGTTAAATATTGCCCTACTCAAATTTTAAAATATTTATCTCAATTATTATTTTCAGAAAAAAAAGAAAGCACCAGTAAGTACTATGACGAGTAGTGTATCTGAAACCTAATCATTATCAAGATGTAAGCAGATAACATTAATTGTATGTACTCTTTGTGAATTTCTAATTACCTTGTACTATTTTCCCAAATGATAGTAAGCATATTAGGATGTGCCACACTTTCTACTTATCTGCATTATTTATTTATGCTATATCTATGCTCCTAAATATGTTGAGACATTTTAAGCAATTCAGAATATTTGCAAAGTCTAATCAACTGACATAAGTCCTAGTTCAGGAAAGTACTTAAGCATTTGTTTTGCTTTGTTTTCAAAAGGGACTATAATGTATTTAAAAACGCCAAAACCCCCAAAGTATTTATCCAGGTATATAACATCTATTGAGAATTATATGTTTTAGACTCTGTTAAAAGAAGTAAGAACAGCCACCTTACCAGAATTTAAGCGTGCAATAAAGAAAAACACAAATGTTCAATTACACTTATTGCATCCTGGGCAGACGTAGTATTGTACTTATAAAATTAGAACCACATAAGATGTTTATTTAGCATAAATTCAATGCTGTAGACTCTTAAGAAGATAGACCTCTATACGGTAGTTAACAGTAACACAGTCTTCCTTAGATTAATATTAGTGTATGAATATTTAGTGGTCAATACTAAAAGTGTTTGAGACAACCACAGTGGAATAGTTACATTTTGAGAGGAGGATGAAAGCCCAAATCCAAAGGTCAGGTTCAATTTCCTGCCCAATGAGAGGTTTCCTTGTAAAGCCCAGATCTTTGGGAATGGGACATCTAATGTCTCGTGAAGTCCACAGCTTCCCTGTCCTCTTCATTTGCAAAAATAAGGGATGGACTAAAAGTACTACCTGCCTGATAAGGAAGTTGAACAGAAATCTATTGTATTTTATGAATAATCCAAATAATCCAGTAATTATGATTATTGTTAGAAATACGATTTCCAACAGCCTGAAATGGGCATACATTTTGGCAAGGAGCTTTCTATGAGATGACAGGAAAATGACAAGTTCTCTATGTGTCCTGTGCATTTATCCTTCTGATTTTCAATTTATCATGTCTGAGATAGAGCGATTTCATGGAAATTTCATGCCTTTCATGGAAATAAGTAATTTTAAAATTTCCCATTTAAACACAAGATCTAGATGAAGGCCTTTCTATGGGCTTAATCACAGTTGACCCAAGCAAAATAAACAATATTGATTTATGAGTACCAAGACATTATTTGCTGTGCATCATTAGTAATTTGACCATGAAGTCAGTCAATTAATACTTAATTTTAATGTCTTCCTAAAACATATAGACTGAAACCCACTATACATGTGAAGGACGCAGCATGCAGAGCAGGTGTGTTGTGCTGGTTCACAGACATTGAGTGTTTTAAGGTCAGCAAATAGTTTCCCAACAATGCATCCAAAATTTAGCTTCTCTTACTCCTCCCATGTGCTCTGCTTTGGGACCACCTGCAACTCATGAGCCACAAATTGGTATTCTCTGCACCCAAACATCTACACGCAGCACGTGCACAACTCAACCCTGTGTGCTTCCGTATTTTCATTGCTCCCTGAAGCCTCACTCCATCAGATTTATCCCGTACAGATAGGACGCCACATGCCCAGAGCTTTCCCTCTGCCCTGTAAATAGGAGTTGTTACAGATCAGCACTAACACCCACCTTTTGCCAGAAGAAAATGGAAATTCCTCTCTTTTTCCAGCCTCAGCAATGCTTATTCACTGTCAGGGCAACAATCCCTCTTGTTTCAAACAAACCTGAGAGCTTGCAAGATCACAGACAAAACCACTAGTGACAGTCAACATTAGAGAAGACATCATCTACTGAACTTAGCACATCCTAGAGTGGCAAGCCCCTGGAAATACTCCTGGATAAGCCTGGGCAGGCAAGCCTAAATTAATTTATTTGCTCCCATGCAGTCAGTCATACCATAGCAGAGAGGTTCAGACAACCCTCTGTGGAAAAGCAGCACCAGCATCCTTGGAATGGTCCTTCTAACCAAGGATTAAGGCTGAGAGAAAGCAGGTGTTGCTCCCACCCAGCAGCACTGCTCAGGCAGACACCATCCAACTCGACACAAACGGTTGCTGGTTCACTGTTTGGTACTTTAGGACCAGACTCTGAAATCTTGGTTAGATGCATTTACTGTTTCCATCTACTAGGATTCATTAATTTTGATAGGAAAAAGCGTGGTTTGCAATATTATTATAAATCATACTTGTTACTTTACCAGTCATGCTCAGCTCCTGCACTGAGATAGAAGCAGAGATCGCTAATTATGTGCCAAAATAAAGATTATAATGTATGCTGTCATTAACTATTCCTTTATGTTTGATGAACTAATAAATAATTTCTTCCTCAGCCATTATAAAATCATTTTGCGTAAAGACCCTTGATGCACTCCTGCTAGGGCCTGCACTTACAAGCCCCTCCAGGTAGGTATTTATGATGTATTTTTAATCATCTTTAGAACATGATGTACCTTTCACAACTCAGATAACACGTTCAGTTTTTTCCTCTTGCCAACGACATTATGCACGAAGGGCTTTGGCTGGCAACTGGTTTACTCGTGCTTTGTTGTCAAGCTTAGTGCACTGTTACCACCCAGAGAGAGCGAGCCCGCATTGCTCATCCCCGTCTCCACCAGTGTCCCAGGTGCCTCCCGGGTGGACCGATCCCCTCTCTCCCGCCAAGCTGAAGAGATGCTCTGGAGATGTGCAAGTGCACTAACCCGACTGACCGTGGACATCAAGCGCAGAAGGTGGTCCCTGCTCTTTGTCTTGTTGCATTACCCGAAGGCTAAAAACCGGGGCTCCTGGCTGACGGGTGATACACATCCACGCAGCGTGGTGTGAAAACGCAGGGCTGGGCTCCGGCTTCTCCCTGCAGCCCCTTCCCTGGGCTTCCTCCTGGATCCCTGGGGGGAAGAGGGCAGGTGCCCCAGAGCCAAGATGCCCGAAGATGCTCCATCTCCACGCGCGTGCCCCAGAGCCCCGAGCTGCACCTTGGAGCCCATAAACTGCCCCAAGAGCCGGCGTTACTGTGCGCAGGCATCAAAGAATGACAAAGAGGTTTCCTGTCTCACCACTGAACTTCCCATTCCACTTGCTTTTCTTTTTAAAGTGAAACTGATATAACAAATCCCCTGTAAGAGAACAACAGTATCTGCTTCCATTAAAGTGCTTTTTCTCCCTGCAAGAGTGAAGATAGCACAGCTAAAGCACCGAGTCCGGCATGAAATCAATTCTATCCGCTGCGTACAAGTAAAATGTGAAATATAAATATGAATGTGATTTTGCTATTATAAACATTGGTTGTTTGCTTGGTTTTTTTTTTTGTTTATTTTTTTTTTTTTATATGAGGAGTGTTAGCTTATCTGTAATATTTCCACAAAGCTTTTCAGAGTTATGCGTATAACAGCAGCCATAACAACTTGTTCCTTCAAAGAAATGGTGTGATGCTGCACAAGTAGAGCAACTTAAATAGCAGTATTAGAAATGAATTGCATCTGCAGCCCTAAGAGCCACTTTTTATATTTGTTACGTGAGCCATTTAAGTCCGAGCATATTTCAGAACTGAGGACTGGGTAAGCTAAGCAGAAAATCCGTTATGACAGAGATGATGATTATATTTATTTGCACTTGGGTAGCCCACAAGATCCCCGGTCATGCACCAGGAAACAGGAACGTGAAGTACTGCATAACCTGTGGATATTTAAATAGGGTTTATCCCTAGAGCTTACACAATATATGAAACATCTTCACAGCAGCTCCTTTGCTGTTCACTAGCATCATGCACAAGTATCCTGGTTCAAGCAAGCACTCCATTAGGGTTTTTAATGATGCAGCTAGGTCATGTCAACCTAGATCTATGCTCCAGACCAGAAATGGTAATTAAAAGAGTTGTCTGAATGTACTGACTTCAGAGAAGCTGGTCCAATATAATGGAATAATCATCCACCACCTGTGTTTCTAGGAATTCCACCTGTTACTTGCAGTGCTTTCTCAGGATGCTTTTTGGGTTTAATTACATGACTGCCATTAACTCAAACACAATCCGAACAATGTTTTCATCATTGTCAGTATACAGCCAAACATATGGGATTATTTACCCTGAGAGAAGGAGGGAAGATACTTGAGGTCGATTCATTTTAGCTATAGTAAACACACCATGGGCTTTATCCAGATCCTACTGAAGTCACTGACAGTCAGTCCATTGACCTCACTGGATTTTGGATGAGCTTTCAATCAACAGCTGCTGCAAACCTTTCCCTGGCAAACAATCCCACCACGGTTTTACGGCCTTTTGCCCAGAAGTACCAATTCTCTTTGAGAATCTGAACCCCAAAATTAAACAGCCATAAGCAGCAGCAATTCCCAAATGCAAACCAATATGACAGAGGAGATACTGAGTGGGACATTGTAACGAGAGAGACCAACGTCATGAACGTGACTCTCGGCTTGAGTCAGGTGGATTGAATGTCCCTATCTAGAACATCAGCCTGAACTGGTCTGGTGTGTTATACAGCCACTGAGAAAATAGGAAAGCTCATCGTCACAACGCCGTGCTTTCGTCACTTCAAAAATGGTCCCAGAAAATTTCAGAGAGGAAGAGATAAGTAAAATGACCAAAAGAAAGAGGAAGAGATGGAAAGAACTGCTAAAATGAGACTGTCTTTTAGCAATGCAATATTCATACTATAAGCCTCACAAATAAAACCAATTTAACGGCTATTTTTTAAACTATATTTCAATCCCAACACAGTACTTCTATATGCCTACGTTTTGTTCCTTGCCCTTCAATAATTTAACGGTGCTCACTCTCGCCTTGGGCTCATGAACCTACAGAGCTTGGAGATACTTTTTATTAGAGATTTCTTGCCAGGGGCCTTTCTTAAGTTTGCAAAGGTCACACATCCCACTAGCCAGCTTCCTTCATTATACAGAATGCACACTCAAACCTGTGCTCCTGAACCAAGTGCTAAAGCTGAAAAGTGTATGAAATATCATGAGCTAACCCATAAATATAGAAACCACACTATTAGAAGTATGGGAATGTGTACATTAGGGAAGGCAAGTGGAACGATACTGGAGAACAGACCCACTGATGTTATTTTAGAAGTGTCCCCAAGGAAAATATTTTTGTTATAACAACTAGTAGCCAAAAAAAACAAAACAAAACAAAAAAAATCCTTAGTGGATTATAGCTGAGTTCACCAATACTTAAAAAACCCCAAATCCATTAAAATCTCAGCCCAGAATTTACAGATTATGCTCCCCTTAATTTTTTCTCTCTCCACAAGTTTTCTCCTCACCTTTGCACTCCGGTTTCCCCAGCCATGAGACACATCCTAACTTCTCGCAAAAGCTGCATTTTAATCCTGTCCATTCAGAACCACCGCGTTCCTTATGACACTTTTCACTCTTGTCAAGCTATTCGCTTTACATCTAATGGTGATTTATTGAAATAAACATGCAAGTTATACACCTGAATACCAGGTACCTTCATAGTCAAACTTTAAGATCCATTAGTGTCCGTCCCAAGGACTGGAGGCTTCTTTAAGTTTGTTTATTGTCCTCAGTCTTGCTGAGTATTTCTCCTTCTCACATAGGAGAGTCACTGACTGAAAGAAAAAGATGTGTACTTGTGAAGATTAAAATCTCCTTCCCAAATTGAGTGTATTAAGCATCTGTGCTACTTGGCAGACTTGTGCATCAATTTCAAAATAAAATAGTGTTAACAGCTCTACAAGATTTTTATCTCGCATAGCTTCCTGCACTCTGGGTGAATCACATGGGCAAAAAATGGAGCTAGCCTTTAGATAGTGAGTTAAACAGCTCTTAAATCAGACAAGCATGGTGCCCATGCAAGACAATTTACCCTTTTTATGCCATTTTAAGCAACAAACTCTTTTTCTCTTCAGGGAGTGTCTCTGAACCTGGACATTATGTATCTGATCGTAGTTTCTTTCACAGTACCATAATACTTTGGATATTTATTTACACTATTTTCATATTTGTGCCATGTTGGTTCATTACCACATCATGGGGCTGAACTATGATCCCTGCAGTAGTGCTGGCATTTATTACAGGGTAGAGTGTAACAGCTCACACTGCAAATGAACTCTGCTTCAGGAAACTTCTCTCTAACTGTGCTAAAATATATGGAGTTTTGGATTCTCACAATTAATTAGCAACCATCATTCTTCTTTTACAGCTACACCACAATGAATTTGCCCATTTCTTACAAGCTCGAATGTAGGGCAAGCCTAATGAATGACCTTAGATGGTGCATATATTGTGTATACTATAGTCACATATATTTATATGTGCTTGTCCTGGGTTGAGTGAATGGTGGAGTTTTTTTGGTGGCAGGGGAGGGGGCTATCGGGGCGGCCCCCTGTGAGAAGCTTCTCAAAGCTCCCCCAGCTCCAAGCCAGCTCCACTTCTGTTCGGGAAATTGAGCCAATCAGCTGTGCCTCTGTGATAACGTATTTAAGAAGGGACGTGGTGACGGGCAGTCGGACTTGTGAGGAGGAGTTGTTGCAGCTGCATGAACACCAAGGTCAGTGGAAGAACAGAGGAAGAAAGGAAGGGGGAGGTGTGCTGGCACAGAGACCCCCCTGTATCCTGTGGTGAGAGGGCAGGGCGGCCCCCCCCTGCCACCCATGGAGATCTACGGTGGAGCAGACATTGATTTATGGCCTGTTGCTCCTGCTTGTCTGATCAAGGTTCTGTGCCCAAAGAAGGCCGGGGTCTCGTGGGAAAAGGCAGCCCCATTGCTGTAATTCAGTGCTGGGAGGATTGCAGCATGCGGGGGGGTCCCACGCTGGAGCAGCTCGGGAAGGGCTGCAGCTGTGGGAGGGAATCCAGTTGGAGGAAGTTAGTGACCCATGACGGAGCAGTGTGGGGAACGCTGCGGCCCATGGGAGGAACTCATGTCGGAGAAAGTTTGTGGAGGACTGTCTCCTGTGAGAGGGGGACCACGATGGAGCAGGAGGAACAAGTTCCAGGCACTCCCCTTACCGAAGATGAAGGGAAGTGGCAGTGCTGACTGCACCCCCCATTCCCTGCCCCTGCGCCACTGGGGGAGGAGGTAGAGATATCGGGAGCAGAGCTGAGCCCGGAAAGAAGGGAGTGGTGAGGGGGAGGTGTTCTCAAGATGTGGCAATGCTTCTCACTGTCCTACTCTGTTATGTGTTGTTAGTGTCTGTAATAAATGTATGTTCTTTTTTTCCTTCCCCTAACGAGTCTTCCTTTTGCTCGTGATCATAAAGGGGAATTTTTCCCCATCCCAGTCCTATCTCAAACCCCAAGCCTGGCTCTCTGTCCCTTCTCATTGCCGGAGGGGAAGGGAGAGAGAGCTGCTGCATTGTGGTTGGCTGCCAACCAGGCCTAAACCACGACAGTGCTCTAAGGGAAACCTTAATTTACAACTCACTGAAAACTAAGTCTATTAGTAAGATAACCAAACAGAATCATGGGTAAATGCTTAGCTTTAGAAAAAGGTTTGGGGGGGGGTTGCCCATGCATGATTGGGCGCTCAGAAAAAATTTTGCTCTACTTGGCATTATTCTGTGGATCCCTTTTTCCAGCACACTACACAATTATTAGAAGGAAATGTTAATATTCGATTTTTTATAGCCTAAATTAGTCACTTCATATATGCCTCTACATAAGATAACTATTTTCAGAAAGACAAAGATCATCAAGACTTATTAGTGGAGCACTGAAAGAAGAAATAAATAAGTAGAAACAATTTTTTTTCAATAGGAGAACAGTTTTGTTTATCATTCTCCTATTTTAATGAGTAAGAAAATGTCATTAATAAGTTTTTTTCATAAAAAAGGTACACATTTAGATAAACCAATAATTCAGATTATAGCTCGTTGATCAGGCACTAATAAACGTCTGCATTCATTAATTTGGAGCCAACTTTCTGCTGAGCAAGCAGTGTCTTCCTGGCTGCTCTCTGGCAGCTTCAGTGGCAGGAGTCAGGGAGCCATCAGGGGAGGGGACGGGACCCCCAAGGATGCCATCAGCATGTGGGCACTTTGAGTCCCCAGCATCAAGTCTTCAACCCCTCACATGACAGAAGAGAGAAGAAAAGTCAGGAAAAGTGGTTTTCCCTCCCATGATGACTTTCAAAGAATTTTTCATGAAACAATGAGCTTGACTTTCTCTTAATACCACATCATCTGTTCTTTACAAGACCAGATTTTTAAATGCCTTTAATGATGCAAATAAATGCTGGTAAGAATTGCTGAGGCTCCACTGAAGTCAATGGGGCTCTGCCAATTACAGTAGTGGAGCAGCAGCCTCTTTAAGAGGAAAATGCCATGAAATCAGTAGAGCCTACCAACTAAGAGTGCTACTGGGGAAATTACAGGAACATCTGTGAATTATTAATAAACAATATGCAGCCGAGTTATTCGCCCAAACAAGTCATGTATATATTAAGAAATATTTTCTGCAACAAGGTTTAATAGAATGTTTTGTGATTAAATGGAGTTTAATTAACGGGTAAAATTACCTAATAGAAAGCAAATACTTTCCTATTATTAGATAGTACTTGCAGTAGAACAACTCTATTGTGAGCATCTGCTATATGTTGAGGAGCCACAGAGCCAAATTATTTACAGAAACATTAATAATTACTGAATTTACCTACATATAGTGATTATGGTAATTTCAAATTTCAATTTAAAATGTTTTTATTCCACTGCAAAATGAAAATAGCATACAGTGTGACATGGGAATAGAGGTATTGGCAATTAAAGTGTCCTACAAATAAATTATTGAAAAAGACCAGTTACTTAGAAAAGCGGTTCAGGTAAACAGAAGATATAAATTTATGTGACTTGACTTGAATCATCACAACATACTGAAAAAGAGTAGCTGAATGGATGGGGAACTATTAATTATTATTAATAACAAAACAAATACTTTGTATAAAATAGTTATTAACTAAAACATATTTCTCTACATTAATATATTGCTGGCACTCATTTAATATTTTCATTTTGTACTAGAACATTTATGTTTTCTGTAAATGGAAACAGTAAGACAATGCTCCAGTATTTCAGTACTGTACCATAACAGATTCTGCTATACTAAATTCTAATATTACCCACTGGACAGTCAAGCAGATTAAATTTTTTTCAAACCATGGGAACAGCTCCTGCTGTTTTATCCTTTTGCTTTATTTTTTTTTTTAATCAAAGCCACTGCTTTGCAAGGTGAGGCTATTGAGTGCATCTGACACTGGAGACAAAATTCTCACTGCCCTTGACCCAGCCCTGTTTCTGTGCTGTTACTGTTGTAGTAACGAGGAGGATCTCACATCCCATCATGTAAACTAGAATATATGGAAGGAACACAGCTTCTGTTATAAAGGATTAGTCATCTAAGGAAATACTTGTTCTACATCCAAATTAACAGTAAGAAAATGAACAAATTCAATGCGGTATTCCTTAGAAAGGAAGTCTCCGCTAACCTCTAGAAGCTATGTACTGCCCAAAGGATGGGCTCCACCATTCCCTGCCCAAGAACCTGCTCCCACGACCAGTGTGCCTCCAAAAAGAGTTTGGATGCCAGTCTTTCAATCCACAATTGCTCCAGATGTGCATCGTGTACTTAATCTGCTATGTCCATCGTTCTATCAGTCTTCCCAAATATTTGGTGACTCTCAGTTATTTTACTGTTTGCTTAGTTTCTTGTGATATTGTATTTCCATTTTATTTTACTTTCTGACTCACCATTAGATATCTTCTGCACTTTATAGCCCTAAGGCTCACTATATATAGTATAGAAAATAACCTTCATTTCAGTAGGTATTCCCTATTTCATATACACATCTGCTTCCAGCTGCCTTAGGATTCTCAAAGCTTCCTTTATTATTGCTTGTGTGACTCTATGACGACTTGTGCTCACATCTCTATTACTCTTAGCAAAAAAATAATCATCCATTTTATAAACTTGCTTTATCCAAAGCTTTATTGACAGCACATTTTACTTAACCTTAGGTATTTGCAATTCCACTGGGAAAAAAAGTTTACTTATACAGTATGATAGCAGCATGTTTTCCCATTTATTCTGATGCAAGTAAAAATAAGAGTTAACAAAATAGGTTTATCCTAGGCTGCACCAATACAAAAATTAAACAAAAAGATGTGTTACCTTTGCAACATGGAACATTTCCGAATCAGACTGGTAAATAAGTTGAAGTTATGATCACATCTGACAATGTGATAAGACTTAGAGAATTCCAAAATTAATCTTTTATTCATAGTACTGCTTTTATTCATGCTGCATAAATGGCAGGACATGATCGCTCAGTTTCTCCAGTGTCGTCATGCAGGAGCATAGACAGCTATATGTTTTCACTAGGATGTGATTAAATATTTAAGTACGTAATGGAGCAGAACAACAGGAAGGTAGTCCAGATGATTACTGTCTTAAATCATGGAAACTCACCCACCTAAAGTAATCAGATGTAATGACAGAGTTCATCCTCCACTGCGCACAGGCAGCCCCTCCTGGGCGAGATCCACGTGGGACCGGTCGCACACGGACTAGCGCGGTGATGCATGTTCACACGGAGTTGTCATCCTGCACTTCTATACCTCTTTCCACAAAACACCCATTCACCATAGCTACTGCTCAGCATATCGAGAAGGAAGTTTTTCTGTGAAACTTCTTAGGTCACAGTACGGGTAACGTGAGCAATGAAGTTCATGTGTAACAATAGCAAAGTAGCTGAATAAGATGGGGTTTAGGGTCACTGTAAGAGTCTTTGATAATACATCTGTCTGAATATCAACTCAAATATTTTTCAGTACAACCTTTAATCACTGGGATTTTAGGTTCTGAAAATTCAATCATATGCCCATACAAAAATAACTTTGAGTGCAGACAGGAAGACATCTTCCAATTACTTTTACCGTGTAATGTGGGAAATATATATTATTAGATTTTCCTTCTTTTTATCCATGCCTCCATGAGTTACAGCTTTGTGGAATTAAACAAATGACAGGCTTTGTTTAGAGTTTACATCACTATAAAAGATTTTCTAACGCTATGGAGAAAATGAAGATTAGTACTGCCATGATCTACTTTTGTTCCAGACATATTTTGAGTGCACAGGGGAGGAGGAAGCGCTCTAAGGCACCAACAGGAAGACTTAGACCCATTTCACACCACTTAATCACAGATTACAAATAGCAGGGGACAAGAAATCAAATCTTCCCATTCCTAAATATTGTGGGGTTTGTTTCTAAGCATGTTTTTTCTTAGGAGGAAATAGCTAATTTAACACGCTTATTAAGACAAAGGGATGAGTTTTATCCTATTTTTAATTGGGTTACATCGAACCTTGATGAAAGGAATGTGTTTGTGGGTTTTTACTACAGAGCAATTAATTTAATTTACCACTTACATTCTGCTGGTTATTAAATTCACTAAGAATTAATACCTAAATTAATTAATACCTAAACAACTGTATATACAAAAATAAAAAGTCCACGAAGCTAAAAAGTAAATACCAGGGATGTGTAGTTCTACTCTTTGTTGGATTACTGTAGGATTTTTTCATTTTCAAACACAAGAGTTCAGAAACACAACGTAAGTGCTATATAGTGCTGCACACTCCAGTGTAGAGTCACACAAGGCTGATGACTTGTATTGAAAGAGGAATCTCAACCTTCAGCCAGTCCCTCTAACCATCTACCACCGCCTCTCAGAAAGTTGTAAAACTGTTTACCATTTGTTGTAAAACTACTTTTAATCTTCTGCTAATGCTGCACTTCGAGATGCATAAAAGTTGAGTAAGACCTCATGAAAAATAAATCCAGAATTTTTTACATAGGCAGAATTAGGTTTGAACACAGGCAATGAAGTTTAGATCTTTGAATTCCGAAGCTTCTGTCACTCAGTAAAACTTATAACATTGAAGAGAAGCTATTTGAACAATTTTGTATAGAGAGAGGTTCAAAAGCTTTGTTACAGGTCAAGGTAGGATTGCTGCTGCACAAAAGGTCCATTCACCAGAAAAAGAGCGTGAGAAATGGATTGCGTGAGATAAATATATTTCTCTCATCAGACAATTAAAAAAAAGATAATAACTCTTTAAAAAAAAGCAATGTTTTGACTTTTTTTTTTTTTTCAGTGTCACATTGGAGTAGGTGGGAAAAGAAAAAAACACTTTTCAAATCAGATTACTGAATAAATGTTCAAGTACTATTAACTAACCTACTGTACATACGAAAAAAAGCCCATTGAGACTAAGAATAAATACCTGCAATGTCCTCTTCTGCTATTCATTCTGGATACATAAAAAATCATCACATTTGAGGCAAATTAATGAGTTGCAGTAGTTTTTCTGTACAGTTTAAATGTTTTAAGCACTTTATAGATTTTATGGTGCCTTAGTACAAAACTTTAAAAGGTGTGCAACATATCTAGCATATGGAAAACATTTGAAATGCTAACATTTAAGTTTAGCTGTGAAGTCTTAGGAATATGTGCAATATCTTGTGAATGTCAATAAATGAATTTTAGAGCAGAATGAAAAAGGATTCTAAAAATCAGTAACCTCCTGTTTTAGAGAAGATTAATATTAAATACTCAGTGGTTTTGTTTTTTGGGGGGGAGTGGACACCTGTTTGGAATAGCCTGCCTCATTTATTTTTGACCCATATTTGATTTATTTGCATTATCTATAAATAAAATACTGTAGCCACATCTGCCACCAGATATATTCTCATAGAGCTACCACATGGCAGTGGCACTTCCAAAAATGTTCACATCTCCTGCAAGCTTTATTGGCGTGCCACAGTGAAAGGTTAAAAATGCTATTAAATAAGGACAGCAGAATAATCATAACCGTCAAAGCACATCACTTCTGCCTGATGAAACCGTAATTTATTGCAAAACTACCCTCTTAAGTAAGGTAAGCCATGCTCCTTTGTTTCAGGATATTTTTGATTTTCACAAAGACTACTTCTCTCCTGTTCCCTCTCCTAGCTTTGTCTTGCTCGGGCAGAGTCATCCCGACTACTTGGTTTAATGCCAAGCAGTCCAATTTCATGGCACTCTTGCTGGCACCCAAATTCCATCTGACTGTTTTCCCAGGCAGCAGCATGTCAGGTTATTAGATTACGTGTGATTATATCGCTGGCAGACATGGTTACTCCAGCGCTCCGGATATTTACCCCTTTGCTTCATATTGTTTGTTACAATCACAGCCAAAAGCTCACACAATAAAAATACATCAGTGTAACTTATCCACCAGCCATTCAAACTACCAGCTTAGCTCGCAGTGCTCTAACAACCTTTTGCTTTGATGTTTTTCCCACCTTCAGGAGAAGGAGCACAGACATGGTCAAAAAAAAAACAGAAAAAAATCGGGTCTGTTTCTCAAACCGCCTGCAGGAGCAGACGGTGATGACTGCTGACTGTCCTGTCTTTTTATTCCTGTGGATAGGAAAAAATAAGATGCCCTCCTGAGCAAATAACGGTGCAAGTTATTAAATCCAGTTATCTTTATTTCTCACATATATAGATATAATATGTATAATATAGATATATTTTTTTTTTTTCCCCAGGATCTAACCAAACTCTTTTAAGAGCCAGAGGAAATTTTCCTATTGATTGCAAAGTGAATTTTAAAAGGACAAAGTAGCAATTAGACTGAATCTTCTGCTTTCCTAATATGAATTGTCTCATTCTCTTGTAGACCTTTCAGCTAATAAGCAAAAATTGTACAAGTTTTTCCCCTATATGCATACCTATTATACAAATATTTGTAATCTTAACCTTCAGAAATCTGGGAAAAAATGGATTTTACTAACCATAATTAGCAAATACACAACAGCAGTTTGACATTATACTGCGAAGAAAACAGCAGCCTCACATTTTGTACATCGAATTACAATGTTCTTCCACACTGCTTTATTTTAAAATAAAGGCATAAAATACTATTTCCTGCAGAAATAAGACTACAGATAAGGAGTGAGTATTTAAAGAAATAGAAGGATGCCAACATCACGTTCATTTTCATTTGAATGAGGATAATTCCTACTTGTTTAAAGAAAATGATATAAATGTCACTCCACTGAGAAATTATTTCTGATCTCTGGTATAATCTAACTATAAGTCTTAATCAAGGAGGATTATAACTGCAAATGGAATGGGCTGGGGTTTGTGATATATCCAACCTTCCATGTTTAATGCCATGTCTAAAAATATGATTAGATTTGAAAGCATAAAAACTCATAAGCCACCTCTTTCAGTGTCTTCATTTTTCACAATATCCACAAACTTGAACAGAGACAATTTTGTAATCAAGACTGATATTCTCTTGCAAATGCCATATTGATCAGCCCAGTGAAGGGATGCTAAACGACACATTTACAAGTACATTTAATACATTATATTTTAACAAACAGCAGTGGAAAACAGCTAAACATGGGGTCATTTCAAACTAGATCCTACGATAACTCACCATAATGGATGGGCTTAATGTGGTAATTACAGGATGACATAACTTTAAGAGTATGTTGCAGATAAATATCTTTCTGGATGAGGGCTCAAAGTGTTGATTAATCATTAATATTTCAAGACTCACAAAATCCCAGAAGCATATTCTTGCTATCACAGCAGGAAATCTGCAACTTGGAAAAAGTTTAGATGTTGAAAACTAACCTTCACAGGCAGGTTCTCCCCCTGGGCAGAGAGAGGGGTGGCCAGACACAGGAGGGCTGCAGAACACCCGCTCCCACAGCCGGGGGTTCACAGAGGCCATGACATGAAGGTTGGCATTGATAAGTTTTGAAATTAAAATATTGAAAAAGGTGAGTTCTCACCAAAATTCATTCATTACCTTTTAAAGACTTTTCTTCTCTACTTAGAATTTGCCTTACCTTTGTCATTTGTTTTTTATTTTCTGTGTAAATTTCAATGCTCGGCTTGTTCTAGAAATGTGGCATGAAAAAGCTAATTGGAAGTTTATCAGGATTTTATACAAACTGGCTACATAATATTTTATATTAAAAGACTTTCTCTATCCAGAACTTTGTTGTGGCTCTTTGAATCTACACGGCAGATCTACAAGTGCAGGCTTTTAAAATGCATTTATAAGCTCATCAGGAAAAAAGATGTATCTGCCCCATATTAAACTGTAATAAAGTTGCATGTAGTATTTAATCATTTAGATGGAAATATAAAAATGGGGTGTTCATAGTTTATTCTTTATGAACAGTAACATTTGTTTTCAGATTTCTTAGCTGCTCAGGAGCCCTAAAAAATCTAAGGTTATTCAGATTTAATTTTTTTTATATTCCATAATTAGACATTAAGTTCTAATTAGCCAAGAACACCAAAGCCCAACTTGTGTATTATTACAGGAGAAGCACACAACTTTCATTAATTAAACACTGAGCAACAAAGAGAAGATTAAAGAAAGTACCTAAAATGTAAGGAAAGTATGAAAATTTTAGGTAAAAAATAGCATTCAGAATGAAAGCCAGTCACATATAACTTAAGAAATTTAATTCTTCTTATTTCCTTTGCTATAAAGAATAGCACATTCACAAATAGTTGCTCTATTTCCACAATTTTAGTTTTTTCCACATTTTACCTTTCTTGCTTTTCCTTTCAGATAGATTTTTCAGTATGCATACAATAAAAATAACAAATGTTCTTATTTAAGAGATTATCATATGTATGATAAATGCGATTCAGAAATCCCTTGTTAGTATCTGCAAAATCTAGCATGAACACTGGGGCTTTTATCAATTTAAACCACAGGATTATGAGTGGTAGTGGCCTTCAACATCAGGTCAGACCAAACGACTAAGAGACACAGTCTGGCTCTTGTGTGCTCATGGAGAGAGAGACTGAGCTTGATAGATTGTAGGTAGAGGAGAAGACAGAGCAACAGCATTAAAACAACAAAGAGTTGCCCTGGTCATGAGCTGCTCCTTGCCTTACCTCTCAGAACGACTTGAGCCATCCTGAAGCTCTGTGCCAAGGTGTTTTGCAGGTATTCTATCCTCTCTCCTGTTTCTCCTAGAAACAGCAGAAGGGAGAAGGAGCCGTACAAGCTGACCTTGCTGTGGTTGGGCAGGGAGCTGCAGCACGACACCCGTGTGGCTGGCGTGGTCTGGAGGAGTCGGTGGCCATGCCCAAGGCCTTGGCTCCAGAGTCATTCCTAGACTCCACACTGGGATACAAATGAGGGCAGATCATGTGAAATCTCTGATGATGCTGATGCCCAGCCCAGTTGGTGATCACCAGGGGTTGCAAGACACCTAAACCTCCTCAGCAGGGATGCTGTGGCTTAAGCACCTGTGTGTGTTGGGTAAGGACAGCGTATGTTTTCTCCTTTTCCCCTCCTGAACTACATCCTTCCAAGCAGATGGGATCTCACAGGGAGGAGGAGGAGGGCGAAGTGGGGTCTGTCTCTGAGCTATCCTGGCACAAACACCAGGATAACAGAACAAACAATTTTGGTAGCATTAACTGCAGAACAAATTTAGCACTGGGGTATGACAGTAACATTATATCTAGCATTCAACCTATTTCAAACTGTTACTTAATGTTCAGTTTACTTTTTTCTTTTTTATTCGCCACCTCACCTGTAGATACTTGAATACAATACCTACAATTTACAAAACACTGGCAGCTAACTGTTAGCAAACAGAACTAAAATGTGACTTACACATTCTGCAGGAATTGAGATAATTCAAAGCAATGAGAGACAACTCAATTTTCATCACTTTCAAGTTCAGGATCAGTTTGGGAAGGGAGGCTCTTGCAACAGATAGTCTACTGATTTGAAAACACTGAACCATCAAACTAAAATTTAACTCCAACAACAAAATAATGAGTGGGGGTGTGGGACAGAGAGCTCTGAGATGTAACTCCAAAGCAGCAAGAGCTTTGTAGATGGGATAAAATGAAATTGAGTCCACAGCTGAGTGCATAACATTGTACCATGCTTCACAAAGCAAAATCATGGGTGCTCTTTTTGTTGGAGTAAAAAGAGAAGAGCGAGCCTTTTTTCCTCCCAATTAAATTATTTCTAGAAAATATTTCCTTGCTGACAAAGTACATGTCCTTCTAAAGAAAGTAAAAATAATGTGCCAGTAACAAATGAAAATCTATACAGAATTTCTGATATGTTACAAATTCTCTTAACCTGGACCAAGATGGATTTATAATAGACAGACTATTCATAAAGAAGGAACTGGTGTACTACTCAGATAACCTTAAATGTCACCAAATTACATAGCAGAAATGCTGTATGTTAAAATAAAAAGTCTTAATGAAAGTCTTTTTTGTGAAACTGATATTAATTGGGAGGGCTTTTTCTTCCTCTTAATTATCACAAGGACTTTGGAAACTCAACAGTTGAACATTTGCCTAATCCTTATAACTCCACAGTAAGTCTTGATGAACTTTCTATTACCCTTGTTCCAGAGGGCTTTAAACTAATGCCTTCATTACAGAACTATCCGGTTAATAGAATGGGCCCAGGGTACATCAATACCAACAAAATCATCCTCGTGTGGGAACAGACTTATTAATATGAAAAACAAGAATCAATCCATCTGTGTGACACATTAGTCTTGTGCCCGCCGAAAATGAAAATATGTGACTAAATTAAAGATTAGGTCAGGAGAGTAAGAGAGTCCTGAAAAATCCTCGAACATTAACTCTTGCTATAAATGGAGCTGTCATGCCTGACAGCCATTTAACCAGGCAGAAACTCCCAAATAAATTGGTACCCACACTGTGTGCTGCTCAACCTCTCCGACAGCTAATGGCTGACCTTCGAAGCACACCTCAAATTACCAGGAATATTTAACAGTCATTTTTATGATGCTGTTACTGACAGACCTTTTCCAATAAAGATTTATGTCCTACACATAAGAAACTGTATAAAGTTTACCTGTAAAAAGTTGAAGTGCCTTAAGGAGTATAGCTTTTTAGTAATCAATAACATCCTACCTTCTGCTGACGTTGTTTCACACAAGATGATCATCAAAAGTACAATATGGTTGAATAACTATAAAAGAGGAATTTCTTTTGTACTAACGCTCATTTTAATTAAAGGTCATAATCCACTTTTTGTCTTATTCATGCCCTACATCTTTTGTCAGTGATACAAATTATTTCATTATAAAAACAGCAACACATGCTTTGAAGGCAATGAGGTACAGATTCAAAGTTGGAGTGTGGAGCAGGATCTACAAATCATCCAAACCTGAATAAACTAAACTGTAAAAATGGTGGCATACAGTATACACCACTTGTTAGACCTAAAAGCATAATTTTAAATTGTTTCACAATTGAAAAAATGCTTCCCAATTAATCATAACCACATCAAGTTAAGACTACCAGTGAAGTCAGATAGAGTAATTGCTGCTAATATTATAAAATCAGCATATTATTTTCTGGAGTTTATTCAGTCATTAGGTACTCTGCCAAAGACACATCCCTTTGCTTACAATATACAAAATGGTGACATACCACAAAAAAAAAAAAAAAAAAAAAAAGAAATTAAGAAAATGCAATGCAGATACATGATGGACATGGTTTGTATCTTTGACCGTTTGAAATTGGAATGAACCCTTAGGCAGAAGAACTGGAGAGGACAAAAATGATCACAGCTCTTCAGTCTCTAAGCAGGGGTAGATGTATGAATCAAAAATACTGGTCCTAAATCATAATTCTCACAGATACATTTCCCTTCAGGTTCACAGAGGACCCAATAAGGAGCTTCTTCACATAGCACTGCTGTCTGTGCAGTGAAATACTTGGAGCAGTACTCTACTTTGTAATTTAGTGGCTAACATGGTTAATATATTTCTATAGTGTGTTATCCTGTGTTCTCCTTAAATGGGAAACTGGAAAGAAGGAAATTTTCTAGCTAGGATTGGGGCTTTTTTGCAGTATTTATATATTCAAATGAGCAAGCAACAAACAGAGGTCCTTTAGGATACCTTCAACACTATTCAGGGGAGTTACGTATAAACAACACATACATATACAGTTCCTTAACTATACTTTTGCTACACAAATCCTACACTTTATTGTTAATTATATGAATTGCAGATGAGCCAAACATGAAACTTCATGTCATTTGTGTACAAAAAGTTAATTGAAAAGTCATTTTTCTGTCCTTATCTGTTACTCATAAGAATATTCCAGTGTTGGGAACCACCGAGCTGCCCTGCTGCATTGCGAGCAGTGCCGTGTTTTACAGATCAGCCACCCAGTTGATTTAATGCACTCAAGTGCAAACAAACAAGCGGAATTCTGGTTTTGCAGATTTAAGTCTTTGAGTAATGCCTGTGGCTTGCTGAAAATCCTTTTTTTATTAAAAATTGAATATGTCAACTCAGTCATCACTTTAATTTGTTTTAAAGGATTTATTAGAGTTTGATGGTTTTTCTCTTGCTTGATTTTCATGTATTTTCCTGATAAAATTAAAATCATTGGAGCTTCCACTAGAGAAGAACTTCATCAATGTGTCAGTAGGAGCATGATTTTAATAAAACACTTTCCCAAAGTTTCTTACCGAAACATTTTTTAAACTTTGTAGGAGGAACAAAGAACTCTTGGTTATAGAAAGATGGAAAGTACAACAGTAACAATGCAGTGGAAATGATCTTTAGTATCTTTTATGTACTAAAGAACTGTTCTGAATTTCTCTGCTTTGCCTTAATACCGCAGAAACGCAACTCTCCTCTCCTCTCTTTCTTATGCACATACAGACACTCATGCAAAATCTCTTAACAACTTCTCTTGACAGCGTTCGAGATAGTATTTTAATACTCACTATAAGCCTGAAACATTCTGACACCTTGAACAAACTTGTAATTTGTCGTTCACAACGCCATTAAAAGGCAGAAAAATGAATGAAAAACAGCCTTCACCTGCGCCTTTCTCTGGGGGGACTGGGAAGCCCTTTCCAGCTACGCCACTGCTGCTGCAGCCGCAACACGATATTGGACACAAACTACCAGTGGGTCTGCGCAGGTCCATCGCCAGAACCTGGAGGATGTGGCCCTGGGTGCCACCAACCCGGGGACACCAGCACCAGTGGAGCTGATTGCATACCAGAGTGGGACATTTGGCTCCTTTTACCACTGTTAATTTTTGTGCTGTTGGGTGTAAGACCCTCTGCTCCAGCTTGTTTATGAGTCATCGCAATGTGTCCTTTATCTTTCCAAGGCATCCGCTGCCACCATGGCACACCATAGCCATAACGTAAATCTTCTCCACAATGCAGCTCTCATCACCCAGCACAGCACAGAATTAGCAAAGTCCCCTAGAATACTGCAGGGAACATCAATAACGTCCATCAAGTCTAAAGGACAATAAAGAAATACTCCTTTTCGATGACAGACCCTGAGGATTTCCATGTGGGACAATAATTATACACACAGGGTTCTGTTAATTACTCCACTGAATTTTGGGAATCTCATAGACTGCAAATCATTCTCCCATAGATTGTCAAGCTATAACATGCAACCAATGTAGCTATAACATGGCCCCCAACACCCTCCATCATGTCCATTTTCAACAGGTGACTGGCCTCCACCAACTGCGCGTTATCAGCCGGGGCCAGCTCCAGTTGGCAGTGAAAGCCCCACGCTTCTGACACTGAGGGAACATCACACCACGGTGTTGATGTTGCAGTTCTACGATAAGATCTGTTCATTTGTTCCCTTGATACGCTTCATCATCCTGAAACCCCAAAGTCACTTTTGCCATCCATGCAGTTATCTGCCATCTCTGCAGAGGACTGAATCTCCGTCCTGAACTCTGGAGCAGCATCGTACCAAGTGAAGCTGATCCAAGAGAAGCTCTTTCAAAATTAAGTAGTTGATATGATCATCTTTTGCTTTCACGGATCCCTTCCAGTGCAACCACAAAAAGACTAGCTACTTGTGGGGCTGTTACTACTGTTTTAACCATGGCTGCTGATAGCAAAAAAAGGCACCGCATGGGAGGAAAAGGTTCACACTACGGATCATAAGGCAGTGAAAAATGCTTCAGGAAAATGTGGCGAAGAGCCTGGGGCTCCAGAAACACAGTTTCAGATTTGCATGTATCCCACCAGAGCAACACGGACGGCAGGAGTGGCACTAGATAGACATAAATACATGGCAGAGGACTTGAAGCGGAGAGGTCTCTGCAAAGCAGGAGCAATAATTCATGGTGTACACATTGGCCTTGCGGCCACTGTTGCACTGTGTCAGATAAAGTGTATTCCACCTCAAAACAAACTCACGTCCCCTGCCTTCCCACAGGTCAGGCCTCATCCTGACAATAAACAGTCCCTGAGAACATTTTTTCATTGGGATTCAAAACTGATTATATTTGGTCCTTATATTTATAGGTGCAAAAAGTGCTTTGAAATATAATTTTCAAAAATCTATGAGGATATCATCTAAAAATATATACAAATTAAAGGTATTGTAATAATTAAAAAATTCAAAGTTTAAAATCTTATTTCATGCAGCTTGAAATAAAATATACCCTATTTATATATGTTTCGAAGTGTTGCACTTTCCTTTGGTGCTCAACTATAATGAGATAGAACTTCATGCACTCTCTAGGTATTAAGTGAAATATAAGTATCTGCATAGGAATTCCTCTTTGATTTTGAAAATTGTCTGCCTCCCACAAATCATGCTATGCCAGCAGAAACATTTAAAAATAAATTTAAAATATCCTACTATCCAGTTAAATTTACTTAAAATGAACACTTTGGCTAAGCTGTATGATAGACATATGAAAACACTAAGAGTGAGCCACATCCACTGTTATCAAAATGCAAATGCTGTCAGGTCTGCATTCCTGAGCTTCCCCATGAAGATCCATCCTAAATTAATACTCAGCAAGACAGCAAAAGAAACTGAACGCTAAGAAATACAAAGTAATGCATAGACGAAAGTCTGAACTACCCAGATCCCTGATGAATTTCAACATTAATTGTAGTAACTCAGGAAAATGATAGGCATCATTTTCAGCAGCTAAGAGCAGACCTCTCTTCAACATGTTGTGTCAGCTGAAGCAGCAACCAAAACATTAGGTTGCATAAGTGGGATGAAGAATAGAAAAGATTATAATGTCATTATATAAATCCCAGACTTACTCTTGCCATCTGAAACACTGTGCTCAATACCTATCATCATCTCAGAAAGCATCCTACTGGACTAAATAGCTTTCAGAAAGAGGCAGTAAGAATAATTAGTGACAGTGAAAAGTTTTCTAGTGAACTAAAATTGTTTACCTTAGAGAAGAGGCAAATGCAAAAAGACATAATTAAAACATACAGATTTACTAATGACCGAGAGACAGTGGAATCCTGTTCTGAAAGTATCACGATGTGAGAATTCGGGGGCAGCATGTGAAATTGAGAGGTTAGAAACTGGGAAAAGTATTTCTTCTGATACAAAACTTAATTAGACAGTTGAAATCCTTACCATAAGGATATCGCTGAGGCCGAGAACTTAGTCAGATGCTAAGAACTGTGTATTTTTTTTACAGATAATGAGGGTAGTCAAAGTTACAATATTAATTTAGAAAAAGGAATTCAGATATTAGAATTAACCGATTTCTAACCAGTTAGGATCAGGTATTTTCTAGAGTACAAGTTATTTTTCCTTGCTGAATAGTTGAAATTGCCTGAAAGGAATTTAGTTGCTTTCTTCATGTCAAGTCAGAGGACGCAGTCTGAAACCAAATACTGGGTGGGCTGAACCTCAAACCAATCCTGTCTCCCAACATCTACGTTTAAACGAGTCTTCACTTCTGTTTCATGATTTGGAAGCTTCTAGTTGTATTTCAGATTCAGTGGTTAGTGCTGTTACTCTCTGAAGAAGTCTGTGTACATCAGAAACACCCATCTACTCATTTGTGGCTACCCCAAGGTGAGTCTTGGTGAGAATTAATGCCAGTCGCAGCAGTAGCTGTAGGAGAGACAGTATTCAGTCCAAAATATCCATAGAGCAACACTGGAAACACAACTCTCAAAATTTAAACTCCCAAAATTTAAACTAGGGGTCCTGGAAAGGAAAAAGGTGAGAGCAGAAGGTCTAAGGAGCAAAATGACCCTGACAGGAACAGAGAGCAGCCACCACCAACAGGGCTGAGGTGGAGCAGTCATTGGGACGAACAAATTTTAAAAGACCTTTACACCCCTTTGGTTATGCTATGGACACTACAGAGTTTGGCCTATTTCTCTTTCCAAAGGAGATTTAAGATCAGTTAAATCCATCCCAAACACTCATGAAAAAAAATAACTTACTAGACTGGCTCTAAGCTGTATCTAAAAGCTATCGGCAGCACCTGCATCTCTCCATCACAGGAGTTATCAGCAAAATCCCATAACACGCTTACATTTTTACCTGTTTTGTTCCTCACTTTCCAGCTCATTCATTTTTCTGCGCTATGGCGAGCCTCTGCCTCTATGCTTGGAGTTCAGGGGTTAGCGGTCTCATTCAAGAGAACTGAAAGATGATAATTTCTATAGCTACAATTCTGTCAATAATTTTTTAACAGTTTGTGAGCATTTAATATTGTAAAATACATCCCTAACTACAAATAAAGCAAGCAACCATATGAATAATATATCTGATGGAAGTGCTGATCACTTCGTGGAAAGGACAAAAAATATGAAAATATTTTCTCTGTTCTTACTTGGATCAGTGTGAATTTTAGAAGGACTGAGATTTCTCTCACTGGTTATTGATGTGGTAGCTGCAATGTTTCAAGTAAACAGTCTGGACTTCCACTTTACATGAAAAAATGTTCCTTTTTTAAACTATCTCATGATATTGCATATTTTTAATTCCATTTCTGGCTGGATATGAAAATTGGCAAGTTGTTTTCAGCTTGCTTAGTGGACGAAAGGTTGTGTATTCTTCTCCCAGCACAGCCAAATTCAAATGTGCTATCTGGGTTTTTGCCAGATGACAATGAACTTCATGTTGTGTTTAACAGAGCTCTCAAATTGATTACCAAGCAATCTACAAAAGGTAAAGTGATGTGGCAGGGACTGACCTAAATAGTGAAGACAATACTGTTAGTGTTGATAAATTCTTCAGACAACAGTATAATACTTAAAGGCTTGCATTTCGGTAATGATGTGCATTTCCAATCCAGTGTACAATGTGATAGAGCCACAATAAATAAATAAATTGTAGTTGCTTTTCCTGTTTGTGCCCTACATAGAGTAATTGCTGGAATAGAAGTTAAAGTGTGAACATATTTTATTTTCATTTAGCTTACTGTACAAACCTACTACATCCTGTTCCTTAAAGACATTACCCATGCTGCCATCTAAATATACATAAAATATTAATCCAAATATCCAAATACATACATCTCAGCCTCCTCAGAAATGAGTTGAACACTTCAGCAGGCATCTGTAATACTCAGCACTAGAGCTCACAAAATGTATACATTAGTGTTAGCACTAGATTTCAAAATGTGCGTGACTTATTTGACTTTCACCAGGAAAACCAAGTTCAAAAAAGTCTTGAGTGACAAAGAATAGCTCCTGGGTCAGCTTTTTACTTGATGTAATCCAGATTTGTGTGAAATCCTGCTCCACTCAGCTCTAGGAAATTTGTGTCTCCGAGAACACGGTCTTCACTTCTGAGCTCTTTTTGTACAAATTAGTATGGATCTGCATCAAAATCCTACAGGCAGGATACCTTTTGTGCACCCTTCCACATGTGAAGTTAAGCACAGATTTCCTGGAACATAATTTATGGGATATAGCCTTCTATGAGATATGCAAATCTGAAGATGAAAGAGCAAATGCAATTTCATTTTCCATTCCTTTTTAAATATTACCAAAACCTGAAGCAAAAATCCTTCAAGAATACCTACAATAGAATATACTATGAGTCTGGATATTATGACCTTTCTGAGAAAACTGAACCAGAGGAGGAATGGTGTATGAGAAAGAGGCACTAACTTCAGAGGATGAAAAATGGAAAGTCATTGTAATTTTCAGACCTGAGTAAATATTGTAGTTTTTTGTTTAGTGCATAAACTATAAATTCCTCAGATTAAAAAAAAAAAAAAAAAAAAAAAAAAAAAAAAAAAAAAAAAGATTAGAATCAAACCAAAATAGAACTGAAAAGGAAAAAAGACCCCAACTTCTGCATTTGGAAAATGTTTCTTGGAACCACTAATGACTGTTTGGTCCTGGATCTGGTTCCCTTTTCTTAGCATATCACTTTTGCCCCTAACCACCAGTATGAACAGCAGCAAGCTCCACTAGAAATAAATGGTCAGAAGTTTTTATTGTAGGTTAACTAAGCTGCACATAGACACATAAGAGGGAATTAGCAGTCAAAAAAAAAAAAAGTCCCATAGATGCTGGGGCAGGGTGGTGGGGACCCAAGGGAGGTTTCCCCACCCCTGCTCTCAGGACTGAATAACCATTTCCATCCCAGCTGTTACTGTGCAAACACTCAGCATGAGGATTAAAGCAGCATGGCAGTGCTCCAGGCAAACTTTCTGGGAAAATTAAGGGCCCTTTTCATCAATATTTGATTTATTTATTTTTTTCTCATATTTTAGCTTGGACTCAGTTCTACTAATTTTACTATATACACTCGCAGGCTTTGATTTAAACAGCACATGCCACATGCACAGATGTCAAAAAAGAAGAAAATCCTTTTCAATCCTCAAATTACAAAACCAGTAGTGCAGGACAGCACTAAACACTAGCAGTTGTTTTTTTGGCTCTAGTTCCTCAAAGGGGATCCAAAATATAAACATGAATTTGGACCAAAATTCTGAAACTCTGGCATCACCCTTATAAACACCAAGAGACACAAAGACTTCAACTACCACCAAAGAATATTTTTTAGGTTTTTTTTGCTATGATCCTCCCCAAAATCAAAGATAATTTCAATAATATGTCAGTTGCAAACACTAAATCTATTGAATGAGTAATGGTTTGTTCATCGTAGAGATTGCTCAAGAACAGCACAAAATGACCCTTGTGATGCTGGCAAAGTCAGTGTCAGCTTGAATTACAAGTTACATAAATCTAAGTTACACAAGTTATATCCCCTAAAAGCTGATCCAACTTGTGCACTAAATTATTTGGCAAAATTTCTGTTTGCAAATCAGACTGGTTGATTTGATGCCTTTTTTCCCCACTCTGCCATTTTCTCCCATGGCTCAACTTTCTCTCTCTGTTTGTGATTCCAGGAAGCAGCAGTCACTAAGAGAAACCTCATCCTGCTTTTCCTCCCAGATCAACATCTCATGACTGTTATCCATGCATTTTCTTTGGCTGGAGAAAGCAGGATGAGGGCTCTATAGAGGATGAAAAAAAAAATAATATCTAGAATAATACTGGGTGGCTTAAATGGGTCAAGTAACCAATTTAACACTCCATATGCAATCATTTCTTCTAAAATCCAATCCCATTTTCTGGAAAAACAAAAACCACACTCGCATTAAACTACTGCTTAAATCTGTTCTGATATGTGTTTAACTACAAGAGGGCAGGAGTTTTAGCATAGCATGTCAACATTAACTTGGCCTAAATACCTATAATATTGGCATTTTACTCAGCAATTAACATAATTTACACTATGGACCTTATTTTCTTTGCAAAAAATCAATTCCTCTGCTCTGTATATGTTCCTGAGGAAAAAAGGTAAAATCTATTTCCAAAGACATTTTATACAACAAAATCATTTAGTTGCTGGATGGGCTTTTCTGCCCTGCTGTGAGGTCAAATTGTGGAAACAGATAATGTACTGATGTCTTTCCAGTTTCCTTCTTTAAGCACTATTCTTCACAAGCCCTTATTTTGCCATAAAAAGAGCATTTATTTCAACTACTCAGAATCACTGCCTCTAAGTACACAAGTTTTCTTTTAGAGAAAAAAAAAAAAAATATATGTACAATTTTACATAAAGTGCAAAATAGGAAAATACAGAAAGTCAATATATTCTAAAGCACATACACAGAGAGAGAGAAAAAAATAAAAGTGCAATCTATTGGAAACTTCAGATGCATCTCATGGGTCTGTAAAGCTCAAACACATTGCTCAGGCTTCTCCTCTCCAAACTGAGGCACCGCGGCCTCTCCAGTTTCCCCTCCTAAGCTTGCTCCTCCAGTCCTTGATCATTTTACTTACCTGCCTTGGTAACTTCTCTAACTTCATCGTATCCTTCTCAAAATGCAGGAATCAAAACAGCACAGCCTGCTCAAGATATGGGTACAGCGAGGGTTTATATAGTGACAAATGATGTTCTCTGCCTTGTTCTCACTGGCTTTTTCTGATTTAGTTTCACTTAAAGGTCAAGTTTTATGTAATATACCTAGGACATACTAGAATTTTGTCACAGATTCCTGTTTTCTATATGACTTTTGGTTTTGTATCCTCCCAAAATGAATCTACAGATATACTACAAAATAATGTGCCATTTAGCCTGAAAAGACAGTGACAGCAGCTGTAGATTTCCCTGTTCAGTTCTAATCTTCTTCTAAGGCAGGAGCATTACAACAAGGAGAAGATACTGCATAAGCAGAGAAATGACTGGAGGAGTGCAAGCAGTGTCCATCTCCATCTGATAAAGGACAGAGATTAGCAGTTGTGAAAACTGCAAGATTAGGCTGTTTCCTTCTTGAGCGGATTCCCCAGAGCTTCCCAGTTTCCATGAAGGTCCCAGCAGGGACTAAAGGCAATCATCCAACACCTCCTCCAGAGGCAGCTGGGCATGTGGAGAGCCAGTGGTAGGACCTGGACGTGGCCAAGGTTACTTGTGGCAATCACTGCTTTTCAGCCAGGAATGGTCAGGGGTAGCTGAAATAGCTGTCTTAGTTGTTCTCTACTTAAGCCCAACAGAAATATTCCCCTTGCAGTGTGTTTTTCCTCCTTGTAACAGATCCTCTCTACTACTCCTTCACCCTGGGACATGTTGGTGCAGGTTGCACACCAGAGCCCAGTCCATATTCAGAAGTGACCCCCGCTGATGTGGCTATCCAGAATTACTTTTTCAGTGGAAATCAGCCTTTTACTTGGAATTTTAGTATTTTAGAATTTAATTGGAATTATTTTAAAGTGTATTTGCCTATACAGAAATAAAACCACCTATTTACATCCCTTCTCTCAACCTTCCAATTCTGCTTGTATTTTTACAAAGCAACAAACCCCAGACTCACTCTAATGTCACAAAGTGGAAGACAGCAGAAGTAATTTTAATACCAGTTAATTGTAAGCAATGAAATGCAAGTCATAATTATGCAGTCAGTAAATAACATTAGCACGTGTTCTTCAATACAGGTCAGTAAATTCACCATGTCTTAACCTGAAGTTTCAGTTCTTACCTAAACAATATTTGGAATAGGTTTAAACATAAACACTAATCTGAATTCCTGACTTGTAATAGGTGGTTACAAGATATACACAAGACCCTACCACACTGCTTTTCTTAATCCTCGAGTTACTGAGAAAAGATTCACTTTTATCGCGTGTTGATGTGCTTTGTGGCATGTTGAAGTGCATTAGGGGCTAATATTCAGGCTATAGGGACAATGTTCATGGGCACTAAAGCAGAACAGGGTACACTCTCACTGCCCTGTCCTGTTCCCTAGATGTTTTGCCCAACTTTTTCTTATGACACTGCCCTGTCCAGAGTATCTCAGCTAAATTCACTGGTCATCACCATCCTCCAGCACACCAGAAAGGCTTGTAGCATCTCTTATAGGTTTTCTTCAGAGGGAGGAGAAGAGTAATTTAAACTTTGACAGAGCATCTCCTACAAATAATAGGAGGAGGTTTTTTCCAAGGTTCATATGACTTGTATGGATTCAAACCAACCCAAAATCCTGAGTACAGTTTGGTTTTCTCTTTTCTTTTGGCCTCAAAGAAGACATGCAACAGTTGGAATTTCTTATTATCTCAGGGACCAAGTTATTCCTGACTTGCTCTTACCTACCTCCAAGCCTTCTGCACCCCTCTGTCAAGTAGGCCTATATCTTTTGCTCACTCCAGCTTTGGCAAAATCCTTGGCACAAAAAAACCCGAGACCTTTCTGTGCCTAAGCTGGATCACCTTTTGAAGACATGTTCCCTACTCAGGTTGTTGGTTTTGCCTTTCTTGCATTTCTGTCTGATATAACAGTCTTTATGAGCCAACTTTACAGCAAATAATCCATCAAAAGCGACACACAGGGCATGCATATTTTTCAGTCTATAATAGTATACATTCTCATGTTCTGCAATCCTCTCTGCATTGCAGGTGGTAAAGTTAGAGAGCTGCTGAAACACTAATCATCTTGGGTGCAGATGGAAAGGCTTCGGATGGTGGGCACAGAAGGGGGAATAGGAGGGAGAGGAAGGAAGTAAATCAGACACATGTTTTTACCTCAATACATCAGAGCAGGTATAGAGTGGGAAATAATCTGCACATCCCTGCAGGGTTAATAAAGCTTGTTTCCTGGACTCTGTAATGACAGCCTGTTCACAAAGCAGAGTATTTCCCAATCAGTAAATAAAACAAGATTCAAAAATTTTAGCTACACAGTGTGTAGCTGGTTTAAGAGAGTGGTTCCAAATTAATTAATACATCATGTTTTGGTCTAGTGCATGGCTGAATTTTGTTCAAGGAAATAAATTATTATTTTCCACCCTATGATCACTTTGTAATCTTTAATAAGCAACTACAATTTAAAAGCACCTAGTTCAACAAGTTTACGATGATTGGTTGTATCTGCATCACAGAGATAGCATACCTTCACCAAGGCAGAATAAGGGTGATTGCCCATCACTCCACGGCACATTTGTAAGAAGGAAATAGAGCATGCAACTAATCCTCCAGAGTGCTGGCATTTTATTTGAGGAGATTTACTCCATGGTCTGTTTCGCCTCTCCAAAGAGGCAGTTATTTTAATTCAAGAGATTTGTGTCCAACATATTTTCTCCCTATTAAGATTTAGTGCCTTTAATTCAGAAAAAAAAAAAAAAAATATATTTTCTGTTTGTCTTCTGTGAAATAGGAACAGATGAACTGCAAGTTTATTCTACAAGGTGGCACCTATCAGTAAGTTTTTGGGGTTAAACTGAAAACAATGCCTATAGTCCATTCACATTCCTTCAAAGGCAGAGTCAGAGGATTCACAACAGCAGAGAACAGATCTGTCTTGTTGCTAACAAACTGTATTTTATTGTTTAAAAGTAACAAAATGAGAGCTCAGCATTGTGAGTCAACACTGCATGTAACATTAACATGTCTATTATGGGTTTGAGGCGAAACCCATTAAAATCCGTGGAAGAAAGTCCAAAGACTTCAACAGGCTTTACATTAGGCTCTACCTCAGCGATTTAAAGGGTGAAATCTGGGCCCCACGAAAGGCTGACATTAAAGCTCTCATTGACTTTATGGAAACTAGGATTGATCCTACTGCAGTCAATGGGCAATCCAAATACTCTAGTTGCCTGCTTACTTGTGTACTGAAGGGCAGTTTGGGTGAATGACACCTCTGATCCATTATTTACCTTGTGTGATGTTTTATACCAAGGCACATGAATCAACAGAAACACAAGACAACTGGGAGAATTTCTGAGTATGACCTAAAAAGCATCAGTTTTATTCTTAAAATAATAAATCATATTCCCTAAACTTCCTCCTCTGTTTTTGATTATATAAAAATAGTATTACCTTTAATGTTTTAAGTTAGCTTAGATTTGAGATTGCTTTTTTTTCTTGTTTTTGTTTTAGCAATTCCATTAAATGGTAGACTGTACCCAGGAGAACACAGCTAATTAAGTAGAACCACTGCTACAAAGGCTTTATTTGCTCTTCACCTTAATTTGTTGAACAAGATCAGAGTTCTTTCCTTGTTTGGATTTTTTTGGGACATGTTGCAAGGAACCAGAGCTAGGCAACTTCAACCTGAGAATTAACACCCACTCACTATCAGAGATAAAATATTTTATTATGCTAGTACTGCATATGAGTTTCTATGACTGATTTAAATGACGCCTTGCACAGACTACTTAAAACATATTTCAATCTCTATTTATAGCACATAATCAGATGTCTAGCACAATCCTTCCTATATAGACATTCACATATTTTCTGATGCCTTTATGGTTATTCATGGAATATAAACACCATTCAAAATACTCTCTATCAGTAAAGCTACAGCTGAAGGATATTTATTTTCTATTCAGTACACAGTGCATAAGTATATATGCAAAGCTCTCTTCTTCAGAGACCATTTGCTACTCTATCAAGTAGTCTAAAGTGCAGCAGGTATCATCTGACACTTGAGAAAGCAAACAGTCAGTTACCCTAAACCTAAACCTTCCCAGCATATGAGTCCTTCTGACCAACAGCAGTCAGCGCTCTCAAGAGATGAACTACTGTATTTAGTCTGTCTGGTCCAATGAGATTATTACTTATATCTAGAAAATTAAAGGTCCAAGCCCCGACACCAGCCCCAGAATCACCCATCTGATCTATCTTCCTTCATCCAGACTGACATAAAAGCCTTTTTGTCTGCCGAGCAATTGTTTTCTGTTCCCTCAACCCAATACAGCTCAGGTACCAGACAGATGCCATGCTGACACACTAAGTCTAACAGCGATTTCTATTTGTCACAGATATGCAAAAAACCCTTAACTGCTCTTAACCAATTCCTTTCCCTTCTCAGCACAGACCCTTGCTTCTGAACCACGCTTTGTCAGAGGTTGGCTTGGCTCAGGGGGGCAGCAGGATGAGGAAAAGGAGGGACAGGACAGGTATGGACCAACACACTGCTCACGGGGGGCTGGACCATCAACTGCAGCAACGAGCTGTCCCATCGTCCAGCTCCTAAGGAACCACGACACCGATAAGCTTTGATTTATTATGGAGAGTCTTGGAATTAACATTTTCTATTTAAATCAATAAAGTAGCATTTTCCTGTATACTTGTTTGGTGATGGCTCATGTTAAACAGTGATACACAGCTTCCTTGGGAGGACTGAGGGCCCCAAAGCTTAATTTCAGCATTTTATGTTTTATGAAACCATATAAAATAGTAAAGAATTACCTGCTATACATGACTTGACATCAGCCTGCAGTAATATTTCTTGATATGTTCCTAGTCACATGATAACTTTAGTCCACTCAAAAGATGGCTGCAATAGTCACAGAACAACCTAGAAAGGTCCCAAGACATTCAGAACATGAAGAGCACAAACCTGCTGCTTATGCCTTGCTCTCGTTTTGAGGAGCAGAAGCTCCTCTGCCTTCCTGCCCCAGGAATTTTCCAGATTTACGGCTACAGCTTGTCCAAGTCAAACAGCAGACAACATAGCAGCCTTTATAAAATGATAGCAACGTGACATTTCAAATAATGAGAGCATCCTGACCAACACTGACTTTCTGCCTCAGCTTTTACTACTCAATTGCTAGAAGGGAAGATGGGGAAGATCTTTGGAAACATCTCACTAAACAAAAATACCAACATACTAAACTAAAAAGCAGCAGCTCCTACTGGAGGTTCATGCTGTCCTCACCAAGGACATTTCTTCTACCTCACCCTGGATACAAACGTATGTTCTGTACTTCTATTGCATTTTGCAATATTTTAAATGGCAAACTACATTATTAAAACATTTAAAAAGCAAAGCCTAACTTCCTTTATAATTTGAGATTCTGTTTTCATATAGTGGGAGCAGATGTGCAAATGTTTGTTTACTCAGTTCTTGATAGTAGGCATTTGCTAGCAGATGCATGAAATTAATTTCTGCCCTAGTATTAAAAATCATTTCCTTGATTTAAATGTCTCTTTGATAAAGAAACAGTATCATAAAGTGGTTTAGCTGATGAAGCAGCACAAATAGAAACAATACTTGCTATTTTAGGATTGCTATTTCTATTTGCTTAGATTGCATAGTGTGTCTTTCAGGAAAACAAATAATTATTTGTAAAGTCTTCCATCCAAACATTTTTCCCTTTGAATGTGTTTCCAAAAGCAACATAGGAGAATATTCATTTTTAACTGTAAGAAAAATAATTTTAACATCAGGCTGTGATTTCTGTAGGTTTCACAAAAGAAAACATAGGATTTCATACTCTTTTTTTCCCTTGTTTATCAATTTATGGGGAGTATTGTACAGTTGCAGAAAAATATTATGATATTCTCAGTGTACTTCTTTTTTTGGTCTTAAGTGCATGTCCACAAAAAGCCTTTGTGGTAGACAGAGAGTGAGTAAGGGGACTTGTTATAGAAGCAACGCTCCTCTTGGGCTCCATGCTGGTTTGTAGAGTTTTCGTGTTTACAACAGCCTCTTAGAGAATTTCTGATGTACCCAACTATGCAGGCAGACGTGGAAGAGAAGACATGACAATTTGGACCCTGCCTATACTTCAGTGATTCGCAGATATTTGAACCTACAGCTTCTGTGTTTCTTAATAGAGCTCTGCTAGCATGGTATTATCTGATATAAACCCATTATTTTTAAGCAAAACTGCTTCAATAAGAGAAACTAGGAAAAAAAAGTGGATTTGCATCTTCCCACAGAATCCACTCATCCAGTGGACACAGGCAGGTAGAACCTGAGTCTTCACACAGCCACCGGCCTGGGTAAGGTCCCGTGGTAGCTCTTCACAGAGCAGGGAGGGAACACCAGGCTGCACAATTATTTTATGGTTTAAACATGGACGAGGATTTGCATCAAGAAATTCTTCTGGAATATCTAGAACAAGGGAAAGTAAATTTGATCCATTTTATTATTACAAATCTGTAATGATTTCGTTATTACAAATAAATAAATAAGAAAGGTCTGTCTTCTGCAACAATCCTTTAACCCTCAGCAAGACATTAGTTTGGAAGTGTGTTGAACAAATAGGAATTGAAGAATTGGAGCAAACACAGGATAAATGGTAAAATGATAGCCTAAACCACACTGTTGAATTTGTTACTTTATTTTTGCAAGGCCTATACACTAATATTTGGGCATATGCATCCTATTCCTGTTACAGCTGCATTTTACTTTCACATAAAATTTATAGCTAATTTATTTGCTTAATTTTATATGACAAGTTAACATTAAGCTATCAGTCAAAAGAATGTTCCAACAGAGCCACCATCTGTGAAACTGTCACCTATAAATCCATAGATTATAACTGATCTGGCACAGAAGTTAATGAAGTTGATGTATGACTTTGTGTCACTTAGGAACTGTATCTACTGAATAGGAACATCATAAAATGCAACCAGTTTAATACAGACCGATGTTCCTTTACACAGACTCTCAGTGCTTCACCACGCCCAAGACTGCCTACAGTGGCTGTAAGTATATCTATGAAAAAAAAAAAAAAAAAAAAAGAAAAAAAAAAAAAAAAACAACAACAACTCAAACAAAAACAAAACCAAAAGAAAATGGATGTATAACTTGTTTCTGACCTGTATTATCCAATTCTTCCAAACAGTAATACTTTGTTAGATTCCATCTTAGTGCAAGCATCACTGCAGGGTTATATAAATACAATAATAAAAGCACAGACACACAAAGCTTCTTTTATGAAAAGATCCCACAGCACTTTACAGATATTAATTAATTTAGCCTCACAACACGTCACTCCACACCTGAAGACTATCTGTGTACTACTTCTCCCTGCTCAGGTGCTAATGGGTCTGTCACTGGGTCACTGTGGATACTATTCCATGATGATACAGTGGATAAATAAATAAATATTCATCTAAAAATATCTGCACAGTTTCGTGCTGACAGTATCACTCTTCCAGACAAATGACCCGGGAGGGCAGCAGCTCTGCAATCCAGGCTACTATTGAGCACGTACCACTATATATCTTAGCAGCAGCAGTCGTTTGGGTTCCCCCCCTGACCCCAACCCTACATCTTCATTTTAAAAGTGCCCTCAATTATCAATCGTATTTACAGCTCCTGCTGAGTCACGGGGAAGGGGATGGAACAACGACCAACGCCTCCAGAGGAGGAGGAGGAGGTATGGGGGCAAAGCACTGCCACCCTGCTCAGGTCCCACCCTGCCATCTCGGACTGGTTCTTCGGGTGCTTTGCAGAGAAATGGTCAACTTGTGAGCGTGGTCCTTGCCACAGTAGAGCCCCTGCAGCTCTTGGGGGTCTCAGGGGGCTGGCCACACTCAGCACTCCTCTGACAAACCGTCGTGGTGGGGACAGCAACGTGGTCAGGGCAAGCGAGTCTTGGGGCATGGGGTGCTTTGGGATATTTAATGGGGAACATCAACTTCACTGACCCCTTGATGTCGGTGAAGTGTCTCAGTGAAAGCCTATGGAGGCACCCTGCTGCCCTGCCTGCCTGAAAACATATTTTTTGGCATATCCTGCCCCACCATGTCCCTAATCCCCCCCGCAGAAGCCGGATGCATCGGGAGCTGAATCTGATCCTTGTAATAATGGCTGCTGGAAAGGCTGACACAAGGTCTGTTATAAACACATCAGATATTAGTTCACTTGCCTAAATTTTATCTCAGGTGAATTTCTCCACTGCTTAGCAACACATTATATTAAAATTCTGTTTTAAAATACAGTGTTAATTAAGCAATTAAGGATAGCAAGGTTTATTTTATGGCATCATTTACTCATAGTTAAATTGTGGTTTAAGGTTAACTGCATGAGGCATGTTTTATGGCTTTATGTAATGCTGTCTTCTTTTTCTTATTGCTTTTATAACAGATTATAATGAATTCTTCTTTATGTATTTTAAATTATTTTCTGATAACAAAGCGGTCTTATTATTTGCCACATTACCATAAGATGCTGTCAGCTAGAGTTTAGCTACAGTTAGAAGACACATTTTGCCCTGTCTTTTAAATGAAATCACACTAGATAAAAAAAGAGCAACCCAGAAAAAACAGCAGCAACATTCATTACAAATTTAGAAGTATAAAGGATTTGGCATGTAGAAAATAGTGCGCTACAACTCGGAAAAGGAGCATACGTATTGGTAGCTGACACAGGCATTGCTTATGAGACCAGTATGGTACAAAGCCATTGACTAAGGTATGTGGATCAAAATGACAAACTTTAGCCAGAAAACATCAATTTCAGGAATGGTGAGACAAAGTCATCAGGGATATTTCTTATTATGAGCTGTTTTCTACTGAGGAACCAATCAGAAAAACTCAATAGAATAAAATTAGTTTAGTGCAAAGGCAGGCGAAGAGTCAGTTCCCAGTCAACTCCCAATCCAATCTAAACTGTGCAAAGAACATTCCTCAAAATTTGTGATAAGGACAAAGTAGGAAGAATATAAAGTAATATTTCTTTTAATAAAAAGATGATTCACTTTACTGATGTGCCTATATGTGGGTATTATTAATACATTAAATATTAATAATTTATCAGAATATATTTAGAATAATGTGCATGTGTAGAACTAGTGCTAATATTTTTAAATTCTCCTGTGATGCATTTTAAGCAAAACAGAGTAAACACAGCCGTGATCCATTGCTCACGCTACCAGAACACCCAAACTCATCTTCCTTTTCTAAAAACACATAAAGAAAGCACAGACTGCAGGAGTGGCAGCAGGTTAGTTCTGAAAATAAGTGACTGGTGGCAGTGGTACGCAAGAAGGACAGGACACGTTTGTGTCTCCTGGAGGAAATACAGGCTCTCACGGGACGTGGTCATGGACTGAACTGAAGGATGAGAAGAACAAAGAAGTCATACAAATAGTTACCTGCACAAATAAGTTCAAGGTTGTGGCAGGGACTGTTTAATTTTCCCTTTGTAACCCCTTTCCTTAACTGGAATGTGTGCAGGGTGCATATGCCCCAAGAGTCCCTACGACCAAAAGGGGATTGTATTCATGGACCTGCAGACTGCGTTAGCTTGGAAGAGTGCCCATGTCTAACTTCAGGGAGGATTATCTCAGCCTGTGACTGTGGCTTCTAGATGCCATCTTAGTAGAAGAAATATTAATAGTAATATCACTCATAATGACTTAAACAAACCTCCAAGTCTAGTGTGCCACGGGCAGCGCAATCACAAGAGACTAACAAATTTTCTGCATATTAACACAAATATAGGAGGCAGAGGAATAAATGGCTGCGAAGGGTTATAATGCTCAAGAGACTGTAAGAGACCATCAGAAGATGGGTGACAAGTGTTAATTAGTAACAAGCTACAGATGAGCATTCCCATCAATCTCTGGAGGACCAGGGAGCCCTTTCCCTCCTCTGCTGTTCCTGCTCCCCTGAGGCTGGAGCAGCTCAGGAGCTGCTGGGCAGCACCAGCACACACGTGCAGAGCCAGAAGCACTGGGGAAGCACCCGGGGGCAGGTGACGTGGGGTGAAAGAGCCCTCGCCAAGACCCCAGAAAACACTTTTGCAGCTCCAAGAGCTCAGCTCCTCAAACAGACGATAGAAAATGAAATCAGGACAAGATAGTAACGTGGGTGATGATGGAGGTACCCAGCCCTGACTGCTGCAGATTAAACCTCTTCTTGGTAGAAATACTTTTCCACGTTTTTCACAGGCAATAGTACTGAAAGTGCCCTTGCAGCCTAATGTAGCTATATTTTGTACTGCTCATTTTGTTTGCTTTATTAGAGTATGCCCATACCCATAAATTTAGTCATTCAAGAGGGGGACAGTCTTCCATACTCCCATCCTGCCCACTGCAACAATTAGCAGCTCAGGACAGGCATCGTTTCTTTCACCACATTCATGTGTTGCTCAGCCTTCATTTAGACAGTGCTTTTAGTAGACATAACTATTAGTAATAGCCTACTAAGAATATTACATGAATACCCATAGCATTCCGGCTCCCTTCTCCACTCATTATTTTCTCATGAAATACTGCTACAGGAATGGGCTTAGAAAAAACCTTTAATTTGCTCTCTCTGTTTCAAAAAGTGACCTTCTGTGCCTCATTTGAGTAGTCAATAACTAATACTCAGTAACTGATATTTAACTGAGCATTCTTCCAGGACTGCTGGCTTATTGTACCCTATCAGATATAAGGTCACTATAAATATGCTGTTTAGTAAGTATCTTCTCATCCTAACTCGTCAAAGGAAAAATTTTTAAAAATTGATAAAGATTTAAAAGAAACAACACAAATTTGAAGATATTTGCAGTAGGATACACTTACGAAGGCCCAGATTTCACTTAAGTGGACTTTTGGACCCGTAAGCAAAATTTTCAGCATATTCATATCATCCATTGAAATAGACTCAAATCCTTCCTAAATAATTTATTTATTTTTATTTAACCTTTATTCAGGAAAACTGTCAAAGATCGTTCAGTAAAACTCTCAAGTAAGTTTTATTCTGAAGTATCAGGTATCAGTGATCTTGTACCAAGTCTTAAAGCATATTATGCATCCACTTAAATTTCACCATAGCAGAATGAGTGTTTGAAGCAGACATCTTGCTTCATAATGACTCACCAGTGATTTCTTTAGACAAATAAAATGTCAACACAGATTTTACATCAAGCTCTTTACCAATCACAGATCCATCTGCTTCTGCTGCATTTGCCTTCTGTCTGCAAAATATTCATTTGTACCATGGGGAAATCCCTTACTGAAAACCTTAGATCTCTTTCCCTTTCTAGTTCACTAACAGACATCCTGCATTTCCCTTTAAATTGTTAAATTTACGGTAAATGCAATTTCTCAGCTGAGGACACCTCTGTGGTTTCAGAGCAACTGTACAAGGTTTGATCCCCTTAGATTGTTGCACCAAATGTAAAACCAGTTTAAAGTTGTATTGATACTTGGGTAAACCTTAGCACACCAAGCATTTGCAAGCAGCACTGAGGTAAGGCAGAAACCTGGATATACCAGACAGTTAAAAATATATCAATTTAAGCTGCATGAACTCCTAAAATTTAGAATAGAAAAAATATAGCCATAGCACCTAGCCACATACACCTAATACTATACACTTAAAGAGCATAAGAACTGAGTAGTCAAATGCACTTCTTGGGAAAGCTGTGATTTCCTCTGTGCTTACACTAACCTTTCAGCTCTCACCTAAACCAACGCTCAACATGATTCCCACTCTGCTCTATGTGTAGTAGAGGGAGAACATGTTGCCCTTCTGGGGACAGCAGCCTACATTTCCTTTTTCATGTTCATTTTTAATAACTGACTTGGGGTTGTGCGCACGCACTGCCATAGCTTGCACGAAAAGCCCACAGGTAGTTCACCAGAAGCCACTTCCAGCAAAACCTACCATGAACCAAGCCCCTGGGGAAGTCATAAGTGCATTGAGGTTGTTGCTCCCTTTTTCTTTAGCTAAATTATACTCTTTGACACAAGGATGTTAACAGATAACAAATAAAGATTCACGAGGTACCAAAGCATCCCTTCTGAAGCACACAAAAACCTTCAACAGATGTCACTGCTGCTTATATGGTGCCAAGCTTTTCAGCTACTTCTCTTCTGTCTTCCAGAGATGCAACCAAAGAATTAGTGATTATTCACCCGACTTGTATGCCATAACTGACCAAAAGGAAGGTCCATAAATTAAACAGGATAGTCCTTGAAAAGCACTAAGGAGAGTGGCAAGAGCCCTATCACCCACCATATGTCAAAATCCTACCCACCCTTCTCATGCAAGAGTTTACAGCTGTTGGTCATCGACACTCTAAGGAGCCCAGGCAAACATAATTTAGATGATGGACTACAGACATCCTTAGACAAATGGGGTCAAAATGCTGCCACTCTCTCCTCCTCTCATCTAACCTCACATAGTGTTGAGTGGAAAGCAAAGGTGTTAATGTTAATAATCCACAGCACCCTCGTCCCATAGCACATTATCAACAGTTTGGAAATTAGGTAGTTTCTCAACAGCTCTACTGCTCGGCTGTAGTTTCCATTTATATCTGAACAGAAATAAGACCTGCAATGACTTCTGGAGTACTTTTTCTTTCATTCTACTGAATTCACAGAGGAGTAGATTTATTTTTTAACCTCCATGTATGAACGTCCTCCAGTAAATGATTATTTAACCTATCAGATGTAGAGTAAGAAACGTGCAGGCCATTGGCTTGCAATGACTCTTAATAAAAAGCCTTGTTTCCTGTTTTTCCTTATAAATTGCATTGAAATTTCTATGATAGTAGCACATACCTTGCAGGAAAAGGGTTAATGGTTAATCCCAAACCTTCCAACACTAGCAGCATTAGCTCTTAAAACATGCCAATTTTATGAAAGATTTTACAGTGATTTCAGCCATTATCATTGTTACTATGGTGGATCATAGAATCCTGATCATCATCATAAAGGGCACTACTCAGACACATAAGAAAAGGATCTTCCCCAAATGCCTACACTCAATCTTTAAAATTATAAATTTATTTCATTAACAGTTTGGTATCTGAATAGTTTTAAGAACCTTCACATTAGCATTGTGAGAAAACACAGGTGGACACAAAAACTGGCATACAGAGTCCATGTTAATTTTTCAGGGTGGTTCTAAAGTGTGTTTAAGCCCACCTCCTCCACCCTCCTCCCATAAACACTAGCAGGCATCACATGCATGCACAGTACATTGCTCCCATGGTCAGACCTGGAGTGGCCCAATCGGTCACAAAAGTTTAAAAGTTAAGACTTCTGCCTTAATCTCAACCTCACATCGAATCAATCCACATTTGTTCTAGAAAAGGTCGAAAGGCACCTTCTAGTTTTTGTAACTGCAACAAAGATGTTGTGTGTCCCAAGAAAAGCACTGTATGCAGCAAGTGCATCTGAGCAGTGGATTTATCTGCGCTGTGAGCTGAATCACTGAACTAGGAGGCCATAACAACTCCTGACGTTCCAGACTTTTATTGCAACCAAGCCGGCTGTGTAGTTCACACTGCTACATCTGATGGTGCTGAAGAGATGCTGTTTACTGTCACTGACCTTTAGAAATGCTCACCCAGTTGGCTGTTGCACCAGTTCCCTTGATCGTATCAACTGACAACGCCACTTTAACAAAATGGTTTTCTGAACAAAATCCAAATATATCCTGTAAATAGCTCTTCTGTTCTTGTTTTAAGCATGTAATTTCATTAGACTATAAACATCAGAAATCAAAGGTCACGAAGAAAAATGCAAATGTCATTTATAAGGGTGTTATAAACAGCGTATCACTAAACAGAAATAAAATAGCAATGTGGACACATTTCAGACTAAAGTTCAAAAAGGGAAAAGTATTCTCCCATTTACAAGATCAAGTACAAAGAGGTCTTCATTCTTTAAAAGAGCAAGATCCATACATTCTTTATTAGCACAATCAGTCCTTCATGGTTAGATAATGATCCAATAACTTTGTTTCCTGAAGGACTGCTGAGGATCAAATGGATACAATTAAGTGAAAAATATGAGTATTTACAGGAAGAGTTTAAAATGGATTAAATCATAAACTACAGATAATGGCTAGTGAAATACTCTATGCAAACCAACTGAGGTCACATTAGTTTTCTTCTTGGAAATCTACTGTAGGTAGTCAGTGAAAGCAGTAAATTAAATTTATGGGCAGATAAAACACCACACAATCACTCCGACATTTCAGAAAATCGAAGAAAACTACTGCATTTCAGAGCAGTACCTCTCAACACCAACTAGAAAGTATGCCAGACCAAATCCAAAGCAGAGAGTTGTTTTCTGCAAAGTAATGTATAGAGAAGACCTTTCTCCAAGGGCTTTGGCACCAAAACCACCTTTCGCCAGCTCTTGGATCTCACCTCTTGTCCTTGCAAAAAACAGCTTTGTGGTAAAGATGTTGGCGATAATTATAGAAGAGGCAAGCCAGGCTATTTATATTCTCAACACAACTGTAACAGAGACCCCCCTCTGCTGAGATGTCAAATGTGCAGCGTGGGGAAACGGCCCAGTGCTGCTGGAGGGAAGGGTGGCCCTTTTGGTAGGGACTCGTTAGCCACCCCGTAACAACGGGAAGAAAATGAGGTCTCCTGATGAGCTGCAGACAGCGGCCAGGGCAGGAGCACGCTTGCTCGCTTCCCCTCCCAGCTACTCACTCGGAGAATTTGTCACTGCCACCCCGAAACTGCTCTGCCAATATTTACAGTAATAAATTAAAGCCTATTAGAAGCAGAAGCTGACTCTTCAAGAGCACAAGATTTAATGTTCTCTGCCCTCCTCCACTCGAGAGTTGGTTTTGCTTGACTTAAATAACATATTTATAGAATTTGAGCACACAATTTCTTTAAATAGTAAACATCTATTATTGAATACCTTAGACTTCCAACTCTTTCACTGTATGCATCTTGATTATACACATCTTGTATCACCAGGGTTGCTTCATTTCAAAGAGGACAAGAATGACTGATGGAAAGGCCTGGTTCTTAAAATAATAATAATTTTAAAATGCTACAAGCTATTTAAAGGGTGAGGAATTTTGCAGAAATAATTAAGGCATGAGTATTCTTCATTAGATAAAATATTGGACTATATCAAAAGCAACTGTTTTAATTCCTCTAGTATTAATGAGAGAAAAAAAAAAAAGTGATGAATTTCAGTAATTCTGAAATTTGCATTTATAAAGTAAAATTGCTCAGGTGCCATAGATTGATTAGACTTCTCTGATCGAATCTGTCTTCATTGTAACTCAAAAAAAGAAGCAGATAAAATTACTACAGCAGTAGCTTCAGCTCACACAACATAAATTCTTCTTCAATATTTTAAGATCAGAGTTTGCTCAATTAGCAAAATGTTTGGAGGAGACAAGGAAGATTCATCTACTACCATAGACCATAGCACTGTCAAGAACATGCAGGGGAAATTACAGGCTGCAATTACAATAACTACACATAAACATCGCTGAATGTTTACATGGGGCTATTTCTAAATGAAATTGTGGATGCCCAGCCTCCCTTTTGGCAGGCCAGCCCTTCCCAGCCGGGGGCAGATGCCACTCTGAGTCCCAAAGTTGCAGGGACACAGCAGCCTGGCGATGGCCAGCAGTGGGTGCTGAGACACTTTCTTCCACACCACATTCTAAAGAAATTCATTATCTTAGCTGCTTTCTTGGAATTTTAATCATATTTACTATTGCTGACATCCGCTGTGAAGCAGACAGAGAAGATATGATTTCCTGTCACATCACATGACATACCAGAAACATATTGTAAGAGAATTATTGTCAGTCACCTTTTTTTTTTTTTTTTTATTTTGGTTTCACATTGACAAAACCTTTCCCCAGGCTTTTTCTACAGATGTTGGAAAGGTGTGAATGATCCTATGGCTACAAGGAAGTTTCCAGGTGTTATTTTTCTTAGTCATTATATTTTTAAATCATCTTTTTTTAGGATACTATATTCTTTAAAGAACTCTCTTGCATCTCACATGTTAAATTAAATGTTATCCATCCAGCTAACACCACACAGCTGACCGGAAAATCTCTGATGAAAAGAGAATGAGGTCAAATGGGAGAGAAATACAGCACTAAAAACAACAACAACAACAACAACAACAAAAAAAAAAAAAAAAAAAAAAAAAAAGAAAGACAACTCCCTGACATCTGTTTGCAATTGGATTAATAAATAAACTATTGAAGAACCCTCACAAATAAAAAAAAAAAAAGTCTAAATTATTAGGATGAGGGCATGTTTTTCAAATTAACCTTTCAAACTGAAGCAGCAATAAAACATTGATATGCATGTAAAGCCTCTCTAGATCTTTAATGTGTCAAGAAACGCATTTAAAATTGATTTTAGAATACATATCACCTCTAGTAAACATAAGCTGAATGATTCTTTCTTCTCCAGTAATGGGTGGGAAATGTCCTTTCAGAAGACTTTGCAAAATGGCATTGAATTTGTTTCCTAACTGCAGCTCTGACAGGAAAATAACTTCACTCGAGAAGAGCTCTCAAGCACCGTCTTAACTTCCACTGGATTCCACCCAAATGCACACTCAAAAATAAATACACTTTCAGGGTCTATATATTTGGGGTGTTTAACGAAATGATAAATATAGAAAAATGAATCACTGGGAAGTGAAAGGAGAAACCACTCAATATATGCCACAGGTTTTTTTGCACAACAGTCAGAATGAAAGGACTAAAAAACTGGAAATTGAACCACAGCAAATCTGACAACACACCCACACAAATTACTTCATTCTAATATAAAAGTAGTAGGAGACTAGGGCTGCTAAGGTTTATGATCAGTTTCTTATATTTTCTGGTTTCCAGTAGCAGCTATACTTCAGCAATCATGCAACCATTTACTCTTACCATAAAGCAGTTGCCTACCTGTGATGACACACTGGTTCAATTTTCCAGCTCAAAATCAGATATAATGTTTCTACTACAGCCATTTGGAATTGTTGCCTTAACTACAACAGCAGCCTGAAAGGATTCAGAACAGATGCAAAAATTAAATTTAAAAGTGTGCTGAACAAATACCTGGTGATTTGTTCCTTCTTTTTACTGACTGCAGGTATTCCAACAAGACTTACAACTCTACACTTCTAGACTATGAACTTCTAGACTGAACTTCTTATTCCACTGCAGTGAAATCCTCTCATGTAATTGCTTTTGGTAAATCTAATAATTATTTCATAAGTAAATTACTGACTGGCTTCAAATTTCCTGACTTTGTTCATCTATTTAAAAATATAAAACATCATATATTTCAATGAGATTTTGGCTGACATGCACACATTCATCTACTCTTTTCTCTTTTGAGGAACAAACTAGTTTTCTTTGGAACAATTACTGGAAGAAGAATCAATTGCTTACATTCAATTCTTGGGTTTCTATTGCCAGAAATGTCAGACCAGTCTGCCACTCATTTTTATTTTCTAATCCAGCAAGTAGAATATAATAGCTGAGATATGGGTTTTTTTTAAGAAAAGAACCCACTATTTTTTATGTCATATACATTATAAAAGAAATCAAAGAAATGTGTTCCCTCCTGAATTTATGGCACTACAGCTCAGTAGAAAATTTGATGGGTTTGGATGCCTTGAAGCCTACAAGTTTTCATATCTCATTATATCCAAAATCATAATTACCATCATCTACAGAATTTCACAGAAAAATAAGTAAAATTATAATTTTCTAATTAATTCAGTATGACTTTTCCATACAGAAACTGGCCCAGGTCTTATAATTTAAGAGTACTTTCTAAAAGCTGAAAAGATAAGAGGACTTTTTTGACATGGTTATGCAGGTTTGGCACCTTGAGAGTTCAATCATTCTGAGAAAGGTGGCAAGACCTCAAGAATAAAAATATGATGAACAGAGAGATAATCTAGCTTTTTCCCCACGGTCATTAATTCTCCCACAAAATTAAACATGTAGCATATATAAAAATGCTGAAATGGATTGGTAAAGGCTATAGGAATCTGAGAGCAAAAAAGAAGGATGATCAGCATTAGAATGATAGAAACTAGTTGTCAGAAATAAATTGATTAATCTAGGATTTTATTGCCTTGCATTCATAAGCATACAATTTAAGATTTCTTGAATACTGTGTTAGCATTACCTATTCTAACTCTGGGTATTCTTTGAGGATGGTTCATTTAAGTCTCTCACAGTCAACATACATATTAAAAAACACAATCTTTTATAAAAAAGAAAGATGCTCTCTTTTCTTGTATAAAAGTCAGCCCTTCCCATCTACATAGTTACTCTGGTTATTTCAAGTGCCTTGAGACCCTTTCCTACCTGTGATGTTTCACAAATTCTAATTTGATTTTCTTGTTGACTTTCCAAACTGCTACTAAGCCACCTCTCCCACAAGTTTTATTCCTTGTCCTTTTCCGCAGGGACGCCACCAGCTAGATGGCTCCAGCACTTCTCCAGCCACGGACACACACGACTCGGAAGGCTCCTGTCGTCCCCGATCATTTGAAAGTGGCCTCACTGCTGGCCAAAAGCTCCCCTGCCTGTGAATAAAATCTATGCTTTGTTTTAATTATTCGCTTTCTGGGGAAAACATTACACTTGCTGACAAGAAACAGTCATATAATGTCAGCCAGCTTAATGACTATGGTTGCAGCACACTGTGATGTAAATTGGAGAAACCAAGCTCAGCAACATGCTACGTTAGTGAGCAGTGAGTTATTTTACTTGGTTTTAAGCTCCCTTTAGGGGATGATTCAATTTCTTTGCAAGTGAGTTTATTACAAGTTTATCTTGAGAATTAATTTTTCAGTCATAATATGTGTATTTTAATTGCAGTTTTTGGTAAACTGTTCCAACAGTAACAGCAGTACCTAGAGCCTCCTTTCAACATGAAGTAAACTGGAGCTCACATAACATAAATGAAGTTTACATTAAGAAAGAACTATGTTTTACCTTCTGTGGTTTATTCCCCACATCCCCCCTTTCTGATTAACAGTCACTGGCACAACGAAAAGGAAAGAGAAAAACATTATGGGAGTTTTGATGGTTACAAGTGAAAACAACGTAGCAAGTCAAGAATTCTCAGTGTCTAGAGTAAACATTTGGACAACTGTCCACTGAAGATGATCCACAAAAATTAACAAACCCTCTCATAACTGTATCTCAGTTAACCCTTCGTTGCAAGACTGCTGCCGAGGGTTTGCTTACTGCAGGACCTGCCATGCCTGTGGTCCCTGGGGCCACAGGCTGCTTCCCGCCGCCGGCCAGGCGAGCAGCACTGCTCCCCGGGACCCCAAGGTGAGAAAACACAGTTCCACAGGGGAGAAACCACCCAGATTTCTGGCCTTACATTTTCATCATATTTAAAGATAATTTCATTTCAGGATGGAAGAGAACAGTGATTCATGGTGCAGAAAACATATTTTGAAGCAAGGTCTAAGCAGCTCTATTATTCACTATATGGGATAGAAAGGAAAAAGGCCGTATGACTATTAGAGCTGATAAATGCCACAAGGCCCAAACTTTAAGAACCACAGTTTCAACATTTTTTACTGGGAAAAAATAATATTCAGGACAATGAGCTTTAGCTCATTGACCATGAAGAAATTGGTTTCATTACATCCTTAGTTTTATATACACAGCATAACACTTGCTCTTTGTCCAAACTCATCTAAAATCCCCACAAAAGATATTTGAAACAAAATTTGCTAAGCAAGATAAAAAAAAAAAAAAAAAAAAAAGGCAAAATGATTTTTTAAAGTCACAATTGATCAGTATTTAAGTCTGGAACAGATTTCTGAAGATTTTTTTAAAGTACTTAGAAAAAGCCTTTGATTATCTCTTTATCTAAATCAGATCTATCTAAAATATCTTTGATGACAACACTACAGTTAGTTCCACTACAGGTTGTCTCCAGATAGCAGGCCAGCTTCTCAGTTCTCACTTTATTCACAACAGAATTCAAGTAGGATTGAATAATTTTTACAAAATACATGTCAAAGGACAATGTGCAGCTTTAACACACACTGCCCAGCTATGGGAACAGGTGCAAGTCACTTGGCAGCAAAAGCACTGAGCAGTATTTGGGATGGTGAGGACGAGCTTTCCAGCCCATATGAAGCCCTGAGCTGTCAGACAGGGAATCATAATGACAAAAAATTACCTGTCAAGTATTTTGCAGAAAGATAATAACATGGTGAAACTAAACATGATAATAATAGGATTGGGCAAAAGAATTTAATCCCTCCTCCCAGGAAGAATCAGAGAGAGAGAGGGCTTACAGGACTTTTTTTTTTTTTTTTTTCAGGAAAGTGTCTGATTTCCACAAGAAAAGAGTAATATTTCATTGAAAAAGCTCACTTCAGGGTTCAGTTTTTATCAAAAGATACTTGTTTCCATGGAAAGTAAAAACCATAACATCATCAACAACTCTACAGAAACACACAGATGAAATTTGGTATTATGCTCAATATACTGCTTTCATTAAGGTTTTTATTTCACATTTCTTAAGACAATCTTAGTTCTTGCATTTGACACTAGTGACAAGCAATTTTTTCTTCTCATGTGGATAAAACACATTGGTTTTATATTGACTTTTAATGAGGTAAACAAAGACAAGACTTCTTATTGTTTATTGTATTTTCATTACATTTGTTGTCTGCTTAGTATTAGACATAATACATCACTGTAAGGAAACATTCCTTGCAAGTTCCTTTGAAACTGTTTTTTCTTATAAGAAAAGGCTTTACTTTTTCTTTCAAACCTGATCTGTGTCTTTATTTGGTTGAAATGAATTCTAATCTCAATAACCGTAATATCTAATTCTGCCCAGATATTGCTGAACTGTTGATGAGTTACAGAGAGCTAATAAAGCTTAGAAAGACTTAGGGAAATCCAGGTTAAGCTATTCAAACTGAAAAGCAGCTCTTCCAGTCAGCAGTGAATTTGACACTATGTAGGACAATCATAAAATTGCCAAGTTCTACCTGAGTCACAACCATGGCATATGGGGGCACATCAGGGGTTAAATATTGCTTCAATAAAATCAATGGTAGTTTTGTGACTGAATTGAGTAAATTGAGATTTTTAGCCACAATTGTTACATCATGGTCTTATCCATGACTGCAGCATTGTATCTGAAACCTCTGAATGGCAACAGGAAGGAAAAGTAGGGATACAAAGTGTAATCTTGGCGTTATCAGGACTCTGTAATTGCTTTGCTTTGCAATTTTATTTGCACGTTCTTAATCTGTAGGGTATGACAGCAAAGCCAACTAGATAAATTAGAGGACCTTTATTAGGGCAAAATGAAAATACAAGACCAGAGACATGTACAAATTGGAAAAGCAGACATGATGCAGGACATGATGCTACCAACAGAGATAGTAATGTGCTGGAAAACATCACAATATTAGTATCTTCCTGGCTCCAACTTCATGAAAACATATCAGGCACAAGAACTTATACCAACCTCATAAAACCAATAGTACACAAATTTATATTTCACCTTAGACTCAGCATGGAAAATGTGAGGAAATGTCACTCAAACCTAGCCTTACATTTCATCTAGATGTCTTGATTCATAGCAGGAAATTGTGCTAATAAGTCATAAAGGTTCTGTAATTCATTATGTTGTCATTATCGTTTGTAATCTTCCTGTAATTAGGTATCAGTAGGTTTCCGTGGAGAACATATGATTGAGCCTTAAATTGCAGAATATTCTCAGCAGCATATGACTGCAACTGGAGTGCTTGCTATGTAGTGTTTCTCAAGTGTATATTTAATGTACGGAGGTTTTTTTTCTACGTGCAAGCCAGTCTGCCAGGGAATGCGTGCTCATTACTGCATGCACACTTAGCATCTGACAGGTCTGTGGTTATTAATAATGAGTTGGAACCCGTCATTGCATAAACCAGCATAAGCAACTTATTCCAGTTTACGATCAGACATGGAGGGGAGTTCAGAGAAATACTGATGTAGTAACGTAATTATTTCAGTCTCATACTTCAAAATGTATCAGTGGTCAGTTTTCTTAATACGTGAATAAATCAGTTCAGTTGTTCTCTGTGTAAAATAATTGATCACTGAAACATGCAGTACATATGCAGATATTTCCATCGTGATACAGCCCAGGCTGGTTATCTACAGCATTCTACATATGTATTTTTATATACACATACACAGAATATGGTGCTGGAGATCTGTCCCTCCACTGTAATGTACAAACACTGGCACCTGAGGCTCCTTCTCAACAAAACCAGGAACCACCACCATCCCTGTGCTTTCTGCAGCTTCTGCGTGAAGATCATCCTGCAAGCTAAGAGACACCAATGGATCTGATGGCTCAGCCAGGTTCCGGAGGAGCAAACAAATATTCTTCTAGCAGAAATTTAAGTGTGCTTAAGAAAACTCACTCTGGTATGAACTGTTTTCACAGTAGTGGTAATGGTATATCTGTCATCATTAAAACACTGACAAAAATACAGTTGAAAGGGCTCAAAGAGTGCTTTCAACTGACGATTCACAGGGAAAACTGTTACATCATTTCACAAAGCCCAGTAATATGCCAGTAGAAACCTATTACAGTAAGTACCTATCCTCAATGAAAGGCAAACAATGAATCCCCTTATCTCTCTTTTTGTGCAAGGGAAGCCATTAGCTGGCAGAACTGAAATTGAGTGTGAAAGGAATATATATTTTTCCCATACTGCAGCAAGAAATGTTGAAATATTTAATATCACTGAGAAGTCTAATTACCTGAATATTTATATTTACTAATTCAGTTACTAGCATGACACTGACATCATTCGTCCACTTACAGTCAAACCCTTTATCTAATACATCTCAAAAGCAGTTTCAAATAATGTTGTGTACTTACTGTCTTATCTTTCGTTTCAGACATTTGCGATAAAGTTTTAAAAATAACTTAAAACATCCTTTAAAATTCAAATGAAACTAAGAGATACATCTCATTACCCATGATTGCTATTGACAAAAATAACACAGTATCAGAGGGCTTCTATCTCCAATCTCTATAGCCTGATCCTGAGCCACTGAAGTCGAAAAAAGAAATTGTACAAAATGAAAATATCAGACTCCTACTCATGAAATTAAAGCTCCTGACAGCTACGTTAACGATCCCATAAGATATCCACAGATATCTCTGAATTTTAAAAAATTTTAACCATTTTCATTATTTAGTGACTTCTTACTGCCATGAAAGTTACTCAGTTACAAATGCTGCAGTATAACCTTAAAAGTCACCTGGATCTAGATGCTGAAAATCATCAACTTTCCTTATTATTTTTAGTTTTTTATTGGACCACGAAGCAGAATCCTCAGAAGATCTTTGCACAAAACATACCCCCCCCCCCCCTCCCCGACCCACCCTTCCAAATCTGTGTTTATAGAAGTTGGATCTTGATATCTTGGTACTGGAAATCCTTAAAGATACAGAAAAAAAAGAGCAAAACTGACAACATAAAGCTATGAAAGGGAATTTTAAGCCTCTTTTTCATATCTTCTCAGGGTTCAGGAGTAGATAATGGTAGAAAAAGAGCATATTTGAAGAAATACGGGTTAAATATGATCCTCAGCTCGCATGTGAAACTCTCAGCTTCACTACCAGAAAGCAGGACTCAGAAGAATTTATTAATGTAACTGAGCTCCCTTGAGTCTCCTGTTGTTAGACAAAATGCGTACTTCTTTTCCCCCCTGAAATGTCATGATGCCTGTCTAGCTGCTATCTTTCTACTTCCAAGGAATCTGCATTTCGGTGATGGGAGACATAATATTATTATGCATACAGCTTTTACAATACTTCTGGTATCCCTGAATTCATAGAAGAAACATCAGACAAATTGTGCAATACCGATTCTCAGTTTGTTGGAAGGAAAACGTTATGAAAATATCAAATACTGTTACAAGGTAAATTATACTTGGAAGGTAAATCACGTTTACGTGGTCAGCAGCGAGTTCTTCTCCCAGATCTACCACTGTGCAGAGAAGAAGAGGGAAAAACAAAATGGGGATTGATTGCAGGCTGCTGCACAACAAAATGCTTGTACAAAAACCTTGTAGCAGCAAAACAGCACGAGGGTAAAACTTCCAAACCTCAAATCTACAACCTTCCTTTTTTTTTCCTTGAAAACCAAGACCCACGGCAGACAGCTGTAGTCTATAGTAACAAAATTCATGTGTTTCGTCTCATTTACATAAAGGACAAATAGAGAGGAGCTCAGAAGATAAGTTTGCTTGCTCGGGTTGCAATGGAAGAGGCTACAATTAAGTTTCTGAGTGTCTGCACCACAAACACGCAGAACTGTCAGCACAGGGTGCTACACACCAAGCTGCCTACAAGTGACTATCACTGAAATCAGGATTCAGCCCTCAAACCTCACAGGCCCTGGGACACAGAGACCTGCTTTGGTGAGGTAGATGCTAAAAGCCTCCTGAAACAAGTGAGGCTCCTTTGCTTTGTAAAAGAGATATCTTAGGAACATTATATCAAGAAATCGATAGAGCTGATAAAGCAAACTAAAAGGGTAAATGTATTTTTTCTTCATATTCACTCTTGGTGTTGACATATCAGAGCATTTTTTTCAGGAATGAAATGCCAGCAGACAGGGGCAAGGGGTTGTCTGGAGTTCACTGTTTACTGCGTGTTTATGCCACAGTGCCTTCAGTTATAAAAAGATAAAAATTCCCTCTGAGAAAGAAAAAAAAACCCCAAACATACTCTACCAGATACATTAAGCAACACCCATAATCAGCCATACTATGTGAACAACTCTTTCCCCCTCCCTCCCAAGCTACATTTTAGGAGTTGCCTCTGAGAGAAATTTGCTTTTGTCAGTCATCCAAAGGATTCAAGATTAACCTCTGCATCCCAACACGGGACGCAATTACAGTGGCTGCTTTGCAGAGGGCACCACTTAATACAGAAGAGAGGAATATTAGCTACAGAACATACCAGCAATACTGGAAACAAGATAAGGATGTGGCAGCTGAGTGACAAGCATTAGCAGCAGGCAGTATTTTTCCTTTTTACCACTAATATATGATAGATCAGAAGGGTGCTCAGGGTAGTGATATGCTGAACTGTAGCTGGTGCTGCTGCCCAAAAGGTGGCCTGAGACCCTTCACTGTTTCTCATCAGATGCCAGGATTAGGCCCTTCATAATACAGAGGGATTATATCTACAGGAGGAAAAAAAAAAAAAAAAAAAAAACGAAACTGTTTTGAAGTTCATGTAGAGGGTGAACATTCACATTTTATTCTCTCTTTTTGGTGACCTGCTGATATCTCTCATGGGTCGAACCAGAGTTGCTCAGAAGAAACCATCAGCCCTGTATTTTGTAATCTAACATTATTATCATAAAAGAGCTGCATATCATATATAATATTTAAAATAATTTTGTAATATTAAAGGACTGGTGGTATCACCCTCTTTTTCTCTCCAGTATTTCTGAAACTTGTTCATTTTGTAAAAAAAACAATTTATCAGATATCCAGGTACCAAGTATGTCACCAAATAGGTATTTTCCAGTTAAAAATCCCTCTAGTTGCCTCCTTGATCCAAAACAAGCTATAGCAATTATTTTGAAATTTCATTTCTCATCAAATTCAGTATTGACTTTTTCCTCAAAGAAGTAAAGATGAAAAGATAATAACTGCCACTAGATGGTTTACGTCACACAGTATCTGCTGTCTTGTCAGTCGGACCCCACATCCCTTATAAAAATTGTGGGGGAGAAAACTGGTCCATTTCCTCCTGTTTTCATGGCAATTATACACTTTTGGGACTACCCAGCACTTCAGCATATGCTTGTATAATTATCTCAAAGTCAGTATTTGACATATGGCAATCCTGTGGCAACAGAACCCAACATTATCTATGTTTCCAACCTATTACTGGTCAGAAAAAAATGAAGGCATTTGGATTAAGACCAGCAATCTCACCAGTTTACACCAATTTATGTACATCTGACACTTAATTCAAGAGCGGCGTCTCCTCACAGTGACAGATAAATCAACTAAAACACCCATGAAACGTGTGCCCTGGTAGCAACAGTGGCTGTACGGACCTCAGACATGGGGGAGAGCTGGAGAGAAACCGGACAGACACCAGGGAATACAGGTTAAAATAAGTTTCAGGTTAAATTAACTTTCAGGTTAAATTCAGAGCAGCAGCCAGGCCTTCAACTCCTTTCATCGGATAAGGGTTTGTGCCAGAATAATTATATTAAAGATTTTTTTTCTAGGATCTTCACCCACTTTAACTCCCCACATAGGGATTCTGCCACCGTCCCTGCTCAGCACTGGAACCGACTCATTTCATCCCCATCAGTTCAAAATAAGCTTTGACAAACTCTCTAAATTTACCCCCTGCTTCTTGTTTGCTTTCAAGGCTTTGTTTACTCAATTTCTTTGTGATTTTTTACAATGCTTTCGATTCACAAGAAACACTTCAGAAAGCTGCTCACGATCCTGTGCATGTTGCAGTGGGTGCTTTGCAAGTATGATACTATGAAAGTTATATTCTGATTTTTGTGAACACACATTTCTGTCAACACACCTGAAAGAAGAAATCTCCTGAATTCTTAATTAGGGTAAAGGTATAAATAGTCCCAAATTACATGTTGGAAGCACCGTTTATCCCTAGTTCTGCATGAGCTTCATTTTCTTAATTGAAACTAATTTTTACCTAACCCAGGAAAAATAACAAATGCCAAGAAATTTTTTTTTTTTTCAGCATCTGCTGAAGACAGGTCCCTTGACTCAGAGAGCACATTGGTTTAATCCAAATTGCTCCTGATGTAAGCCCAAATCGTCTAATGAGATAATGAGATATAGCACTATGCATTGCTGTGCCCCTGAGGAATATCATTAAAATTTGGAAATGGCACTATTATTAACTACTTATTTTCCTGTGAATACATTTTTAAATTATTTAACAAGATCTACAGCAAACAGAGTAGTATCCATTATTATTTGACAAAACGTTTTACCCCATTTCCTAACTGCCCTAGTTTTGCAATCTCTGGTACAGGAGCAGTGAACTCGCTCAGGCTCTATGGAAATGCAGAAATTCCTCTGACATCAATTTTCAGGCCTTCTTTACAACACACAGAGAACAGATGTTTTTTCCTTACCACCCTTAAACTGTCAGTTGTTCATTTCTCTCATGTTTTGTACAAAAGATTGCTGGATATGGAAAACGATTTTTATTAGATTAATACATTAATATGCTCTACATTGTTCCTCCAGCTCCTGACATGTGGATATGACTCAAGAAAATATACAACTGATGTGTGAACATGCAGAACTGGTTTAATATTTTAATATGGAGCACCAGACAGAAAAGATGACACGTGAGGAAGCCAACAGCGTACTCTCTCCCTCTGTATGTCTCTCTATACATATTTATACACACACATGTACAAGCACTGTTGAACTTCAGACCAGTCAGTTGTTCTGGCAGCTTAAGAAATAACCACAAATTCCAGCAGAATACAAAGACTGTCACATGCTAATAATGAAGATCAAAATAACAGTAGATGCGTCGATGAGTAACTTTTTACTCATCACAGATATTACTCTGGCTGCTGCACTGGAAGATGCTGCACTTTCTATTTTTGTTACAGTGTTCATTGTCCCACAGCTTACCGATTTTCACGTGTCTTGAAATAATAAATAAATAAAAAGGCTATAGCTGCAAAATAGCAACATTCTACTCCAGCTATAAATAAACTTAGTGGAGGATAAAATTAGGCCATGATGGAGATTCCAGCACTCCTTCCAAGTACTCAGCTTGAACTGGTCAATACAATTTCCCATTATCTAAGAATCAAGTTAAATAGTGATACTTCTAAAGTCTCCAGGAAGAAGATTGCATTTCCTTTCATTTCCTTTTGGTGAAAAGTGTTATGACTGTGTTTTGGAAGACTGATTTTTCTTACTGTAAAATTCACTCGCTGTGTCTTGAAATAAGTGATTTAAATGTCTTTTTTTTTTTTTTTCCCTGAAATATAACAACTATAAACAAATTCTGCCTAATTGGAACAGAACTGCATTTCATTTGTGACATTTCTGAAAAGTTAATTTGAACCCAGAAAGCAAATTTATATGGATAAATCCCTGACAGTATCCTGCTCTACTAAATATTTTTTTTATTTATTTTTTTTGGCAAAGCATTTTAAAAGCTGACAAAAACCCCATTACTAAACACGTGTGTAAAACCTTAACTCCCCCTGGCTTTTACAAATGTGTCAGACAAAAAAAAAAAAAAAACAAAAAAAAACTAAGAGGAAAAATAAAGATTCTTGCCTATATCCAGACCCTTACTTCACATCTGCAGCAAAATTTTAACCAAACTGAAGATCTTTGAACTGAGGAGAAGATGTATGTGCATGAGTGACATCAAAGTGACTACAGTATGCACAGAAATGGCCAACGAGTAATATCTGTGAATTGTAGCAGTGCAGACTTCAAGTCAGGTCAGCTGCCTGGTGGGTACATGGGAGCTGGTGCAGGCTTAGAGGACCGGTGCTGAAGCTAAACCAGCATCGCTTCTTTCATACGTAAGCAAGACACAAAAAACTAGTTTTAGATGCCCAATACCCTTAAGTGCAGTATAGACACAACCAGAGGAAAAAATGTAGTGGGAGGCTGTAAATAATATCCCATGTACATGTATATACACATATACAGCAATGATAGTGTAGTAAACTGATATGGACAAAGTCTTCTGGAATGAAAACTGCTGAGTAAATATCCCTCTGATGGACAATCAGTTCAGTGTGCCCTTCATAAATCTCATGGGGTTAGAGCAGGTTTGAAATGTGCCCTATATTTTACACCATGGATGAAAACTTCTTCCTTCTTTTAACACACTTCCTTTTCTGAAAATTTAGGTGTTATACTCTTCCCTGAAACATAAAAGCTGAACATTTCTCTATGCACCATATTAGTGAGATGCGTCAAAAAAGAAAGCATTAACATAATTAAAAATAAGCATCCTTCCCATTTCTGTTTATTAAGCCAAAATGTAATTATCAGAGACATGCTGTACTGGATGTTGCCTTTGCAAACAGACGAGCCCAGCATTGTAAGCAGCCTGCTTCCTAACCATGTATGCATATTTATGTGCCCATTTGTAAACATTTTATTTAGTTGATTTTCAGTCATCAGTTTCTAAGACTTTTAAACACAGTTTAATTAAATTCCATGGACTTACAAACAATTACTATGCACTCATTTCAGAATATTCTCAGCAGCCAAATGTTTGCTGTGTTATTATAGTTTTTGATAATCATAAAGTATAAATTAGTGAGAAGTTAAGATAGAGGTTCTATAACTTATCTCAGAGAAAGTAAGGCATTAAGTGCATTAGCAAATTAATTTATACTAAGTTGAAGAGAACAGCATATTTTGTTACCATTTCAGGAGATTTCCACTCCTGCAGCTACTCAAAACAACCAGCACTGGCTTGTTTACTGCAGTTTCGCAGGGGTGGTCAATGTTCAGTCCTAAATGATGGAAGCTGAACTCTTGTGTGGTTGAAGATATCTCATTAAACAACTAACTCTGGAACAATACGAGTGAACATGGAAGAAATTAAGTCTAAGATAGTAAAAGACATCCACTGTTCTTTGCTCAACATCCTCCTTGTAAACAACATGCAGCCACAGATAGTCTCAAAAAAAAAAAAAAAATCTAATTAGGGATCACCCAATGAAAATTCAAAACTAAACAAACAGCTCAGAAGACAAAAAGTAAGTTAAAATATATCCAAAGTTTAAAATCGAAGAAGGTGAGAAGGATACGAATGTCCTCATCAAGGCTGAATGATCAGTAATGCCTCCTCTTTGCAAATCCATGTGGTGCTCCAAGAGGCGGGAGAACCCCTCCATGATCTGGGTCCCTTTCCAAAGTTGCCCTCTGTCCATGCAGGGACATCTCCCAAGCAATGATATTTACTGGCACGGGTGAAAGAAAAGCTTTTCTGTAGGCTTTTTCCAGGTATTAAGTAGTTTCTCTTTGCCTTCCAACCATCTCCTTACACACGTCAACACTTCAGGTTTTGATGAGGGTAACAAGGCCACAACATCTGCCCTCTGGGTCTCCTCAAAATAACAGGGTAAAATCACCTTGAACTTCTCATCTCTCGAGTCTAACTTCCTTTGCCATTCAACTTGTTACCACTGGCAGAGGTGTTCTTAATTTCAAGCATAATTCTTTGGATAATAAAAATTTCTGAACTGGGCCTATGTTGGTGTTCCAACAGTGGATTTATTTGAAGCTGCTCTGCAAATTGTGTTCAAATATTTTAAAGCCTGAAAGAATCCTGAACTTGGATGTTCAGAAGTACAAAGTACAAGTCTAAAGAACAGACAAGGGAAGTGTATGAATGTAACAGCTCTTTTTCAAACAGAGCTAGATGTAAAACCCAGACTTGGGAAACCAAAGAGAACCCCCAGATGGAGCAAATTACTATGCAAGCAAAGGGTATAAGCATTAAATCAATCTTTTCTTTTCAGTGAAGTCAGCAGAGATCTCTCTCAATAGAAGAGTGATGAGATAAGGAATTAGGTTTCTCCACGAACAATGCAGGCTTGAGAGATACAGGAGAGAGATCAGTATAAGAGAAGATAACAGTAAAGACTGAAGCAAAGTTTAAAATTTAAAGAAAACGGTTGCCTATTCAGGATTTAACCACACAGGAAATCATAAAGTAAAACTTAGTTTTAATCACCTCAACATTACAAACTAAAACAGTGGAGTTTTTTAAAGCAAGATAGTTTAAAAAGTAGCATTCATCAAACTTCCCTCAGTCTTTCTAAATAACTATACATGAAGTCACGCAGAACCAGCCACCTTGTCTCTCTCTAAAACACCAAATCCCAGTGACCTGTGTGCTCTAAGGTAATATTTCATGATGCTTTGCAGTTTCCACTAATTGTTATACATCTTAAGCATATTCTTCAGTGATTCATATTTCCATAAATACAATTCCATATGAACTAGCCTATCTGTGATTTTCTCTGATGGCAGGTCAGCTGTTTCCTCTCAGAGCTCCTGGTTTTACAGGTATTTCTGCAAGACTGCAGATGCCACTTCTTTTTCGGTTCGTGGCTGCCAAGGGGCAGGTGGGCATTCACAGAAACTGATGGGTATGTAACTTTGGGTGCTTAATTTATGTGCCTATACAAGGCTTCCTGAAAATTATTTATTTAAATATTATTTAAATATTTCCCTGAATAATATTTCAAGTTTTATATTGAACTGGACTTCACAACAGACACATATTAATAGGATAGCAGCCTGGTCAACATCCTTATCCACTTAATCTATTCCAGCTGTCTAACTTCACTAATTTGCTTATAATAACTATATTGTAAGGCCCTGTTATGTATGATTATGCACCATCTACTGTAACAACTGCTATTAAGACCTTCATGATGAAACAGTACTAATAATATATTCATCTCAGTTACAGATCTTACAGTAAGTCATGTAAAACTTTGCATGCATCCATCAAAGTCAATAGTAAATAAGAAATATTGTTAGAAAGTAACACTGAGGCTGCTCTTGGAGCTACAATTCATTCTTGTCTGCATTCAACTTGAGAAAGTTTGATGGCATCCGTTCTGAACTAGAATGTCATAAAGACAATCATGCAGCAAAGGGAGAGCCAGCACTGGGTCAGTAGGTACATGAAAAATAGATTTGGGAGTTGTCAGCAAAAATGTAACACTAAAACCTGTGAGCATGAATAACAATGCCCTAAAGAAGGATATAAATTCGGAATAGAATAGAAAGCAAAATGATATTGGTATGACTCTATGAGCAATTTGGGACACTCTAGAAACATAAGGACAAATATCATATTGTCAGAATAAGAACCTGAAGAAGGCCAACATATTACAGATTTAATACAAAAATATCAGAAAATGCACCAATCTCATTGCCCACGGCAGCAAATGAACTAGAAAGAAATGTAAGGTCTAATTCACAGACATGGCAATATTGAACTGGGAACAGCATGTAACCTAAAGACAATATTTGGAAAGGGTTGTCATATTTGAACAAATAAAAATTCATCTACAAATAGGACATATAGTTCTAGATTTTTACTTTTTCTTTTTCCAAGGCTACATAGCTGTTAGTAAATTTCCCCTACAGCTTTGTAAGGGAGGCTTTTCTTCTGCTATATATATGAAGGTAAACAAAATGATGTTATATTATTCACCAAGAGACAGTGAAGACCCACAGGACTTCCAAGCTTGTTGCTCTGCACATCACAGAACACTGCCAGGCTCCACTGCTACACACAATGGCTGTAAAGACAGTCTAGACAAAACCTCACTCAACCACTGGGTTTTAGAAGAAAACCCATTTCCTTTCCCTACGGCACCTGGAGCAGGACTGAGGACCCGGGGCTGGAATCAGTTGCCTCCCAAAGCCTGCAGGGGTTTCAAGCTGGCAGTAAGTAGGCTTGCCAGTGAAGAAAGGAGTAGGTTTTTGTACAGAGCCTAAGGATTCCTCCCTTCTCAAAAGTAAATAATTTTTTTTTTTTTTTTTTAAAAAAAAAAGGAATTTCTAGCGAGATGGAGATGTTTTAAAGCTTCAGAAACCAAAGAAAAAGGTAGTAGAAGATGATGGTTTGAATTCAAAATTAGTGACTTTTTTTTTTTTTTAAGCTGTCTGCAGTTTCAAAATCAATAATTACCAAAAGAGTGAGATTGTGATGGACTCGGGGAATCTCTCTTATTTACTGAAGTGCTGAAGTAATGCAGGAAGAGAAGCCATAAGTCTTTGGAGCAGCAACCTTTTGCTTTCATATTCGCAAGAATGAGTGTACCAGACTTTGGAAGAACACAAGCTGGAAGTTTATGTCGTTATAATTATAACCAAGGATTGGTTGTAAGTCTTTCTTAATGGAGGTTTTGAATATACATCCAAATACTGTGAAAAGCAAAATTTAAACTCTTCTAACTGTACGCTTTCGAGGATAAGAGAAAAAGAGAATAGTTCTAAATAGCATGTCTGCTGAATTAAACTCTTACTTTCACAAAGGAACTCTTTCATTGTGTCCTAATATTTCATCAGCCTCCTCAACTTTTTCAATTTTAAACTGAAGACACGACTTAACCTGTTGGTTTTCTTGAGCTTAAGCTCTCCTGTCCTCTCAGCACTATGATGAAGTTGTGTCTTCCTCTCTGCCAAGTGAATAGTCTGATCATGCTAGACCTCTCATGGAGAAAGATCTTAGTACAACTGAAGTCTTTTGAAAATATTTTACTCAAAGAGAAAGCAGTTATCAAACAAGAGAGAAACAGATAACAAACGATTGTTGTAGCAGAAGACTCCAGCAAAAGAGTATCCAAGGAGATAACAGGATCAGAAAAATAGAACATGATAGAAATATCTGAAGCTTAGTATGTTGATTTTGTTGAATAAAATCTAAAAGCCCTGAATGCCATGAGATACTGATCAAAGAATTTACATTTATCAAATCACTAAATAAAGAACAATTTATTGGTAGGTAAATATGAAAAAAAGTTCAAAGAATTCCCCAGTAGATTTGTCGTGGTTTAACCCCAGACAGCAACTTAAGTCCCACCCAGCCGCTCACTCCCTCCCCCTGGGTGGGATGGGGGAGAGAATCTGAAAAGTGAGAAGACTCATGGGTTGAGATAAAGACAGTTTTGTAGGTGAAGCAACAGCTGTGCACAAACAAGACAAAACAAGGGATTAATTCCCCCTTCCCCGTGGCAGGCAGGCTCAGCCCTCCCCAGGCCAGCCGGGCCCCAGCACCGGGCGGTGACCGGGGCAGACAAACGCCATCGCCCCCAGCGTCCCCCCCTTCCCCCCCAGCTCCATCCGCTGAGCACGACGCCGCACGGGCTGGGGTGTCCCTGGGGGCACTCGGGGTCACTGTCCCGGCTGTGCCCCCCCAGCCCCTCGCTGCTGGGGTGGGCGAGGGGCAGGAAAGGCCTCGGCTCTGTGCGAGCTGCTTGGCAGGAACGGAACCGGCCCTCTGTTACCGACACTGGTTTCGGTGCAAACCCAAAACGCGGCCCCTTACCAGCTACTGGGGAGAAAATTAACTCTATCTACCCCAGACAAATCCAGCAAAAAAAAATCAGCACAAGACATGGTGTAAATGGGTAATTTACAAGTGACAGTGGGAAGACAAAAGGAAAGACATAGAAGGCATGAAAAAGGCAAAAAATTGTCTGTTAAAGAAAAGAACAATGAGCAGGTAATAACCCTATCAAAAAGCACCTGAATAGAAAACCTAATTATCAGGAATCTGATACAAGACACAAGCCAAGACAAACATCTAAAAACCTGTGCTGTTCTCCTGCATAGCTCACACTGATGTAGTATCTGAGCATCTCAAAACTCTCCATGCATCTATTCTTACAACACTCTTTGAAATGGGGTAATATTGCTATTTCTTTTTAAAGAAGAGAGAACTGAAAAATGTCATGCTAAGGCCAAGATCCCCAGAGGAGTTTGTGTCTTACTTTCATTGATGTAGCCCAGATGTTCAGCTGAAAATCAAACACAAAATCAGTGAGAAAACAGGGAACTGGATCTAAGTCCAAAGCTTACCTTCTTTTAACTGAGCAAACCATCACAAAATAAGACAAAATTCTTCCCTTAGAGGGCAACAATACTAGAGATGGGGAAAACAAGGTGGTAAGGCAGCATTGTCCCTCAATCAATTTTTTCTCATTGCTAATGTCTTTCCAATATTATCGCTCTTTAAAAGAGAGATAGAATAAAAAAAATATAAAAAAATAAAAAAAAAATTCCAATCCAGAACAGAGGCAGGACTGGAAGCAACAAGATACAAAAATGACTCTGGGGGGCACGCAGTAATCAAGATAAAAACAAAATGCAATCACAAAACACCATAGCGAATACATCTAAAGCCCACTGCTGAATCAAACTTGCTGTTAAGAATTAAACAAAGGAAGAAAAAAAGCCTCTCTTCAGCAATAACACTAAAGCCAGATAAAAGCTTCTGGGCTGTCCTTAATCCCATTGAGTGATTTTTCACACTCCTGGATGGCAGTGTCTTCTAGAAGCAGTAATTCTCACACCCATAGAGCTGCCGCTCTCCTGCGCTGGGGGACAATAGCACTCATGCACAGCAACCATAAATACATGGTATATACACACCAGTGGCAACCACTGATAAATTAGTGTCATGGGCTGTCCTACCCCGCTGGCATCTCTATCTCTTATGATTTAGATCCATTTACCAGCTGTATCTCCTCATCCCTCATTTGCTGTTATTTCATTAAACAACTATCATATTATTTCCCATCAGCACCCTCCCTCATCCCCACAATGCTCGAGGGATGTTTTGCTATGACTACAAATGATAATGCCATAGCCTTTTCACTCTTCTGGCAATGACTTTGCTTCTACATGGTTAGCACCCAGCTCCCTACCTCCCTGCCAAGAGAAACTTGCTGCTTAAACAGTTGTTACACAGGGAGAAGAAAAAAAAAAAAAAAAAAAAAAAAATTAAAAAGCATAAATGTATCCCGAGAAACAGGAGGAACAGTGCTGAACACAATCAGCTGAGAGTCACTGCCAACAGACTGAAACAAAGAAAATGGAGCTGCGTTTAGCAGGAGCATTCAGGAAGGAGCATTGCTGGCACTCTCGGACACATTACAGCAATCATCTTCCTCATCCATTTTCCACCGAAAGCCAGAGCACTAAGCGCAAGTAAAGAAATGACAACGTGTTTTAGAGCATGTGTGGAGAAAGCTTTCATAACGCTGCAATACCAAACCTTGCCCGAGTAGCAGGTGGACACCTGAGGGTCTCGGCACACCTGCAGTTACCAGCTTCTGGAAGACGTCTGCAAGGAGGTCACCAGCACCACTTCCTACAGCATTTCCAGTAAAACAAACTTTTCATCTAACTAGAGCAACAAATATAAGTCATTATCAGAATAAAGCCCTCAGAGAGAACACACCTTTTTAAAAAAAAAAAAAAAACAAACAAAAAACAAACCAAACCAAAACAAAACAGCATTAAGTTACCTCAGTCTTCTATCTGAGATCTACCTCTGTCTCTTGCTTGAGCTTTCTGGCAACACCTCTGGCACCCTACAACTCCTGGACATTTCCACTCCTGAGGCAGAATCTCAAAACTCCTCCGTTGAAAATCAAAGAATGAAATGTGTTAACGTCAATGTACCAAAAGGGTATTTTTAGACACCCAACAGACACATCCAGTGCTTCAAGTTACCACTAGAACTTGAGTGGGTTGATGTTTTTCCCTGAATACAGGACTCAAAACTGGTGAAAGTTCTCACTCAGTGGAGCATTCTGAGTAAGTTGAATAAAACGAACTATTTCTACTACAAGAATGTCAAAATGCTTTATTTCAATCAAACAATTTGACAGAAATGGATAAACTTGGAAAGTAATCAGTCTTTAAAATTTCTTAATTCTTTAACTTCTTGCCCCGAGTTGGGAATAAAATACCAAAATTACTGAAGTTTCTCATGGGCAAGAAATGCTGTTGTCTCAGCTCTACCATCTGTTAAAAAGCCTTTCTTAAGAAAGTCTGTATCAAAGGAAAAGGAGTCTGATCCTGTCACTCGAATCCATCACCCTAATCGACTGGATCATCTGGGAGAGCCCAAGCAGGACAGGCTGCAGCAACGTGCCTCTGGCCGGTGCTATTAGTGCTCTGCCCTGATTTCAGCCGAGTGCAACAAACACGAACAGATGGGAGCCTCCTTCACAGCTCAGCGTATACAACTTCAGAGATGGATCTGGAGACTCATGCGAATCCTATTAACTCTGTGGCTGCTTCAGCCAAAGTGGCATCTTGCTTCCATTCACATCAAAATCCCATTGAAAAAAAAAAAAAAAAAAAAAAAAAGTATCGGAAAAAAGCTATTATGTCCTGTATGGGACACCCTGCAGTTGATTGAGCATGTGAGATAAAATAGATAAAAAATTTCATCCTGTAAGCCTCTGAAATATTAAAAAAAAAAAAAAAAAAAAAATTGCAGATCTAAAATTGGCTATTCCTACACTGAAGAAAAGGCAAATTCTCCACAAATTCCCAAACTGAGCCCAGCCCTGAAAGCAGCAACACAGCTGCAGCAACACAGAACTGGACCTGTTTATTTTGCTGCATGGGATCCACAGGAATGCAAAATGCCCTGCAATTTAATGTTACGGACCTTTATACTCCTGGTAAACTTTCCCAATTTTGCAACCATATTCTCTTTATTCTGTTTTCCCAGTGCTGGAGAATCCTGGCCAGAAAATCTCTCCCTTGTTAAATAGCTCCACAGAAGGTGCTGAGTTTGAGTTACGTAAAAGTGAAGACAAGGAAAACCTGAGCCTTCTCCCTGCAGTCCCTTTTCTGACAAGAGGGTGACAGATACAAGCCTTGACATTACAAAGCAATATCAGTTTAAACCAGTTTTCACATTACCTTTCTATTTTTTCCTACCTAACATGCCAAGGCCATTTCATACAGTATTAGGATATACTCAAAACCTGTGTAAATGGCTGGTAAAGTAGAGATTCCCAAAGTGACACTTTCCTAAAATTTCTAATCATATCAGAAATTAAATCAGAAAGAAAAAGAAATACATCTTTCCCTTGAGAAAAATTCCTGTGTAATCAATGGAAAATTACAGTAATTCTGCAGACTTTCTTGAATGGCCTTACACAACTAAAGGAAGTTTTGCTCCTACCCTATACAGTATATAACAGCAACAATCCTGATTAAATTATGAAAGTTTCTCAAGACATCTTTGGAGAAAAAAGAATGAAATTTTTCATAATTCATGAAGAGCTATCACAAAAGATATATCAAGTTAAAAATCTTTTGGGGATGCATACCGATGTATAAAAGAAGTGCTGTTTAAATTAAGAGCTAGTAAAGAGTTCCATGCTCTTACAAATTAAAAGCTTGTTCAAATGCATGTTTGGAACTACATCAGCACTGTCTAGCTCTGTATGTAGTAGTATATAGACAGTTGTTTCTAATATGTACATAGTAGCACTTAATGGGAAACTTGTAGAGCAAGACAGACTGTCTATTCTGAATCAGAAGGTGATTTAATCCATTCACAAATCAGAAGAAAGGGAATTACGTGTTAGGGGTTAGTTAAATATACATCTGCATGTATGTTTGTGTAAGTACATCTCTGACAACAGGTAAGAAACATGGAAATCTGTGCAACGCAGCTTTTCCAGGGAATATTTCAGATTCTTGCTACAAACAGGAACAAAAAAAATCATACTTCTTGCTGCTCTTTCACATAAACCAGGAAAGAAAAACACAAATTACATTAACAATGTTCTTCAATAATTTCTCTGAAGCACAGTGGAGTCAACCTGTCTTAATCACAGAAGGATGAGACAGTGTAATGTATAACCCAATTTCCTTCTCCTTCATATTTTTATTTATAATTAATTTCCACATAAAAAGATTGCACAGATCTGAAAGTATTGAGACACAGCCAGGTGTTGGTCGGAAGACAGACATCTCAACCCTGTGAGGACTTCCAGAAGCAAGTGCTAGTGACACTTTGCTCCGGTCACTGCTTTGTTGTAAAACATGAGCCGTGATTTCTTGGGCTAAATGGCATGTTCTGTAAATAGGGAGGAAGCTGCTGACTCATAATAATCTTTTGCACAGACCATAATCCCTTAGCAAAGGAAAAACAAGATGCTGCCAGAACAGGTTATAAATTGACCCTGTCAGTATTAAGTTACACTAGTTCTTCCAGTATGAAATTAAGTGCTGCTTGCTCTTCCCACAGCACTTACCGAACAGCAAAGGGCTGCAAGAACTCGAGTCCTTCAAGATCCCAGGGAAAGTCCACAGGTGGCTTTACATTGTGGGTTTGTTTTGGTTTGTTTTACTCAGAAGGAATCTTATCAATGTTTTTATTCACATCTGTAGTCTAGAGTCCTAAATGGACACAAACAAATCAGTTCAAGAATGCACAATGTCTCAAAGGCAACTGAGTGCTGAAGAGAACTCCACTGCATGTTCAAAACTAAGGGAACTCGATTTAGTCTTAAAAAGAAGTGTGATATAAATACATCTTTTCCTAACTTCACACACTGGGACTTCCAAAAATTCCTCCAGCACATGTTTTTCTTCCACTAGATATTTCCTTAGTATGGAATTTGCATATCAGCCGAGAGGTTTTGGTTGCACCCTGGTTAAAACAGTAGCACAGTATGAGCTATGAGACATTGGTAAAATTGCAGATATTTCCTCTGATGCTCCAAAGAGCACTGCATTTATTGCATTAGCACGGGACCATTCATACGACTCATGCACAGCAAGCTTCACACACCACAATCACGGCCCAACTACTTTAGAGATGATCTTTACATATCCTTGAGCTTAACCCACAGCCTGTGATCATGTATTTTAGCTGCTCTTCCTACATCTCATTCTTTGCACATCTTTATTGACATGAGCAACAAATTAGAAACAGGTAATGGCCCGTAGTGAGCAAACTGGAAGGGAACTTCCACACACAGACCATCTTTGTAACCCAGCAGGTCTTTTTCATACATTATACTCCAGAGTACTGGAGGTTTATACAGTGATTTGCCATCCTGTAAAAGGGTGCTTCAGAATGGTTTTGGGGTAACCCTGTAAGATGACTCCCAAGGGGACAGTCTGGGATACGACAAGTGATTTGAGCACCCAATGCATCAAACACTCTTGGCTGAGAACAAGTTTTCAGTTGCCAGCAAACTATTGCCCAAGGGTTCGTTATTCTGCAGGGTCACCAAGTTCCTACCAGAGACATCTTATGTGTCCCCAGCCACGAGGCTGGGTGGGATTCAGAGGGTCCCTAAGCAAGGAGCCTTCAAATGGACCATGCCAGGTGTCAGAAGTGCTCCAACAGGCACGATGCAAGCACAGCCAGAGGAACACCATTTACATTTACAAGATTTGCACAGTCTTACAAAGAAATCTAAATTTTTACAAAAGGCCAGTGAATAAACTCTGCTCTTGACTCTTAACCTCCAGAGGAAGAGCTCTGGAGTCCTGGTTCAGATCCCTCTCAGTTCTGAGAGAGTATTTCACTGGGAAACAGAGAATTTGTTGAACGTAGGTTTACCAGGGAAAGAAATAACACATCATTAGGAAAGTAATGCAGAGAGAAAAATAGCAGCTCAGAGAAATCCCATCTGAAAACCTATTTGACTGAGAAAAAAAGTTGTGAGCTTCACATAAATAAATAAAACACAGGAAGAAAACCACCATTAAAATCTGGAGTCAGAAAAAGGAACATTTATGAGATGAGAAATTGTAGTCAGATAAAGTTCCCTTTCCTCCAGAAACACATACTTGCAAGTAGGCTTTGCATGACAATGGAAATAAGTGCAGAATCACATACTGAATATATAGTGGATTTAACATCAATGGTAAAAAGAATAAAATCCATTCCGTATGAGATTTATTTCTTCCCACAGAAAAAAAAACAAAACAAAACAAAACAAATTTTGAGATGCTTTCCCCCTCCTTGCTGAAGGGTACTCCTTTCTAGATACAGCCATAAATCCTGTAAGAATCATGTTCTTCAGTCTTATCACAAAACTTTTGCATACATAGAACCAAAGCCAGCATGTTTATCTCAAGAACTTTTTTACTCCAGACAAAATGTAACTATTGTTATTAAACACTTCCCAGGGGTCTGCTAATCTAACCCCACACACTCCATTCCTACACCAGGTTTCCTTCCACTCATTTTCTTCTAATGACTCTGACAGTACTAGCAATTGAGTGAGCATCAGACTTTTCCACATAACTATAAACTTGGATTAATTTAACTGAATTAAAATAAATGAATTATTCTGGATTTATACTTTTGCAAAGCAGAACATGTTCTTATCTCAGATCTGGGAAGGGACATGAAACATCCTACAATGTTTTTCTTAAGATAATAATTCAACTAAATTAAAGCAAGGGGAAACAGGCAATCATTTCTCTGAGTTTTATTAGCTGTAGTCTAGAAACTCACACACACACACAACAACAAAAAAAATACATTGTTTTAAAAAAATAAAAATAACTAAAAGACAGCTGTAGAAAGCAGGATGTGATTTAAGAAGAATCTCTACTGGCTATTTAGTGACCAGAATGGGAGCTCTGATTGTTTTGATCTGCTAGTACCGTTTCACTTATCTATTTTCATGGATTTTATAGTAACAAGGAACCAGAGGCACACTAATCACCGTAACAGTTTAAACTTCTAATCAATGGCAAATTCAAAATAAACTTATCAAATGAAACATTCCGTCTGTCTTACACATACTCAACCTTGAATTATTTTTTTAACAGTTCACTTCTCAGATATTCATAAATGTAATTAACACTTATTATTAGAAAGCACAAACAAGAAGAATATGTTACCAAAGATTTTTGTGTACTGCAGAGTGAAACCTCTACCACACTGCACTGACTCTGCAGCAGAACCATTACAGTTCTGCACCTCTATATCCATTCTGCAAAGACCCATATACACCTCTCCAAACATGGATCTGCCATGAAGACAAAAGTTAGGGTACCTTCAAAATGATATGCAGTAAATAATATGAAATACAATCCTACACAAAGGATTCTGCAGTTTCCACATCAGATCAAGCAAGCTTCACACACAATGCATGTAATTTAAGTGCATGTTCACCTTTTGCAATCTAATTACCACCCTGCTCCACTACTGTTGTGTCCAAATGAGAATGCAATGGAGCACTCCCCCCAGGGAGCAGTTTTCCTGCTGTGACAGGAAAGGCTCAACCTGAGATGAACCAGGGAGGTCATCCTCAGCAGGACCAAAGCCAGGAGAGTGGTGACGAGGAGACAACCTCATGCACCAACGTAGAATCCCCTCGCTGCTGGGGTGGGCGAGGGGCAGGAAAGGCCTCGGCTCTGCGTGAGCTGCTCGGCAGGAACGGAACCGGCCCTCTGTTACCAACACTGGTTTCGGTGCAAACCCAAAACGCGGCCCCTTACCAGCTACTGGGGAGAAAATTAACTCTACCCCAGTCAAAGCCAGCACACTCCCACAGCATGGAAGTCAGAAGGACTTCTTCATCAGGATTTTATATCCAAGTGTAGTGCAAAGACTTGATTACAAAGACAGTCTGCAACTACATGTTTTATTCATCCTCATAAACATAATCAGTGTCTTTAGAGTATTTTTTTTTCCTCCCTCTGTTTCTTAAACTGAAGAAAATATGAAGCCAGCTTGCAAGAACAAGGTCTAGATCACCAGGCAGTTTAGCTCTGCAAAGCTCTAAAATCTTCTGTGCCTAAAATCAGTCTATACAATTTTTTAAATTCCTCATGTAATTGCATCAGCTGGTTCTCCCTGAAAAGTCTTAATTTAAAAGTTTTGATCTGATACTTTCTCTAGGTTTTAGGAAAAAAAAAAAAAAAAAAAAAAAAAAAAATAGAAGTATCAAAAACGAAAAGCCTGTTGCCATCACCATGTATTTTAAGTGTCTTCCTGTCCTCGAGCTGTTCTTTCAAGGTAATCATTAACCAGTCCTATAAAATCAACATATTCTTTATACTTACAGGAAGATACTTAATAGGTTGCATAAAGTTAGCAGTGTTTCCTCAATTTTCCAGCTCAGTTCAAACCCGTTCTAGAATGATTTGTAGCACAGCATATGATTTCTAGTAGATGCCTGTTTTAGCAGGTATTATTAGCTTTGAAACCATGCATAAACTCTCAGAAGGTCAGAGAAGGATAAAAACTGACAGTAAGAGGCTCAAGTAAATGAAGGTAAATACATCAAACAATCTGTTTATCACAGGCACCACATGAGTCAGTAGTGTCACCTCTGCTCTGCATAGAAAGTTAAATCTAGACAGGAAAATACCCATTTTTGAAACTCAAGGGCAGCAAATTTTGTTTAGATGAAAGAATAGGGAAAGGAGAAAAATAACTCGATAAAACAATTGGCAGTCATTGCAGCAACATGAAGAGCACTCCCAGCTCCAGCATCCTCACCTCAGGAATCCCAGCACTTCTGCCCATGAAATAAACACATCTGTAAGTGATAACTCTAAAATTCCTTCATTAAAATCAGCTGCTGTGACATACTACAGGCAGGACATAAATAACCTCCACTTCCCAAGCCACAGCTCGCTGTTGAGGCTTTGCTAGCAGAGGGACAAAGACTCAAATATCTCCTGCCTATAAGTCTGCAAGGGAAAAAAAAAAAAAAAAAAAAAATGCTTCTCTCTCAATTTGTTCAAAATATGAGCTATTTCCATAAAGGCTAGAATTGCCTATGGGAATCTCTAAATCTACAGATGAAGGTTGAGGTCCAAAGCCACAGCATGATCATCTCGATCAGGTCTGGGAGCAGATGACATGTCACCCCCACTCTATCCTGCTTTTTAGACACTATCATCCTCCTTGACTTGACCAGGCACTCTGTAGCACACTGTTCTATAAAACCAGCCAATTTTTATTGAAAAAATCAATCACAGATGTGGATGCTACTCATTTGGTATAATTTCTATCCTCTTTGAGGCTTTTAAGAAAGAAACTGCTTATATTTGTACTTGTGCATGCCCTAGCAGGATTGAACCTCAAATTGTTATGCCTATCCCTAGGTATTATCTCAGATCTACTACCAGGAACAAATAATTATAGTCTTCACTGGAAATACTTTCCTGAAAGTCAGAAATTGTTTTACATTTTTTCTTGCAAGTAACCTTCAGTTTACAATAACACAATACTTTGGTGAACTCGGATACTAACTGAGTACTAGAGAAAGGGAACCTTGATTAATCATACACAGTTAATCAGCATAGGCCAGCTTTACATTTACATACATAGCCTGGATTGTAAATGAGTTTCTGTGCAAAGAGCACAGTAGAAGTCTTTTCCATTTAGAGATCTGACTTCTTATTCAGACAATAAAGAAAAAACTATCTTTAGTCAAATAGCTTTCTTTCTTTTTATTCCTATTAATTTGATCAGAGTCCTTGAGTCCACTCAATATGCCAAAAAGCTTGTATATTATTCTCTTCCATCAATAGGTCCTCTATACCAACACATACTGTGAAGAAACAGGAGGTCATAAAACGTACTGCTCTCAGTGGCACAGTGTCTTTCAAAGTTCAGGCTAAAGAGTGACACCTAAACCGAAGATAAGATGCACTGAAAATGGAAAGTCCCACTTTACTTTGAAAAGTAAAATCCAAACAAACAGAAAAGTCTAGATGAAGAATAATTTCTATTGGCAAAATACTCTTATTTATTCCATTGTTAAGTATTAACAAGGGATTTGTTTTCTATATTTGAATTTGATTTTAGAACATTTTAGAACATTAATTTAGAACATTTATTTTAAAAGCAAAGTACACAGAAATATTTAAGCTTTAGTGTATTTCCCTGAATGGAACATTCTCTAATGAGAGGTGAGTTAAAGAATCAGTTTACATTGTGCAAACGGACAGTAGAAAAGAAAGATTTCCCTAAACACAAAGTGTCAATACAATTTACAATCTTTAGCTTTATATAAACTAGTATAAATCTGTTTTTCCATATTTTGGCTAATGTAACACTCTTGTAGCTGAACCATAATGGCACTCAATTCTTAGGCCTGAATAATTTGAATCACTGGAAGGAAACAAGAAGCATCTAACGTATGGGTGGAGAAAGGGAAAATTTCAAGTAAGTGATCAAAACTAGAAAGAAAGATAAGCTAGTTCTATGATACTTTGAAAGAAATCCTGAATGTAGTACAAAGCAGTTGCAGGCTCTTTAACTTTAATCAATAGCATCAGTATGAATACTAGAATAACTGTATTTCAAAGATGAAGGCAATATTCAACAAGCAATAACATTCTCATTGGGTCCTCACCATATACGAACTGAAACCACAATTTACACATACAAAAGCCTATCAATCTAAAATTGCACAAATTCTGGCTTCTGTAGTCTCTATACAGTACTAGAAGTGCATCAGTGCAAGAGATGAATTTTACTTGTAAGGACTAGAGATGTAGTAAAGAAGATTCAGTCAAAGAAAAGGAAATCCTTTGCCCTGATTAGCAAGTCAGATGTTTGGTAAAGCTGTTACAATGGGAGAGAGAGTTAAAAGCACCAGTGACTCTGCTGGAAGTTTGTGGGTTCTCAAGATTAATTTCTCAAATGCCAGAATTCAGGAGTGAGGCAGATCTATCCTTTCTAAAGTGCAAGACAAGCTATCTCATACCTTGATTATCATGGTTTGATTTAGGAATGAAAACATTCGGGTATGTCATTATTACAGATTATATCGCTGATTTAAAATGCTAACAACATTAGTTCATTTATGACTTGTACTGAAGCAAAAGCGCAATCAACTGTTTGGACAATTAATCTAGGGACAGAAACAACGCAGCTGTCACAAAAAAACCCCTTGCTTGGTCCAAGACACTACTGGAGTCCAACCAAATTAGAAGCAAGTGGTCAAAGAAGAGGCAGAAGACAGCACAAATTGACAAGCCCTAGATCAAATGTCCTGATGCTCCCTGCAAGGCATCTGCTTGGAAAGGGCTGGTGGAAATGTCATTTCCCTTATTATAATAAAATGCTTCTTTTTTAAAAGTATTGAAAAAGGGCAGAAAGGTAGGGGGTTTCTCCATGCACACTGATAGCCATACGCAGCCTGGATGCCTGCTACTAAAAGTCAACGAGGGTGGTGAGAAATGGCCTTTGTACCTAGAAAATATCACACATGCACTACTGGTCACTCTTGTCACAAGAACTCACAGTTTTTCTTCCAGATAAATCAAAAGGACATAAATTCACAGGGCAGGCTCCCTCTCTCCTTTATTTATTTTTAATACTTTCTTTCAAGTAGATTTCTGTATTGTTTTCTGAAACTTCCACTAACCTCCAAGTCTGTAAAATTACATTAAAATTTTGTAGTCTTCTGATATGTCATTAATGATTGCAGTCCTCCAATGGGAAAGAGTGGGAAATCAAAGATGTCTTTTAAATAGACAAAATAAAGGTATGTACAGAACAGTAATGAAAAAGTGTCACTTGGGGAAAAGCTAGTGTTAAATGTGTCTGCTATTTTATTTTTTACAATTCCCATTTTGAGCTCTTTAGGACACAAACACTCGTAGGAACCTCTCGCTGTTCCTGTGTGAAAAAAATAATGGAATTTACACTTTGCTGCTTTCAAAACAGACAGATGAAAAGCATGTTGCTCTTTCTATCCATGTCTGACACTACCTATATCACCTCTTTTGGCCAAAACTGCTCTTGAAAAATCAAGGACAAGTTCAGATATGGCTATTCTGATTAAACCGCATCAATTATAATCAAAATTTCATAAATTTGGCTAAGTTGGAGTAAGTGATTGCTTCATGTACGCATATTCTAACTATTTTGATATTTAGATATTCATTAATATTTCTGACAGTCTGATTAACTAGAAGGAGGCCTTAGAAAACAAATAATCCTTGCATGATTTGAATGCAGATATACAGCCATTCAGTACAAAATGGTGGCATTACATTAAACAGTAGATTTTTTTCTTATATCAGAGTATGAACAGCATAATATGAAAAGATACCTCAATGAATTTTTGACATATATCTTATCTTGTGAATCGGGCATCTAAATTTCATAACAATTTGATATGAAACTTGTAAATTAAAGTAGTATAAATGCAAATCTCTACCACATGAAACAGTCTGCACCCAATCTAAGTCATTTCTTCTAAAGTCTGTCATCTGAAGAAGAAATAGAATCTCCTTCTCAACACACACACTCAAAACTCATCGTAACAAAAGCGAAAACTCCTGTACACAACGTATACTGTCAGAATTTTTCCTGTAATATGTAATTTTAAAAAGCTCTGCTTAAAATTGCACTTTCCATTAAATTATTAGTCTTACTTAGACTACCCAATTATGCGCTAGGATATAAATTTCATATTTTTGGAAACGTACATATACATTATTCTATTTTAAAATGCAAATACAATTTCATTTGAAATCATACTGAGATAGTAGTTCCTCAGATAGGCTGCTCTGCACCTACAGTAAACCAACATCTGCCAGCAGTACACTTTCTGGTTTGGAAATGCCCTTTAGGTTTATTGTGCTTTGTTTAATTTTTCAACTCACCTAATCAGTTTACTTTCTAAACACAGGATGTCACAGTAGCAGCTCTGAGCTCTGATTAGCTGATGCACATTATTTGCCAGTTGCTACACTGTGAATGTCAGCACACCCCTCTTCTCTCTGCTGGGCTTCTCTGTTTAACAGCGCTCAAGCTGTTTGCCAGCAAGGGACTGCTTCATTCCTTCCTCCTGCAGCCCACACCAAAAACAGTCCAACTTTTACATGAAAGGAGGAAAAAGAGAAAAAAAAATAAATTTCTTAAACTGCTGAAGAAAATCAGGTGTGATAAAGCGGAGACAAAAACAAGAGTTGTCCATCTCATTCTCTCCTCTCATTTTAACTTTTCATTGTCTATGTTTGCAAAACCTTTTCATGCAGGTTTCAGAGGCTACAACTATGTATTTTTCAAGCCCACCAAATAGCCAGAAACTCAAAGAACAAATCAGGATATTTAGGAAAGCTGTAGCATTTAACTTGGATGCTGTGCTGCAGTTGCATATTCCTTCTCTGTCTGCAAAGGCCAAAAACTAGTTCCCACTCTGTTTACATTTGGTCACTTGCAGCCAGTCAGTTGTATTTCTATTTATACCCGTCAGGCAAATAAATGTGTGTATGCATATGTATTTAATCATACATATCCATATTTTTATGAGTATGATTTTCTGTTTTACGGCACAACCCCAATATTAAGCCACATTTTAGATGCTCTTACACATTTTCGTGGAACCATAATGCACCAGAATCATCCCAGAGAAAAGCTGGTTTTCTCTGACCCAGGCAATGTCTCCTGCTCTGTCCTCTCAAGTTTTTCACTTCTCTCGATAACTAATGAAAGTCCCAGTTTTATTACAGCTCTCCAGTTCCTGATGGTCTAGGAGCCAATCTGTCTTCAAGGCTAAAAAAGGTGTACATTTTTATTTTTGTTGTTTGCTTTCACTTTTACCTTAAGGTGCTTAAAATATATTGTCCCAAGGTAAATGCAGAGTGTATGCTGGCCCCTTTGGTTTTACCATGCAGGAGGCTTCAGGTACCTTTGCCCCACCATATAAATAAGTGCAGGATCTTTACTGTGCTTTTACTTTTGAACAGAGAAGAAAGAGAGAACTACCCTAAAGGTACAAGAAACAAACCTGAAAACTTTTAGCTGTTGGAACCATCTCTTTCTATACTTTCTCATCAAGAAGTTTTCAAATTCAGTGCCAGCCAACACAGCTAAAGCAAACGGAGCATTGCCATTGCAGATGTTATTTACTCATTTAATAAATAACAGTGATGAATAGCCATAACTCCATGAATCACCACATAAAAGCAGCTTGTCACAGAAGTCTGTGTGTGCTGAAGTGCCATAAACATGTGCTGCAGTACAGTTTTAACAACACATTTATAAACAGATCTTTTTGTTACTTATATTGTTCTAGAAGAGATTACGATATTGACTGAGGACATGGGCTTACTGAAATTTGGAAAGATATAGAGATGAAAATGTATGAGCTCAGTAAGAGCAGATTTTGTGTGACTACACAAACTAAACGAGATCAGCAGTGATAAATTCTGCCTTGGAGAAGTGGAAATATGAGCTCAAACAATAGTAACTCTGATCTTACAGAAAAGAGATGCCAGAACATAGTGAAGTGAGGAATAAGGGAAATGTGATTGAGGTTATCTCTACTTTACCTTTCCTGGAGAGGAAAATGCAGGTAAAATACAAAGCTGTTAAAAAGTAGGATCAAATGGAAAGTGATCCCACTTAATGAACTTGCCTAAAAGTCAATGCTTATAGAAAAAAATAAATCAAATGGAAAAAAAAAAAAAAAAAGTTTTTCAAATGAGGTCAGCTATATCCAAAACATGAAAAAGAGACTGCACTTACACCGAATGTTGCATTTTGTCTTCTATCAAGAACAAAAGCTCCAATATAATTCTTGTCCTTTGGATTTGGGCAGTGGAGAATGTGGGAATGGCTGGTGGCATTGGGGAGTTCATACGCTTCAGCTTAGTAAGTTTTGCACCAGCGAGTACCTCCACTGAATTCTTTAGCTGTGTCTTCTCCAGACCAATAATTTTAATAGCTATTAGAAAACTTCTTTGCTTTTTGCTCCAGTTCTTCATGGTATTTCAAAATAAATAAAAAATACACATCTTTTTTTTTTTTTTTTTTTTTTTTTTTCAGAGCATAAATGAGGTTGTTGCCAAGACTGAGGAGTTTTTGGTATTAATCTAGGATATTCGAATAGTTTTGCATCTGTTTAAAGAAAGTTGGATGACTCAGCGTAGTAAAGTCTCAACAGGGCTAACTATTACTGACAGTACTAAACACAGCTGCATAGATAAGGCTTTGCAGGATCAAAGGTGCAGAGCATATTAGTCTTTATTCCAGGAGACGAGATATTCATGATAGAAAGGCTATTCAAGTCTTGAAGAAAAATAATCACAATCAGTTTAAATAAAAGGATTATTAGGGTAGTTTAGTTTAAGAAATGAGTAAAATACAGTGCAAAAAATTATTTGTGAGCATACACCTTAATCTCTGTTTCCATGGGAAAATTACTACTATATTCAATTAAAAAAAAAAATCCAAATCGAATTCAAATTTCAGTATGCCAGTTAAAAAGCATGCAATCATCTTTAAATCCATCAACTGTTCTTCTCTCAAATCCCTATGCAACTGTATCAACCAGTGTCACTTCATTGCACTGGTAAGTGCAATTTAAGAGGTCTGATTCTTGGTTTTGTTTAACTGTAAAATTGTTTAAAAAAATTTGATAACAATTCATTAAACGGCAAACAGTTTCAATTTGAAAGTGGGTTTTATAGCGTAATATTACATCGGACTGCAAAGATAGATTAGCTTGAAATTTGTTCTGTAATTAATTCCCTGGAGAGAAATCTATTTGCATGCAAAAAGAAGAAGACTTAATTAATGGCCAAATATATTTGAATTGATATATCAGCTACTCACAGACAATTGTAGCTTCATTCCTTATTGAATCCCAACACAGCACTGTCTAGCTTTTTTACAATGTAAAACAAAACTATATAATAGATCTTCTGCAAATAAAGAAAAGAATAATCCTTTTGTTTGGATTTCAGTAACTCACTAAATATTGAATAATTGAGATTGATATTAATTATACTGAAAATATTACAAGTAATTTTTAATTATAAGGAAACATTAGTGGGAAAACATAAGTGGGTTTTGGTGGGTAACAAAGTTCTATGAATCCTTCTGAACACCATTGAGGAACCTTCTTGTTATTTTTAGTAATGACCTTGTCACAAAAGGACATAATGTCATAAATAAATGCTAAAGACACAAAATTAATGGAAGGTAAAAGTCACAGAGGTGGACTTGAATGTCTAGTAATGGGGCTACTAAATACAAGGAATCAGCCGTCCAACTAGTGAATCTTCTCATCTCTCGCTGTATTTTGTACAAAGTCTAATTTGGCAGGGATGTCCTGAGAAAGTCAATTGCATGGATAAGGAACATCTCATGTGAGAGTCCACTAAAAGCTGGTATTAATAGGATGCCTAGAGATTTTAAAACTGTGTTTGAGGACTGACAAGTGTGGGATTTGAGGATGACAAAGATATCTGGAATCCCTTTCAACCTGAATGACACTGTAAGTACACAGAGGTTTAAATTTCTAAGAGAGCCCAAGTGCACACACTGCATAGCACTTCTCGCACAGCTGTGAACCAAAGCTTTAACCAGAGCTCTCAGCTGAGGTAGCAAATGTGTTCTCCCTTCTAAAGGTAAAATATGGTGTGGGGAAGTTTTTTCCTGGCACTGCCTATGCTCATAGCTGAGAAAATACAGTATTTCATTCTCCTGGGGTGCCAGTTTGGCTCCTCTGGGAAACCTTATTTTCACTAAAATAAATGAAAAGCATAACCTTAAAATACCACAAGATTTCTACGACCATAATAAATCTCTTCCACTTACTAAAATTGTTCTGGTTCAACAGGAACCAGGTTATATTCTACTTCATAGTATTTCAGCCAACGTAGATATTAATATTTAAATAACTCTAAATCACGCACCATCAGTTTTTTCTAGATATATATAAATCATTAACGTAACACCAGCTATCAGAAAGATAACACTGCTTGACAGTTCTACAAGAATTATCAGTGATGGCTCTTGCTAAGGAAGTTGCAAACACATTTTGTGTGCTTAACTGCATGTACGTATACACATACAGTAAACTTATCACCACTGTGTCCCCTGGAGACATAACGTCTCAGTTTGTTCACTTTGTTAAAGAGAGGCAATGAGTAAAAAAGTGCCATTAGAGTCATAAACGCAAAGTGATTCTATTTAAGGATGTAGAAATGCAGACTTTTCAAGAAAGAAGTACGAAGGGACCCTGCTCCAGCTCCTTGGTAAATCCCAAATATCATATCAAGTCAAATTATCAGGTTGCTTTTATGGAGAACTGCTACATAAATGCTGTAACTCGCATTAGTTGGTGTATGTAACAGATGGGTGGCTGGCTCCTTGGACAACTAATAATACTGATTTGATTCTAATATTCAGGAAAAAAAAAAAAAACTGGCAGTGAAGTCAAATGTGAAATTGGATAGAAGAGTTTCACGTATTAAGCAATGAAAACTACTGGTTAAATGGAAAAGTCAAAGTATATATTCAGGTAAATTTTGTATGGTGTCATCCTTCCATCAACTTTCCATGTATATTATATTGAATCTAAATTATTGCCACAATAATACCTATCTTGTGAGTGATGTTGATGTTGAAGTCGATATTTATCACTAAACACAAAACAGCAGATAAAATAATTATTTTTAAATTAAAGCAGAAAATTACTTGACATTGCCTTAATATTTTTACAATGAGATTGTACTTTGTTCAGAATCAAGTTTGCAGCTACAACAAGCACATAGCAAATCAGATTAGGGTAATAAACTCACTCAAAGCACCGGAGCAGAAAATGTTCAGTTTGAAAATCACGTTCCCTATGGCATCATCATGAGGAATGTGTTCCCAAAATTACTGTATTCCTACAAAAACCTGGAAAAGTTCTCATGTCCAGTGGATGTCTTCTTCCCTAGAAGTCATTACTTTTCCTTTGTAATGTACCAGGATCACATGAAAGATGCTACAGATCATGTCAGGTAGTACCTGTCAGTTTGTAAGAGAGGAGACTTTCAAATGAGTTAGAAAAAAATTGTTGTAAGAGTTTGAATTTTTGACATATAAGATCTCCTTACTCTAACTTCTTATTATTTCTGGGAATATTGCAGCATGTATAAGCCTGCTAGAATATAAAAGGTATGAGACTTAAACAGTATGGTGGTACATACAATTATTTCTAAAGAATCTTAATACCAGCTGATAAGATCTTTGAAACAAAATCTTATTTCCTTAGACTTACACAAATTGATTACAATTTGAAAAGAGGAATCTTCGGGAGATCTGTTCAATTCTCTTTTCTATGAGGACTCCCTCTGTGGAGGGCATCTGAAGCAAGATCCCAAACTCCATCAATATTTATAAATATAGCACAAAAAACATTGAGTAACTATAATGGCAGTGGCAAAAACAAATCAAGACCAAAATTTAACCAGTAACTGTGAAAAACAGATTGCCACCAGCAGAGTTCAGCGACTACATGAAGTAAAATGGAGTTCGAGTTGATGCCATGCGCGCAGACCCCCGGCTGCAATGAGCTGTACTCACGGAGGGGTGGGCCATTTCACGCAATAAGCTGAGCATTGACAAACTCAGCCAGCTCAAGGTGATGGCCGGGGTAAAAGCTCTTGTGTGACTGGTGTCCCTTACTCTTACCCTGCCCTCGGTAACGTGCCATCTTGGGAAGCAAATGGCCATTAGCCACAAAACGAGCTGGCCACCTGTCTTGGTTTGGGCTGAAATAAAGTTAATATTCCTTTTCAGGGACTAGAGGAGTGCTGTGTTTTGGATTTAGCTTTGGGTTTGGTATGAGCGGAATGCTGATAGCACACTGGTTTTCAGCTGCTACCGAGGCTTCAAGGACTCTCCAACTCCTCACGTTCTGCCCGTGCGCAAGGGCACAGGGAGCAGGGAGGGAGCACGGCCACAGCACCTGACCCAAACTGGCCAGTGAAATATTCCATATCATGGAACGTCATGCTCACTATATAAAGGAGGGGTGGTTGGGAAGGAGCTCTCTCGCTTCCGGGATTGCGATTGTGGGATCTTGGTATCTCGGGGTCGCTGGCCGGGAACGGGCTGGGGATTGCTTAGAGGGTGGTGAGCAATTACGCTGTACATTGCCTGGTTATAGATTTCTCTTTTTTTTTTTTCCCCTATCATCGTCATTGTTCTCATTTTATTGCCATTATTAAACTGTTCTTATCTCAGCCTGCAAGTCTCCCTTCACCCCTCTAATTCCCTCCCCCGTTCCCAGGTGGGGAGGGGGAAGGGAGGGTGACCAGCTGCGTTGTGGTTGGCTGCCAACCAGCCTCAAACCACGACACCACCCACCTACTTCCCCTCGACCAGCATCGCGGGCGCCAGCCGATGAGGGTGACCCACGCAGCAGAACAGGCATTTTGTTGGGCCCTGCTTCTACCCAGCATCTCTCAAGAAGGTGCCTGTCCCCATAGTGCCGAGCGACAGGCAGCTGCTTCTCTCCAAAATCAAAGTAAGCCCAAACCACAAGCATGAGAGCCTCCGTGTCTTGATGTCAATTTTCTACCAATTTAATTTCCACGCATCGCTATTTCAGCAGAACCCAGTCAGTTCTTTTCAGCAATGGAAAAGCTTTAGAAAAAAAAAACACAAACAAAAGTAAGTCTCCACAGACAGCACAGTCTGCTATTATAGACAGTCTCTTCTGCAACATGCCACAAATTCTGTTTAAAGAATGACATCTGCTTTCATCAGACATCAGAGTCCAATATATTTAAAGAGGTAGTACATAGGAACTAAATTATAAGTTATATAGTTAAATATTTCACAGAGCTTCCGTACTTCTCTTTTTTTTTTTTGTCAACAGAAGATAGGTGGCTTTCCGGAGAATATTCATTCAGTCTGTCACTTGAAATGTCTCTCTTTAATAATTAATGCAAATACTTAACTTTCAAAGATGTTAGCATGTCATTACTTGTCACATAAATTGTAGAGTTAGATACTTGCAGAGGTGTATTTGAAGACTGCTGCTGAGAAACTTTCGGCGTTCATGAATAAGATATAGGACCTTTCATATTTCATTAGATATATGCATACTTTCTATAGTTATGAAAGAAAAGTACGCAGTGTCTATTTCTAAAGTAAATGTTCACTTTGAACAGAACTTTAAGCGAATTGGATTGAGGCAACGAAGCCCATGGTCTCAGTCCCAAGTTCCTCATCCACAGAGATTTTTTCATACTAATCATCTAAATGAATAGGGTCTTTTTTTGTGTTAATACAGGCCGAATGGTAGAGTTATGTCTACCTAGAGGCAGAAGCAAACCATGTCTGCCTGTCTGCTACTGAATCAGTTGACAACTAAAAAAGTTATATCCAGGTAGAAGACCTAAGCATCTCACTTTTCTCACTTATATTTCCTTTAACAAACTATAGAATTAGTATATGCTGGCAGGTTAATGTTGTACTGGACTGACTTTAATTTGTTCTCATTAACACGCTTCGCATCTACATCTCCCTTCCATTATCCAGGGAGTCATTTCCCACCTTAAATTTCAGTAGAAACGCCTGATGGAAAGAGGATCGCTCCTATTACACAGCACCTACAAAATACTGTGGTGTGGACACAGTGTGAGTTACTCAGCTACTGTCCATCTCCCCCCTTTTGCCCCAGACCTCCTGGATTCCCACCTGAATTTGCCTGCTGCTGTATTTATATGTCCTCTGCTGCTTCAGGGTGGGTTTTTATGTGCTTGATATCTCTGCGTTTATGAGCTGGCATACGGCCACTCTTTGAAGTTCCAGATTTTGCTAAATGAGAAAATTCTTCCAGTAGTCGCACCAGTGCTTCCATACAGACTATTATTGGGTTTGACCTCCTTAGAGAATTGACATTTCCAGTCTTATATGGAAAATGCTACCAGAATTCCAGCATCTTTAAAATATTACCTAAAGAGAGGAGTCTCAGAGCATGTCCATACCCTGTACAGGGACACATCACAGCACAGGGAATCCAGCAGGAGCATTTGGGAAGGACAGAAACAGGATTTTCCAGAATGTTTCCATTGTCTAATCAATATCATCGCTTCATCAGCAAATAGCAAGGTTCAGTAAGTTCAGATACATAGAAAGAGGTAGATCTAAGGGCCAAATGCTTGCACTAAATGTGTTTGAGGGGGCTAGGAGAATGGAGGTAGCTACTCCAGGACAGCTATGGCTTGTACCCATGGAGGGACCACCCCCAGAGCCCACTCAGCACCCTTGCAAGGGGTGAGAGGGGGAGCAACTACATATTTACAGAGATACCAACAGTCTGCAAATGTATTAGTCTGAAAATTCACATGTCCCATTGTTACCCTCAGTCCTTCAGCTTCCAGGAGTGACGTCAAACTGGTACCAGCAGTGGGATCACCAAGACATGTGGCTCCATTTTCCCCAAAGGATCACATCCTAGCTCTCACTCGGCTATTCTTCCCAGGAAAGCTGCTTGCTTTATGTCTCAACTTGCTTGTTGACTTTCTAACAAGCATTTGGTAACCTCTATTTAGAAAAATCCCAGAGAACAGAGCTAGGCAGCAACATTTCCTCAAAGGACATCTGCCCCGACAATTGCACAGTAAAACAAGTGCAAAAATGCAAGAATGCAATTATTGACAAGGAAAGTGTTTTAAGCCAAAAAGATATGAACGTATTTTGGTTTGATATCATTAAATGACTAGGCAATTTTGAATTTGAATTGTGAATCATCCTTGCATGGTCTTTCTGACTTCAACTGTCTTTTGTTTAAGCAGTATTCATTAAAAGAAGCAAGTGAGTCATTAGGTACGGTCTGGCTTTCAAGCAGGAGAAGGCAGTGGAAATTCCCCACTGCAGCTCATATCTTCAGGATCAAATGGAAGAATCTGCTTCCCCAGTTAACTCAATACTGAAGAGAATTTTTTTATGCAATTAAGCGGATGATAAATTGCTACTGATCTGTGAAGATGCAGAAGACAAAGGTCTGTGGCAATAATTGACAATAGTTATAAATTAAAACTAATTTATAGTCTTAGCTATCCAATCAAAGGTTGAAATTGAGAGGAAACTCCACGTGCTAATTTATGGGCAGGGAAGTGATCATTTATCTGCATGATTTACCTGCATCAATGCAATGTGCCTGTCTGGTCCATGCTCCACCTATTTTATCCAAAAATTCCTCAGATCTCTCAGTCCCCTCCTTTCTAATTTAAAACGTGTAGCTCTTAGGCGCTGTGTAGGCAGCATACTCAGTGTGCCATCTGCACAAGTACCTTTGTGTTTTGGGGTCTGAGACTAATCGTCTGCATCTTCGCCATGCAGACACAGCGTCCTACCTCCTGAAGGCAGCCGTACATCACCCAGTGTGCACAATCACAGCGATTTGCTACCTTTTCACTGAACACCTCTATTAAAGTTTCCTTACGCTTTAAAGATATATGTAAAAATTTTTACATTTGGTCATTTGGGGAGTGTTTTGTTTTGGGTTTTGTTTTGTTTGTTTGCTTTCTTTTAAGGTAAAGATTGTTTTTTTCAGGCTTGGGCAAGGAACCACAACAGAGGTTTCAGCTTATGTCCAACTGTCACCACACTACCAACAAAGAATTTGTTCCTCTTCACCCAACTACAACAGTGCAGTCTCATTTCTCCCATCAAGACACAGGTAGGACAGGAAGAATCTGGCCCCAACATGGTATCATCATTATGATGCACTTTATGTTTTCCAGGAAATATCTACTCATTCAGGTCAAGCTCTTGAACACAAAAGGATTGTCAAGTTGCATCCAGCTCCTTTTTGAAATTCCAGTCCAAGCAAATTAAGTGTTCAGTCTGTATTTGATGTACATCATGTATAGGACAGTAAATATCTTTCCAGAAGAATAGAATTAATTGTGGGGATGGTAGAAGCTGTGCATGAAAACGATGGAAAAGTGTAAAAAGTATATATTGGATAAGAGACAGAAATATTGAGGAAAATGATACAAAAAAGAACTCGGATATTCAAGCAGAGGAAGGGGTGGATCTATTGTAAAGAACCTATAAACTAATTTTTTTGTGAAGTCAGTCGCAAAAGTCTTATTCATATTTGTTCAATATGAATTCAACAGTATCAGCACATGCAGACTGTGCTATCACACAGTAATTTCATTAAATTAATAGATCTGCTTCAACTAAAACTGCTTACTTATTTGACAAGCTGTATTGATCATCTACAGGACATTAAAAGCAGCAGGAGACCAATGACAAAATATGGAGCGAGACCCTTAAAAGCTGAGTATGCTCCCAGGCACTACCACAGCTAGAAGTGAGATATGAGAATGGGTTTACTCCGTCGCCTATGCACATCTACCGAGTGCCACGCTAACTTCAGCGTGGTGCCAGGACCCTAATCCAGAAGGCAGCAGGGCTGCTAGAAGCACTGTTAGACATGCCAGCACGGTGTGGGTATTTGAGACAACTCAAATGGCTCCAGATACTTATACACATCTGGGTTACCTATCCTCTGTAAAACAGCATCTGTAACTCCAGCGTTCACTCTGAATTAAGAATAAGTGCATTGATTCTTCTCATTTGCATTGTTGCATGGATTTAAAAAAAAAAAAAAAAAAAAAAAAAAAGGTAAGCCACAAAACACTAGTAAAAGGAGAAACTCTATTAATGTATAGAAACAGCCTATTGCTAAGCCTTCAATTGACTTGGTTTCTATAGTTTTAAATCAACAGTCAATGCGTAGCCCAATAAAAAGCCCAAAGTTCTAGACAGAGGAAATGTAAGACAGTACTGAAAATAGAATAGGTAAAACAGACAAAAAGAACACCTCTGGAAGCAGCAGACATTTTAAAAAATAGGTATCTGAACCATGTGGTATTCAGCTTAATACACGTATCTATTAAATTGTACATGGAAACAATCTATCTCAGAATAAAATAACACCTCAATGTATATACAATTCACATATTTTGCGTTGTGGGTGAAAACCCCCTCCACAAACATACAGGTTGACTATTTACATCTGATGTACCCTAAAGATAGGGTATCTGGAGAAGTGAAATGTGGGATCAAAGTGTTGAGCTTTTACATTGCAACACATGGAGATGTTCCCATATAGAGAAGAGAAATGATATTTCAATCAGTACAAAGTGGTATTTTCCATTACGTTTTTTTTAAAATAGCATGGAATGTATAATTCTGTCCTGCATCAAGAAAATACAACTTCCTCTTTCAGTTAAAACGTCAAAATAATGTAAAAACCATATATTCCATATCAGCACATAAAAAAAAAAAAAAAAATCAAACCAAAATCTTCCAACAGCAAAGAAGTTTTCTGATTAGATTCTTAGAAACATGCAAAGCAGATTTGAAAAGTCCGTTTTCCACCTGCAGTCTCTTGTTAGCCCCTCCAGCTGCCAATACTCAGGTCTTTGACTTATTTCTTTGCTCTTAAGAGACAGCAGCCAGATGGCCAATACTGAATATCCCTCCCAGCTGGCCAGTGTGAATGCATGTACCTGCTACCCAGCTGGCCAGCCAGCCTACAGATAGCTTCAGGCTGGCCAGCCAGAAAGCATATGCTGCCTTTCGCTGAGCTAGCAGACCAGCTAGCAGAAATCTGGGAGAAAAGCATGCGATGGTGAAAATATGCCAGCTTGTTCTAGAAAATTGAAAGGCACCCCTGCTCTCTTGGGCTACGTACTCTTGCTGAAGGCTCTTGATACACAGAAAGCTGCGTAATCTGTCTGTTCCCCAGTACCTGTTGGGATTATATCATGCACAGGATTAAGCAAGGTAGGTCAGAAACTATTAGGCAGAGAAGCCAAAGATCTGGTGAAATGCTTCTCCCCAGCATTCAGGCTCTCAGATACTTGCTCAGCCAGAAACAAAGTCCCTGTCATCACAGCTTGCGGTCAACAAGGTATCCTGATTAACACACTGAACTCTGACTCAAAGACATCAATATATAAATCTTAACCTTAAACTTCCATTAAGACTGAGCCATAGGGTCACTTGAAGATCAGAATTACAATTTTAGACCAAATTCCACATAAAGATTTAGGGCAGGACGATATTTCAAATTAACACAATTTACACGTATCTGTTTCCAAACACTCTCCACTCCAAAAAAACCTCAGCTTCAGGCTAGGCTTAATTTTCCCCTGCTACACAGGGGGGTCTTAGACATACCTTATGAATAAAGTCCATAACAGCCACATGCTAAGGAGAGGATTATTAAACTGTTTCACAGAAAATGCCAGGGAGAAGTGCATCTCCAGACAGTTTTGGGAGGGATTTCTTATCTTTTGGGAATCCAGCATCAGCTGCATCAAAATCTATATATGTAGAAGTACATCTTGGTTTTGCCTTCCATCATTACCAAGTGCACAACAGAAGGAGGCTACATCTTCAGCTCTCGGTGTGGCAGTCTGAAACCATCAAACAAAATCAAAGAGAAGGAGCTTTACAGGAGCTATCCTCTGGTGCTGGGGATGCAGCTGCTTCTGCCATAAGGAAAAAATTTTTTCCCACCTCTGTGGCTGCTGATTAGTCCCTATTCCTCATCTCTCTTCTCCACACTAGCATGGCAACGACCATTTGCACAGTTCACATGGCAGAGAGAAGCATTTTATTCAGAGATGAAAGAAGAGGTTATTAATCTCCTGGGGAAGAAATCAAGGTGTGTATGCAGCTACATGTGGACATGCAGGACTTCACCCTGCATCAAGGATGATAGCCTAAAGGCAGGGCAGATGGCAGAGGAGACAGAGAGGAAGGAGAAGAGACTCAGAGACTGACTTTTGAAAATAGGCTGTCTTTGATAGGAGATAGAAGGCACTGGCTGATTTCAACAACTGATTTCAAATCAGTATAAGCTTCTGAAAAACTAGACCAGAGAAACCCTGAGCAATAATGCTATAGGTTTAGTGCAGGAGGAACAAAATGTGGCTTGGACTAGCAGCTTCCCATGGGTGAAGGGTGCTCCAGCCCCACGAATCGACCCACCACCCGTACAGCACCTGCAGGCTTGCTGCACGCTCCACAAGGCACCTCTGCAGGGCTGGTATTGCGTGGGGGAAAAAAATAATGAAAAAGTGGAGTGTGAAGGGGGAACGCATCCAAGTCTGTAAATGGTATTTATCCAACACGATCTGCTTAGTTCAGCTACGAGGAGGGGTACCAACTCCATTTACACTGAGGCAGTCCCTATAACATCATTGCAATGGGGGTGGAGTATCCGAGGTGCTGATGCACTCTACAACAAACAGAGCTAAAGGCCGCCTGCCTGAACAGCTGCAGGCAAAGGTGGATATTTTTGGAATTAAATACCGCAAAAAACCTTTCTGAAGAGAGGAGCTGTGCATTTGATATCATCAGAAAATGAGGCAAGTCCTCCAAGAGAACACCGATAATTCATCGTCATAAGATTTAAACTGATAATTCCTTTAATTTTAATTGCCCATAGTTTAATTTTCTTGCATTGCTAAAACCATTCTTAGGAAAGGGCCAAGGAGGTATATATCGGCAAACTATGTAAATGTAGAAAATAACATAAATTCATAAAAGAAAATATTTCCTTTATTACTGTTTCTATAGGAAAAAAAAAAAAACAAAACAAAAAAAAAAAAAAAAACAACTTAAAGCACATTTCAAAACAGACATTATTCTGGGAAGAGCATCTGATCCATACTTACTCAATTATGAATTGAAATGAGTTAAGATTCACAGACTCACTCCCTCTCTTTTCAGGTCGTTTTCCAGAATTATCAGTATTTTCTACGTAAACACATGACAAATAGTAAGAGTAGAAAATTACCTGCAAAGTTCTTCAAATAAGAATGGAGATAGCATACAAAAATCTGCTAAGATATTGCTCAGCAAATTAGCAAATAACTACAATTACCACTATTATTTTAAAATTCCTAACATAGAATACAGGGGCTGTAGGGTGTAGCAGAAATTTGTATCTTAACAATGCAAAAGTAGTATCTTTACACATTTTCCTCTTTCCCTGTTCACAGTGTAAAGCGCAAGAGTTCTGGTTAATAAGCAGTGTGTACTCAGAACCTAGTGAGATGCAATGATGCACAAGCCATGAAACTGAACATCGGAGTTGCAAAAATGTTATAATAAGAGATTAGCTCTTTCTGCTGAGAATGTCTGAATTACATCCATGTATTTAATTTCTTGGTAAAAAAAATCACTATAAATTCAACAAGCGTATAGGGAATGTAAGATTTTAATTAACATATGACATTGAAAAGATGGTGGAGGAGAAGGCAAAAATTTGAACATTTTTTTCTATGTATTTCTGAAGTAATTAAGTACTGAGACATTTGGAACACGACTATGTAAATATTTTGGGGGATTTTGTTTCACCAAATACCTGTAAATTAAAAAAAAAAAAAATCCTGGCTCAGTTTGGCACAATTTTGTTTTCAAAGTTTTTGGACCCCAAGCCATTTACTACCTAAAACCAGACCATCATTACAGTCTGTCAGAACATGAGTTATAAGGCATTTCATCATCTCTTCTTTCAAGGGCAGTGCTCCCTGCCAGAGCCCATTCCAACCCCCTTCCCTTTCGTGTCACTGCCCTATACAAATCAGAGGCTGTATTTAATTCCCATTCTTAGTCAATTCATCTGCAATTTCTGCAAAGAAGAGTCCTCGAAGAAACTATTTAGGAACCGATAATGTAACAGGAGTGTATTTGTCAACAGCCCTACTAAAACCAGCAGAGCATCCTGGAGCTGAGGGCATCGTAAATCCAGCTATGGGAACGGCTCCATCCATCCCTGTGCCTGCTTATCTCACGACCCATCACTGCAATTTCAATTTTCTCGTAAGGTCTTTCATTACAGGTGATTTGCATGCGGCAGAGGTGCACACCTTGGCAACCGGCAGCAGGAAGGCAGCGAGCCCGCGGTGCCCATGGGGGCTGGAAGGACGCACCTTCCGTAGAAACTAATGCCTGCGTCTTCTAGCCGTGCCCGTAGGGAAGAAATTCAATGGCACATATGTCACTGCATTTATACCAAAAGTCCAGATTGCCTTAATTTTGCACTATTGCACAGTTCAGTAGCATCCATTAAATTGCCAGACTTCCAGACATCCTCCTTTCTACCTACCTCAGTCAGGTACGTACTTTAAAACACAAAGAAACCTAAATATTTCAAGGGCAGTTAAGTTTTAATATCCAAAAGTATTACTATACCCCAGATGTTAATGTTTTATTTAGTAACGCCCCTAGAATTTTCCAGACATTTCACGGTATAAAGGTCTCAATATATATCTGCATACAAGCTACTAGCAATTAGGTATACATAGCTACCACCCTATTAAAATGAAACATTGTAATTAAACAAATGCATTTCAGCCCTAAGGAAACTAAATTACCATGTAGACAGACAACAGGAAAAACAAAATTTCAGCAGTCCCTTATGCAGCTGGGTACAACTTTTACCAGTTTCTGCAAAATGCTTTGGAGACTTTCAGCAATATTACTTTTATCCTCCTCTTCTTTGTTTCAGTTAGTAACATTATCACGTAGTTTTTCTCATCCTCAAGTCTTTCTTTTCTCATTCATTATTAATCTTTTAACCCTCCCCATAACTTTCTTTCTCTGATGCAACCATGTACCTCTGACCTCTCCAGACACCATCTGAACTGCTGTAACCTCTTGCCTGGACCCCAAAGCCACCAGAGACCCTCTCATTTTCTGCTTTTCCTCTTGACATCACTGAAACCACTGTCACCAACACTGACATCTTCCGTGACAAGGCTTAGAAGAACCAACCACAGTCTTCATTGTTAGTCCTTCAACATTATCATCTTCTGGGTGTTTTGAGCCAGTGACTCCATCACGCATTGGTCATCTCAGCACTGAATCAAAACACAGGCTAGATCCCCAAATTCAGGGCATACAAGACAATTTCTGCTAGGCAGTGACGATCTAGTTTGGAGGGGGTCTTTGAGGACATTTAACCCTTCTGTTATAGAAAGCCTGCAAAGATCACAGTACATCTTTATTACAGAGGTATGTGACCACAAATACTTAATGCATAACATATAGTTATATAAATATTACATAACAGAGTACACGATGCAAAATTTTGACCTGACCCGAACCCCTCTGCAGAGCCACTATTTAGATTCCAGGCTGTTGTCATGAATTGATTAACTTTTCAAGAACTTATTAATGGTCCAGCCTCTTGATTTTTCACTTTTCAGCTCTGTTGACTCTCAGCCTTGTAAGCCTATTATTGGATTGCTTCAAAATATATTTACCTCCGAAGCTTAAAATTCCCAACTGTTCAACAGAAAATACATTTAGTAATTAATTTAATCCCAGACAAGACATCTGTCAAGGCAAAGGGCAGAGTATACAGTATGTTTAATATTCATATTCTAGTATTATCAGAAACATAAAATACAGGTTGCATCATTTTGAGGCTATAAGTCTGCATATAGCACTTGATGAAGGCTATGTCAGGCACAGCTCCTGAAGTGTTCCTCCCACTCTACAGAAAACTGTTTTTTCACCTGAAGGAAAATACCTTGTTTGATACATTGGTGTACAGATGAGGCCACAATATGAAATATAATTTTCTTCTGTTATTTTAGCAATAACACTCATACTTGCAGTTACTCTTTGCCAAGGAATCAAAATGCTATGTCTTTACAGCATTTCTAGTCTCAGAAATAATTTGCTTTCATCACTTCCCTTATTTTAAGCAATTCCACAAAAAAAAAAAAAAAAACAACACAAAACTCCATAATGCTAGCAGTCTTCAGAAGAACATGCAGGGCTACCTCTCTGGGTTTTGTAGCACTGAACTGAATTTCACTCTCCATCCTTTGGAATTTCAAGGCTGGAATACCACCACAGCGATTTACTAGCAATTCTTCTTAACAGCATACAGCAGCATCATAAATTAAAGAATGCCAAGCGTAGAGCTAATGCGTGTCTTCCAGCAACCTGTTACAGCCCAGAAGCTGGTGAGCTCACTGCTCTGATCTCTTATACCACATGATATCGCTGCTCAGTTGCTCATTATAAGCTCATGCTAAACAGTAACACAATTAGTTTTGACTTATTTGGCTCCAGATGGGAGCGGAGCAGGGCTGGTGGGCAGGCGCTGCCCTGGCTGCCAGGTGGTCCACTCCGCAATGTCGCTCGCCCCTTCCCAGCTGCAATGTGCATTTGGCCATGTCCTACACTGAACTCAACTCGGAAAAGTAGTTTGGTCAGGGCCAGACAAAGACAACTTTATTTTATTAGGCTACTTCAATAGATTTATTTTTCAGACTGGAAATGCTTAACTGAAACGAGAGTAGCTTTAAAAACCACAGCATGTGATGATTCTCCTTTGTAGGAGAGCTTGGTCTTCTGAAGATCTTGCAGCAACAGAAGGTTTGAAGGACAGCAGGGTAAACCTTTTCAAAACTACAGGAGTGAGTTTGGGAAAGAAAACAAACTTTTCAATTTCCTTTCATCACCTATATATTAAAAACCTGTATAATCTAGCTAATAAACAGGTACATATGTGCCCTGTAAACCTGATCAGTGATCTTTGTTCAAGTTCTGGAATATTTCTTATTAGTTATGTATATTTATCCCAGTCCACTGGAAGTCATTACATATACATATGGGTGTTTTCACATAGACACGCTACCCTTCTCGGTTTCATATATATTTTATGGTAGTGTTTATTGAAAAACTAAAAATAATTTCCACCCTAGTTCACTTTTTATATGAGAGATATGAGGAGGAATTCCAGTGGTGTTAATCTGAGTTTTCATGAAAAGTAAAAATGTTCCAATTTCTATACTAGCTTTACCTAGGCAAGAAATATGTTCACCTGCAAATCTACCAGAAACAGGGGAAAGAAGCATGAGGCAAGACTCAATCTTGTTTTTGATGAAAGATTCAGATTTGTGCTGCATTTCATGTAGAGGGTCTTGTGAAATCCTACCAGCATTCAATATTAGTAATACGAACATCAAAACCAAATACTCCCACATAGAGAAAGCAGTGCTTCAGGGATGACAAAGAAGGATCTTCAAAAGCCATGAGATTGCAGGATCCTTCACTTTTCAAAATTATGCCTATCAAAAAGCCATACTTTGTTCAAAGTTCATTTTATCCACAGAAGATTGTCTCCCTGGCACCAAGAATGAAAAAGATCAGTTGTCCAATCACAGCAGAGTTTGAAAACTAGAAGGGCAAAAAACCCCTTTTGTTTTGTCAAAATGAAAAAGCAAAAAGATTTATAAATCATAGTGTTAAGAAAGAGGTTATCAGCTCTGCATTTACAGTCATGTTTGCAGTCAGGGTAGTTTGGTATCCAAAGTACCGAGCCCTTTGCAAACCCAAGCACTGATTTTTCTGTATTAGAAGACAGCTCACACCTCTTTATTTTTTTATTCCCTGAAAATCTAGTTCTTCCCCAGAATAATAAAAAACAAATTATTTATAAAATATGCTGACCTGGCTGAGAAAGGGAATATAGTCTTATGAGATAATGTTATTAAATGCAAAAATACATAGAAAAATGTGCAACATTTTTGACTTCACTTCCTTTTTTCTCACTCAGACTTTGCCCATGGGCATTCTTATACTAGAATACCTGGCTGTCTGACTTCCTATAGGTTCATGTTGCTTTATCACTGCAGTAGATGCAACATGCAAAGGCTTCAGTATTTGTGCACTTGAGAACACACAGCAACATCTTCAGAAGTGCCTCCACATGGCAGATTATTACTTGTTTTGAAACCAGCTCTGAAGTCAGCACTGAAAAAATCTTTCAAGAAAGACTCTGTTGAGGCACTAACGTATTAATGAAAGCAAATAATGATACTCTATTAATCTCTCAATGTTTTGGTTGATTGTATACCTGGTTAATTGCATATTTAGATGATTGATCTAAATATGCAACAGCATGTTTGAAAAGATAAAATGTATTTTCCTGTCCCTATCAAACCTACAGAAAACACATTACTGTCAATGAAGCATTTCCACTCCATTGTCTATTTTCCACATTAATTAGCAGTTCCTAGTTTTACCTATTTCTGTCCCGAAAACAACAAACATGTTTTATGCACATATCACTGAGTTGTTTTTGCATCTATAAAGGCACATTGGAAAACATTTTATTTCCATGTGTCCTAACTACCGATATCAGCACTGCTTTACTGTCTCAGAGAAAACATGCAGTTCTTTCTTGCTCTTTTAAATGTAGTTGTTGAAAGGCTGTGTTTTACCTCTGTCCGGCACTGTTTTGAAAGGTAAGCTCCCTTTTCAACAATGCAACTTCACCCCTGAAATCAGTCATAAATACTCCACACCAACTACTGGTATCTAGCGACCAGTTTGTGCCCACATTTGTAACCTCATGAGATGCCACCAGCGGCTCAGAGCTGCCGGTATGATGGGGCTCGTGCTACCTACGTGCACACACATGCACAGGTACTTTCCATGGAGATTTATATATGTGCAAGCAAAATACTATGGATGATCTGAATTATTCTCTCTTGGCTGGAATTTAGACTGGTTTTGGTATTGCTAAAAATCACAGGATTTTAAAAGACAAATTAGTATTACTTTGATCATTACATGTAGCAGTTTTAATGGAATGCCTTATTTGCACAAAATGAGACCAATTATTTTCTCAAATATCTTCATAATCTACACAAGGTAATAAATCCTTACTTACCAACTAAACCATCCATTCATCAGCCGCTCATTTACCATAGCTTCTGAAGGACTGTATGTCTTTTTATTTGAAATTATAATTTCTATTTTCAATGACCATCATTTGTTTTAGGTATTTTCCTTTGAGGCAATTATTTCAATTTGATACTGGATGTAAAATGTTAACATTCAATAGACCTTTTCTAAACGGGTAATTTATGCTGCTGTATTCGGTATATAAACCTGTACAGAAGCCGAAGAACAAGTCATTTATATAAATTGGAAAAGTTTAGACTGCTGTTAGCAGAAGGCTATGGAGCAAATAACTAAAATATTTCTTTAAAAACCCCCAACTTCTAGAATTCATAGAAATCATCAAGAGACTAGTTAAAAAAAAAAAAAAAAAATATATATATATATATATATATATATATAAAAGATGTAATCTTACAAGCTCTCTGCATTGTGAACTTGTGGTAAAGTCAAGAAAGCTTGAGTGAACAGGACTACGGGTTTACAGGATAAAGTTCATTTAAAAAGGTGAGAATTATTGTCGCAACACCTTTCTGGGAAACATCTTAACAAAACATTTAGCTATTTGCTGACCTGGGGAAGTTTTTGTGGATTGTTTTCTTCTCACTTTTCAATCCTACGCTAAATTCTGTAGGGAACGGAGAGTATGCAACACCAATACATCTGCATTCAGAAAGCATTCGTGTCATGCACTTCTGAGATGATACTTCAACAAGGCACATTCGGCTCTGATTTACCAGTGCAGTCACAAAATCCTCAAACTACATCTACACAGACCATAGCTGGCATGCATACAAATACTTCTGTTAGCAGCCCATGGTTTGGAAAAATACCCGGACCCGAGTAAGTTTTGGGAGAGTAAATTGGACTTATATAGTATTAGAAATAATGTTATGTGATGTTAACATTATGCAATTATCATTTTTAACAGTTCTGAAGTAGAGTTAATTGGCTGTTATAGACTACAGTTTTCCAGGTTGTCAGTGCTATGCCTATATATACACACAGCAGTTAAGCAAAATATACGAGGTGACATAAACAATGGAAATGTGAAAAAAAAAAAAAAAACAACACAACAAAACAAAACAAAAAACATAAAACACCCCAACGTTTTGGAATGAGGGGCTCTAATATTTCAGACTATTCTTGTGAAACTAATTTGATTTTGTCATCTGATGTTAAGCACTTGCCTATTACATCAGACATCACAGAATACTTAAGGATGGCCAACAGATCCCCATATCCCATACATCTGTCAGTTCTACTGACAAATGGTATTTATACGAAAATTCATGAATACAAACAAAAATTCATCTGTTGAAGACAGACAGCTACCGCATTTTGTTTCAACTGTTGAAGCTTCTAGAGTAATAGCTTGCAAAACCAGATAAAATCATGGCTGAATGTTGTTGTCCACGGTAGCTTTTCAATTCGGCCAATTCCCATGGAGTTGACTCCACCTCTGGTAATCCAGTTCTTAAATAACGGACCACACCAGAGCATTTGCTGCTGCATCCAGCAATGCACATCGAGTCAGTGTAGAGCATTCTGCAGGGCTGTGGAAGGACAATCGCACCATTGGCACTTGACTCACCCTACCAGTATCTCAGCCACTTCTATGTATCAGAGTCACATTGTGGGAAATGCACTGAGCATCACTAAATCACTTCTTTACATGCCAAAAACCCCAGAGGTACTTTTGGAACTTGCAAAATTACGTTTATCTAGCCCCAAAACTTTCATGTAACAGATGCTTAGATACCAATCACAAAACCATGGTGTAACCAAGTGTGTAAAACCAAAACAAATCTAACTGAATTAAGGCTTTCTGAAACTCCAGAAATCAAGTACAACTGGAATATTTTTATAAGGACAGAAAACGCGTTGCAAAGCAGGGAAACCTTCCACAGAAATCAAAGTAGCAGGAAGAGTTCAAATAAGAGCCCCGTTTTCTGTCTCATTTAAGGTAATTTCAATACAAGCAGCATTTCTGTTGTGATTCAGACACCTACACTAAATTAATTCCTCTAAAGCACCAATGAAATACACATAATTAATATCACTGTAATAGCAGGAGAATTTTTTTAATCTTTTATTCTGTGGACCTTATGAATCATTATTGCAACAATGTGTACAACGCCATTGTTACTTGCAATACCTCCTATTAGTGCTACTGAAAACTGTTGTGCTGCTCACTGACAACAAGGTGATAACAAGAAGAAGTATATGAAGAGCTAAGTCCTTAATTTTAGTCAGATATTTCAGGAATCTAAAATGCAAAAGAAAATCTTCCGTCATAATTCATATTTTTCTCCATTTGTTTTTGTCTAACTATGTTAAAAAATATCCATACAGGTTCAGACTCAGTGCCACCTAGCCTAAACTTTCAACTCAGTGGTCATAGACAGATGGTATCAGAAATCCAAAGGAAGCGTGGCAGGGCTAGCATTTACATGCCCCTCGATAATCTCCCAAATTTAAGCTATTTTCAGCTTTTTGTCTGTTATACATATAAAAGCCATACTGATTAGTGTAAATTCAAATTGAGTCCTTTTTCTGTGTGTGTGTTTTCTGTAACCAGTTGTGCGGGGATATAATATAGACTTCCTTCTCTTCAGAGCTTGGTAATTGGATGACTTAAACATATCCTCTCTAATTTTGTTTGAGTCAATAAAACACCACTGACAACTTTAGTATTGTTTGATGAAATACGAGGAGGGGGTTTTACATCATGTTAAAGTTAACTTTCTGATTTATTACCAAAAATATGCACAGCAGAGCAAATAATCTATGTGTCCAGACATGAGCTTTGTCATTAAATTTTCTAATTACAAGTTATTCCCCAATGATTTCTGTTGAGCCAATGCCCACTTAGAAATATTTGTAGCAGATATCTCAAAACACTGCTCATATAAGCTACTTTTTCAATTACTGATGTTTTTGTACTTTTCTTTCTAAGCAGCCACAGCTGATTTTTAAGCAGTACTAATTGTAAGGAAGTAGAATGAGCACAGCCACAAATAAAACAGCAATAAGAGGCTGTGTATCTTTGTCTTCAGTTCATATGTCTGATTTATAACTGAGCAACATGATTTAATGTAATATGAATGTTGAAGTGCAGTATCCAGACAATAAAGCTTTATTCATTTCAATGTACCCTTACGTGTAATACAGTAACAATCACTCTAGACTTTAAATCACCTTTTCACAGAACAGTTTCAATACAAAAAGATTGGTCTATGACTGATGTCATACACAGGAGGAATTCCTCATGAGGACACACTTAATATCCGAGTGAACACATTTTATTGAAAATAAGCCTTCAGAGCCTGGTTAATTTGGTCAGGATGCCATTTGAGTAAAGCACTCCATTTTGTTTCACTATTGTATTTCTCCTCACATTTTGCTTTCTACACTTGTTTCTAAAAAGGCTTTCCATCACTAAGAAATCTGCATGAACATCTTCACCTTTGCTGGTCATTTCTGCAACCCTTCAATAAGGTTTCATGGAGACGAATGATTTGTGCAAGGGAAATGTTTTATTCATGTTTGAAAATGACCCAGATGAAACCTAAAATAATAATTCACTCCTCTCTGTTTTTAAGAAAAAGGCTGTGTCTTGGATTTAACTGTAGAGTTTTTTAATAATTGCTATTGACAAATGTTGGAACCTATTTATACTTTGTCTATAGATAGAAATGGACTCAAATGCTATGTTTTTAATACCCATGAAGATGTTAGAAAAGTGATTTATAAGCTTTATACTGAAGCCTTCGCTCCTCATGAATCTAGACGTACATAAAGCACATAAACACATTAACAGTTTCTCCAGCATAAAATCAGTGATTACTGATCCCAATAGGCACACAAACTTTTAAGTAGCATCTGCCAGACTGGTTCAAGGAGGGACCTCCAGAATTCAAAACTTAAGTGCTTAAAGACATCCACAGAATTATTTTATTTTTATTCTATCCATTATCTTGTCTATCTCATTATGTGCCTGTACAACTGCACTGTATGTCAAAGGCCCAAATACCGTCCAGACCCTTGAGGCAAACTATAATACAGCTATACAGTGTCAACAGCATGCCTCTTCTTCCTGCTCATGAGCTCTGTGAAACATATACGTCACACAAGAGCAATGCTAAATAGGAAAACAAAACTTTTTCCCATTTTATTAGTGGAGGAACTTAACTGGAGTTCTCAAAACTATCTTCCTTTTAACAACAAATATTCACAGTTTTTGTGTGCATGATATGCAAGTCCTTTCTTAGTCCTAGAAAATTCAGGTTAGCATTATTGCTCTGCTTTTCTCAAGGTGATTTGATCAAAATTGAAAACAATACTTTAGATAATGATAGAGAAAACGAAAAATAAATTTTAAATTACAGTGGCAATCTCTTTGGTATTCTGTTTTCCAAGTTTCTCTTAAAATTAGCTATAATTCATCAAAATTACAAACTTTACAGAAGTCATCAACATAGATTTTTATAGCATTTGGATTCAAGATTTCCAGAGCATTCTGAGAGGAAGTCAAGCAGGGATTTTAAGTTCAAACTAATGTTCAAGTTATTAAGCAGCTGTATCTAAAATATGGTTGAAGTTTATAGGGTTTTTCCCCAGAAAAGCACCTCATATTTTAATAATTATTTTGGCATCAAAACCACAGAAGACACAGAAAACTCAAGACCACAGGTAAGTAGAGTGCCCTCCTAAAACCACTTACTAAAACAATATTTACAGGAGAGCTGGGCATAATTAAGATGCAATTGTATTGATAAAATGGGGTAAAGTATATAGAAAAGTCACTCTCCCTCCACTTCTCTCCCAAACCAAACCAAAATGTCAAGACAGTTTTTGTCTCAGGAAGCTAAAATTGCTGCTTGCATTATGATGAATATGCTGAACTTGCTTACATTCCTGTGATGGTAAGCCTCAGGAGGACTGGCACCAAAGAAAAAGCCACAGTAGTGTTGGGAACAGATCAAATTTAAGCTTATAACACCGTTGCACTTGTAGGTACATATACTTTTATGGAAAATGATGAACAGATTTCATAACCTCCAATTACTGTACTCTCAGTAAGGCTACTTGTTATAACCAAAAAAAAAAAAAAAAAAAAAACCACCAAAACCACCACCAAACCACCAAACCAAAAACACCTAAGCTGATGTTCCAGCTTCTTTAGAGTAGAATAATTATCACAAGATTGATTTCATTGTAACATCCAAAAAGCCCACAGAAACCCCACTATTTATAGTAACACATCTATAACTGCCAGACAGGATGCTTATTTTCAGTCTCATCTTTTATTATGATTTCCCTTGGAGAAAAACAAACAAACAAATAACAAAACAAAAAAACCCCAAAAACATACAGATACAGCATGTGACTCAGCCTCACTATAAATGATCTCTTCAGAAACATTTCCTACTCACTTGTAAAAAAATCTCTCTGCAATCAACAGCTCAGTATTTTTCAGAAGTCCGTAAATGTGCCCATTCCACCATTTTTAGAGGCTGTTGGTTGATGCACTTCAGTTCTGGATTGTAGCTAATGATGGATATAAAGAACTGGGTAAGCTACAGAAAACTCAGGATAAATCATACACAGTTACAGAGTTCATTAGGTGAACAAAATACCTGGTATTGAAGTGAGAAGGTAGTTGGGTTAGGAAGAAAAATCCAATATTATAACAAGAAAAGTAGTAATAAGTAAACTAAGGGGTACCATCTAAATCCTTGTGGGTTCTTTCCCCCACTCCTACCCCAAACAATATTTTATAATTAAGATAATGTAACATATAGTAAGTTAAATACTGAATTACATTCCAGAACAGTACACATCACCACTCAGTTCATTAAGATTTTCAAGTTAAAGACCAAGTTCAGGGAAGACACATTTGCTCTGCAGCTACAAGGAGCCAGAGGCACAGAAACTGGTGCAAATAAGTTTCAGAATTGCATCATCATTTCTAATAAGCTTAATAAGATATTCCATAGCTTTACTCAAAATGATGAAATACTAGTTTATGATAAATCACCTTACATTCACTCAGTTTTATTTAGAGTTTTATTCCAAGGTTTAAAATACAGATTACTTACTGTGTTGGGTTTGGTTTCTAAGGATAGGTTTCTAAGGGGGAATGGTGAAGAGGAAGAAAACCTTCATAACTTTAAAGCTAATCCTGATGCAGTTTCAAGGTCTAACAGTAACAGGTATCCAGCTCCGCAAACAATTGCTAATATGAGACAACTTTGGGTTTTGATATCAAAGCTCCGGTGTGCATGGAAACACAGAGCACCCATGTGGAATAATCCAGAGAGATAAAACCTGAAGACAGAAGTATTTGTTGGCCTCACTGTCTATATAGGGATACTTTATAAATGGAGGAACATAAATCTAAGGTAACTGTACAGGATTTTATCGTTTCAAAGAAATATGATACAGAACAGAGGCAACCATGGAAATAGATGCAGCTAAAAACAGTTGGGTCCCGGGGTTAAACGGAGACAAGCTGTCAAGTTGCACTTGAAATGCTCAGATACACTGCGAAGAATTTTCCTCAAGCGAACACAAGGATTATCCCCAAATAAGGATATACCTTTCTGTGGTGACAGATAGATAGATAAGGGACATGAAACAAAGAGGCTATCTGGAACACATACTCCTGAGCAGACGGGACCAACACTGCTCAAAGTGAATATAACATGGGCTCGACTCTACATCACATGCAGCACAGATGGCTGTCCTACACATCTGCATTTCCATGTAGAAATTAAGGTAGAGTTACAAAAGTTAATGTATTATTTCCTCATTTTTCCTCAATATTCTGTCTTATTTTTCTGCAGCCTCTCTGGGACATCTGGTTACAGTTGCCTGGAGGTTACCTGCCAGGGTCCCGTCCAGAAGGGGCAGAGTCTGGACAAAAAAAAAAAAAAAAAAAAAAAATATATATATATATATGGACAACGCAGCCCCATGGGGTTCAGCAATAACTACAGAGAGTGTGAGGCTGGAATGCCCCATGGGGTTCAGCAATAACTACAGAGAGTGTGAGGCTGGAATGCTGGAATCAAACATGATTTCAAGAATGATCTTGATTTCAAGATCATTCTTGAAATCATGTTTGCAAGAAAACACTGATTTATCAAAAATAAAGTCTGAAAAGTAAAACCTAAACATCTAGATGTTTTAAGAAAAATATTTATATGTCAGTTTTCAAAGTTCTCTAAAAGTCCGGTTTTCTGAGTCAGAATATGTATGCTATCAGAAATGTTTTGAAAGAGCCTGATGTTCTTCCTTCCCTTCCTCCTCAGATTTACAATCCTTGATTTCCAAGATTTTGATTTTTTTTTTATAGGTTGGTACAGCTTTCACACTTTGAGCGGGAAGCCCTCCTGATGGACAGCAGATCCTGCAAACACACGAGAGACTGAACCATGGCAGCATATCACGGGACTCTCGTCCAAGCAAAGATATAGTACAAACACTTTATTTTCAGGTTTAAGCAGGGTCATTTCAGCTGGCAGTGTGGCGGGCTAAGAGGAAGCATGTGGATAGACACACCTCAACACAAGAGCTGTAATTTTTTCAACCCCTGTAACTTGAATGCAGCCAACTCTTTGGCTACGACCTTCCCCACAAGCTCATTTCCAGAATCAGTCCCGTAGTCATGCCAAACAAATCTGTCGGATTACCTGAAATCCACTGCATTTTTTCTTCTCAGAAAATTACCTATCTCATTTAAAATATATACTAGAGGCATACCAAAATAAACAGAACATTGTTATCCTTGAAAGAATTAATGCTTTAAGTATGTGATTGGAAACATGAGGAAGCAGAGAGCTATTTTCCTAGGAACTTAGTAATGAAAGCTACTATGGGTACTAATAATCCATCTGAGTTGATGTACACTGTTGGACAGAAAGACCAATATGATAAAAGAGTACATACAAATGCTTTAGGGGATTAGCAATGGGGACATTAAAAAATGCACATATATAAATAATTATTTCAAAACGGTCGTTACAAACCTTATCACAATAGTATTGCAGACTGCGGAGAAATAATTTGACTGTTTTAATAACTTCAGGAAACAGACAAAAATTAAGGAGCAAAAAACCCATTAAAATCCAATAAATACCAAAATTTTTTTTTTTTTACTTGATTTATTTTAACTCAGTGTGCCTCACTGCTAATCAGTAAATGTCTTGGAAAATTAAAGTAATTGCAAGAATCAGAATTAGAAGGGAATTTGAATTCAACCTCTTAGAACCAGAATATTAATACCAAGAAATTCTTGAGCCATAGTTAAGTTTATTCCATGCCGTTAAACACTGGCACTTATTTTATCTGACATTTAATTCTGTTCAGGCAGTAACAGCTCAGTAACTCAGATAAGTGCAACTGTAAATATCTAAGAAGTGGAATTTACCCTAAGACATTGAAGTCCTGTTAGTCTACAAGAAATTTAGAAAAAATGCCAAAAAAATAACCAAAAAAGGGGATCAATTTTTACTCTAATTCATTATACCAAACAACACATATGTACCAAGAAAGAAAATGGCTCATGATACTCACATTTGCAAAATAAAATAATCATCTTAATGCACAAGGATTTATGCTGTTATGTATATATTACTGACAATATGGATCAAGAGTTGGACAGCTGATTTCAAGTGGCCATAATATACTTATGTTCAGAGAGGTAAACCAAATGCCCTCCCACATCTTGGTGCTCCACTTCATATTTCGAAGAAGTCCCATGCATTACTTATCTTTCTTCTTACAGGCAACAAATCCTCCATGGAGATGGAGGATATCACCACCTCAGCTGCTCACAGGCTCTTCCACAGTATGATTCATGGGACATTATCCTTCAACATAAGCCAGTGAACTTTCACAAAGAGCAGGACCACACAAACTCTGGGCCATACCTTAAGAGAATGCACAAGACCATGCTGAAGCCAAACAGCTTCATCCAGAACTTGTTACAAATTTATCATGGGCAACAAAAATATACGACCCTAAATTGTCTATTTTCTCCAGGTCATCGCTGGAAAACAGAGCACTTTTAACATTCTCCAAACAGGCCACTCAAAGTCTTCCATTGAAGAGAGTAAGGTGGATTTTCAAAGATATAAATGAGACCCAGCCTAACCCACCTGCTTTCCACAGGAGCCACCTTACACCTTTGAACTCCCGTGTCTCCTTGTCACATTAAATACAAGGCGGGGAGGGGAAGGTACGGGTGAAACTTCCCAATTTATCCCAAAAGATAAAGTAGGAAGATTGGCAAGATTGTCTAGGGCATCCATCAGATATTACGTTGAGGAAATGTCACATGGTTAAAGCAGAACATGTGCTGATTGCAATGGAAGGAAAAATGTCTCTCAAATGTGCCTTTATAGGAGTTCAAGTTTTAGTGTCCTTCCCTCTGAATATTAGACTTAATTTGATGGCAAATTGTCTTCAGAAGTCAGTGATTATTTAGTACTTACCTTTTACTTACTTTGATTTCTTAATGAACTGAAAAATCTTTAAACTCAAAGGTCTTTAGATCCCTGATGAGCTGTTACGGATATTTCTGAGCTAATTCCATCACCTTGACCATAGCTACAGAAATATAAATGGATAAGATCATACCTATAGATCATACTTTGTCACAGAGCCCAGCAAGCTCGCAATACTTACCTCACTTGAAATCTGTTCCTGGGAGACCTTTGCACATCAAGATTTTCTAGTTCCCAAAGAGCTCCTCTGCCTTAGGCATATTTGATAAATAAACAATTTTGACAGCAATGTCAAAACAATGACAAAACCTATTAAATGTCATTCAGGATGCTGTTGCCTTCTTTCTAAACAGGCACAAAATAAGTACTAACATAAAAGGACATCCCAGGTGCTGCTCGTTGACACCAGCTGATCTTTGCTCAAGCTTTTTATGACTTACTGCCACACCACCCAACTCACCCTTGAAAGTGTTTGCATAGTAACTGCTTCTGAAGGTATATTATTTATGAAGTTTTGTACATGAAGCAAACTGCTTTTACTTGAAATAATGGGATTAAGAAATCCATGTATATATGGAATGCAATGAAATGTATCAGATAGGATGACAAAGAAAAAAGCAAAGTATAATGGCCTCTAATAACATTTTATCATAATGTTGTATGCAATTTAATTTAAATTGCAATATTTTTTCTTAGTTTAGAAAATTAAACATGACAAAGGCATTTCCAGATTGGTCACTTAATGCTCTATTAGTATTGACAAGAAAGTAAGATTGTTTCTAAGAATATATTGTGACCTGCACATCACATTTTAGTTTTTTTCTTATGAAATAATATCTAAAGAAAAAACGCTGTTAGATTCTGTTTCCAGAATGATGGGAGAGGTGAAACAGCCCATTGCATCAGGGCTGCATTAACGTGCTTTCATACAGAATAGTTCTCAGGAGTCCTATGGTGTATATATATATTGCTAAGTGGAATGATGCAAAAACGTAAGTATGTTTTAAGAAGCCTAAATAGCTATTTAATTGCTGCCTGAACAACTGCATCACCATTTACATCCTTCAAATGACAGTAATTGTATACAGGTTTGACATGGAAAGCTGGGAAGCTCTGAGGAAGACACTACAAAATTGTTGCCATACAAGAAGAAAGGAAATGATGATTATTTGAGCTCTGCTAAAAAGAAATAATAATTCATCTAAAAAAAGATAAAATAATATTACCTATAAATGCTTCTTCAATTAAGAGAGTATCAGCATCTCAATTAAGCTTCTATTTATATGGTAACTGAGCTGAAAATAGTTTATCTAGGCTGGAATGTGACACCCACAATAAAAAAAAAAAAAAAAAAAAAAAAAAAAATCATAGTCCTAGCAGCAGAAGTTTCAGATGTACAAAAAAAAAAAAAAGAAATCTTTTAACTATCTTTAACTTGCATAAAATGGAAATAAGTAGCAATGCATTTCATCACAACGTTTCAGAAATTATTCTCAGGCCTATAAATGGCTCCAGTTATTCATCACTAGTTAAATATTTACCTCTGTGTGTGTCTCATACAGCCATCATCATGGCCACAACAGTCTTGCTTTTTTATTCAATAGAGCCAATAGTTTTCTAAAAGCAGACAAAAACTGTTTCCAGATTCAGTTGTCTTATTATTGGATCCAAAGTATTTCTGATTATCCTTCCAATACTTGCCTCCCATCTACAGGAGGAATATTAACTTAGAGTATGATCTGAATTGAGATAAACAATTAGCATCTCCCCATTTTACTTTTTTTATTTCTAACTTAGCCTGATTTACATGTGTTCACAACCCTATGATTGAACGTATAATGTCATATTTGTAAATTAAGCCTTGTTCAATGCCCCAGTAAAAAGAAAATTTTGAATCTCACCTGCAAAAGGTAAGGCTTATTCAAAAGGAAATAAAACTTACATAGATCATGTCCTCCGAATTCATTCTTTATAAATACTTCGTAAACAATTAAAGGGAACGTAGACATCCAAAGAACAAATATTTGTCTTGTCACAATCCCAGTAAGAGGGAAAGACCTCCAGATTTTAGCAAAACAAAAACCTCAGTGCTATAAAGTGGTACCATTCTATTGGAATGCACAAAATTCTGTTTTATCCCTACCAAGAAGCTAAATTTAACAAGGTTTTTGATCTCAGGGTTTGCCAGCACAGGGGCACTGAGACATAATATAAAATAACAGAAAAGATGAAGTTAAAGGGGATTAGTTAAAACTGCCTTAACAACTGTGAGGCTTCTCAGACATTCAGAACTAAAGTAGCCTTATTTCAGTTTAGCTTAATTCATTTCTAAGGCCAATTGAAGATCACATGAATTCCGTGTCTGCCTGTCCACAATTCAAAATGCAGTTAAAATAATCCATTTTAAAAATCCACTTGGATTATTTTTCTCATTTGTGTCGACAAAATAAAGCTTAAGAAAACCTGACAAATTCTTTGGAAAACTGCTAAATAGGAATTACCACATTGCTTCTTCAGAGTTACTGCCCACTGTAGCAGAAGTGACATACTGCTCTTCATTTCAAAAGCAATCTTCTCCTGACTTCTCAGTCTCACCATCACTGATGACACACACATATTATAATTAGATTTAGCAATATGAGTTTCATGGTAGAGTACAGCAAATGCCCTCTATCACCACTTCTGTGTCTCTTCTATTGGCCCACAGTAGAAGATAATTACCTTTTCTTCTTAAAAAAAAATATTTTTTGTTAATACAGCATTACTACCAGACTCAACTGCTGTAATTGGCTGTTAATTAGGTTTCCCCTTGAACTCAACATAATTGAAACCACAGCAACCATCCATCTGCTCCTCTGCTCAGACATCTTTTAATCTTTTGCCTTTCTACTTATTTACTGACAACCAAATGAAAACATGAACTCCTCCCCCCAGCCCCTCTTTGGTATCTAAGTGGTTACAGCCTCTTATTACAAAAATGGAAACTGATGTCAAAACAGAGGAGTACAATGGAACAAGTGATAAAGATGTTCCTTCTTTATGTATCATTGAGGTGGCATTATCTGGAGCACTGTGCTCCTTTTTGGGCATCACACTTTGTTGAAGATACAGAGTGGATAGAGAAAGTCCCGAGAAAAGATACCAAAACTGGCTAGAAAACACAACCTACAGAGACAGATGAACCAAGCAGCAACTCTTGGATCTAGAGAACAGACAACTGAATGGAAACATAGCAGGTTCCAAAAAAGCAAAACAGCGCCAGAATGGAGAGAATAAACTGTTCTCCAAGCAGGACTACACATACATTTCCAAATTCACCAAGGAACATTTAAGGAAGTAAAGAAAAATATATTAACATTGGAATAGATTGACCGAAAAAAAAAAAAGGATACTGTAATCACCATTATAATCAACTTTTTCTATATGCCAGAGAAATACTTTCCAAGGATGATCTCCTAGGGTAGAGGAATGGCTCATCTAGTCTTGTGAAGCTCCTTCCAGTCCCACATTTTTAGGATACATCATGAACATGATATAGTTCAAAGCTGCTCTTTCAGATCAACAGGAACATGCCCCAGCCAGTGCAACGTACACTGTGTGCCAGAGCAGTGGGGTAGGTGACATGGGCACATTTACTGTTCTGACATCAGGAGATGCAGGTACCTCCTGCCGCCAGGGAGATTTGTTAAAAGAATCAGAAATTTCAGACCAATCTACTTCATTGCTCAGTTCTTAACACATCTGGCCCAAAAAGTCCTCTGATGTAGAAGAGGTGAAATTTTCATGTAGTAAATTAATTAAATAAAAAAAAATAAAAAAAAAAAGTTGAAACAGAATTCAACTGAAGAGGATTTGGCTATTTCAGATCTCATGAGCTGATCTGCTCCGTATTGCCTGTATCCTGCAGATGCGGCTTTGTGCTCCAAACCATGTGGAAGGTCAACGCTCCAGAGGCAGCTTAGCTGGTCTTTACTACGCTTTAGAAAAACATGGAGCTAGCTCAAGGAGTTGTGAGAGTATCAGGATGCCATCAGCTCTGCAGTGATCTTTGGGGAAAGAGGCTGTAAAGCAGCAAAACCCAAAAGAGGCAATCCTGAGAACATCCAGAAAACTGATGAACCCACTCAAACTCAGCTGTTCAGCAGTGCTAAAAGGACAACAGTCCTTTCTGGGTTGAGAAATACTGTGACATTTCCGAGGCAGATGGGCAACGCTGCTCTTGTCCCTCCGCTCGGGCTGCTCTGCAGTCTTCTAAGCAAAATCTGTCTCCTCCTTCCTTTCCAAACCCCTCTGCAGATGACTGAACGCTGCTCGCTCAGGCTTGGCTGCAGCCGTGCAAATTACAAGCGAGATGGCAAGATGGAAGAGCCATGGCTCTCTTGCATCCTGGACATGCTGACTTGAGCAGGGCCTCTGTGATTGCCCGCAACCCGCTCTTGTCCGCTGACTGCCACCAGCCAGTACCTACTTCCCAGCAGTGCGAGAAGCCCCATCTCTCTCAGGAGGATGATTATCTCCTAAACAGTGACTTTTATTGTCACTGGTTTTATTTTTTTTTTTTTTGTCTACACTTCCCATCCTAGAAAACTCAGCCAGCCAAACACATGATAGGGGAACACAAACATGTAACACAAGCATAAAGTTGCTGCTGTTTGTCCTTCTGAGTACAGAAAAAACAAGCCAGGCATTTTAGCTGCAAAATACTGGGTTTCTGAAATGTTTGTTTAACCTTTCAAGTGTGGAATAATGCCTAATCATATTTCAAATACCATAGAGGCCATCAGAGACAGAAGGCACCTGTAAATTCGTAGCATCTACTAAGCAGTAACATTTTTTGATGCTTGAAGGAAAACACAGCAACACAATTTGTCAACAGCATGACTTTGTGAGTTCCCATAAAACTTAACAATTTCCAACACATTTTTTTATATAAACTGTTCCCATTGGTGCTTGGTATTATGGTCAGAGGTAACTTAGTGTCCAAGGAACATGTTTAAGAACAGTGTTGTAATTCCGTCACCCCGGGAGGAGTAGGGGTTTGAATAATTTATCGGCAATTTGGACTCAGGGCAGCCCTTCTCCCATGCACAACTCTGCCACATCCCTCCTCAGGCTGAATCCAGTCCAGTTTCCACCAAGAAAAATGTATTCCAGGTAGACAATCCTGTGCTGAACCTAGCACACTCAGTGTGAAAATATATCATTATTCATGACTACAAGACCCTTTCTCGGTGACATATTTTGCAACTCTCAAACCTGTGAATTGTTCTACAGAAATTACTCTATTATTACAAAGCAAAGCAAATTCCAAAAAGCTTTGTGGGCTGGCAGGATTCTTTCCAGACATACGAAACTTCAACACTTTAGAAAGCTTCCCTTATGAAAATAAAATCTTTGTTTGTAAAATTTATTGCATCACACCAAGATGAAATAGGCTTCCCCAATCTCTTTTTCTATTTTAGTCTATTAGTGTAATCCATCCCTGCAAGTCTGTGCAAGTGTGCGTGTATAAATGTGACGATTTTTTGCCCTTTCCACTGAGAGCAGTCTGGGATAGACATCCATTAAATATGCAAGAGAAGTTGTTTCATGTAACAATTGATATTTGCTCCTCAGATGCCGATAAAAAACTATTTTCTCTTTTCTCCAAATACCTTTACTTTGGATTATAGATCAAGCAGTGAAAATCTCAGGCCAAGAGGTGAATGCTTTGGAAACACAGAAGGTGCCGAAAATGGGTTTCCAGAAATACCTGCAGGGTTAATTAATGGGTTTTGTTAGTGCTCCTGCTGCAATACACCAGACTTTTTTTTTTCAGTCCTACCAAAACATTTTATTTTATTGTTGCAAGTTCTGTATGTTTCTTGTGTTAAATTTGTTAGAAAAGCTGTTTTCTGTACACAGGCCTTGAACTTTACTAATTGTGCCCCAAACCAACCAATCTCAGAAATACAATATCATTTTATTCTAGCAAACAACTAATCATGTCAACTTTGTAGTCTGATGCAAGAAAGATATAATTGAAGGCTGTTCCCTAACTAAAGTAAAAAGTTACTAGTGGAAAACCTATTACAAAAGAAATCTTTATCAGCTCGGGTGTACAAAGAAATAATTTGCTTTCTGGCCTACCACTAGCACACTGGAAGCAATCAAACACAACAATTTCAAAAGGCTATTACCCACTCACTGTTGAGAAAGGATTGCAAAATAGATTCTTGATTTACATTTTTTTTTCAGGTCTTACTAAAGTAAAATGCAACTAGAAACTCTCCTTATTTCCCTCTATTGTCTGAAAGCATTCTCAGGTTTGGGAATATTATGAGCTGATCCTTCTGCCTGCCTCTGGCAGCAGCAGGGATCTTGTGCTTACTGGAAACAATTAGTAAAAAAGCCACAGGTGGCAAAAAACTTGGAGAAAGTCTTTTAACCAGATATCTATTTTGCATGTAAGTAAGTCTTCAAGCAATTATGTTGAGTAGCATTTTAAAAAGATAACTCGATCATATAACTTTATAACTATATGATTCCCAGTTATTGGAACAAAATTTGTCAACACATCTCTGGCTTTTGAATACATAAGGTTCTTTGTAGTCTTAAAATCTTCAGCCATGCCATACTCTAGGCATTAATATCCTTGTGCTTTGGCACAACATTCAGATTTTTTTCCCTCTATGATTGGCCTGACATAAAAGGTGAGAGACTAAGAACATGAAGTATTTTCTATATTAAGCCCCATTTTATATATAATGGACAGAAACCTTACATATAATACTATGGGGAATATACACACATTTTGGCAGAATAATGCAACTTGTTCAGGGTATGTTGGGAAAACCAGCTCACCCTCCCGCGCTTCAAAAACCACAGTCCTGCCAACCTCTACTCAAAATAAATACCAAGGTTTGGAAGAAGCATGTGAAAAATGACTTTTAGTTACTTCTCTGCTCCTGTAACCCTTGGATAAGCTGTGCTGGCTGCTTAAGTCAGATCGATATGAGCCACATTACTGCACAGGCTGCTGCTAACTGCTACCTGGTGTGTTTCTGGAGGCAGCCTTCCACCAGTAACGAGGGCACCCAAGCACATTCTTACTCAATATCTACTCATAGTAGCCATCTTTTTCCCTCCCCTTCTTCCTTTCCCTTCCTCCTTTTTTTCTTCCCCCCCTCCCTTAGCATTATGAGAACAACTCTCACGCCCCCTTTCAGGCAACTTGCAGACCAGAAGCAAGAACAACCACCTGACCACGAGAGACCAATTTGGAAGAGCAAGGAACCAGAGCAAAACACAAAGTTGCACGTAAAATAAGAGCTGACACACTTGGAGAGATCTTTTCTGAGGAAAGTTGAAATCCACAGGTCCTGGGTGACTGTGTCTCTGGTTATTCAGTGAGTGCCCACGCTGAGCCTGGCAAGGCAGAGATGTTCTTGCAATTCTCCTGCAAGCTCAGCTTCCTCCTACAAACTCCCAGCTGTGCTCCTTGGGAATCACCCCTTGCTGCTGGGTCTTTCATACATCATGTATTTCCAGCTAAACTGAAAATTGGATCAGGATTTTTTTTTTTTTTTTTTTTTTTTTTTTTTTCATTTTCAATTATACTGCAGGAACATGACCTAAAAAAGGAATACACTTCACAAAACCTTAGGATAAACACAGCAAGACACTGAAAGTAATCTGGAAAGTCAGCAAAAGTAGTTATCTACCTGTTCTTAGATTTCACTTTGTGCTTTTACATTCTTTTTATTTCAATATATGCTGCAACAAATTTATCTCAAGATAACCGAGATTTTTCTAATGTTTTTATTAAATATAGTAACACAGAAACATCTAGAGGAATGGGGGGACTATACAGGAAATTCAGAAGTTTTTTAAAGTCCCAGTAAATATTTATGCCATCTGCAATTTTAAAAAGAAAATAAAATGAAATTTCATTTTATTTGAGCTACTGACTAGTGATAAAGCATACGTAATAATGTATTAGAAATGTATTCTCTACATACACATTATATCACATATAGTCAGTCTACAACACTCAGGACCATTTCCTATATTAATGTGCTTTTCTTAATGCTTCCAAAACCAGAAGGAAGGTGACCTAAAATATCTTTATATTATGTAGTTGAGAGAAGAATTTTTTGTATAGTTCAGTTTGGAAAATGGTGTTACAGAATATAAAATTGCCTTTTGCCACATGGAGATCATTAACTTCTTCTCAAATACATGAATATACTTTGTTGCTCAGTGGCTTTAAATATTCTTTCCCTCTAAAACTCTTTATTTCCCATCCCCACATCTTTGGGAGGATGGGGCTGGGAGAGCCCACGGGAGGAGGAAAGCACCCTTAGAGCAGGAGTTTGGAAGCCTGGAGGGGCTGGAAAGCCACAACTGGAGGTGAACGATCAGACAGCCCCTCTCCCTCAGCGTTTAGACCCGACACATTGACAGAACAAAACCCTTGATGCGAGTAGAAGAGGCTGCTGTGGCCCAGAACATCCCTGAGATAACAATAAGCAAACTCTCCCCAGCCTGGAAGCAAGACTCTGCCCGCCAGCACACAGATGCTTACTTTCATTACTGTAATTTTCTTTCTTCATATCTGACACTTTCTTCCCCCTTCCTGCCCCAATTTTTCCTTAGTTTTCTTTGCCTTTAAAAAAAAAAAAAAAAAAAAAATGTCCTTTTTCAGTCATTCTTTTCATTTATTGATAACACCAGCAGCTTGCATCTATATTCACATGAGGCTGGGTGTCCCCACACTCAATGAATTACAACAGGAACTGCAGTTATATGGAAATTCTCTACTACATGCAAAATTTCAAATTCTTGAGATTTTTGAGTTTCCTGGGAGTGCTACAAGCAAGCAAGAAGGGACCACATACCCCATTTGTTGTTGGAAGTATGTATTGTAGAGAATCATACAGGTCCCACCCCCTGGTCAAATTACTCTCGCTATCCAAAACACCTTTGTGCCACACATCTCCAAGTACAAAGAATATTTAAACATCCCAGTAGTTATGCTTGCTGGAATACCAGTTCAGGAGACAGAGGTATTTACTTCTTCCTCAGAAAACCCCTGTCCAGTAGTTTCATTCTATTTGATCAACATAAAACGATAAGTTAAAAAACTCCTGAAAGCACGTAAATCTTAAATTTCACCTAAAGTGCTGTAGAAAACGTATGCCAAGACTTCTATCAAATTCCACAGAATGAAGATGACTTTCATATAGCTAAGAGCAGATTGTTGAAAATAAGAACAATAATCCTCCAGATGCAGTAATTTTCAAAAAACAGTGGCTTCTTCCTAAAAAGATGGGTACATGATTTGTAGCTGGGCCACATTGATATTTCAGCTGTTAAAACACCACTGGTAGGGCTAAGCGCCTCATTTTTTTGCTTCAGATAATATGATGCATCCCTCGTACAAGAAGGATGCATTCCCTAAATGGGATAGGGTCTTGGACAATACCTACAGTTTGTATAAATTACACCAGTACACAAAATCTAGCAGGAATAACCTTGAATTTACATCAGTATAAGAAAAATATTGTGTTTTCTTTAATAAGATACCATGTGGCAAACCCAAAGGAGCCAGCAGGCTCCAAATTCGGCATCTTCTGATTGCAGAACTGCAATCTGTAGTGCTGCCTCTACATTTTCTGAAGCAGGTAGCCAAATTGACTTGAAGAGTGAGTGGGAGCACAGAGCTACATTAAAACCCAAGACAGCCTTCAATATGTTATATGACATGTACCACCATCAAAATTATCATTTTCCACCTTCTCCCAAAGAGACCAAAACCTCCAGGATGCTGGAAAACATCCTGTCTAATAAAGAAGTAGAATGATTTCATGCACAGCAGCAAGGAGGAGTGTTTGTTCAAACTAAATATGTAATAATTGACCTGCTCATCAGCTTTAAATTATCCACAGCACTTTCACAGAGATACATATGCAGGAAGAGGTGTGGTTTCCATCCACATTCCGGCAATACCTGATGATTACAGGAAGATGATCTCCCTTGGCCAGAAGAAAAGTGAAAGAAGGGTGAATTTGCGAAAGACAGGGAATGCAGATGTTTATCCTGAACCTGGTCTATTCTGCACAAAACTGCAAGGCAGAGTTCTGGCTGGCTGGCATAACTTACTTTTTTTATTCTATTGTTCCTGTAACAACCACTATTTCAACATTAAAGGGAATGGTTTTAAGAGGTTTTGACATAAATGCTATTAGGCAAAAACCTCCATTCTTAAAAGTGTTCAGTCACAGGTGTTCAGCTGTGAAAATTAACGCAGCAGCTTTTCATTAAAGTATGTCCCCAAACTTAATCAAAATCAAAATCCTTCTGATAATTTCAGCTTCAGGAACACACAGAACTGACCAGCCAGACTGCCCGCAACTACAGCAATTCCTCTTTAATGCTCTTTCACAGCCACTCCACAACACTGTTATCTCTCAAAATTTCCCCTAAAAGACCAAAACATGATTCAAAAGTCTGTTTTTTCACCATAACTGTAGAACATGTTTTGTTGTTGGTTTTTTTTTGTTGTTGTTGGTTTGTTTTTTTTGTTTGTTTGTTTGTTTTGTTTGTTTTTAGTAACAGATGAAATTGAAGACTTTCAGTTCTAACTACAGCAAGATTTCAGATACTGTTGTCTCTCACCTTCTTTTTACAGAAGCTGTGATTTATAGCCCCAGCCAAACTGGCAAATACCGTCATGACCTGCATGGCATTTCTGCTTCTAGGTCCTACGCTCCTGTGCCCGCAGACACTGTCTCAGGTTTTGATATATGCAATGTTCACTGAACCTGTGGCTGTTAGCACCAGTGCTTCCAGTGACATTCTGTAGAGCAATGAGTTTTCTGCACTGATTCGCTGCTTGGATTATGGGTTTAATCCTTCAAGCCTGACTTATTCAACATAGGAGGAAAGGAAAGTTTTAAAACTGTTACTTCTATAATGAGGATTTCTGTGTATTTTTAACTTCACTACTGTATCACGTCTTAAATTTTTTAAGCATAACATCCTTTTTGTGCTAATTAAGTTGTCTATGACATAACCTTTTCTATTTGTAGACTTTGTGTTACTCATTCCCCATGGATCGACTTCTTTATATCTCCTTTATGTGAAAATTAGTGAGGTCATTCATAAAAATTATTTTCCTTTTTTCTTTTTAGTCTTCCTCATCACTCACATGCCATCTGTCCCATCCAAACATTGGAGAGGAACATACTTCTAAATTGCCTCAATGAGATTTATTTTATTCAGCTCACTCGCCATGTACATCAGACTGGACTAATTTACTGAAGTCACCCATACTCTCTCCACTTGCATTTCACCAGCAATGCATGTCTGTAGGCTCAGCTTTGACTAAAGCTGTCAGCTCTCCTTTCCATCTGTATTTACCATAGCAAGCTGTATGGAGATGGAACAAACCTCATCTGACTCCAGTGATGCTGCTACACCTTCTCTGAAGACTGTATAGCGTATTCACTGTTATTTTTTGGTAATACGATGTGGCAAGCAGTCAAATCTTAATACACTTTCCTGTTGGTTTAACTAGTTTATCAATCCAGAGCAAGTTTCAAGCCACCCAAGTTATTTCTTTGAGTCCCTTCAGACGCAATCACACAAGTATTGATGTAAGTTAGGAATCATCTTGACTACAGTGTTAGGCTTGGGACAGATACGATCTGGGAAATCTGGATGACCAACATAGGACTTGATGCTATTCCAAAGACATTTCAGGTGGCACCGGATCACTTTCAAGCTACAGCTTGCATTCCTAAGTCTTATAAAGTTGAAGAAGCAATGCATAGATGGGTAGCTCTCAGCTACCACTTTTGAAAGGACCGTCACTGTAATTTGCCAGAAACTGGAAATGTATCAACGCTCTATATAGAGAGGCAGAGCATGGACCTGACACACAACCAGAGCACTACAAGTCCAGAGGGAAGCGAGCAGTCCCTCACTGGTGAGTAGGGTATATGCCACACCAGCCCATCGCAGTTGTATGTACAAGCACCCGTCTACAACCCTTCCCTCCTGAGCCAGGGGAGGAGGGACACTGTTTAGGCAACCTGCATCCAAACCAAGTGACCTGAAAAAGGTCTCGTGAATGACCCCTTCGACATGACCTGCTACTGCAGAACCAATAAAAGCCATTGGAACCACCTTACAGCTCAGCAACACAACTTTTAAAATATTAAAGGATATAAGACGGGAGGATACTAATGACAGGACATGTACATCCATTTAACTTGCTTAAGACTAGAGTGGACTCCCTCAGCGAAGAGTTGACCCAGCGCCCAATTTCTCTTAAGCAGGTGGCTGCTCTGCACCAGATCCATTACCGTTGAGTTTTACTCTGATTTTCTGAACAAGTGAGCTGCATGCTTTCTTCTAGTGGCAGAAGAGAAACAAAACTTGGCACCTTTTTGCAGAATATCCTTTGAAATATTTTTCTGAAACATTTTGTTCCATTCAAGACTGAGAAACTCTGGCATGATTTTGTGTTGTCTTATATAAAGTCATCAAAAAGTTACTTTGACCTACTGAAATAAAGTTTGAAGAAAAATATCGGAAGTAAATTAGTTTCTGAATATTTTCCCCCTCAATTACCTTTTTCTAGCTATGTAACACTCGTTCCACTGAATATATATCAGCCAGTGTTTGTTCTGACGATCAGTGCCAAAACACCTACAGAAGTACATGTCTGTCCAGCACTCCACCACACAGAGGGGATTGTTTGTTTTTTAACGAATCCACCTAGGCTCGTTGTGAAGAAGGTAAACACATCAACACCGTATTTATCTGCACCACATGGGTATCCCAGGACTATGTATCACCTACAAACACAAACAGATTGTTCACCCTGGAAAAGATGCAGGTGAGTAGACGTTCCAGTGAAAGCCATCCTCACCTACCATCAATAGCAGACCTCGTTTAGGCAGCCTGCACTACTCAGACTTGACCGCAACACAAACCCCCAGCTCTGAGTGTCTGTTAAGATACAGTTGCCCATGTCTTCTTAAAAGCATACTAGGTGCAAGATTGAAAAGACATTATAAATCTTCTGTTTAAAAAGTCCCAATAGCTCAAGAACTTCAGGCGTATTGTATTTCCTTCAACGGCACAAAGAAAAGTACCATCTTCTATCTTAACATTCAAAATCTATTCCCACAGAGAAAACAACTTATTAGTAAACAACTAACATTTCCCACAGTGAAAACAATTTATTTCCCACAGAGAAAACAACTTATGAGCAGAAATCACACTGGAAAGGCAATCTGGGTTCTGCGGAGCAGCTGCTCATCAATAACAGTACTTTGAAAACATGCATTATAACGACCTCTATTAGAGCACGCATAGTACGGTGTATTACATCAAATGCTTACATTACTGTGACTTTTTATCTTGACAGTAGAAATGTATTAAATCTTCTAATACTCCATGTGTAATACTGACACACCTGGAAGTCTTGGTTTAGAAATTGGGAAGTGAAGCCTGGGATGTTTATATCTCAAACAGTCTCCACAGGAAATAGATCCATTAGGGACAAGTCTCAATTTCTGGGTTTTGTTTTTTGTTTTTGTTTTTTTGTTTTTTTGTTTTTTTGTTTGTTTGTTTGTTTGTTTTGTTTTGTTTTGTTTTGTTTTAATCCGACGAAGATTGCTTGAAAAATATAAAGGCAGTACTCAAAACATGATTAAAATTAAGGTTTAGAGCAAAGAAGTGTTCCAAGGTGTGCTATCGAAAGGAAAAATAAAAGGAAGAAAATTATTCATATTAACCATGAATTTAACTTTAAGCAGTGTAAAAATGAATGACCAACACTAAACCCCATAAAACAAATAAAAACATGAAAAATTATCAAAGCAGGTTTGTTTTTATGTTAGATGTCTAGAAGTCAAAGTTAGAAATGCAAAAAATCTTTGAAAAAAAAAAAAAAAAAGTACTAGTAATTAACTTTGTCTTTTTCTTGACAGGAGCTTTGCTCCCCCATTGCATGCGATCTGCACACAGCATTTCCTAAGCCCCAGCTCTGAGGAACTTCTGTTTATCCTCCATCAAGGCAATCCATGAGTGTTTGCATCTTTGTGCAGCGTGATCAGGGATGTTTACAGAACTATTCATCATTTCATTCTGTCTTGTCCAGAATCACTGATGGTTTCTTTGAAGCAGAACAGCTTCAAGAAAGGTCCACACACTTTTCAAACCAGATAAATTAAACTTTGAATGCACTGGTACCTTAACTTAACATCACTCAAGATAGATCAGTCATGCTTCATCATATACAGCATATTTTCAAAACTCAGAGTCTTTTTCCTGTTACTGTGTTTTTTTGTTTCTGTTGGGTTTTTTTGTTGTTGTTTTTTGTTTTGGTTTGGTTTTTTGTTTTGTTTGTTTGTTTGTTTTTTTCCTTTGGAGAGGAAGGAAATGGTTCCTCTTACATCCTTACTTTCTATAGGTCTTTTACCAATGACTTTCTGATGTCCAACAACTGCAAAATGCTACTAAAGCTGGCTTTTACATTTTTTACATTTTTGTCTTCCACTTTTCATTAATCACCTTTCCCTAGAGTATGTGTCCCAGTCATGAACAAACTACAAATTAGGACCTCCAGCTTTTGTCCCAGATGAAACACGCCTGAACGGCACCACCACAACACAGAAGCATTGGTATTCCTTATTCAGGAGAAAGGACAGCATTCATACACTTCTCAAGATGTGGTTCACATGCAATGAAGGAAAGGTTGTTTTATAACTTTGTAGTTAATTAAAAAAAAAAAAATAAAAAAAATCAAAACTGCCTTTTTTTCCAGGTGTCTGTGGATGAACATCTTCCAACCCTGCATTTCTGATTATATCCTCCTAGACCAGCTATCATAGGGGATGACCGAGCAACACAAGACGGTTACTCCCAAAGCTTGTGCAGATCCAAATCTTGCAGCTCTCACTACTATTTCCAGCCTCTTTGGCATAGAAAGTCATGTAATTAAAGCCCATCTTTTTCAGTGCCATGGAAATAGATGGCAAGATTTGACTTAGTAGTGAGGTAGAAAAAATGGGAGCGAAAATGTGGTCTCGCTCAGCACTAATTTATTTCAGGTTGGCAGCTCAGACAGCTACTGTCCTTTCCTCCAACCTGTTCGCTTGATGGATGGTGCCCCAGCACGACTGGACAGAGAAGCCACAGAGGTGAGGACAGCCTGCCCTCAACTCCTGTCTGGGTGTAAACCAGAAGGACCTGCACAGCCTTTGAACACAGAGTGAGGAAGACTAACTACAGGAGAGAAAGAAACCCAAGAAACATTCAGCTGTTCATGCAGGACTCACTCACAGGAGCAGATCCATGGGAAACTATGACTTTCCATGACTTTAAAACTGATGTTGGGTAAGAGCAGAATCAGGACTTTTGTGGTTTTATATTTTTCCCATTGCTCTTCATGTTCTTGATACTGAGCTTTGCTATGTGGGATCTATTGTCGGGTCCTCACACAGGCACAGCTCCCGTTAGTGTCAGAAGGAGTTATTGTACACCTCCTTATCAAGAGGTGAGGAGGCTCCACTTTGGCAGGACTTCTTTCAAAGAAAAACCTCTCAGAACTATCGAGCAAAATACTTGAAATTTTAAAACCCTTCAGGCAATGATTATAGCTCTGCTAGTCCTTTGGAAGAGCCTGAAGAACACTGTTATACAAAATAATATTAGTATTTGACACCTGGCAGTAACTCAAAATATTTGTGACATGAGAGGACACCTAAGTTACCTTTCAAACAAAAGCACGAGCAAGTGGATACTTTGCTAGTCTACCATGTCTTGCCTTCCTGGGCAAGAAATGTTTGTTTTTTAAATCATCAAAATCTCCATTTCCATGTCCACAGAGTAACTGCACGCTGAGAGCTTTTATCACTGCAGCAGGACAGAGTCCTCCTGCTGCAGGCATGCTCTCAGCCAGCAAGGCTCTCAACCAGCTAAGTGGTTCGCTTGACCCAGGCCAGTTTGCAGCAGCAGCAGCAGAAATGAAAGAAATCTCTGCTGTAAACCCGGGGCCGAAGGCTGACTTTGCAACACCGTTTCAGCCACGACTCGCCTCCCCCCAGCAGACCACACATTGCATGGGGCAGCCCTGCTCTTTCCAGGGGTGGGAGGATGTCAGCGTGGCACCAAGAGGTCAGCAGAGGGACAGAGACTTTATTAAAAGAGCAAAAGGTAAAATTCCCTTTTTCCATGATGTGAGCACAGAGAACAAGTAAATGTAGCACTCAGTACCAATGAAGAGGTGGTGACAGCATATGATTTTTTTTTTTCTCTATGAGAGACTGTCCTGTTATGAAAATGTTTTCATAAAGATAATTCTGGTTTTCAGTAATACATACAGCACTGAAATCTGAAGTGCTAAATCAAAATATATCACCATTAGAAACCAATTTTACTACAATAAAAATTACACGAGGCTTTTTATGGAAGTGCCATGAACAACTTTGCTTCTCCCTTCATCTGAAAAAAAGTAAATCATGTCCAAAATAACTCAACACGATCTAATGAACTTAGTAGTAGCACTTATTTATCCTTCATTTCCATTATCACAGTGCTTTCCCTTCTCTCCCCAGCACTACAATAGCTTTTTTCCACTGTAGCACCAAAATATCAATCTCTGTCCCAGCCAGAGTGGGAACTATCATTTTGGCCAGTTGTACTGCCAGTGCCAATGTGTTTTGTTCTGTTTCATTAACCCAAAACTTCGCTCTCAGCAATCTGCTTAAAATTTAAGGGAGTAGGGGTTGAAAGGGGGAGGAAAAGGTACAGCAGCATCTCTCCTGAAGCTTTGCTGACTGTCCTAGCACATTTCAGGTCTGTAGATAAAACAATCAGTAGTGAAATACTGCAAGAACTTGTTCTCAAGCTTTATGGAAGATCTGCCGAAGGCACGTACATGTGTATTTATACACCTCTTGTATATCAGCGTCCACACCCAACATCCACGCACACACTCGCCCCAGGAACAATCCCCCCTGCTCCGAGCAGTGCACAGTGATGGTCAGAGGCAACTTCTGCCTCGAGGAGACCGGAGCCTAGTCCTTGAATGAGAGGCACCAAGTGTTCACGGACAGAAGGCATGAAAAGAAGGTGACGTGGAAAAAAACTTTAAAATATGATACAAGCATATCTGAAAAGAAATATTGAGAACTCGATGGCTGTTAGGTCTGACAAGTGCATGCAGCCTGGCAAGCAACAGTTGTTTCCCCAACTGTTCAAAAATGGTGAGTGTCCCCAAACCTGTGATAAAAAAGCAGAAGCTAAATGGAGCAGAGAATATGGCCAGAGTTCAAATTCACTTATGGAAAGCCAGATGACAGGTTTTGCAGTCAGTAAGACATGAGGAGAACTACGTTCCGATTTGTATATTACAACGCAAACAGATTGCAAACAAGTTCCTAATCTCGCTGCATTTTGGAATAAACCTTAGTTAATTAAAGTTGGCAGGACTTCTGAAAGAAATACAGCAGTTACCTTCAACAAGTATTTGCTGCAGTCACACATACAAAAACCTTGCTTATTATTCTGTAAGTACGTCCATTGAAGCTGACCATAAAATTTTGGCCAGTGACACAAAGCACCGTGTGCTTGCTGAGATAGATGCACCGTGCAAACCCTGTGTTGCACAGCACTAAAACAGTTGCACTTGAATAACAAGAGTCCTCCTTTCTCCTCATGGCACCACGGATATCTTGTACCAGGACCCTTCCCACTAGAGCCCAGTTAGCCAGTTCTGTCTGTGTACTTGCATACTAAGCACTTAAAAAATCCCTACATATTGCTGTGCCTTGAATGAGAAGTTATTTAGCAAAGTGCATTACTGGCACTGAACCCACATGTTTAGTGCTTTACAGGGGAGAAGAGTGAATTTTTTCCCTGTTTTCCTGACATTCAGCTTTGGTCAAAGACAAAATTTTAGCCAGTGTGCACATCTTCTGAATTACAAACTTGTCCCAAAAGAAGTTAGCTACTAGAGTTTAAATTACCTCTTTCTAGTAAAGACTTTCCTTAGTAACTGACACAGTGAGGTTACTACATCACAGATCAACTTACATATATTTAGTACCTATCAACTGCAATATAATTTCCTTCCGTCTTGTTTCTGCAGTAGTTTCTCTGGCCGAGATGCTCATTTTAGCCACTTTCACAGCTATGACATCAACACTGATTTAACGAATGGAGCAGGGCACCTTTGCTTACCAAGATTACAGCCAAGAAAATACAAGCTCATCGTTCCTGCACCCCTTCTCTTGTGGTGGGACTGAGGAAGAGAAGCCAGCAGGCCCTCTGTCTTTCCTAATGAAGCCATTTCTCTTCGCACACGATACCAATAATTTGTAAGCTACACCCAAACATCGTTATAGGTCAGCAGAAGGACTGTTAGAGCTTTCCATCTTTAAGTAGATCATTCCAATGAGTTCTTGATAGCCCATTTCATACCAGTCTGGACAGATATAAACTGTTTTCCCTAAATTAGCTAATAAACCAACAAACCTGAGAAACACACATACCTCAATTTCCGTAAAACAGTATTACAAAGTTTCCCACCTTCTGCACACAGGCCAAAGAACATTACTGCATCCTAGTGCTGGGGCCCTACTGGGTTCTTTTAGGATGTTACGTAATATAACTGATGACACATGAAAGTGGATGCAAAATAGCAAGTATTACAGTCCAGTTCCTTATTCAGTAGCGAGGCAATTCACAGGAGATCTCTTCATGTGGAGCACCTCTTAAGATTCCTGGACATTTGATTTAATGGGTTTCCCACTAGTTAAATTCCTCAGAGCTGCTTTTCTCCTTTTGGACAAGGTGGAAAAGGAATAATATCTGACATTGCTGGGGAGGAAAGTGTTTTGAGTATGCATATCACTACCAAACTGATGTAAAAATATCTTTTATTAGCCTAGAGAATAATGAGAAACTGGGTAAGATTCTGTACTTTGTTGTTAGTCTCTACATATGCTTTATGATAAATGCTATTGAAGTACTTTAATTATTTTGTGTTAATCATTCACTATTGAAAGGACTAGAGTTGTTTATATGATCTCAGAGCTCAAATACGGAAGTAATTGACATTTCTTCTGATCAAAGGAAGTGAATTATTTCTGTGCTGAATTCAAAAGTTTTCTTGTAACAACAATGCATCTCAGAAGACTCTCATTACCATAATACAAGCAGGTCTTTATAGGAATGTGATCAAATGCACCTTTGCACATAATAATATTCAAGTGATGTTAAATATCTTGCAATGACTACATTTTGTTTTACACCATGCAACTTTAAAATAGTTATTTATACACTGTGATTATTTGGACAAACCAGGTTGCTCACTTAAGTGTTACTCAGATATTGCAAGCAACATTTTGTCCTTGGAAACAGATTAAGAAATTGGGACTCTGTTCAAAGCAAGTGCATGTTGACTAAACATGTCCCCCAGGCTGTCAAGAAGACTGTATGCTATGCTAGAGAGCGCAATAGGTGTCTTTAGCATGAGCAGTAAAAATAAGAGAGGTAGATTCTTTCACACGGAGAGGCTTTATGTTGTGCCTAGAGGGAGCGAGTCAAAGACAGCAGCGCTTACCGCCAAAAATCTCCAGCATTTTGCAGGGCTTAAGTTTTCAAACTCAACATCAGAAACAAGAGCTGGGATCATTCTCAAGTAGCAGAGAAGAGACTAATGGCTTTATTGGAATAAGTAGCTTTTTTGGAATAAGTGAGATGAGAAGCTGAAGAGACTGTTAACAGGCACACGGTCACAACAGCAAACTTGTCAGGAATAAAGGAATCAGTCTGGCATACAGAAGTGCTTCAACAAGAACAACAGAAAATTAGTCATAGGAAGATCAAACTTAACCTCACATAATAAAGGTTATCTGAATACATTGGCTTAATTGTCTGGCTTTCTGCAGTGCAAATGGAAGCATCACCCTCCCAGGGCTGGGCACAGGCACCTCACCAGGAAAGGCAGGACTATCTACACCACCACCAAGTTGTCCATTGTATCTTCCATGATCTTGCAAAGGACAGCATGTTCTCTGAGCATGTCAGAGAGGAGGCACAATGGGACTCTGCAATTCCCCAGCCCACATTATCTGGCTGGAAAGGCAGACAGCTGACTGGGACACGGGAGCTTGTGCTACAGGTCTGGAACCATTCACATGAAGAAAGCAGTAAAGCACTTGGAGCCAACAGCAAGACAGCAATGTGGTAAAAACCAACACCAGAGAAAGTCTTCAGAAATAAAAATAAAGGTTTATCTTTATGTGGTAGGAAGAAAGAAGACCAGTGAAGATACACAAAATTGATGGGGCTGTCAGTGCCAGAGACAACAGCAATGACCTTAACATCTTCAAAAAGGACCAGAAGGAAGTCTAAGAGATAAAAGATGGGAGACTGAATGAAGTCACAACAGTCAAGACAGCAGATAAGTTACTGACTGTTTAGAAAGGACAGAATGTCAGAAATATTACTTATGAAGAACTGACAAACTTAGGACACAACAGCAGAGAACAAAGTCTCCAAGATAACTACAAGGAGATGGGCTAAGAAAGGACAGATAGTCACTGAACTTGCGTTACTACATAATCAATATTTCTTCTTGAATGGTTATGAAACTACAGAGTCACTGCAAAAAGTATATTTCCTCTAAAGTTTAGAATGTTCAAAGAGAAAAGTAACTTCCTGCGCTCCTTTGAAAATCCAAGTCTAAGTGCTGATATCCATTTGTTCTTGTTAAGATATGCAAATATATATGTATTCATGACCAAATGCAGAACCTGTCAATGCTTGCTTCCTCAAATTAATTTATTAAACCAGTTCATATTATATCTCAGCTTGTCATTATACAAGTACTATCTCAAGAAGCTAGAAAGAAAATGAAATTTTAAAACATTTCATAATTCTGGAATAAATTCAGAGGTAATAAAATAGCTACCATGCTGTTCCACTTGAAACTTAGTTCCAGAGTAATTCAAATGCACAGCACTGATAAACCAAGCCATTTTTGGGGGGAAGAAAAACAAACAACAAAACAAACGAGGGGATTTCAGCTCCAGCAAAACTGAAAACAGCATCTATATTCCTACTGAAAGAAGAAATATATCTCAATAACAACTCTTGTGTTTCCAGACATTGCAGTCTCATACATAAAAACAAAAAAATACTTTGCTCGATTGTAAATGTGCCTGTTCCAAATCTAACAGACACAGAGGCTAGAGGCTCTCAACCGCTCACGTCCTCGTGACTGCCGTTCACCGCAGGCAGCCAGCCATACGTAGGCAGAATCATTTTCTGATGATACATCCATAATGCAGCTGAAGCAACTTTGAAATAGGATTCTTGTATCAAACTCCTCAAGCAGAAGCCTAAGGGTGTCTGTTTTTGGAACATTGTGCACTGTATTTTCAATTTCTTAAACATTTTAATGCACAGAAAACCACCTACCGGCTAACAGGCTACCACACTGAACTGCATTTAACCTAGGACTTATAAGAACATTTGACTGTGAAGAGAGGCAAAAGGAGAGAAAAGCCTCCTGTGCTGGAAAACATTCCTTTGGGTGACCCCAGAGTAAGATCTGTGGGATTGCAGAAGAGGCTGAACTGGAGGGACCTGTGTAGAACACTTGGTCAACTTTCTGATAAAGGGATCACTGCAGATTATGCCATCCAGGTCCATGTCCAGACAAGTCTTGAACATTTCCAGCAAGGAACAGCCCTCAACTTCTCCGGTGCCTCTGATCCTACCACACTGCATCCTTGCAAAAGGATATACTCCATCTTCCCCACAACTATGTTTTTGGTACTGGAAGACTAGATTACCTGAGCCTTTTCTCCTCGAGCTGAAAAATCCAAACCCCTTAAACCTTTCTTCATGTGCCAAGTTCTCAAACCCTGTCATCATCTTGGTGGCCCTCCACTGACCTGAGGACCACCAAATCTGGACACGGTATTCTAAGTAAGGCATAAGGTGTGCCAAAAAAAGCATAATGATTCTATGGTTTGCCTTGGGATGCTGCAGCACCCACACTTTCAGAGGCACAGGGGGATCGCAGGATGGGGCTCCCTGTGCTTGGTTATGCTACTGCAGGCAACAGCAAAATATTTCAGGCTGTTTCACCTCTCTTGCTAGTTAAGTCTGAACCAAACTTGTTATTGACCGCTCAGGCATCAAAGGGACTGTTATTTTTCACAGCATATAGTCTCCAAGAACTAAAGTTTTAACAAGCTGTTCAAGGATCTTAACTTGGCTCAGGATTTTAGGAGCAGATACTTTAAAACAGTCATAGAGCAAACACCATCAGTAAATGTTAGCTTGCTCCCTGCTCACAGTAGCTTTGCAAATCTACCTCAGTTATAATGCTGAGGGTAGAAAACCAAAACCCTCACAGAAGGGAAGTCTAAACCCTGAGCAGCAACTTCAGTGCAAGAGCAAGACGATCACACTCGGTTTCTTCTACCCAAACTACTCCTTTTCTCATCGAGGGCATTTAAGTTTAGATCACTGTCAAGGTGGCTCTGGAGACGCCAAGAAAGCTTATTTGAAGATAGGCTGTTCCTTTGCACCCTTGGTATGCTCCCGGTGCTGTGCAGGGGTGTCCCTGGCCACACTGCAGAGGCACCAGATGCACTGATACTCCAACAGCTGTGCAAGAGGCATACACAGACATTCCCCTGCATCATGTTTTACAGATGTCTTTAGGAAGGATAATGTAAGCATTCTCCTGAGGAACCGTTTCTATCATGCATCAGTCTCTTCAGTCTCATGCAATGGAGTTTAGACATTAGAGTCCCCGGGTCTGGGGTTTGCACCCTTGATTGTTCATGGGTTTTGGGGTGTAGGGGAGAGGGAGGAGATTTTTGATCCAGTTTTATTTTTACTTTATTCTCACTCCCTTTCCTTTGCTTTTTCAAAGTAGGCAAGTTTTCTTAATGAAAAACTGAGCTCTGTCCTTTCTGAAACACACGTATTACTGTTGTTACCTAAGTCACTACTTCACCAATTCACACACGGCTTTCTTTACAGATACACCAACGGATGCTACTGTCATGACATCAAATAGTGTTTGCCTGATGATAATATTCAAGCAAATGCTTCTGTATCTATTGTAAGATAGCTTTGTACTTCAGCTTCCACCCCTACAGACAATCCCACCAATTTCTGCCATTTGCTTGAATTTGTTGCCATTGAGTACAGGTCCCAATCACGACACATCCATGTTTTGGGCAGCATCATGGACAGGATCTCAGCACTATCTTATACTGTTAAAAAAAGTGAGAAAATAGATAAAACATCTGCATTTGTACTCGATTTCATAGTAATATTTTACAGTTTGGGTGTGCTATGTGATTAATATGTTGGTAGTAGTAAAGTGACAGTCTAAGGACTTCTTAAAAACCCACCTAACCTACAGGACAAGGATTTTCAAGTAGAAAGTTAATGTTTACTCAGTAGAATTTGCTTCACTGGGAAAAAAAAATGCTCGGCCTCAGGACTGTATTTTAGCCAGCTATTAATTTGCACCCAATCCAATTAGTTTGAAAGCAGTTTAAACACTCCTTGAAAAAAAATTTAAATCATCAGATATTAAGCACAGCCATTCTCAATGTTGGGTTAGGAAAGAGAAGGAAACTATTTCTTTGTAGTGGAATATGTTATTTGTCTCCCACACACAAAGACAAGCCAGGCAGGTGGTTTATTGCAATCTGTGCGGCAAAACCGAGCATCCCTTGGTGGTACTTCACTGTTCTGCTCCACTTTGACCATCACATGAAGCTGAAGTTTTGCCATGTTCCATGTGCCCCTCCATCCATTTCAGCTGACACCATCAATTTCTACCCAACACAGGGGAAACTCAAGAAACTTGGCAGAGAGCAACCAGAGAAGCTGGCAGCAGCTAAAGCGGCGTGCAGCAGCACAGAGGTGCAAGTGGAAGGGTGACCTGTGTCCACAGGTCACCCAGAAGGCGAGTGGTTTCATTCATTACTACCACTTCTGACATGTTCCAACTGCCCTTCTGGCCTGCTTCCACCCCTTCTTTAGTAACAACCATTATTCATTAGAAAAACAAACAAACAAACAAACAAACATTTATCTCACACACACACATGCAACTGTTTGCTTTAAAAATGCATGAGGAAAAATAAACAAAAGATAGGGTACAAATATGTCCCAAATTGGAAAAGCACTCCCAAAAAATCTCCTGTAACTAATGCAAACTCCTCCCCTAATCAACTAAATTGCTGGGAGGATGAAGTGCAGATCAAAATATAAGACACTGAAGCTCTGTGACAGGGCAAATAGAATCACATTGACCTCGTTATTCCCTATTTTTTAATTGTGATCTTTCTTGTATAATTATTCTGCTCTGTCTGAAGTAATTTCCCACTGACCAGATGCACTTCCCAGTCAGCAGCACGGACAACTTTTCACTTCCATTCCTGCAGATAGCCAAAAACCTCAACCAAAATGGAAATGGCCACTTTTCAAATCACTCATGTGTCTCAGCTGGGCAGCCTTTGCACAAAGGCCTTTTTTTTTTTTTTTTTGTGAAGTCCCCAGGAACTTAGCTAAATTATGTTGGCATGATTACATGCAGTAATTACAAGAAAACATAAATGCAAGACCAAGAAGGCAAGACCTTTATAGATTAATCGCTGGAATGAAACACCTTGAGCTAAATATTTTTCCCAAATAATTCAGCAAAGGCATGTGGCCAAATCCTGTTTAAAAATAAATGAATAAATAATTAAACCAGGAATTGTTTCTACTACCTCTTAAGATACAAAATTGCATCTGTTTGGTACCAAGTAGCACTCGGAACAAAAACTGGGCAATGTCACCTCTCAAGATATTTACACCCTGTAAATTTTGCATTTTTAAAAAATTAAATATATGATTATTCAATTAATATTAAGAAATACTTAATTTGTCTTGATCTTTTTCTTTCAAGTCAATAGAATACAAGTCCCCATTCCACATCCATCTATTTGATCCAAGTGAGATCTAAGTTCAAAGTTTCCCTTGATGTCGGAGGTTGCCACAGAACTCACTGGGTGGCTAGCAGGAGCTCCAGAGAAGCCCTTCAAAATATCCTGAAGCTGAAGCCATGCTAGCCCAAGGCTCCGCAGACACTTTGACTGCTTCTTTGTTTCCACCACCTGCAGTTTTCAGGTACAGTGGCAGGGCTCAGTCCCTGGGAGAGCTGCGTGTGGTCCTTCACAGCAAGCTTCAAGACAGATAGCTAAGTAAATATGTATGATCTTAGCTTTGTGACAGATGTCAAGAATCCCTAACTGTATTACAGGGAAGAGGGTTTTCTTGCCATAGCAGCAGGAAACAGCTTGTACAATTAACACATCTCCCTTGCACAGGATCTTCCCCTTCTCCCTTCATCAGATCAGTGATGGGACAGTCAAGATGCAGCACTGAGTAGATATGCAGCAAGATGACTATAGTAATTACTTATTTAACTTGAGCATGAAACCTGGTGTAAGTAGCAATGGTGTTTAAGCAGGCACTGAAAAACCCCGAAATACTCAAGCGTTAAGGTTCCCTAGCTCAGTGCCAGTGCGAGGGATATGTGAGCAGTAAGTGGGATGTTCCTACATCTGCATCAGTGTGTCACAGCAAGAAAGTGACTTACACATCCCTCTTTCCACAACTTTACTGAATGCCAAAAAAAAAAAAAACAAAACAAATACAGCCTGATCCAGTGTATATCCCACAACATACATCACCCAGGGAATTATTCAGAAGGGGACAAAGGATGTCACCAGAACAGGAGCTTAGCTAAAGGCTGAAGGCTTTCCAAAAAACTTAAACCTTTATTTTGTAGGTTATACACTTATATATTTATATTTCTTGTACAATTTATTTCTTTTATATATATATATATATAAATAAAAAGCGTAGGAGTTTCAGGAGGCTCAGATGCTGAGTGATGACCTCACAGTCATTTAAGGTAACTCTGAAGGATCTAACCTGGGTACTAGGGTCATCACAGATGTCAACCTCCGTGGTAAACAACAAATCCTCCTCTCACTAGAACTATTTAGCACCCCAAAAATTTAATGCTAATATGACTGTATTGCCACCCAAACCAGATTGGATTGTCAAAACTATGTATTCCCAGCAGATCTATTTTTGATGGTTTACAGAAATGTTTGGACAAAAGAGAAAACAAAAAAAACAGTTATGCTTCAAACTAATATAACTGATCATTTTTATAATTGGCCAAGTAACACCCTGTCTGTAAGGTCTTCAATTGCACCAAATTTTAATGCTAATATTGATGTTTCAGAAAACATTTACATAGACGTTACTGAAAAGGAGTTTAACCCTTAATTTAGAATTTTCTCTTATGAAAAATGTCAATATTGCCTTTCTTTCTTTTAGTCACAACTTCTAAATGTAATTATCACAAAGGCTAAGAGAAACAGAGGACATAGACTCCTATCTTTTCTCAATGCCAACGGGCTAGATTTTCACAGGAGTCATCTGGGATAAATTGGTGATGAAAGAAAAGAAACAGCCACCTGTGTCACCAGGCACCCCCCATCCTCCAGCAAGGGCAGGGCTGCAGGCAGGGGCCAGGAGACACTGTCCCACCAAGGTGGTAACAGTTGGGCAGCATGGACAGGGACAGAAGATGCCCCATCACTGAAGTTGGTCGGGATAGGGTCTGCCTGGATCCACAGCACCTGAGACATCTGCCAGAAAAGCATCGCTTTTTTTGAGCTTTATCAGGCTGTACAGCTTGGGAGAGACAGAGAAGCCCAAAACCCTGGAGTTCTGTTTAGCTTTTAAAAAATACCTCAAGCACCTCAAATAGATTATATATATATTTATATATATAAAAGAATACTTAAGCACCTAATATATATATTTTTTATATATATATAAAAATACTTAATCACCTCAAATTTACTCATACCTTCACCACATTTTATATCATACCACTGCCAGGATAAAGGAAACTATACTTATTTATAGGCTTCCTATATGTGTTTGCTGTTTAAGACTGTTCAATTTCTGCACAAACAAAAAAGCAACGCTTTCTTAAATGCCCACTGCCTCCCCTCTAATCAATCCCCAATTTGTTACATCAGGACTTACAGCCTGGGCAAGGGAAGTGTCGAGAAATAGTACCAGATAATATTTTTCAAGCCAGTTAGGGAAATTACATCTGTGCAACAGCTGGACTCCAGAGGAATCCACTGTACCTTCATTTCCACAGCATCACCTGGAGCACTGGGATATAAGGAGAGTAATTATGAAAGTAAATTCATAGGAATGATCATCTAAAGTTCGGCTGGTTTCTATACTAGGAAAGTCGACAGAGACAGTGCAAATACTGTATAGCAGCAGCAAAGGCACACACGTCTCACAGAAGGCTATGCATACTTGCATGACAAATAATCTCATTAAAGAAACAAATTACATATTGCCAACAGAATGCCGTCCGCCTTAGACGGCTTTGGTGCCGTGGGTTTTTATATCAACCTACTTCATATGTCGAGAGTATCTGAGCTTGAATAATTGTCCCAAAAATAATCCTTTTGTTTCTAGATTGATAGAATCACTTGTACTGCATCCAAGAAGTGCCAGAAGATTAAGTTGGTAATGAGATTGTACCTTTCCCTATTCTCGTTAGTTTGTCAGGACAAGTAATTGATGTGCCATTTTCCATTCTTGCCATGAGACTGGATTTGCATTTTTGCTTCCGAAGAAGCTGGAGATTATGGGCTTCATGGTTTCTTGTTGTTTTTTTTTTGTTTGTTTGTTTGGTTGGTTGTTTTTTTGTGTTGTTTTGTTTGGTTGGTTGTTTTTTGTGGGTTTATTTTTGTTGTTGTTGTTGTTTTGTGTTTTTTTATTTATTTATTTATTTATTTGTTCTTGTGCTTGGTTCTGGGGTTATTTGGGGAGGGGTGGAGCATTTTGGGGTAGAGATGCTTAAAGAAAAAAATCCCACAAGTGCATGCAGAATTTGCAGGCTACAGGACAATACTGTTCTCTCCACTTTCTCACCCTCCCTGTTTTTACATTATCTCATACTCTTTCCTACGGAAGAACAAACATGATTCCTATGACATGCTGTAGGATTTGAAGTATTCCTTCACAGATACAATATCTCAAACCATTCATAAATGTTCACATTTATGCAGGGCAAACTGTAGATCAGCAGTTCATGTGCTCTTTATACCACTTAAAGGTCTGTGTGTAACTGGATTCATGTCCCAAGGTCATTGCACTTAACTAACACGCTGAACCTCCCGGCTATTTGAGTCAAGAACTCAATCTGATAGGTGTCTGCTTTTTTCACCTCAAAACATCTGATTTTTTACACCAGTCTCTTGCACCATGACATTGAAGGTACACATCTGACAACATTCAGAGTGTACCGCCACAGGGAGATGCTGGCATTTCTTACCACTGTATTTTCCCCCCGCCACCCCCCCCCATACCATGCTAACAAGATACAGTTCCATTACTCCGCAACTGAATTAACAATAGGGGGAACCTGGCTTATAGGTAGAAAAACAGTTCTGATAAAAAAACCTGAGAATTTCTACAACCTCTTTTGAAAGTTTTGTTAAGATTCTATAGCCAGCATGCCAGCAAAGAATAAGAAAGTTCTTAACAAAATACAAAGGGTGTCCAGTGCAAGTCATTTACAGTCTCAGCAACCTCAAACACAGCCATCGTAAATTCTTATCAACTACAACATATCTGGAGATCACATGATAAGCAGAGATATTGACGACATTAATTTACATATTTAGGTATACAATATAATTATGCACAAAATTACATACATTATATCTTGTCAACACTCACACAAGCTATACTCGCCACTGTGCACTGCCACATATAGTTGGCTTGTTTATACAACACATTTCCATACTGTAATTAGAAATGAATTAAAGGTGAAGACTCTTCAGACTTCCCTACCCTCCCGCTTTAGGTCATTCAGCCAAAAGGTTTGGTAACAGGTGACTTTTCTGTAACTAATTGTAAATAAGAGTCCTTTGTTACAGCCTGCTCCTTTCTTTGCCCTTACAGTGATGCTTATCACTTTCCCAGTCATATTTTTCATTGCTCTGCTCCTTTAGGTATATCCTTAACACTTGCAATAGATAGAAACCACTGCTCTGACTCTGTGTTCCTGTGTACCTTGCCCATCTGCAAGTAACTACACAAGTTCCCAGACCTGTGAATTGGCCTAAACAAAAACAAAATTAAAAAGACCTAGCATCTAATAATGGAAAAAATCATAATGGGATTGAAAAGGGGGGCAGTGGAGAGTTGTTTGTTTCCTGGGAGTTATAATTCTTCTATATGAGAAGTTTTATGACTGAATTTTATTTGCCTACAGAAGAAATATTCCATATATCTTTTTCCCCCCACTGGAAAGTCCTTCCTGCCTCCACCTCACCCTCCAAACTGCATGGTTGCTTGAATTTATACATCTATCCTGCATTTCCTCAGAGCAAGTGATAAGTAGACCCATCTGGAAGTATCTGTACCATGTTTTTCCACTGCAGCCGAGAGCTGGCTGAAGGTCAGAGCATAAATTTTATTTACTACAACACATTTTGATGGGCTGAATCAATACCCATGATCAAGTACACTGCACAGGTTCCCAACAAGGACAGATCTCCATTCCTGTCATGAATTCTTTCCGTTCTTTAAATCATCGCTATCTCCGTTATTCCAATGTCAAAATAGCCCAGTTTTCTGACAATACAGCAAAACACATTCAGCAAGAGATGACATTCCTCTCTGAATTCAGTTTAATAAATTCACTCAAGATTTTTCCACAAAGGTATCAGCAAATAACAAGATAAAATTCTATAGAAATTTTCTATCAAATTCAAATATCAAAAAAAACCCCTGTCATAGATCTGCTGGAGAATTAGAAGAGGCCTAATTTCCCCACATTGCTGCTATTTTGTTAAAGTGTGCTACTACATGCATAGTCATCTTGGGATGTAATCTGAACACTGTATGTAGTACTCTGGTGTCGTGGTTTAGGCCTGGTTGGCAGCCAACCACAATGCAGCAGCTCTCTCTCCCTTCCCCTCCGGCAATGAGAAGGGACAGAGAGCCAGGCTTGGGGTTCAAGATAGGACTGGGATGGGGAAAAATTCCCCTTTATGATCACGAGCAAAAGGCAGACTCGTTAGGGGAAGAAAAAAAAGAACATGCATTTATTACAGACACTAACAACACATAACAGAGTAGGACATTGAGAAGCATTGCCACATCTTGAGAACACCTTCCCCCCAACCCTCCCTTCTTCCCGGGCTCAGCTCTGCTCCCGATATCTCTACCTCCTCCCCCAGTGGCGCAGGGGCAGGGAATGGGGGGTGCAGTCAGCGCTGCCACTTCCCTTCATCTTCGGTGAGGGGAGTGCCTGGAACTTGTTCCTCCTGCTCCATCGTGGTCCCCCTCTCACAGGAGACAGTCCTCCACAAACTTTCTCCGACATGAATTCCTCCCATGGGCCGCAGCGTTCCCCACACTGCTCCGTCATGGGTCACTAACTTCCTCCGACTGGATTCCCTCCCACAGCTGCAGCCCTTCCCGAGCTGCTCTGGCGTGGGACACCCCCGCATGCTGCAATCCTCCCAGCACTGAATTACAGCAGCGGGGATGCCTTTTCCCACGAGACCCCGGCCTTCTTCGGGCACAGAACCTTGATCAGCTGAGCAGGAGCCACAGGCCATAAATCAATGTCTGCTCCACCGTAGATCTCCATGGGTGGCAGGGCGGGGCCGCCCTGCCCTCTCACCACAGGATACAGGGGGGTCTCTGCTCCGGCACACCTCCCCCCTCCTTTCTTCCTCTGCTCCTCCACTGACCTTGGTGTTCACGCAGCTGCAGTAACTCCTCCTCACCAGTCCGACTGCCCGTCACCACGTCCCTTCTTAAATACGTTATCGCAGAGGCGCAGCTGATTGGCTCAATTTCCCAAACAGAAGTGGAGCTGACGTGGAGCTGGGGGAGCTTCGAGAAACTTCTCACAGGGGGCCACCCCGGTAGCCCCCTCCCCTGCCACCAAAAAACTCCACCACTCACTCAACCCAGGACATCCGGATATACGTGGGGTTAAAACAATATGCAACACAACCACAAGCACCCATGTATCTGTAGGATACACCATTTAAAATAATCAGACCTAAATGCACTTATTTTTCCAAAACAGCACACAACAGATTGTTAGGTTTCCGTGGTTATGGGAGGTGTACTTCAACCTCTTCATCATCCATCTAGAGTGTGGTTTCAGTTGTTCACTTTTCAGATTGTTCTTGAGGGGAATCACTCAGTGTCAAAAGTTTTAAATCACATTTCTGGACTGCCATTTCCATTTGCCATCGGCTGTGGGACAAATGCACCAGGGACTGGCAGTCAACTACTTCAGATGACTCAAAACCAGTTCATTCCAAAGAAAGCACCTTTTATTCAAACATACAAACCCCGCCACCAAAACAAAAGCTAAAACCACCCACAAGAAAAACTCTACCACCCCACACAAATAAGCCACCCCAAAAACCAAACTACCCACCCCCGTTACAAAGGAATGCTTTCAAAAATACCTAGAATAACTAAATTTAACATTTATGAAAATTTTGGCCAAGTTCTGGTCTGTCCAACTACCATTGCACAAAAAGTGATTCCCTCTTATAGTATTGCCTTCCATTTTTTCTCTTGTTTCTCTCAGCATCTCCATTCAATTAGGCACATGACCCCAAGTGTACAGAATATTTCTGAAGAACAAGCGCTTGAAGCATTTAAGCACATATGTATAGTCCTGGAACACACTTCAGTGTCTTCCTGAAAGTGTACATAATTTCAAGATTACTTCCAGCAGCTATGAAAAAATGAAAATGAAGATGGACATGTGATTGAAGATTATGAGTAAAGAGCTAACACTTCATTTATTAATAGTGACCAGTTCCACGACTATTTGCACATACTTGTTCTCCAATGGCTTTCTTGTGATCCCAGCCAGGCAAGTCCTGAAGTGTGTGTGTGTATATATATACCCCCACACACACACTATATATATGTATATATATATATACATTATATAGTGTATATACCACTGTGGAATTCACAGTAACATAGCCTTTCCTGGCAAGGTAACAATTTGTCCAGAGAGCTCAAAGAAGAGATTTTTGGGTCACAACTACAGCTACCATAGGCTCAAAATGCTTAACACACTGGAAAGCAGGGGGAAGAAGGCAGGGACAGATATCTCATACTGTACTTCAGATATTGGCCTGGGATATGAAAAGGCCATAAGCATCACTGAAATACAGGTCAAGGACATAAACACTCTTTCTTCATGTCAATAAAATAAATGGACTAGCTGCTTAGGAATCACTCTTGAGGACATATCTTCTAACACTGGAACATGTAGAAGCTGAAGGTTTAAGAGTAAAGCCAGAAAATTACTATTAATACAGAGAGTTTCCCTATACATTAATCATTTTCAGGTTTTGTTACAAATATAATGAAATTGAGAAAAAAAAAAATCAGTTGGTAACTAGAGTTCCAGGGAAGGTCAATTTGTGACTAAGCTGTAGTTCCAAAAAAGCCATTTTCAACCAGTAATATCCAGGTATCCCCAAAGATGTGACAAGTCATTCTTTCAAGGTCTTCACAGTGGTATGGACTATGGCACAGACTGATACTAAAAATGACTGCAGATCACAACAACACATCCTTCTATCACACACCCTTTTTCCAGTGAGCAGGAAGAATCTTGCAAGGCAGTAAAGAGTAAGGAAAGAATAAGGGAAGCACTTAAATCTTACACTTTATTCTTTGCTTTGAAAGAATAATAATAAATATATATATAGATATCTGTTCCCCTAGAGAGGGTCAGCAGATCTAAGCAAGCCAATGAACTAGATTAAACAATGTGATTCCCATGGAAGAACAAAAATAATTTTAGGACAATCTTCACTTGTTTTCACTAATTTAAGACCAGGCAGATCTTCCAGACTAAAAAGAAAGAGATTTACTTGACATCATTTCCTCCTAACAGGGTACCCACCACAAAGCTTAGAGAAGACCTCCCAGAAAGGATCAGTTTCCCCACCCCACATAACAAACGTTCTCCACAGGGACAGGGGTCCCTCCAGCAACCATCAGAATATGTTTTAATTATTATAGAGATTTTAAGAGTCAGGAAAAGCTCTGTGGAAGTTGGTTTTATTCACCTTTTAGAGGTACAGCTTAATGGGAAAGCCTTTCCATGCTGCACAATGGAGCCTGCACCATCCGCTTGTCATTGGATTTGTTCGTGGTTGTGAACAAAGCAGAGCTACACAGTTTGCTAAGTTTTTGTTGCCTTGAGGTTGCATTACATAGCTATACTTTACCCTGGATAAACATCTCATCTCCTAGGATGGATCAGCATGGCAACAAACGTAGCAAGTTTGATTTTAAGATGTTTATAGCATTTTTCAGTAGAACAAGCTGAGGATTTCATATTCAATAGGCTGGCATGAGTAAAACAAATCCTGCCTTTTTATCAATAATATATAAATACTGAAAAATACAACACAGTTTTGTAATTTTTTGGTATTGCGTTGGTCCCATGCAGGAAAGACAAACCACGACCAGACTGCTGAACAGGGTAGCCCCACTGAACCCCACCGAAAATAAGCACAACCCACCCTGCACCTTGAGGGCCATCACAGTACACCTGAGCAGAAGGAGCAAAACCCATCACTTAAAAATGCTCTCCCAGCCCCTTCTTAGATGAAAAGTTCTCCTCCATTGAATGAATACAACACTTCAAACTCCTTAGTGATGTATTAATTTTGATGCATTAATTCATGAAGTTCACAGTATCTCAGGGATCTTGATAAGAGTTACCCACTGATAAGTGCTCTACAGTGCTCTGTTTTGCAGCAGCTTTTTATTTAAACAAAAAAAAAAAAAAAAAAAAAAAAAAAAAAAACACAAAAAAGAACACACAAACCAAAACCACAATGTCAAACTTGTGTAGCTTGTAGAGCATACATTACTATTGCCCTAGGGCTGCAGTAACCTTGCACACTTTTCTCATTGAACACTTTTCAAAGATAGGGGTTTTTTTTACCTTAAGAAATAATTCATATTTTATACCCCACAGTGAGGAAAGCCCCAAGGCTCATCTCTCAGGTGTTTAACCATATCAAAGAAAGGTCCATCGGTGCAGGAAGGCCAAAACACTTAATAATTCACAACGTGCATTATGAAATGAAAGCAGTTTCTAAAAATCCTCCCCAAGTACAATACCTTCATCACAGAGAAGTGAAAAGAACAGCTTTAAAAATAAAGAATCAGCTGTGAATCTTGCAATTATCCCGAAGAAGAGCCAAACACAGAAGGTCAATGCTGTGTCTTGAGTTAATAAAATTTAGTCCTAGAAATCTGGTGGCTCTGCAGCCAGGCAGATGTACTGCAGGAGGACTTGGGTTAGTAGAGAAGAAAAAAAGGCAAGAAGAACCACGTCAGCTCAAGAACTGAAACTGTACGAAAGGTCTGGTCCAAATCCATCTAATAAGGATTTGTTTGCTTCCACTTTCCTCGAGATGTATGTGCATCTTTCAAAGATTAATTAGAGTTAAACAGTTACATTCCCTGCAGTGATTAAGTATTCCAAGAAGTGTGAATAGTCAAACTGTCTCATCATAAAAAGCTGTCCACATTTTCACTTGAATTACGAGAGCTGTGAAGATTTGCATTATTCTGTTAAACATCCCTTCACGATTTGCCACTCCTTTCAGAAAGGACACAGACATGAAATTTCTTAGAGATTTTTGTGGCTGTTAAAAAAATGGTTTAGGCTGAACCAGGTGTTTTCTAACTGTTTCACAATTAAGAAGAACATTTGTCCCAGTGTATAAATATCCCACTTTTCCTAAACCCAAAAGATTATGCTTGACCACTGTTGTAATACCGGATCTTCCAGACACATAGCAGAGACGGGTTCATCCCGTAACTAAAGAGAAACACATCCAGACATCCATCTCCCAGGACATTTGTCTCCAGAGTGACAGCAGCAAGGGACACCACCAGCCCTATATGATGATCTGCTGGTTACCTTTTGCCATGCAGGGGCAATATTTGTTGGAAAAATTGAGAATTTTGAGTATCTGTAAAGTCCTTCAGGACTTTAACACCCGGGGGAAAGGGGTACGTGCATGAGAGACCCTGATGTTGGAGACTGAAGAACAAACCCACCCACTGGTAGGTAGTGTTAGAGAGAGATGCATGACCCATTCCTGTCTAAGCAGCACATATATTCCAGGTCACTGCTAACAAAGTTCAATACAGACCCCTAAAGGACCATATTTTGCTTTAATCAATACTGGTATTGGATTAAGGAATTACCGGGTACAGATACGGTGTTAATTACTGTAGCATCTGCTTTGGAGTATGGACTGTGTGATTCAGTACCCAAAGTACACATGTAATATGTTTAGAAAGGAAAATGAACTTGGAAGGTATTTGTCTTAAATTGCCATTAAAAAAATAAAACCAACTTTCAATAAGAGATGTAGACATGAACAAATACCATTACACTTTTAACAGGACAAGCACACACTGTGCAGCTCCCTTTATCTCTCTCCAGTTAAAGCCAGAAATAGAGCACGCTGTGCCCCATGTTACAGAGCTTAAGGGACTCATTTGGACTGCATGGGAACTGTAGGGAAAATAAGCACTGGCATCCAAAGATACCCAACCAAGCTGTAAAATCCTGCAGTTGAAAATTTAAGGATTTGTTGTTTGGGCAGGCTGTGGGCATAGGGCTAATTAAACCATCCCACGTCTCGTGAGCATGTTCTGCACAGCTCCCACCGACACACGCTCCAGCAGCTCGCTCTGCCCCACGCCACGGGCCCACGGGACCCCCTGAAGAGCTGGAGAAGCAACAGCCACAAAGGCTGAGCCTCCACCTGCCAAACCACGTACCCACCCCACAAGCCAGCACACGCTCTGAGGGTCAGGGAAGGTGTCCATGCCAGTAACCACATCCACCACCCTGCGCTGCTGCCCTAAAAACAATTATTCCAGAATGAACTAAATTACTAGTTACAAGATACAGTGGCCTATCCTAATTACATGAGATCAGGGAACTGTGAAACTCAAGCCTACACCCAAAAACCTGGAGGGCTCTGTTTCTGACACCTGCTGCCATTTATCTTCACCTTTCCTTACCTTAATTCTCTTGGCTATAAAACACGGGTAAAAAAATATGTCAGTGCTTTGAGGTCCCTATATATGAGCTGCTGTATCAGAACTGGGTATTATATTGAGAGTTAAATAAAACATAACAGGGCCTAACCCATTTCTTAAGGAAGATTTCATCTAACCTGGGATTTTAAAAGAAGTAATCCCAGATAAATCTCATCTCTTCTCCATTTCTGTAACATGATGTTTTTCACCCTGTTTTTCCACTGTGAAAGCTCTCAAGTAAATTCCACCCTTCCCCTCTCTTTTCCTAAAGTATAATGTCAGTTGTCTTTCAGCATTCAGAAACCAGTCTGATCTCCTGAGCTTTATGTACCAGAACTTGGAGTGATAAATGCTTCTGCCTCACCCCCAGGAATTTCAGCTGTTTGTCTTTAGGGTTTACAGGGACAAGTGCTTGAAAGAAAAAAAATACATTTTCCTCTCCAGCTTTGCATTGCATGCTTGTATAAAAAGATTCTAATATAAAAGTGGCATTGATAGCAGCAATACTTCTCAATAAAAAAAGATGCTCATAGGAATTATATTTGAAGCTGTATCATCTAGTATAAAAACATAAATTATGTTACATTACTTCATTTGATTCTTTGTGGAGAGTTTAAGTTTAAAGCAAAGCACAGTATAGGTTTTTGCTACTGAGAAATAATGTCATTAATTGCAATCTACAGCACAGTCACTCAAATAAATGAACTTCACTATAAACTACCTTAGTATAAATATACCACGCCCCTCCATCTCACACAGGTCACATGGGATTACTGCAAGAACTTATTGCTCCTATTAGAAAGGCCATGAAGAAGTGGATGCTAGAATTAAATTTTGGATCATATACACAGCAACTGGTTTTGGTAAGGCTACAGGGACTTCCTTCCTCTTCCAGCCTCATTCTATTACCACATACCTTTCACGTGATGTGGTTTTAAGCAGATGGAGATTCAAATCAGGAAAAGGTATCTGAGCAAGCTTTTAACTACTTTTCCAATTCCAGACCCGACTGACTGTTCATTCCATCAAACCTACTCAGCTTCTGCCTCCTTCCCCACCCTCTTCCCACCCCATGTCATTTACTGCAACGATCGTTGGATGACAGTCTGTTCTTAGGCTGAAAATTGAGAAACAATACACAGTATTAACATTAATTTTTCCTAGAGACAGGACTACTATAAATATCAATGCCGCCATCACCACCTATGCTGTTGAGCTTTATATTTCAAGCATCCTAGACAATATGTCTGATCAGTTAATGTCTAGGTTTCATACACACACTAAACATCCATGCTGGTTTTCCTCCATCATGTTAGTCTCTAAATTAAAATAACCACTACTTTTTCCTTCTATTCTTCTTTTTTAATTATATGCATAATTTCCATGAAAAGTGTTTCTGTCTGCATTACAGACCTAAAACAAAACCATGCCTGATCTACCATCTTACATCCCATTTAGATTTATTTATTTATAACAAAACTTGGGCTACTGAAATATTTTACAGTTACAGTGATCCTACTTTATGGAGATAACTGTTCAGGCTTCAAGAAAGAGCTATGATGAGTACTCAAGGGATGAGCCTCCTGACCTCATAATATGCATCCTTATGAAAGAGTCCAGTACCTTAAAATTAGTATCTCCTAGATTTTTACCACCAGAACTGCCAGTTATGCTTTGTACAAGATATACTACCACTAAAACTGCATCGCAGTTATGTAGTTATGCAGATATATACTGCAATATACATTAGTTATACTCATCTGGTCAGAACAAAGTATCCAAGTCCTTGTTGAAACCAATTTGCAGCGCTTCTCCCGTACCTTTCACCACAGTCCAGGACAGATACATAGATATAGAAAAAAAACATCAATCTTTATTTTTCAGAAGTTTTGCAGGTGGAAAGCCAAGGTATGTACTGTGTATTGTGACAGATGCACACAGAGGCTCCTTTTCTGTTGGAATGCTGATCTTGTGGAGAAAGGTATGGAATAGGAAAGTAATTTAATTAAACTGTCTTTATTCTAGTTTTTTATGTGTAATGACTAACTAATAACAGCATGCATCACTGCAGCAGCCATATTTATAGTGACACGCACTGCTTCTGCTGAATATATTGGGAGTGAAAGTTTCTGTGTTTCCCAAAGCTCTGCTGAACAAATTAAAATTTTAATTAATATTCTTTTTCATTATTTTCTTCTCCCACCCCCCCCCCCCAACTCCCCCAGGATTATGGTCCTGAAAGTAAAACAGTACAGTACTGATTTGAGTGCATGTTACGAGCTGAATGCCAAATAAAAATAACTGGTTAGCACAGCAGCCAGACTCAACACTGTCACATCAATAATCAGTTATAAAATTGGTGATTAAGCAAACGTGCCTGACCTCACTTGAGAGGTTTCATAACCAGAGGAAGCAATAGCTTGATAACCCTGTTAGATGTTAACATTTAAAAGTCAACTGCGTAAGATTAAAGTAATGAAGTGATTGATTGCAACTGAAATTTTCCAGTACACCCAGTTGAAAAGGCCTCTGGAATTTCCAGGAATACAATGAACTCTCTCTTTTAATTTAATGAATAGTGTCCTGACTGGTGCAGGTCAGCAGTCCTGGTACAGGAGTAGCAACAAGAGGAAGGAGGAGTTGCTGTGCCAACAGACTTTTTTTTTTTTTTTTTAATATAAAAACAGAACTTGACCCTTGTTTAAAATGAAGTATTTAATTAAAAAGACAAGGTTTCATTAATGGTCTAAGGATGCGCCTCCTTGGGTACATACCCAGTGGAAGATATCACTTGCAGAGTAATAGTATTTTGGTGCATGCACGTATAGATGCCCAATGACAGAACCACAATTAAAGCAAAGAGACCAATCTCTATTTCACCATTTCCCTCCCCCCACCCCCAAGTTTGGTTCACCACAATAACTGCTCTAAAATAGCTTCTAAGATGATCAAAGCATGATAAAATTAGAGGTGAAACGGGAAAAAAGAATCCTAATTCTAAGATAGACCTCAGGTGGACAGTCCATGTGCACACAGTGCATCACCTTGTTATTTTGTCTGATATGATGCTATTGAAAAACACAATGATAAATTCACAGTTAACATATTTGAACAGGTGTAATATTTTAGTATTTTTTCTTTAAAAGCAACCCCAACCACACTAACAGGAACCTGACTCCCAGGGCAGAAAGGAGAGTTCGGTCTCAGATTCCTCCTGCAGAAACTGTTTGTTCTGCTGCAAGTACAATGTGATTTGTAGGTATTAATTCAGCACTCTCTTTTAAGAGTTTGCCAGTGTTTTCTTGTCACTTTGCACTTCTACAAAAGCTAGATCCCCCTATTTTCTAGGGAATTTTGATTAACTAGCTATCTTAAAAGAAATCACGTTTCAGAGGAGCATCATGTTTATACAACCAGGTTTGATTTTAGTTCTTTATATTGGAAACTGGATTTTGTTGCATTTAAGATAATCTGGGGCTTTGCTTCTTCCTTTATTAACTACAGTGCTAGGGTTTTCTTCAAAGGGTGATAAAGCTATCGAAGCCTGTTAGAAGTCCCACTGATACTGCAGCCATATTTTTCAAAGATTTTGTTGATCCAGCTGCCTATAATGGATACAATATGCAGTGCCTTTTCGGAGCTCTTAATGGCATCTGAAATAGAGTATATCATGCTGTTTTCATGACAAGTATGCACAGAAACAGTCAAAACTCAAAAGTCTTCCATAGTCGGTTGATCTTCCCATGATATTTAAGTTTAGGATTGTCATTAAGTTGCCAAAAATGTATCCAGTAGAGGGAAGATATAAAATATCTATGAAATAGGGCCTCCATCAAAGATTTGTCTTTGCCTTTGAATCACATAAGAGGAATTGCAGACATTTGACAAAACTGGGATTTGTCACATTCCTTGGAATAAAATACCAACTCCTTTATCGCCTTTAAACTGAAGAGCCTTGAGTATCACGAATCAATCTCCTCAATTCAAAGGAGCAACCTTCACTAGTACACAGATCAATATTCCTTTCATTACCCAACTTGCTCGTCTTAAAGGCAATTAGCCAAGATCTCCATGTCTGCCCTACCACCGCATCCCAATTAGGGGACTCCAAGAGCAGTTGTCTCTTGCTCTCAGAGGGATTTGAATCCCAAACACAAGCAGTGGTATCAGTGAGGGTGCAACATTTCAGCAAATATAGGTGTGAAGAGTATTAAGGATAGCATTGAAGCAGTAAGAGATTACTCTTTGACAGCTTTTATATACCATACTTAAACAATGAAGTCCTAGCTCACTGAAGTTCCCACTCCTCTCATTGCATCAGTGTTATACCCCAGCTCCCTGCAGAAAATCTCAGCATAATTATACCCTCTTTAGGAGTAAGGAGAAGATTAAGCAAAATATTGAACTTCCTCTGGATGAGTGTGGGTTGGGGGATGAGAAGAGTTTGTTTTTTTGGGGGACTGGGGATTTCCCCCTCTTTTTTTTTTTTTTTTTTTCCTTTTCTTCCCAGTACCAGAAAACACTATCTGATGCAGAAGCATTAAGGCTGAGCTAACCCTACTTCCAGAGACAGCGGGTGCAGTAGCACCCCAGGGGAGGCACTGCCAGCACTGCTCCCATGCACAGCAGCAGCACAGCCTGGGCACGTAAGGACACAGGGCTCAGCTACTGGCACTCCCAAAAGAGCCAGCAAGAACATCTGCTCGAGTTTAAGGGCCCAAAACAGCGGCAGGATTTTTTTTCAAGGGTTGAACAAACAGGAACTGCCCCCTGAAATAAGACAGACCAGGTTTGTGCTTGCCACTGGGGACACAGAGGGGAGCTTGGCTGCTACCAGTTGAAACTCCCCAAGTGCTAGTTTGGTTTCTGCTTAGAAGTTTAATTCTATATGCATGCATAAACTGCCACTGATGCCTCTAATGTAGTTCAAGCAACACATTTGATAAAAAACACCTGGAATATTGAACAAAAATTGAATTTTGCTGTTCTTTGATAACTATTGTGTACTTCTAACATCTACATTAAAAATAAATAATAATTACTTAAAAAAAAAAAAAATCACAGCACTCTTCCATGTTTTAACAGCAAACATTCACTGCTGCCTGTGTCATATACCCAACCGAGAGCTGTCAGTCTGCCGCTTGTCATCTTGTGCCCATTCCCTGCTATCTGCCCATTCAGCATGTGCCGCAGACGTCTCCTCAGAGTTATTTGTCTGCTCAGCTTTTGTCCCTTTCACCCAGGTTTTCTTCAAGCGAACTGCCTGTCATTGCTCAGTTACTTCTGTGTCTCCGCAAATTAACTCGCTGCTTGGCAGAGCTCAGCATCTCCAAGCACCAGCCAAGGCACCAGTCCATTCCTACACACAGCGTGCCATCTAGTGATGGAAGAAGTGAGAGCACAGTCTCAGATCCCTCTGAAATGTTCCCAGATTTATTTCAGCTTTCCTCTTCACAGAGTCCCAAGGAAACATTCAGGGGTCCAAGAAAACATTTTGTTGTTTTCTCACATGTTGACCCTTATCAATAAAAGCAGCACTCCAAGGACATGCAGAATCTCCTCCAAGCAAAATACTGCAGTTATTAAACATAGATGCCAGACACAAATGAGTGAAGGGGCAATACCAAACCAAAACTAAACTCATGACAAGTATTTTCTTGTATATCACCCTCATGAAATTTCATGACAAAATATAACAAAACACTGGGGGCCACCCTCAGGTTTTGTACTTTGCACACAACGTGACACAGCCAGCACAACATTGGTAGTGACAGCACACCTGAAGAGCGCTGGAAAATGAAGTAAGGAGGAAAGCAAGTCTCCTAGAGGACATCAAAATGATGTAGATATATGCACATATGCATTTTAATTCTCATATGGTTGACAGTTCCTTTAAAGTCATATACAGGAACCAACACTCTTCATTTTTTTTTGCAGAAAATTGGAGTATTCCACAGGGAACATCCATGTTATTGTAACCCATCCCATCTCTGGCAAGCCCCACCAACGGTTCAGACAGTCCAGGTTAATTTTCAGCAGCAGGCTGTAGTACTTTGGATTTCTTGTGTATCAAGAAGGACTGGATCTTTCATACAGCCAGGAATGATGTCCTGGATGAGTCTGAGGAACAGCCCTAAACTAAGCTGACAATTTTCACAGGTGGACAATATTTCTTAAGCCTTCAGATGCCTTCAGCCTCAAGCAGCAAGGTGAATATATGCATAAAGCCTTAGGAAGCTTCAAATCACAACTTTCACGTGTATCGTTATCAACAGAAAATATGGTGATTTTTCTCCCTTTGAACAACCTTTACAAATAAGAAATTCTACCACAGAAACAGATATTATTAACAGTGTCATAATAATTATCAACCAAGCAGAGGTTTATTAATACCCACATCACCAGAGAGAATCCTTAGAGGGGAATTATCAAAAAATAGAAACGTACAAGCTTCCACATTAGTTACCATTTAATTAACACTCCTGAAAACAGTGTGTGTAGGGAGCACAGAGGAAAAGCTTTAGTCACTCAACTTCTGACTACCAAGATCTCACAACTTCCTTGAAATGGGTACATTTTAGAATTTGTTTTCTTAAAAAATGTCAGAATTCACATATTACAAGTATTTTAACACCAAGATACAAACTCCAGAAACCACAGGCCTCTGCTTAGCTGCCTTGGTATTTTTTGCCTTTCCCTTGTAGTCAATTCCAGGCCAAAGAAGACCAAGTCCCTACAGCAGCCCAGTACAGATCAAACCTCTCCTGTTGACACTTATTTTCACTAAGAATAGTTTCCCTGCAAAGCATCTGATTTTTTTCAAGATATTTGAGACTAAGGAATGAAAACACAATCTCTTCTCCATAAAAAAAGCAACTACTGATGACTGAGGCTGTGCAGATGAGGCAGCCAAGCCCTGGAGTAGAATTACCCCAAAACAAACATAAACAAAGAGAAATGTGTCTCACACTCACAGATCATAAGTGGTTACAACACAGCACAGATCTCCTCTTCCACCACTGACTCCAGTACCAAAACATTCATTGATCCCAGAGGTTTAGGCTAAAACCTTTAACACCAACGCACAGGAACTAGTTTTAGCTATTCTTAATAATTTTGCCTGACCCTCACACCAAGTTTTACATTTAAGCCAAATATTCAACTTTTTTTTTTTTTTTTTTCTTTTTGGGATGAAATAATAAATTGAATCTGACAAATTAATTATCAAAGGACACTTCATTAACCAGAGTACCTAGCAAACAGCTCTTCATTATCTGAAGACATTTGTGCCAAAATACTGTTGAAAACAAATTCTGCTTATTATTAAGACTTTAAAGAACATCTAATACCTTGCCAAAGTTGATGCTTTTACCCAGGCTCTTACTGTCAAGAGACAGGACAAAAATGCAAACAAGAAAAAAGCAAACATGAAAAGCATTACCTTAATCAGCATGAATAGCACAACCAAGCACACCTCCTCACCTACCTACTCCAGAAGCAAAAATAAAACCCAATCCTCTCCTCCTACCCCCTCTTAAACCCACCCTAAACCCCAGCTGTCCCTAATGACTGACCCACCCACTTTGGCCCTTAAAGCCACACCAGGACTAGTTTGGCCCAATGCTCCCCAAAGGTATGTCATCTCTTTTCTTGCACGCTGCCACAATTCTTCCTACATTTTCAGTAAACCTCAGCTGTGTTAAAAAAGTCATTTATGCACCTAGAGCAGCCCATGGCAGGGCTATGGTGTGGGCAGGCTGTGGGCCCTGGGGGCAACAGAGTCAGCATCTTGCCTTGTGGTCACAGGGCTTGTGCAACTTGTGCCTATTTTTGCACAATAGTTCTGCATGCGATGATTTTCTTGCACAGGTTTTAATTTGTCAATGTCACCACATCAGGATACGGGGCACCTCCAGCTCTAACACCATCACTGACCCCTTCGTCCCCCTGACCTGCCCACGCAAGCGTCACAAGATCCCCTCTTCCCTAGCCCATTCCCTGGAGTTTGCACTCACCTTCGTTAGTTACTGCTGAAGTACCCTGAGTATGACAAGTCTGTCATTCCCACCCGGACTTCACCAAAATAGTCTTCCAGCTTGTCACTGAAGAACAGCTGAGGGGAGACCAGCATGCAAATATGAGCATTACAATAACCACAACAAAAATCTGCTTACAAAACAATTTCAAACCTCTACATTTACAGATTGAGGTTTCTAGACCCCAGGGACAGACACTCCTGATTTGCTCTGTAAGTTGTCCTGCCCAATAACATCTCACCACAAGGAAAGGTGACTCATTTGAGGGACTGGGTTGTTCTTTCAGCAGAGTTTTCAGGCAGATCCGTTAGGTTTCTAAAATTATGGGTTAGCTGCAAGGAAGGAGACCACCCATACGCTTTTCTTCTGAATCTTGCATTAAGCAGCTCTTGCCTGCACTTCCAAGGCTGTGAGTTGGACAAGTCAAGGATTACCCAGCAGGGTCTCACCTACCCAGGCACAGCCAGTCCAGCCTGAGGCTTTGCTGCAAGTTTGGCATCAGGTGAGGACCATGAAATACCTCATAAGATAAGAACTCATAAGCAATAATTTTAGTCTTACATGAAATAAGATTTAATCTTTCTATACAAGCTAGATTGCATAAAGCATCTTACTGGTTGCAAGCTGGTTGAAGCCTTGCAGTCTTCAGGGCAGACATGATTTCAAACCCATAAATCCTAATGTTACACGAAACCAAAATTGATTTCCCTTGGTGTTTTAATCACAGCACATTTGCTTGTTCCAGATAATATTGTGTTTATTCATATGAATGACCTGAAGTTGTTCATGGTTGCCAGGTGGCATGTGTTTAGCAGTTTTAAGTAGGAGATCAGATAAAAGAAAATTTCAGCAGAAATAAAGATGTTAAAATATTCTCCATCATTCCTCCAGGATATCACTCTGTGAATTTCAAAATCAAACGACTAGGATGATATCTCATTTTTATTATCTGTAGTGGTCATGGCGACTCAAAGACATTTTGTGAATTTTCGCACTGAGATCTGCACAGGCAACTGTATGTAAATATTTTGTGTCCACACTTATACTCAAAGAAGGTCTGTCTGTCCCAGATTTAAGGTAATTAAAATTCAGCTCATGCCAATACCCAGGACATTATCTGCCTTGTCCATCAATGACCAAATGGAAACTCTGAGAGTCAAAACACAGTTTTGGAGCATTAAGAGCCAGCTCTCCAGCAACTGCAGGCAGATATCCTCAATGAACCACCCAAGAGTACCAGCTTTGGCCAGCACTACCCAGAAGGGTCTGCTGGGAGCATCCAAAATGAAACCTTCTGCATGTACCCAGCTGTGAACCTCAGAGGCATCCAAGAGTCACAGTTGGAAATTTCACAAAGGCACATACTATTTCACCATTGTAATCTTCAGTGTGAGGTGACGTAGTAAAATAGGGGTGAATAATAATCACCTGAATGATAATCACCTAAAAACTTGTTTTCAAATAGACAGAGAAATGGACAAATGTTTGTTGTACAACCTACAAACTCTCTGATCAATTTGCCAATTCCTAGCATACTAAACTTTTAGTATGCTCTAAAAATGAGGAAATGGGTGTGTGTCTGCATCTTAACTGGTGTTTTTCACCCCTTAGAGAACAATTATTTCCATATTTGTCTGCTGACAGAAAAGCAGTGCTTTAAACACAAACCCTCTGGAATTTATAAGCCTAGGCTGGAGCCATGATGGTTTGTATCACACAATACTTTTTTCCCAAAAAAAACCATTTTCTAGTCTGATCCCTGACCTAAACTTCCACAAAAGTTGCAGGTTGGAAGATATGGTGATATTGATGTGTCTATTAAGGCTTCTAAAACTTGTTTTTAATTTTATTTAAGAAAACTGCCCGTGAGGCAGCCCCGTGCGCTGGCAGCCCAGAACCCACCCGTGCCCTGGGCTGCAGCCAGAGCAGGGGGGGCAGCAGGGCCAGGGAGGGGATTGTCCCCCTCTGCTCCGCTCTGGGGAGACCCCCCTGCAGTGCTGGGGCCAGCTCGGGGGCCCCCAACAGCAGAAGGACACGGAGCTGCTCAAGCGGGGCCAGAGGAGGCCACGGAGATGCTGGGGGGGCTGGAGCAGCTCCCCTGGGAGGCCGGGCTGAGAGAGTTGGGGGGGTTCAGCCTGGAGAAGAGAAGGCTCTGGGGAGCCCTTCGAGCAGCCTCCCAGGGCTTAAAGGGGGGACAGGAGAGGTGGGGGGGGACTCCGGATCAGGGAGTGGGGAGATAGGATGAGGGGGAAAGGTTTTAAGCTGAAAGAGGGCAGATTTAGATGAGATCTAAGGCAGAAATTGTTCCCCGTGCGGGGGGTGAGGTGCTGGCCCAGGGTGCCCAGAGCAGCTGTGGCTGCCCCCTCCCTGGAAGGGTTCAAGGCCAGGTTGGACGGGGCTGGGAGCACCCTGGGCTGGGGGAAGGGGGCCCTGCCCGGGGCAGGGGGGGGCACCGGGGGGGCTTTAAGGTCCCTTCCCACCCAAACCAGTCTGTGATTCTATGATTAAGACCTAAAAGGTTAGGTTTGCCCATGGCAAGATCTGATAGGATCATATGAGTATCCGTCATTTTTAATGAAAATGTAATGTTAGATTTTATTGTTTGATATTTCAATAACTCTCAAAAGAATGAACAGGTCAGGTATGTCTGTAATTTATCATTAAGGACCTGAGTATCTGGGGTCTTTTGGTGTCACTTGGGGCTACTTGCTGTGCACACCCCCCAATTTGAGATAGCTGCACGGAGGAGAAGGCTTCCGAATGCAGTGTGGGGTGTCGTGGACACTACTGATCAGATGAGGTATGAGCAGGCTGTGGGGCTGCTTTAAATTCTCATTGGAAACAGAGTCCATTCTTGGTCTTAAAAGAGCTGAGGCTCAGTGGATAATGGTGGCACAGAGCAGTTATTAAAAAGCTGCATTGTTCTATAATTTCTATATGCTTTTAATAATTTACACTAAGAGATTTTTTTACTATAATATTTTTATAGCCTATTCAGATTCAGATGCTATACTCACTCTTCTTCAAGTTTGTATGCTTTTAAGCAAAATTCTCTATGAATCATTAATGTATGATCATGTAGATGTTCTCTGGTCAGAATTAAAGTCAATTTTGATTTAATGTGATCTTCTTTTCTTTTTTGTCCCCTAATAACCGCTCTTTTATTTGAGACGTTGGCTATTTCTAAACTGCTGAGATCATGTGTGAAAAATCCCAGATCAATTCCATTGCCAAACACACATTCCCTTCTCCAGTTTTCCAGCATTTTTTTCTGTTTGGAGTGCTGAAAAATTCACTCTGCATCTCACTTTCATTTGCTATCAGCTATTCAACTGCCAGTTTTTCTGTTTATTTGATCAAACATAATCTAGAGGATTTTTTGTTTGGTTTGGTTTTTTACATGCTGATTTTTTTCCATGCTGAGTAGCTTAACCACTTCACACTTAATTTCCTTGATAATGCCATCCGGTCCTCCTAAACTGATGCAATTTTAGTAAAGAAATTATTTTCAGTCAGCTGACACCTCTGTCTTTCAAGGAACTTTATTTTTAATAATCACCTATAATGTCTCATGGGCTATTACTTAACCTGGTTTACACAACTGGCTTTAAGCAGACTATTAGCCAACAGTAAAGCCTATGACAATTAGAAATATCAGCCATCTGCAATGAGATGACTGTTGATCACGTAAGAATTTTTTTAAAAAGTATCACCCAAGGAGAATTCAACATAATTTGCTACAACATACTTTTTCTTTGTTTAGTGCTTTAATGAAGGTCTTTTGGACAAGCTGAGTGAATTGTGTCCAGTGCATATTCTGTGTGCCGCAATGAAAAAAGTCTTTGAAACCATTAAATTATTACACCAGGTAGCCCCAAAAGCTCTCATTCTTTAGATGAGTCCGTCAGGGGCATAAATGAAGAAGAAAATTTCTCCTCTTCGTTAGAAGCAAAGATCAATCTGCAAAACTGAAATCTACAAAAGGAAACTTTACCAACTATTTTTAAAGACAGTAGCTTCCTTACTTTTCAAACAAAATAAAAAAAAAAAAATAAAAAGGAAACCTGAACAAGAAAGACATAGGAAAGGACATGCTGCTAATATACAGTTAGTTCCAAACGTACAATATGTGGTGAACCATTAATTATACCCAATTCCACTAACTGATCTCACTGAAGAGATCCACTTTTATAAGATTAAAACAGCCTTACAGCAGTCAGAAATAAATGCCAACATGCACTTAAATCACTTCTCTTTTCCTAAACAGTTTTTCTTTTCTTCGCAGCTTCAAGGAGCAGAGGAAGGAGGAGAATAGGAAGAAGGAAGAATTAAGCAAATAAAATTTTTCCCTTCTGAGAAACACTGTCTTTCAAAGTATCCCCCTTCCTTTTATTCTAATTAGACCGTAAATAGAATAGTCATTGTCATGACAATTTTTATTACTGCATAAAATTGTGCACGACATTTTTATTTTCTATGGATGCCTCTGGGGAAGATTGGAAAGGTGGAAAATTCAGCATAGGACAGTATTTCCAGCCACAGCTTCTCATTCTTTGGGAGCAAAAAAAAAAAAAAATGGTGTCCCTCCAGAGCACAGGATGGCAAAGAACAGTGGTTCAAAGTGGTATCTTCTCTCACCCCTTGGAGGGCACCGATGGGTTTACGCTTTACTTGGAAAATGTTCAAAACTTTTGTGACCAAGGCCCTGAGAAGCCTGATCCAATTTTGAAGTTCAGTCTTTGAAGTTAAATCTAAAAAAAACTTTGAATCCAGCCCTGGCTTGAGCATAAGGTTTGGCCAGATGTCCTCCAGAAGTCCCTTACAACTGAATTTATTCTATGTATCTAGCAGTAGTTCACAGTGTCATGGCATTAAGGCTAGAACTGGTTTGTTAATGGATTTTTATTGGTTTACTTTTGTTGGGGGGGGGGGGGGGTGTTGTTTGGTGGTGGGCTTTTTGTTGTTGTTTTTTGTATGTTGTTTTTTTTTTATTTTAATTAGTATTACTATGACTACCACAATGAGATTGTTTAGCAGAATAAAGTCAAATCCATAGTCCAACCCTTGTTCTCTCAAGTTTATGTTTTGACATAGTCCCAGCACTTTCAGGAGAGGGAATAGTAGCAAGTCAAAGATTACCAGAGTCATTATAACCTTTACACAAAAGCAGTATATCAAAATGTAAACTGTGCCTGTGCCAAGTAAATGTTAATGAGTAGTATCTGGAAAGGTTAAATATGAATACATATAATTACAACTTGCTAGTGACAAGAAATTATTAGTTTCTTTCTTCCTCAGAAGGCATTGCTCCAAAATACTAAACTGAAATAAAAGTATATATCTAATCCTGCAATCACAATAGGACTTGGAGAGCTACAATTATATCAATCAGTCAGAAATAAGTTGAATACATATCACTGCTAAAGTCCTCAGTCAGTTCTATATTCCCCTCTTCCAGATAAATGTACAGAGATTAGTCAGAATACCTCTCTGAAAACTAGAATTTAAAAGTTGCATTGAGAAATCACTTCAGCTCGTTTATATTTTAAAAATATAAGTTCACAATTGTAGAAGAAAAAAACTACAAATCAAGCACAAAGAATAAATCTCTGTTTTCATTCACTGGCAGGACAGAAAAATGTGTTTGCTAAAGAAATTATTTAAATGCTCTATATTGGCATTTGATTGGAGGAAGAAATTAATTTCTTCCCCCGGAGGGAAAAAACTAATATGCTACTAACTGCACTAAAACCAGAGCTATTCCAAGCTGACATTTGCAATTAAAAAGAGAAAATATTTAATGGAAGCTTGTGAATACTATGCAATAACAAAATTGCTTTTAGCCTTTAGAAAATATCCCTTTTATTATAATTTGCTTAAACTACTTATGCACAATCTTTGTATCACATGGAAAGTGAACACTGTTACTCTGTGAAATAGGGATGGACTGGCCAAAACAGTATTTAAAGATTCTGTAGGTTGGCAGATAATTGAAGGAATGAAAATTTCATCCAACAACCCCAGTCCATGAGTAGACGTGTTAGATGACACCTGTGGGTATCCCCAAACAGATCCAAACCATCTATTCCAGTTTAAAATCAGAGATATGGTTTACCACCTCCTGAACTTTTGCAAAGGTAAATCTTGGGATTTTCATTTGCAGTGCATGTGGATTGCACCCATTATGATTATCTCTCCATGATCAACAGCTGAAATGGAAGCCTAGGAATTACAACAGTTGGAGCCCTCTACAGTACCATGTTGTGTAGCACATACAGACTTCTCCTAAAGCCTATCATCCTAAAGATTATGTTAGTGCTGCATATTTTTTCTCTCTGTTTAAAATGTAATCATTCTTACCAAAAGGATATACTTTTCTCACAAGTAGAGGTTCACAAGAGACAAAAGTTAAATTTGAATTAAGCATCTGGGAGATATGTGTACGGTACTGGTTGTCTGAATGGTTTATGCAGGTTATGGGCTTTTTAGTAGAACATATAATTAAAGCATTTTTACATTGCTACATCTACATCTGCCTCCTCACAACAGTCCCTTCAGCTTCGGCTGATCAAACAAGTGTATGAAGAGAACAGGACATGAAATGGGGCAAAGTCCAACCAATCTATTTAAGTCTTGAGTAAATCTAAATGAGGAATGAAAAAAATGAATGCATTTCACAACCTCTGTTCACCAGGATATGAGCTAGTTGATTAGAAATATGAAACCAGTAGAAAAGAATCATACTCTGCCTATATGGCAGCGATGGATTTATGGGGGTTTTTCTTAAAGTGGTAGCAAACTTGTAAAACCCCACCAATATTCTTTTTGTTTTTTTCCTCTTCTTATTTGCTATTTTGGTAACACAGTAAATCTGTGTCAACCACTTTTATTTAACTACATATGCTCTGATTATCTAATGGTTTTAAGAGGTGAAAAACATTAATTCTGATTATAGGGCCTTAAATCAGGCACTAACTCTTACTTTAATTCTGATAGCATTGCCTTAATGAAACAGAGGCAGTTGAAAACACAGTCCATCACAATGAGACAGTGCGTGCTGCTCACGCCCACGGTGCTTCCAGTGACTACCCACTTCTGCTGATTTTCAGAGCTGGGGGCCCCTCAGTGACTCCCCAGCTCACATTTGTGGCAGAGAGGGTGATGCAGCAGCACGACCGATAGAGGTTAAATGTGAAAGTCCAGAATAACGGAAAGGCTATAAAAAAACCCTACAATCCTTTTACAAAGGAAAGGTAAGTAAGAACCATGTGTGGTATATTGCCAGGGACTAAGGTGAGCAAAGTACTTACTACAGTCTTGCAACAAAAGAGGCTCAGCTGTGGTGCAGGATGCCCAAAGGTGCAGGGGCAGCGATGGGATATGGCTTCCGTGGTGGGGAAACTGACAGAGGTTCCCTGTCCCCTCTTGTCCACTCCCACACCAACACTTCTCTACCTATACACCATAAAATCACCAGAATTTTTTAAAAATGTCAGGCCAGTAATAAAAGACCACTTTCATTTGACCTTGCAGTAGAAGGTAACCTAGTTTGTAGTGAAGTTAATCTGCAGTTTGAGTAGAGCTGGGAAAGAAATAGATTTCTTGTGCTGATATTTGGGACTTTGCATGTGTTTCCTCCTAAATTAGAACTAAAAATAAAATTTCTTGTAAAATTATTATCAATAAAGAGACTTATCCCAAATCTAGTAAAATATTTTCTTCTGTTATCTTCGTAACTGATTTAGTGTTGACCTTTTTGGCTTTCACCTTAATTAGTACACAATAACTGAATTTCAAAACAAAATGAAGCTGCTTCGAACTAAGAAAAGTTTTCCTATAACACATATCAAAAGAATCATTAAGATAACTTTTAATAATTTTCCAATATTACTTCATTTTCTTAACCTAAACATTGGTCAATTCTGACCTTTATGTTATTTGTAAGGAATAGCCACAATTGTCATCATGAGCCCAATAGCAGACCAGGAATTGTTGTACTTTTAAACAACTACTCTGCATTTTCCCCATTAGACAAGAGCATCCATCCACACCTGATTGATCTTCATGCCAGCACATCTATCAAGTGCAGCTCCTGCCCAACAGCTGACAGATGTGATGAGAGGGCTCCGAACACCACACAAATGCCAAACACGCGCTGTCTCTGATGCTCTGTCTTCCAGATCTACAACCCTAAGCCAAGCAACGGGTAAAGACCTCATTGGATCCTAAAATATGCACCATTTTCATGATAATTTATGAGTCAGATACTTAAAATGTTAACCAAGTTACAGTATTTATATAATTTCTATCGTGATTTTGCATTGTGTGTAACACTAGCAGTAATTTGCAAGGTCACAATATGATTCTTTAAAATATTTCTTATTCTAAAGCCTGTTTAAGTTTTCTTCTTTAAAACTGTAATTAAAGCTTTCAGGGAAATCCTTTCTTATTCTCTTTATATTATTCAAGCACTCCTCTCACTCCTCAGTTGCCTACACCATATCCCACATAAGAACCTGAAATACAGATTTGTCGCCTGCACCTGCAGCACAGCAAATCTGGAAGACAGTCCAACTTGCAAGTGTCCTGTGACAACCGATGTGTCAAGTCAGTGCTTTCTTTTTATGGTGTGTCCATGTTCAATATCAAACTTTTCACACCTTTTCACTCATTTGATCAAACAAACAGGTGACCTACAAATGTACATTGAGGAGCTCGTTTGTGTGACAGAGTCACGGAGGTGCAACAAAAAGATGCTGGTAGAGAAGAAGCTACCTGGGACTTGGCACAGTGTAAAGCTATGAGATGGGAACAGCAACCAAGAGGAGCCATCGTTACCTGATCTAACATAGCTATTGCAGAAAGAGACTCCTTTATTTGCCTTAAGAGTTGAATTATGAAAGATGTGCCAATACTATAGATGCTAATTAGTATTTTTTATCAATTATTTCTATCATTTTTATGAGTAATGGGAAAAAAATAAATGAATACCCTTTTTTAATGGGTTTTCTCTCTCAAAATTGTTTTCTTAACATGTTATTTTGAAGCCTGTGGAGCAGCTTCATGTTTTGATGTTTTCTGAAAATTTTCACTTCCTGAAGAAAGTACTGCTGCGGGTTAAATTCAGGCCATTTAATTTTGCAGACAAGACTAAAGGTTGAATAGTCCGATGAGGATACCTCTCTCTTTTCTCTTCTATTTACTTTGGGCTTTGTCCTTCGCTGTACCCATATGCTGCATGGCATCCACTGCTGGCATTCCTCATGAAGTTGAGGATACATGGGGCAATTTGTTAAGTCAGTAACATACCAGGCCCTTCCTTTTTGCTATTTTTAAACGATTCATGTGTGATCTAATCCCCTTAAGTCCAAAACCACTGCTCAGCTTCTACTCTGAACCAAGTATTTCTCCAAAAACTAAGAATATGACACCCCCCCCCCCCCAACTTGAAAGCCAAGGTATAGGTAATTTTTTATTTCAGTTCATACAAAGAGTGTTTGTAAAAACTGGTCCCCTCCCCGACTGTTCTTTATATGGTCCTGGTAACTGAATTAAAGCAAAGTTCTCCAAAATAAATGAATTTAGTGTACCAGATGGCCAGCATGTATTTTAGCTTCCTGTGTAACAGCCAAGTTGATTTAAATCAACTGGAAGAGAGGTATGCTTTAATCAGGTCAACTGACAGTTATTAGATCAAACCTGATTGAAATTCGGAAATTTAGTGAAAATAAATCTGCTATGAATCCAGCATTTTCGTCCCACGGGGACCCAATGGATAAAACTTTTAAGACATTAAAATTATTCTGGTTTGGGGAATAAGATTTAGTAGAGCATGTCAGGCTTTTATTTCACTGTTTAGCCTCCTCTGTGACTTTGGTTTAGTGTAAAAGGTACCACATAAAACCAAGCACCACAGAAAAAGCAGAAGACGGAAAAGGTCCAATTCTTGGCTGCCTTGCATCAGTCTTTTACAACTGCTCAAACTGGACATAAAATACTACAAATTCAAAATAGCTGCATTTTATATTCACCTTGCACAGCTTTAAGTGAAAACAAAGCCGAGAGGGGAGAAATTGTGCAGCAAATAGGACACATTTCCTTCTGGAGTTTGAGCTACCTGTGTTATTATTAATTTTAACCATTCTTTTAATAAAAAATCTGTTTGCTAAGTATAGAAGTAAGTTACAGGTGAGTTTATTGTGCCACCTGAGATGCCTCTGTCAGTGTCTTTTAATTATGATATTCTTCATGGCTCTAAACCATGGAACAACAGCTGGGCTTTATCATCCAGGTAGGGAATGAAATCTCTATACTACTCTCTTATTTTGCAGATATTGAATACAAATCTGGCTCAAAAACAGACTTTCCAGCCTGTGGGATAATTCCAAAATTCAATATTTATTTTCATCTCAAAAGCAAGATGAAAAGGTTCACTTCAGAAGTATTTGGGGGAAAACATATTCAGGAGGGGAACCAATTTGGAACAAATGGATTTTTTCCAATCAAAATGGGAGGTTTAAACGTTTTCCTTATTCAGAATTGAGACCAATCAGATCAACTGAGACTCTTAACTTGGTGTCCCCACAGCCCAGAGAGAAGCTTTGACTCTGTCCCAGTAACTTTCAGAAGCCCCATCACAAGGAGATATCTGTGCTTCCTATTCCTCTATATTTCTTTAAGCATGTGTAGGCAACTTGGAACAGATTGACCTCATGGGGAGCATGGCTTCAACAAGATAGTGATAATTATTGCCACCTTGTCCCTCTGCTTTTTCCTATATAAAATATTTTTCTCAGTATGGCATGGAATGTCCATGTGATACGTATAAGTACAGCTGAAAAACAGGAATCACAAAAATCCACCAGGAACAGCTAGACTACAGAGCCAATTTGATCAGTCTTGTTCTTCTAGCCCCATACAAGACAGAAACGTGCAGACTTTCTTAAAAGACCTACCTAGTGGCAGTATTATTTTTAAAATTCAGTGTTTACCTGCAGACTTTATTTCATAGAATATCTCAAGTTGGAAGGGACCCATAAGGATCATTGTATCCAGCTCCTGTGTATTTGTATTTGGATATACAGTATATTTGTCTTATAGTAGGCTGTTAGAAAATACAGAAAGGTTTGAATAGATTCATTCATTAGTGTTAGAGATGAATCTTCCATTCCTCTTGAGGCAGATTAGACTAAAAAAAAGTTGCTTACATTTGCTTTGGTTCACTGTAGCATGCCCTTATTAAAAATACTGTCATAGGATAAGCTTATGTTGCAGACTGCCATTAAGCCACACTCCCAAACTTCTTTGTTGAGACAAAAAAGAGGGAAAATAATTAAATTGCAGTGCATGGAATTGATCAGTAGCAGACTTTTCCCCTCTTTTCTATCAGCACCAAGCAAGTACCTGTGTGTGCTCCCACTGCTCTTCAAGGTCATTCCACCCCTCCTCACCCTGAACTGCTGAACCTCCCCATACTTGAACAAACTACAAAATTAGGGGCATAGGCAGAGGGTACATTTGTGGATGCAGGTGCAAAAGTCATACTTTGCACCAAATACCCAAAAGAGATGAGCAGGGAGCATGCAAAAACCACGGCACCAGTGTCTGGCAAGTCTGCATTTGTATCATACAAATGTGCAACATTTAAAAAACCATTAGCTCATTGGAAACCCCTACATTTTTCCCTCCAGTTCTTCAAGTTAAGTGTTGTTATTGTGTGCACAGAGTTGCGATAGCAGGAGAGTCCAAGTGCTCCTTTATGTTTTATCTATTTACTTCTCTTCCCATTTTTAGCTGCACTCGTACTTGCAATTTGCAACGTTCCAGCCACTTGTAAGTCAAAGGGAGCTGAAAGCTGTAGTGCAAAACAACATCTTTCAGAATCAAATGCTTTAAGTGGGTCTTAATCATTAGACTACATTGAACTTCGGACTATTCATATGCATAAAAGATTACAAATCAAAGATTCATATAGCATTGCTTAATTAATGTCATAAGCAGCCATAATTATTGGGCTGTTGTTTCTAAGAATAAGCTTAGTCTGCTTAGAAATACAGAGAAACAGGCACAATAACCTTACTTATTGGGTAATATCTTTGAAATGTCATCTCTGATGCAACTTTTTTTTTAGGCAGCTCAGAAAGTTGTTCCCAAGTCTTTAGGGAAAAAAAAAATAAAATCTAGCAATTTTTATACTGACATAAATCACAAATATGTATCCAGAAACATTCAGCAAGTGTTTGTTGGGTATTTTTGGTTTGGTTTGTTTGTTTGGGGTTTTTTTATACTATGTCTAAATAAGGTGAATATGAATAAAATGAGTTAACACACTATTTGTTACAATTTATATCTCTCTGTGTGAATGGGATTTCCACGTACTAAAAAGTACAATTTCAGACTGACATAACTAGAAATACCTTCTGGGACACTTAATCTTAAACAGACTCTGTCCTATAATACCACAGCCAGTCACTTTTCCTGTCAAGGGTGAAAATTGAATCTAGTGATATTCATCCTCCATAATGGACCATTTCCATACTGGCTTTATTTAGGAAAAGTTCCTGTAACCTGCACAGCAGCAATATCTGTACTGAATATTATATCTGTCCCACACAATAATACACGCAGAGTGACGACGAATATAACTTATATGTTATTGAGACAGGATTACCATAAGATAACTAATTATTATATATGATCATTTCACTTTCATGCTGGTATTTAGGGACTAAGCCAGGACTAGAGTATTGAGGTCACTACTAGTTTATGTAGGGTGAAAGTCATGAGCCTTTGAGATCCCTGAGCCCAGTTTCACCTGGTTTTAACAACGCTTCGGCTAGGAACAACAACAACAGCAAAAACCAACCAACCAACTAACCAACCAAAAAACCCAAAACTACAAACCTGGGAAATACTACTTGCCTCTGCTGCAGGAAGATATTTTAGCATGAGTTCACTTTAACTTGGACCTCTGCAGGAGTTGTGTGCATTCCTGAAATCTTTCTGGAGCTGGTGCCTAAACATCTTGTACTTCTGCTGAGCAGAGGCTTAGGTCAGTGGAAGGATCCAGCACCAGATCTGTGCCCTGCTTAAGACACCTTTAGTCTGTAAATCAGATCTGAGATAGCACCAGACTGATGGCAGCTCTACCCAAGTCTTCATTTCAGTCACTGAGTTATCTTGAAGCTATTTCTGATAAATGTTTTGGTAGTCCAGGCTGTTTTAGTAGGATTAGAATAGGTAATAACAATCTATACCTCCCCACCCTCCCAAATTACAGAAAGTCTGCTAATGTCAACATGAAGAGATGAAATTTGTATGTTGCAATGATGGTTGGCTTTATGGTAAAATGTCTGGGATGTTTTGGTAAACCACTTTGTTCAGCAAGTCTAATTAAATTAGATCTCTAAACCATGAGCCTCATGTAATGAAAAAATATGTTTCTACAGAACAAGTTTATTTGATAACTATGGAGCTTCTTTTATTTACTGTAGATTACATTGCTTACAGTGTATTTTCAATGTCAAGGATTTACATACATACACATATATAAATAAGTCACGTATATAAATAAACAAGACTAGCAGGCATGTATCAACTGTTCTGTTCCTCCCAAAATGGCTGCTTATTTTTTCATACATTTGAAAAAAACCAACACTTTCGTTTTTCCTGGAAGAATTATAACTCATACATATTACCATGCAGAGAAACATCTTTTCTCATGCGTATATGAGGATATTGCTGTGATTGTGAAGCGTTTCAGTTACTTTACTTTAGAAGAAATGCAGTATATACTATCCTAGCTCTAATTTTTCATATATTTAATATTTAGAATTTCCCTCAATTATAAAAAAAGAGAGACTTTAACTTATTAAATGGTTTTAAAATTGAAAAAAGAGAGGTTGCCATATTTTGTATCAAACATTGTGCTACATGAAGTAACATACAGTGGGTTTACCTGGCCCCACCACAGTTGAAAATTTCTAAAATGTTCTGCTTTGTCTATGAATAGGGATTTCTATACTTTATGACTATTCTTTTTCATGGAAGTAATTTTTTTCTTTTAATAAAACCAGTTTCAAGATACAAGTAAGAAGAAAACACACCTTTGTATTGCTTGTTGTTTAATAATGTCATGCTTCATACCCTTTAATATTATGTTTCACTTTCTGGAAAAATTAAAGTTAGCATGAAAGATTCTTCCACCCCAAAATGTAATTATTTAATTCCTTAAAAATACACAAGTAGATAAACTAGCTAAAGAAATCAATGTGATACTGGGGTCTAGAAATGATCAATTACATGTAAAAGTTAGTCAAGCAGAAACAAAAGGAAAACAGTAGGATATCAGTGAACAAACTTAATTGCTTAGATTTCTTAAATTTCTGAAGTGAAAGGTAATACATTAAGGAATCTAATTAGATATTGATTTAAATAAATTTAGCCTCCTGGTGAGTAAACAGTGTTTACTAAGGGTTCTCATGTAAATTAAAAGCAACAAGGAAAAAACCCAAACATTTTTGTATCCCTGGTTATAAGAAAGCCAAACTAAAATTAAAGTCTCACAAAGAACTTATATTATTTTGAAACGTGCTCCTGTTATTGAACTGAGACCCTCATGCTATTCAGTAGGAAATAACTAGCTGTTGACATGGAGTCAGGGATGGTAAACATCCAGGTTGAAGTGCAATTATTAGTTAAATGCCTTCATGGTGTCAAAACCCCAAGATTTAGGAAACTATAGGTCCCTGAAATAACAGAAACAAACTTAAAGAGCAGTGAAAGTGCCATGGAACCAGAAAGTAAATTTCCTGGAGATGAGTAAAGCTCCTACATTTCTGTTTGCTGGAAAGCAGAAATATGCACGGGCAGAAAGGTCCCTGAGCAGGCTCCCCAGTCCCCCTCTCCCGTGTGTCTCTGAGCAGAGACATCACCGAGTCCCCGAGCATTAAACCAGGGCTAGGGTGCTTCAGCCAGCTCACGAGCAGCAGCTCAAGGGCTAAATTTATTCCCCTCTGTATGAGACCCCACCTGGACTATTGTGTCCACCTCTGAGATTGAAAAGACAAGAGGCAGTTGACACAAAATCCTCACTCTCGGGATCTCCATCCCCTCCTTCGGTAAGGTGATGAGCAATGTGTTCTAAGTTTGGAATTCGCCTATGTCGGGTGGAAGGTTGAGCTCACCCACCCAAACTTCCCTTGGGAAAGATTCTGTCTTTCCAGAGTGAAAACTTGCCAAGCAGCTCAATAAAAAGCATGGCTGAACCCCCACTAATTAAAAAAAAAAAAAAACTTAAACAATTAAAATAAATAAATAAATAAATAAATTTAAAATAAACATTAAAAATTAAATAAAATAATAATATAGAGAAAACAGCTTATAAAAGAATTTTTTTACGTCCATCTCTCTCATTGATCAGTCCACAGTGCCTAACACTCTTTGACAGTTCCGTTACATATTCTGTGCTTCCCCTCTAATGTGTGGTGTGACTGTGCCCTATACTTTGGATGCTTCTTTGATGGCGGGATGGTTCAATATTCTAACAGGCTCACTGTAAAAAAAATAAGCATTACACTTTGTTTGTCATGGAATCATTTTACAGATGTATTCAGTTGTGAAGGGGGAAGTTATTGTAAATCACTATAACCAACCCAATGCGAATTGCTACCAACAAATTGAAGTGACAGTTGCCAGAGAGACATCTATTGTCTGTGCCAATCATTTCTTCATGCATAGTTTTTCTGTGCTAGAGCTTTAAATGGCACAGAAACAGTTGTTTATATTATGGAGAGGCACATGGAACATCCTTCTTGGTTAAAGGTTATTTTATGTGCTACCTGAATACAATAGCTAAAATGTAGAAACTAAAAAAATAAGTTTATATACAGAAATTGGACAATATCTTCACGAGGCAGGAGTTGTTTTTACAAATGTTTAGATTGCTCCTTCTGGCACTCCATATCAGTCTTTAATTGTTAAATTTTTCATTGACTGTTTCTAAAATCAATCATAAATTTCCTGCTGGTTTCAATATTTGCAAATATTTCATGATTTTCCTCCCTTTTCAGTGCATGACACTCATGCATGTCACCAAGTTATGTGGAATTGCAAACACGGTGCTACCCACATTTGTACACAGCAAGCACGATGTACTGTCATGTTAATCACAAGATCGGAGAAGCTAATAGTTGATTTGGATTGACTTCCAGGAGCTTTTAATGCTGTTCTTTTCTGTAGAAATGCTATCAAGGTGCTAATAGCATTAGTTTTCACTGATTTAAGGTACCCCACAGATCTTAGCCAATGTTTTGGTCCTGGCTGACATTGTTCTGTGAACTACGACTCATTAAATTAGCTAGAAGTTTGTTTTAGATTGATTACGATATGAGGAGCTTGACATTCTCCATCTGGAGCAGGGTTTTCAGTTGCCGCCTGCTGAGGGATGAACCATTCGGTTCATAAAAAGGCACTTCATTTACTAAAACATATCATTCAGCTTTTCCCATTAGGGCTGCTACTGTAAGGACTAAATGATGCTTCTGAATTGCACCCTGTGCAACCCACAGATTTCACTGCAGGAAAAAGGGGTGACAGTTAGGATAGCAGTGGTGTGGTTCTGTGGCCAAGCATCTGAGGAGAAATTCAGCTCTGTTGTTTCCTTCCTCCTTCCTTCCCCCACCCTGTTAAACATAAAACCTCCAAAAAAAAACCAAACCAAAACAAAAACAAAACAGCAAAACACTTAGGAAGACCCAAAACTCCCTGCAAGTGGCTGGGAACCACTGCCAGGAACCCCTTGTTGATGTGATCAATGAATATTATATTAACACTATGTCCAAAGTAGAAAATATAAAAATACACCAGAATCCTTTTACGTATAATCTTAATAAAAAAAAAAAAAAGAAAAAAGAAAAAAAGAAAAAAAAAATAATCCCACAAAACCAGTATTATTCTGTGGGCTAGGCTAAAACATTAGCAAAAAAAGATTTATGGGACTACAGGTGTTGGGAGACTCATAAACCAGGTGTACTTTCAAACTTTAATGAGGGCAGTGGCTTGGGAATGTAGCTCTGTGAATACTGAATCATGCTGTGTATACGAAACATCTTACCTGGGTACTCTTCACATTTAGATCAGTGCACTTTCTGCGCGATGCTAGCTTGCTAAAGCCCCTGCTACTCCTAAACGTGCTTCCGTGGAGGATTGGCTTCTCTTCCCCTCCCAGCAACTCACACCGAGCAGACAAAAATGAATATTGCATGGTATTCTTTTAGCATGGATATGATTACAGCTTTCATAGACGATGTGTTAATTTTCTAACCTTATTATACTATCTTTTCACATTAGTAAAACAATTTAATTTTCTCCTAGTGGATTTTTCCAGGATGAGAAATTTCAGGGCCATCAGAAATACTGTGCGCATTTCTTCTGCGCCACAAATTGGGATTTTATTTCCTGGTCCCTTCATTGAACTCAATAACTCATACTGAAATTAGATCATACATTTTAGGAAAAGATTCAATCTTATTTTAAAGATCCTCATTGATGGTGCATGAACCACATCCATTATTAATCTGTTTCAATGCTTAATTACCCTTGTTAGGAACACAATTAAGAAATTGTATGATTTCTGTTTGACCTTTCATGCGTTCAATTTCTTTCCATTTCTGTCAAAATTTTCTGATAATGTTTCTCCCAGATTCTCTCATAAACACCCCTGTTGTTCTAAAACAAGGAGTTTTTTAAGTTTAATACCCAGGACAGTGATATTCTAATACAATCTCTCCTCTTCCTTGCCTAGAGTGAAAGTGGTCTATGTAGGTAATAAATCCAAAAAAAAAAAAAAAAAAAAAAAAAAAGAAAAGCAAGGAACAGGAAGAACAAAGAAGCATAATACGCATTATTTGAAAAGGTGTGTGGTTTATTATGAAGCAACTGAGTGGCTCAGCTTGTATCATGCCTGTATTTAGACAAAAGTCTAGCATTTAAAGTTCAATTCCAGGGTGTTTGCTAATGCCCAAAATTTATTATTGCAGCTATCAGTACTGTTCTGCAGTGCATCCAAGGTGCTCAACTGCTAAATCTATCATCCTTCTGGGCAAGGTATGATCACTAACAATGGGAATAGATGTACAAATAAAGGCCAACATTTCTCTAGGTACTACAGCATTTTTCTGCTTTGCTCTTTACCTTGCCACCAACACCACTATATGTATATTTTAAAGAAAACAAAGCGCCTGACATTTTTTTGATTGAAAACTCCAGGTTTTCCATGTTCTCTCAAAAGGCAAACCTCTTCCTGCAGTTTTAATACTCCCATTTGGGATTCAGGATTACAACGAGTCTAGAAATCCAGCTCGTCTGTTTTGGCCATCCCATACGTGCCTGTGTACCCCTCCACAGCCCTCTGGACTCTCACCAGCTTTCGTTAAGACAACAGCAGAGCCCTGAAGAATTATAACCTGCTGATTCAAGTAAGGGGTGGGCAAGACTGATTTCTGCCCCTGATGAAGCAATGTCATCCTTGTTGGATTACTGATCCCTCCCAATGCACACATTTGCTCCAATATGGGTGAATACATGCAAACAACCCCAAATCCTTTATGATACTATACGGGTGATAGTCAGTGCACATTTTGTTGTATGTATTTGTATCTCCCTGACTTCTACATATAGTTTCCATGGGAAAATTGCAGAATGCCTACGCATGTTAATTTTTAGTGCAGCAGGCCGCTAAACCTATCATCTCACAAAAATGTCCTTTTATAGCCTTGTCAATCAGTATATAATTAGCTGAATTTACATGCAGAGCAGATGGGAATTTTGGAAATGTTTCTTTTACTAAATGCATGTGAGGAGGAGAAAAAAGAAAAAAAAAAAAAAGGAACCATGACTTGGGGATTTAATATATATGTATTCCTAATGTGATGTTGAATTCAATTAAGTTCTAAAAATATATGCCATAAAAAGTGCAACAAAACGTGCAACAAAACATGCCAAGCATTATTAATTACAAACAACAACAACAAAATCTTTCCCTGGTATTCAGAAGAGAGAGCAAGTAAATAACATATTTAGTTGTGAAAAGTAAATATCAAGTTTATGCTAATGATTTCAGAAGATGCCCGCTTTAGGGGGAGTTTTCCAAAGATTTAGGGACATGAAGGCTCTGTCATTTTCAGACATGACTGGGAAAGGGCAAGAAGGTCAGAAGTCATAAGCAAACAGCAGTTCCAGACGGAACTTAGAGCGTGGAGCTGCCTTACCTCACTGTGCTGATCATTATCTGCCTCAGAGGAAGTGGAATATTTTCTCTGGATTTTAAAAATTGGCCCATACATTTGTCTATGTACACTGGGGTACAGGATGATACATCACCATACTCATTTTTGCAAGACATACAGATTTCCAGAGGGAGAAAATAAAGGAGGAGAAAGGAAGCCACAAAAGGAGCTGGATTTTCAGATGGCATTGTCGATTCCCTGCGTAGAGTGTCTGCGAAGCTGCAATGTCCTGACAATGGTTTGCATAAATATCCCTTATTTATGGTCCATACTACCAACCATGCATCCAGCTTTCCATATCACAAGTCACTACCAGTTCTATAATTCATGGATAAAGTCGGAGTGTATCATCTGCCATTCATGTTTTCTAATTCCAGTTACCTTATAACGGTGTTGCAAACATGCTACACAGAACGCTTCCCCAAAAAGGCTCACGGAATATGTCACCGATACACCAAGCTACTGAATCACTTAATACCAGTGATGGGGTCAATTTGACTTTGGCATCAAAGAGGATAATTGTCAAACATCTCCATTTATTTTCCAAGACTTTCACACCCCACACTTGTAGCAACCTGGTTTGGGGCTAGGGATTTCTGTTCACCCTTTCATCACCTTGCCACTGTTTACCAACACTCAGCTACTTAACATTTCTGATGGAATGTGAAGGAAGACATATGTAGTTCAAGAATCATTACTGCTTTATGTATATGCTAATCCACCAGAATATCACATTTAATAGCTATTTACTATTTTCTTTCTTTTCATGTGCCATTTTATATTTGTATTTTCTACTGAAGTCCTGGGTCGGTCTGAGGTATCCTGGTAAGTTAAGGACATAAAAGAAAATAGAAATGTGATATTTTTTTTCCTTTTTTCTCTCTGCACACTTCCTAGATATTACACCCTAGCTTTTTGACAACTCAGTTTAGAACTGGAAGAGGACATAGAGTGCCAAATTAGAAGGGAATAAACTGAATAAAAATCTCCAGATGAAAACTATAGCAATATTAACTATTTTGGGAAAAGATATTATTTCAGTTCCAGTAAAAACTTAATTGAAATTGCTGAAAAATAATGCAGATTCATTCTTGTGAGTTAGAACAGGAACTCCAGGCAATGGACTTTTTGCTCTGCCTCTGACCACAGAGACTGAAGCTCTCAGATGAGGAGCTGAAGTTCAGGTTCCCAAACCAACATGCAAGTGTATTTCTGAGCTGGATTAAGAATTGTGCAGCTTCTGTTGTGCTGTGCAGAAACTCTACATTGCTGCACACTTTAAAGTACAGTAACTGGAACTCAAATTTGAAATTTGTTTTTTAAATCACAGATGATTCTTGAGCATTATGTTTTGTATTTTACTATGCAGTTGATACCCATCTTCCCTCCCAACTAACTACAGTGGGAGCAGCAAGGTCAGGCCCTGTATTAGTATGAATTACCATAATAATAAGTGGATGTAATATGATTAGTGTCTGAATTTGATTTATTACATTCAAGAAGGAAATGAAGGGCAAAGGATACAGCTTTGTTTATTATGGGTATTCAAATAAACACTAATAAGATCCCAGCTAGTAAGGCATCGAAGTGTTAGAACATACAAGCTGATGAACATTCAGCTGTTTCTCCTTGGGGTACGAACTATAAATTAATTATACCTTGGCAGACAGCTTGACTGCAGGGTCCTTGGAGATGAGTAGAAATAGATGGAAGAGACTTACTTGGCTGTTGGGTGTATCAAAGCAATGACAGTGGGATTATTTTTACTACCAATATAGCCAAGTAGCCCAGAGTAAAAAGCCCCCAAAAACATAATTAAGAAAACTTATCAGGAAAATTGGACCCCTTGGCATATCAAGTCCAGTCACTTGTTATTCTGGGCATATTTCTCGTGCGTTTCCTTCATAGCGGTATCAAGCTCCATCAGCCTAACTCTTAAAAATAGTTAGGCTTGGAGTTTTAACACATTTAGGTAATTCCTAAAGAGAGATAACAGGGTATACTTTCTTCCAACCAATATCTTATTCTTGAAATGAATTGGATCAGATCTATATAATATATCCATGAACTTATCTTGGGAGTTGAGTACAATGTAATATGAAGGAGAGAGGAACTTTTTAAGTCAATAATGCTGCCAAAGCCTGTGTATCACAAAACTTCAGGTATTATTGTGACAAGCAGAGTAGAAAGATAATATTCAATAGATAGAGAGACAGAAAAAGGATCTGTAAATGGAAATACCAAAAAATATAACTTGCTAAAGCTATTTAGTTTATTTTCAGAAATGACATGCTATTCCTACTTTAAATCTGAACTCTTGATTTGTCTTTTTAAACTGTAGCCTCCAATCTGAATGGTTAAATTTTTGGGTGGAGCATCTCAATGAGCCATAGTTTAACAAGATGGACATTGTTTACCTGGATTTCTCCAAGGCTTTCAATACGGTTCCCCGCAGCCTCCTCCTAGAGAAACTGATGTGTTATGGTCTGGACAAGTGGTCTGTGGGTGAGTGGGGAACTGGCTGAGCAGCAGCTCCCAGACAGTGGTGGGAAATGGCTCTTTTTCAAACTGGCAACCTGTCACCAGTGGGGTCCCCCAGGGATGGATATTGGGCCCAACACTTTATTATCTCCAGAAATCATCTGGATGATGGGATCAACTGTGTCCTGATGAAGTTTGATGCCGATACCAAACTGAGTGGGGAAGTGAACACTCCAGAAGGGAGAGTCACCCTGCAGGGAGACCTGGCTGGGCTGGAAGAGTGGGATAACAAGAACCTCATGAAGTTCCACAAGGCCAAGTGTAAGGTCTTGTACCTGGGAACACATCACCCAGGAGCGCAGCACGGGCTGGGATCCTCCCGGCTGGGGAGCAGCTCTGGGGAAAGGGAACAACCACCTCAACATGAGTGAACAGGGTGCTGCTGCGGCAAAGCCAACGGGGTGCTGGGCTGCATCACCAAGGGCATCACCAGCAGAGAGAAATAAGTCATTATCCCACTCTGCTCAGCATTTGTCAGGCCACACCTGGAATCCTGTGCTCAGGTTTGGTTCCTGCTATGCAAAAAAGCTGTGGCCAGGCTGGAGAGGGCCCAGAGAAGATGATCAAAGGCCTGGGCAGCCATGTGAGGACAGGCTGAGAGAACGGAGTTTGTTCAGCCTTGAGAAGAGAAAGTCTAGGGGAGACCTTATCCCCATGTTCCAGTATTTGAAGGGTGGCTGCAAAGCAGATGGAGACTCCCTTTTTACAAGGAGTCCCCTGGAAAAGATAAAGGGTGATGGGTACAAGTTACTGGGGAGATTCCAGCTGGACACAAGACGAACATTTTTCACAATGAGAACAATCAGCCACTGGGATAATCTCTCCAGGGAAGTGGTGAATTCCCCAACATTGGACACCTTTAATATTCAGCTGGACAGGGTGCTGGGCCAGCTTGTCTAGACCACGCTTCTGCCAGAAAGGTTGGACCAGCTGATCCTTGAGGTCCCTTTCAACCTGGTTTTCTGTGATTCTATGATTAAGATGTTTCTGGTGAAGGGTCTAGAGCAAAAGTTTTATGAAGAGCAGCTGAGGGAACTGGGGTTGTTTAGCCTGGAGAAAAGGAGGCTGAGGGGAGACCTTATCACTCTCTACAACTACCTGGAAGGAGAGTGTAGTGAGGTGGGGGTCGGTATCTTCTCCCAAGTAGGAAGGACAAGAGGAAGTGGCTTCAGGTTGTGCCAGAGAAAGTTTAGATTGGATATTAGGAAAAATTTCTTCACTGAAAAGGTTATCAAGCACTGGAACAGGCCGCCCAGGGAAGTGGTTGAGTCAACATTCCTGAAGGTATGTAAAAGACGTGTAGAAGTGACTCTTAGGAACATGGTTTATTGGTGGCTTTGGCAGTGCTAGGTTAACAGTTGGACTCGATGATCTTAAAGGTCCTTTCCAACCTAAATGATTCTATAGATTCTATGATACTCACAGTGATACACCTTCAGAATAAAACTGTCAGGCTCCACGTCTGCATATACTCACCTGTATGCTTAGGTTTCATACATGGGAAAATTAGATCAATAGGTTAATACTGGTTGGAAAGCTAAGTCTATGTATTCCACTGACAGAGACCTACATTAAATTAAATTATATACACATTTCCTTGAATATCTGAAGCTCAACAACATGAGCTTGGAATAACCACTGAGAGATTAGGCTTTGTAATAATATGTAAAATAATAATTATGAAATGAAACTAGCATTTGTTTTCATTATTAGATCACAATAACGTGAAGTTTAAGATTTTGATTCAGAAAATTATCATAACTTTACAGAGAAGTAGGGGAAAAATTAAATCTTGTGTATGAACTACTCTGTACATATTTGATTTGTCTCAGTCAACAGGCTTTCTTCTACTTGTTCACATTTTTTGTATTTAAACAGACAAAAGCAAAGAAAAAAAACTATCCAAAATGAGCAGAAATGTTATTTTGTGTCTAACAAAATACTGGATTAAGAGGGAAATATACTTCTGAAATGTGATTAAAATTTACACCACTCATCACTGGCATCCAGGTGCCTACCTAAAATTAAATACTTAAGTATGGATTACAGGGAGTTATTCCATCTGTAAGAACAAATGCTAATTATGTGGGGCATTAGCAAAACAGCTTGTGAATTATTGTTACGAGTTGCTTGGATGGATACTGACTTTCCACTCTTGAATTCTGGAAGAGGCTGGTCATAGAAGTAGAAGGGTGAAGTGGAAACATGAAGGCTCTTCTCTATCTGTTTGCAAGATCTCTGCTCTACAATGATTTACTACTGATCGGGGGAGCACTAGTTCTTCAGCAGAGGCTGAACTGCAGTACACTGACACCTATCACATTAAATGAGAAATCTTGATCTATTGATATTTTCAGTGTTATATCCAGATCTTCTTATTAACAAATAATATAGGTTTAACTACACCAATTGTCAAAACAAACAACCTCAAAGTAAGCCTTGCAATGCTTTGCTGAGGCATTGGAGAAGTCTAGGAAGAAATACCCAATTACGATATTCTACCTACGGCATCTGGTTCTGACCTACAATGATTTCATGAGGAGTCCTGCTTCTATCTTTCACATTAGCACATACCTTTCTTCTCCTACTTCAGTGATGCCTTGACAGCATGTCAATGTGGGATCCTCTCATATCTGCATCAAAACAGGAATGGGTAGGTTTTGAAGTATGAGGCACTGTTATTAAAGAACTCCCCACATTCCAGATGAAACCAGCACTCAAGATTGAAAGTTAACAGTAATATGTTCTGTCATACACCATATCCCACAGCCAGCTCTGTCTAGTCTAAGCAGTAAGACAAAAACATGTCATAATTATCTACTCGTGGAGTTTAGCAGTCAATTTTGCACAGTCAACAGAAAAGATCATCGTTGTTCTTTCCCTCTTCCACCTTGATAACCAAGCTTCATTCTGAAAGACAATGTCAGCATGGTATCCTGTCGGATCCCAAGGTTTAAAAGTTGTCTTCAAGTTGTAACCAACAGAACAGAAGTCTCCTGTCTTTCTGCAGGAACAGAATGTGGAACCAATTCTGCAGTGCTTCATGGTCATGTGTCGGACACTGACCGCAGCTGAAGATAGGATTCTTAAAAGCAGTATTTTACGACAATTATGTTCACTTGTACCGTGAAAAAAATTGCATGCTTTCTTAATGGCACAGATTTTTCTTTATAAAAATTACCTTTTGATTTTATCAGGTAAAATTATACTATTCTGAACTTCTTCATAAAAACACTGTGTGTGTAGGTTAAAAAAAAAAAAAAAAAAAACAAAAAACAAAACAACAACAAAAAAAATAAAACAAAAAAAGTAGAAGAGTGAAAAGTAGATAATAAAGAATGTTTTTATATAAACATTCTTACTTTGACATGACAATGGAATATTTACTCATCCAAATATCACACAAACAGTGTTTTGCATAACTCAGGTTTGAACTTTGGGGTATCAGCACCAAGCATTTTATTTTATTTATCTTTTAGCTTGGAGCACACCTTCTAAATTAATGAAATTCTTTTTAATCTGTCAGCTTTTATTTTTGTTAATGAAGTCTGTAAACATGTTTAACTAAATGGTTGAGCATGGGAAACTAAATGTTCTCCAGATATACAAGGTTTATTGGACTCGATCTGAAGTCTGTAACAACAGCTGCGTAAAGGCAGATCTGCCTCTGGCCCTGGCTCATTGATATGAGATGGAGATTTTCTGTCAATGGGTATTGGACTGAACACAAAAAGTATGGTGCTACAAAGACAGTTTTCTACTCATCCATAAAAGTGAAAAGGGGGAAGAAGAGTGCCAAAATACTGTTGTCATATTGCACTTGACATGTCTCAACACAGCAGGTAACATTCTCCATTATGCTTGGCACGTGCCATCTTGTCTCAACACAACATATGATTTTTGTCAGCGCCCATTATTTGGCTGCAGCACCAGGTACACCTACTCACTCATGTATTCAGACAGGTTCCAGGTATGCAGGTATTCCAGCACAACCAGACATTTAATCCTTTTAAACAAGAATCATGGTTTGAAACAATCATAAAGGCTTCATTTTGGATCATTTGCATAATGAAGTCATATGAAGTAGGATGGTAATTCAAGAGGAGGTAGGGAAGAGATTGAAGGTTGCAGTTTCACCAGAAAACCTTAAGGCTATCAAAATGCTTCCTGAAATAACCAAGGATGAAATCCATATTTCCCTACTGAGTTAAACCTGATTTGACAATGCCAATGAACTTTCGGAGAAATGACAGACAAATTACAGCATGCGTGTACTAAGCCATGTTGAAACCTTTATTTCTAAAAGGCATCCTGTCAGGAGTTGTAAATACTGTGGACTAACACCAAAAGATTTTCTTCCTACTTCCTATGGCATTAGCTTTCTGCTCGCAGACTGCTTATAGGTTGTGCAGATCATTCAGTGGATTGCAAATTAAATTCATCTTAACCAGGAAGCAAATGAGTACCACCAATGTATTTCTGGCCAGAGACAGAAAAGGCTTGGGTTTTTGTCCCTGGAGATCTCCACTGACAAACTGTCCTTTCCCAGACTGTCCCAGACTAAGTCGTCTATATTTTCTATGCTTGAGGATTGGTTTTGTGGAGTTTAATTTATTTACTTACTGCTTTTAGCACTTGTTCACTGAAGGCCGTGCAAAAATCAAGGCAGCCCACAAATAGCAGTTGTGTATATGTGAAGGACACTCAGACAGGATGCATGACTAGAACAGGATTTGGTTTATACCCTCTTAAGCTGAAGCTGCAGGAGGCTGTGGCACGACAGGCTGGGTTATGCTACCACCTTCCACACCATCTTTTCCATAGTCATAAACTCTCACCGCAGAGAGAAATGAGGAAAGGTGTTGAAGGCTGAGACTCTAAAAGGCCTTTTAACATCCCTATCATCCATTCTCCTGCTAATATTCATCCTCTACTCCCTGCCCAGTTGCTGTCTCTCACTATTTGCCACCCCAGTTGCTCATTTCAACACCCCCAGAGCAGTGCTGAAACACCCTGATCTTGAGCTGGAATACTTGAAAGGCTGCAATTCCCAGGTCTGAGCTCATGCTGAAAAATTAACATTAACAATACTTGCACTTTTTTTTTGTTTGTTTTGCTTTATTCCTACTTAAAAACAGCTACATGCACCACATCTAATTCTGCAATTATTATTCACGTTGCATAATGTTTTATTCACGTGCCCAGCTCCTGTCAGACCAAATAAGACTATTCAAAAGAACAAATGTCGTTTTGAGTGAACAGAGACCAGGGAGCTGGGCCCACAGTACTTCATGAAACATTTGTACTGGCTGGCTGACACAGCAACGTTAGGATTTGGCAAGGGTTCATCAAAAATGGGTTTGCTTTTTGGAAAAGTTTCACAGATGCATTGTTTCTCCAGGAAAGTGAGAAATCCTGCTGGCAAAATTAACAGTATCTGTTAAAAGATCCTAAAATGAACAAGTAAAAGATGATTTTCTAAAAAAAGGGGAAATAATTTTCAGATCAAATTTTTTATTGCTGTTGCTGTACTTTTGGTAGCAAGAAGCCTTTGTTTAGTCACCAACCCAATTTTCAGGATGTTTCTAAAAAGCTCTGGTTTGGGTTTCTCTCTTGTCTTTTTCCTTCCTTTCACCATATGCTGTTCTGACATGCCAATACATCATGAAATGAGGTTGTCAGATCCTCCCTCTGGAGTTTTTACTAAATACTACTAAAAACAACTGTACAGCTCCATCTATCTTACACAAAAAAAAAAAAAAAAAAAAAAAAAATAGAAAAAGAAAAAAGTAGAATTGCAACCAAGCCAACAAGTTTCCAGTGGAGACCTTTAAAACATTTCTTTTTAATATTACAATACATTCCTCTTTAATATTAAAGTAATCTGGATTATTAACAGCACTAATTTTGATGCTGATGTGAGGTCAGTTCAAATTTTAGCTCAATGGAGGAGAAGTAAAACATCTGCAGGAAACACATTTCTGCTATATTGTGCTTGACATGGGAATTAATGGGTGCAATTCTATGGCCCGTGTTATGCAGGAGATCAGACAAGATGATCATAGTGGTGCCATCTGGCCTTAAAAATCTATGAATCTACATTTAAATTCTCACTTGAACTTAGGTAACCTCTCTCTAAGCCCATCTGCATGTTGAATATTCCCATTAAAAGGCAGTCGCTAGCAAGCCAAGTATACTTTACTAGCCTCAATCAGCTTTATTTTATGTAGCCACTGACATTGTATTTTGGCAATAAAAACCCAGAAGGAAACCCAATACAAAACCAAGCATTTGTACCTATAAATGCAAATAACAGAAAAATAATAAATTACCAGTCCCTAACAGCCTCCACACCATTTCAGGGACAACCACCCATTGCTGAGGAACCTCTGACACCGAGTTCTGAAGAACAACCTGAACAACCAAGTGGTTGGTGTTTGTGTGTGACAAACCCTGGGAATTAATTCAGCTGAGATGAAGACTTGCCCAAAAAGTGGTCTTTAGGAGCACAGAAAGCTCAGGAAGGGAACTCAGGCAGGTTTTAAGTGAGACAAGTATAGAGGAACAGACAAGGGTACAAATCTTGTGCCTTAAATTAGAGAGTTTTATTTTTTTCCCTAATAATTGTTCACCCAAGACCTTGTTACAGTGACTGGCTTAAAATCAGGATTTAAAAAGACAACAGAAAAGTGCTTTTAAAGAGTTTCAGTGGTACAGGGAGATAGAAACCATTCTCCAAGGCCCTGCTGTAGGCTCCAGTGTCCTGTAACCACCCACGCCTCTCAGGTTTCCAAAGACATTTTCTTCTGTGTTTTAATAACCACGGGGTTGAGATAGCCTCTAAATTATGTATGCACGCAAAGGGGAAGATGATGTTATTTAAGCACTCCTGTTAAGTCAGTCTTGTGTACGTATCTTGTAAGTCAGTCAAAAGCCCATAATACACCAGCAGAACTTGGAAGACACGGTAGTTTTTGATGGGTCTCAAAGCAACTTGGAGATGCTGCATTGTTATCCTGATGTACCTGGGCTCCAAGAGGCAAGAGCTTGCCCACAGCTACACAGACATAGCTGGGTCACATCTTTCATTCCCTCTCTGCAAAACGTCCTCTCTATTAACTTGGTAGGGTTTAATGAGATTTCCTTGCTAGAAAGCTAGAACGACACTGTGAAATTTCTGAAATAGATATTCTTGATAGTTTTACAGGAACAGCAGGAGCCTGGCACAGAATTTATTGAAGCAGTATTGCTGTTTACTTTGCATTTAGAAGCAACCAAGGGTAAAGGAAGAGAGAAGGGGTAGAAATAGAGTATCAGCAGAAACTTATTCCTGGGGGTTGGGCTTATTGGCAAGGAGGTTGGTTTTTCATTTATTTGGTTTTGGTTTTAAATATATATATACTTTGGATCTAAGGTTCTTCACTCAGTTGGATTTTGGTTCCCATGAAAACACGTTCGGTATGATCTAATGTGGGTTATTTCTAGTGAAGTTACTTGAGGAAATATATTCATGAAAGACTGCATCCTGGTGATGCAAAACAAACACAAATAAAGAGACAAGCCAGAAAAGAGATCTGAAGAGAAGCAAGTAATGAAAGGAACATTTTAGGCACAATCTGTTATTTGTTATTATTATACTATGTCCATACTCTTCTCCCTTATTCTCAGCACTGTACGTTTTAATTGTCCCCTGAAGAAATAGTTCTGTAGATATATCCACAGGGAGCAAAGGCTCTGTCAGTGACAAACAAATTAATTTCTCTGTTGGAAGCATGAAAGTGACTTAAAGCCCCAGAACAACACATTTTTTAGCAGTTTGGACCATCTTTCTTTATGGTAACTATTGCCCTTTTATACTTTGGAGGCTAAGAGCCCTGGTAGCACAACACCTATTTAGAAAGACACCAGTAATGAGGAGTTAGTAGGTCTGACTGCAACATTGCCTCAATTTTATCAAATCAGTATACTGATAAACGTTCTTCAAACAGATAATGATGCCTTGCTTTAAGATTTAGCGTACATAAAAGCAGTCGGCTTCTAGCTACAAGCCACATCACATGTATACGTTGCTTAAGATGTGCAAGCCAATTTACACACCCTGGAGTCACTTCTGGGTTCCCGTTTTCAGTGCACTTTGCTTCAAAGTCCAGCATGGCCAGGATCAACCCATCGCTCTTCAAACAAACCAGAGAACAAAACCAGATCTTAACACATGGGAAAAAAATTGTATTTTCTTTTATATCTGTGACTATGTTAACAAAAACTATATGAGATTCTATATGCAACTATAAAAACATCTGCAGAGCACACAACAATGTCAAAATATAATCTGCTGTACCTCGTGCCTGCTAGAATCCCTTCACATTCTCATGCTCCTTTCTCACAGTAACTATTTTTTTTTCTTTTCAGAAGAAATAGATGTTTTGTATCTACATATGATTCAAATGTAAAGACAGGGCAAGCACAGGGATTTATTGTAAAACAAAACAAAACAACTGCACTGGCCTTTAAAATGCTACCCCTTTTCTCTCCTTGGTGCAATAACCAATACTGCCACACAACAAAAATACTCTCTAAGGGGACTCAGCCAGTGCTTTGCATTGTGGTCATAAACACTTTTCAGATATATCTTCGGACTCCAGGACCAAAGTATTTTGTTGAGTATTTTGATTTATTGATCCACACTAACAACACTAGAATGAATTTAACTTCAGGGAGGCTCTGGAGCTGGGTTTTCATGCACGGCAACCTGCACAAGTACATAGATATGTAAAAGATTTAACATTATATTAAAGGAATGCTTCTGAGGTGACATAACTCAGCATTAAAAATTAAGAAATTTCTTATTTAGGCCTGCTTGTTCAAGTCATTGCATCCCGTTGTGCAAGGGCATAATGAGACAGGTTTTGCACCGGGAAGGTCCACTGAGGGCTATTAGATACAGTGATGTAGCTGCCACTTCCAGGTCAGTAAGCCCTTAAACAGCAGATTACTGGAAGCCGGGAGAGGATATCCAGAGGAATTATCTCTCTGTGTTTGCCCAGTTCTTATACTCTGGCCCTGGGCATCTGCTCCTGGCCACTGCCAGAGGCAGGACACGATGGACAGCTGGTCTTAGGGCAGTTCCCCCACTCTGCTGTGACTCCTCATCACAGGCTGATGCAACTGGGCACGAGAGGTTTTGATGCTCCTTTAACTCATTTTGATCAAGGAGGTTAGAAAACCCTGTGAAAAATATGTACCACCCCACCAATGTTATATATAAATATATTTTCAGTTGAAAATGTCCTCTGCCTGTTCCACCCTCCCACAACTGAATACAGAAGACCAGCAAGGAGGAAGAGGAGCTACCACTTTCTCTTTTTCCAAGGCAATTTTTTGTAAAACATGTCCTAGAAAAAGGGCTTTGATTCCCCTGCAATGGGCAAGAGCTGGCTCAGCCATCTTGGCAAGAGGCACCATCCAAAACTTTAATGGGCTACACAGCTGCTGAGCACCCCACACATGGCTGGTGTGTTACAAATCGCTTTCCTATGATCTCAAAAGGCCCAAGATGGGTAAATGCCAAACTATTTATTGGCAGGAAGCACTAGCAAGAGATGTGAAGTACCCTTAGTGGAACCAGATACTGCCATCAGACAAGAGCTGAAACCATCTTTCTTTTCAGAGGAACATACCTACATCTATCTCTATATAACATTCTTTCCCATATGTGATTCTTTCCTACATATATTAGTGATAAAACATGGCAAGGGAAGCCTAGCTGTCCTGGGGTCTGTATGTATTTTATTCTTAGTTCTATATATTTCTTAATTATCAAAACTTCATATTTTGTATTGTATATATGTGACTAGTTAACACTTCCAGTGGCATTTTAGATGACATCACACTGATTCCCATCGGACTATTAATCTGAACTGTATATTTTTCAAAAGCTCTATCTTGTGTGTGTTGTCTTGTGTTTATTCTACTTTAAATTGTAATTCTCAAAAAAAAAAAAAATATAAACCCTCACAAAAACGAGAGGGAAAAATAATCCTTTATGCACTCAGCTTCTGTTGAATTGTCCAGTACAATTTGTGAAGTCAAGGAACAAAGTTTAACTGTGCTTGCCACCTCTACTTCTAAAACAGCTCTTATGTTTAAAACAATATCAGTGAGTTCAGGGCACTCAGTAAAATCTCAATTTATGACAAAAATTTCTGTTTAGCTGGCACAAACCTATTAACTTAGCTGAAAAGAGTGACAGTAATTGCAACTGGCTAAGGGTTGATAAGAGAACTCGATCTACTAATTTAAAAGAAAATTTACAGACTGGTAAAGCTATGTTAGACAAGAGAACCAAAGATAGCTGCACTTGGTGTTTTCTAATTCAAGGGGTTTTTTTTTGTTGTTTTGGTTTTTTTTTTGTTTGTTTTTGTTGGTTTTTTTTAAAAAAAAAAAAAAAGAGAGAAAGAATTAATAATATTTGCACTATAAGAAGAGACATTTTCAAAGTGATAAGTTTATAGCCCTTTGCATCTTATTCCGTCAATGTCTACTCACAGAAAAATGAACTTTGTCACGGACCAAAATTGACCCTTATTGCTCAGTTATAAAATAAACATAGAGGACATCAGATCTGACCTAGTAACACTGGCATAGATTTTGTGCTGCAGGCACTGAAGCTGTGGTTCCTAAAATAATTGAGGTTTGTAATTGAAGAGAGTGCAGAATTTAACTACCCAAATGGAAAATAAAAATCTCTTACTTGGCCTCACAGCACTCAGCCAGCAGGAGAAGATGCCGAGTGCCCCTTCTCACCCACAACGGGACTGGCAGAGCATCGCTGCCCAAATTAGCACCCCAACAAGGTGGGCTACACAGCCAGTGGTTTATGATGAGTCTTTTCATTACCCAGTTTGGAGTGCAAAGAAGTGTTTTAATTATTTGTGCCATGTTGTGTCTGTTAAAAAAAAAAAAAAAAAAAAAAAAAACAAAAAAAAAAACAAAAAACAAAAACAAAAACCAAGAAAAACTAAAAAAACACAACACCAAAAAAAGCATATTAAGTCTACACAAGCTGCAGTTTTCTTTAGATAAGACTTTGTATCACATTTCTGGAACAGAACAGTTCTTCCTCAGCATCACCACATTCACACAATATTCCCTACCGTCACCCAAGAAAAGCATCATGTCCCTTCTCTCCGTGCTGACAGGTTGGCATCGGCTGCCCAACGCAGGCAGCTTGAGGTGCCACCAGTATCTTCTCTTCTAGCACAAAAACTTTGTGTGGGCAGGCAAGTCTCTGTGTGGTCTGTGGCTGAGAAGCCCCCTGGAGAGACTCTGTTTTATAGGATTGAATTAAAGCATCTAAAGCTACTCTACAATGGGATTATCATTGTTCTTTTATCCACGTTTCAAAGAAGCTCAGTAGAGTGACCTTTCTTCAAGTATTTTTCTCCGATTCTTTCTGATCTGAATTTTCCGCAGAGGAAGAACTAAAAGAGAAAGAAATATGCTTTCCTTTCCTTTTTGCACTGCAGGAACATTGCAAGGTGTATCTGTTTTCTTAGGTTTTTGGAAGGTCTGAGATTTTTGCATTACCTAGGATAAAAATAATTGTATCAAAGATACAAAGCCTTGTGCTTCAGGCCAGAGGTCAGCTGCTAACTGATGGAGTAAGGAAAAAAAACATTTCCCTGTGAGAAAATCATTCCCCAGTTTTCTGTGATGGGTTTCTCACACCTTCCTAAGAACAACTGAGAGAAACAGAGGTTAAAATAAGAGCATTTCCAGCCTGCTCCAGTATAGCAATTCCTCTGTTTCGAAGGTAGGGTGGGGTTTTTTTCTATCAGCATTTCTGCAATTGTTACATGGATTTGGATATATGGGGTTTATTGGTATTTTTATATGTATATGTAGGTGTTAAATGAGAAAATACTTCTGTTAGTGAATTTATTTTTAAATCCCTATGGACAGGGCTACCTCATTATGTCACATAAAGGTACATTGTTAAATCCCAAGTGACACTTACATACAAGTAATGTTGTTGGTTTATATTTGCATGAATAAGAAAATCTCTGCACTACCTGCTTCCTCAGGCAATTGAGTAAAAAGATGTTGCACACATTTAATTCAACCCCCTTTAATTCTATGTTTCATGACTCAGTTTCCCTGATTCTCATTTCACAACTTCTGACGCCTTCACACACACTCACGTGGTTCATGTTCTCAGCTGCTACAGTCTATGATGAAGTGCTTCTTCCTGAGTACTATCCTACAGACCCAGAAGCATCTCCTGCCTGCAAAGCATCCGAATTTCCAGGTTTATTCCGTACCATGATTTCCAGTGAGATTTTATTCTCTCAAGGAAATCTCAAGTATCAGCTTCATGGCATGGAGGGCTCATTTAGACTTTGAATCTGAAAAAAATATCTTATTAGTCCAAACCTTTATGGACTGTTATAGTATAGAAATGAATAAAACATGTAACATATACACTGTCAATGGCACATATATCTCTAGAAAGAGAGAAAATATCTTACAGTTACAGATATAAACCTCTAAAAAATTAAGTATAGACATCAGCAAAATAGAAGAAATAAGTTTCTAATGTATATTTAAAATCCTAAGTGACATTCACACATCAACAGCAAAAGAATAAGAAAGACCTGTACCAAAACAGAGTAATCACTCCCATTTGATAACAATTTCCATAAGTACAACTCAGCTGACAGAGCAGGAGTTACAGGTTTTGATTTGAATGCAACAGCTCATTTTGGTGAGCACTCGGGGAAAAGAAGGAAGGAAAAAAAAAAAAAAAAAAAAGGAAAAAATAACAGAAGTCTGCAGTTATATCAGTCTGGCTTATGAGGCACTTCTACTACAGCACAGCATTCAAGACACTGTAACTGAGGATGCTCACAAGTTATATGGTAATGAGGACAAGTCAGGGTGTATTTACTAAATGCTGTGAAAGTAGCCTAGTGTCACTGTGGAGAAAATTTAATGGATAGACTACGAGAGGCAAAGTGACCAAAATGAAAGTAATAAAACCTGAGAAATAAGCCAGTCTAGATTGGTTATATGAAGTGTTATCTAAGCAAACAAGTCTATAGCAAACCAGTGCAAGAACCCCAGAAAACATATCTCTTCCTGTAAACACAAAGGTTGCCTGGGAATACTTATAGATGTTGCAGAACATCCTTCCTAGAAGCTGTCAAGCAACACTTGATAGAGAGTCTATAGACCAATGCTTCAAGACTTCCAGAAAAAGTAAACGGCTAGGTGCTCCCTCCTTCAGTCACAGGTCGCCTGGCATGTCCTTACACACGCTTGGTCTGTTTGAAGGCAAGCCCACACACCTCAGCTGCATCCATAAATCTGTGCAGGCAGGGGTGGCAGCTCGGTTCTGCTCCGTCACCCGGATTGATGCTTGGCAAGCTGCAGGCTCAGGGCAGCCAAGCAGCAGCACCTCTAGCCCTCACCCAGAAAAGAAACTAATGCAATGTGCAAATCCTTCTGGAGCACCTAGACAGTCATTGTAATGTGAATCACAGATTATGTATCCTGGAAACCATGTATTAGCTGCACACTGGGGTTAAACTCAACTAGGTGGGAGCTTCAACACTTGTCTGATGTTCCCTGGACACATCCCACCAAAATAAACCCTCCAGCAGGACAACAGCACTGGCACTCCCATGAATTTTACCTTGCCTCATCTCATGGATCACAATCCTCAAACACAAAGGATAGCAACGGTTTGCATATTTGAAGACAAACAAAACAGAATCCACCTCCACACCTCAAAATCCAGGGCAAAATCCACACAGAGTCCAGCTGAGAGCACAAGGGAGAAATGTGAGCTCAGGGGACTCCTGTGAGTCAACAAGCTGGTTGACTTCAGGAGGGCTTCATCCAGGACTTGTTCCTGTTCCAACTGCCCCAACTGCTCTCCCACCTCTTGGTAGGTGTGAGGCGAGAGATTCTCAATGCTGAGGCTGAAGCTGCAACACCCAACTTCATCTGGTCTGGAAGAGGTGATGGAAACCAGTGGAGAGGCTGTCTGTCTCTGGTGGAAAACACTCTGCCAGGAGCCTCCTCTTCCTAATTCCTTCCCTCACCTCCAACATAACAAAGAAACCAGCGTTGGATTCTTAATGTAGAACAACCACAAAACCCAGCTAGCCTTCACTGTATTTAATGTAATCAGCAGTAGTGCCATATTTCAGTAATGAAACGTAATTCATTTTTCCAGCCTGGTTATAAAAGCTCTAATGTCTGATGAAGGAGTCAACAAGCCCAGGTGTAATACAGAAGAGGTGTTTTGGTGGGACACAGAGAGGAAAGGAGACAGAAAGAATGGTAAATCAAGGTGCTTTCAAACAGGCAGTGCAGAGAAAAAAAATCTGAATAAAAAAAAAAAAAATTCTTCCAAGCCATCCTAATGCAGGACCCTATAGGTAACCAGAGCACAGGATACCTATGGCTCATATAAAATCTTCTGGAAATTTCTATGTAGTATAGTTTACTTAAATGAATATGAAAGACAGCCTCGGCTTATCCTTGACCAGCCACAATACTGAAATTTAATCACTCACTAAGAATTTGATAGCTTGCAGAGAGGAGAGTTTTTGTAATAAGGTTTGATAAAACATCACCCTTGGGAGAGCTTGTACATAAACACCTCAAAAGAATTATGCAACTCTAGCATACAGCTTTCATGACAACAAATCTATCCATCATCAGGAGCACAATCCAGAACTTAAAAAGGTTATATCTCTGCATAGCAACAATCCCCTCCTCAGAACAATATTAATTCTCAACAAGATATACAAAGGGAAGCAGAGATGGGATCCTCCCTCTCCTAAATGTTGACTGAAATTGTTTTCAGGAGGAGGACCAAACCCAAGATTTCTGCCAACATTAGAAAACACATTGTTTGCAAAATGATCACCTCCCCCAAATGACAGCTCGGTGTCATTTCATATTTTTATGATGCCATCTGACAGCCAGGGTTTCTAAGGAAACACCAATATTGGGGGAGCTGAAGGGAATGGAAGAAAAGGACAGAACCTAAAAATAAGAGTCACACGCCTCTTCCAGACATTAAAACCACCTGATAAAAAAATTGTAAACATCCCCTCCTTAGAATGGTAACATTTCTAAGACATATGTAAGACTCCATCCAAGCAGAATCATTCTGCTCTGAACAATATTACACTAAGAGAGTTATATTTATGAAATCACATTCTTTTAAAGGATGTTGGAAAAATATGCTGACTGTATTTCTTAAATTAATCCAGAATTAATGGAAATATTATCATTTTGTATCACTGCAGACCTCAAGAAGACTCAAAGTTTCATGTGGAACATGAACAGAAGAACAGATTTAACCTATTTTGAGTATTGATGGTTTTCAAGGTGGAAATGTAGAATTAAATTTTTTTTTTAGCTAAACTGAAGTGGGTGTGGGAAGAGAAAGTATCTCTCCCCTTGAGCATTGACAGGGCATGCTGGAATTGGATGTACGAAGCATTCCAAACTCACCTGCATTAAGTGTGACCAAAGAAATGACATCGCAACACAGTGAGATAAGCACTTTTAGGTCAAGCTGCAGTTGGGTTAAGAGTAAGCAAAAATATACTAGGAATAATTTTGGAATGTTCAAAACCTCTGATTTTTCAAAATGTCACTGTTTGTCCAATTAACCCTTTAAGAAAACCTCTTAAACAGATACGTGTCAGGAATATTTCCTCCTCTGTGATGAAATTAGGGCTGTGATCTAAAAAGGGACTCTAGGCTGCTCTGTAACAGCACATAACACAATGCTGAAGACAAATTTATTATAAAATAACTTTGACACAAATCTCACTAGAAGTGCTTAAGTATTTTACCATCTCTTCCAATTACGTAGGCAACCACAACCAGCGCAGAGTTAAGCAGATGAATTCACTGAATGTGACTACTGGGCTTTAGGCTATGTATAAATATTCAGTTTTACTCTCAGACAGTCACTAATACACTCCATGTAGAGATCAGGATGGAAATACTTGTGGAACTGAAGTCAGAATATTTCAGTGTGTTTTTAGAAATGGAAGCCAGACCTTTAGCGTTTAGACAGAGATCCAAAGGACATCAGTTTAACAGTATGTACAGACCCCTAACAACAAATACCATGATTTACCATAAAAGCTCTCACTACATCAGGGTTGAAATAGTTCTTATGATATATATGTGAGAGAAGCAGACAGCCTATATATCACAGCTATAAACAAAATATCTATATACACACAGATATATAAAGCTAATTGTTTCCATGCATTGTCATTTAAAGGAGGCTTGTGAATATGCAAGTATATTTGTAAATATACAGGAATTACCAAACGTTATTCCCAAAGGAACACTGGGATATATTCCCAGAAGGCAAGGAACACTGGGCTGCTCAGTCAGTTGGGAGGAGAATGGTCCCTCCTCTCACCCAGAGCGTCATCTCAGCCCTGACCACTTCAGAAAGCAACTGCCTCTCCTTCCTTCAGCTGACATGGGCAGAGAGATACAGCCAAGCTTAAATCACCAAGGTTCATTAGCTACATTAAAGGACTGTTGGTACACCTTCTTGTTTGAAAAAACACAAGAGTCTCATACCCATTTGCTTCAGCAGCCAAGCAGCTCTCCTCTGCATGGCTCCAAGGTGGGAGTGGTGGGAATGCCCAGGGCTTTCCACATCGCTTTAATCAGTGCCTTACTCTCTCTCAATACAATTAAAGAGTGTTCTGGCATGTGGAAATTCATTTTTAAGTGTTCCTGTGGATCATATGCTGTAAAAAAATTCATCTGGATCAGGTGTCTGAGGTAATTTAAAACTTTTCAAATTCAAACAGACATTACCTTAGCTACCATGCTGAAGGAGCCTTCCTCTTGTTTGTAATACCACCAGCTGGAGCCCAGGAGATGGGTTTCAATTAGCAGCATACACACACCTGAAATGTAAAGCAGAGGAAAAAAAGGCCCCCCACACTATTTCTCTCTTTTTACAGTCAGAACCACAGAAATGGATTTGTGCTATTCCTGAGTTTGGTCTTTTTCAAGTTTGATTCACGATGATAAAACAACAGGGAAAAAAAAAAAAATGTTCATGCCTGATTTAGCAAGTGGGCAGAACAAAATCCCAGACTGACTAAACACACTAACCTTTTAAAATGCTGTATTTTCATCGACTGGCCATTTCCCTTCCTTGCAGGCTGCTGAGGCTGCACAAGGGAAGAACAACAATTGCCAGTTAATCCAATTATAAAATGCTCTAAAGGTTGAGGAGATGGAGTAGCTTGCTATTTGATATATGATTATGGTGGATTAAACTCTTAATTTATGTGACAGAATTTTAATAAGGGCGGTAAATGACTCTGAGAATGATGCAGAATATTTGCAATTGTTTAGGGATCCTTGATGAATAAAAGAGAAATGAGAAAACATGAGAGACAAAAAAGGAAAATTTCCAATCATGTTATCAACCACTCAACAGATATACAAACCTTTTTCATGACATTCCTTCCAGTGACACTTTGAGAACTTGCTATAAACTATAATCAAGAGCTGGCACTGAAGGGCCAAGAACCGAATCAAGGTCTTGAAGAACAAACTATCCCACCACATTTGTGAAGCACCAGTGGAACCCTGGGCAGCTTTCTGCAAACCAGAGCTCATGCTGGAAGGCAGATGCTTAGTACCAGGATGACTGTATTGGCCTAAGAGAAAATGTAGATAACAAGCAGAAGTACATGGATCATTTCCACAGCAGTTATTGCCATTCGTTTTTCTCTTGGTTCCTGTAAAACCATGAGATATTCTTCAGCGTCTCATGGTGCTACTTATTTATTTATTAATAAGTCATTAATAATAAATAAATGCTATTTATTTGTTAATTTGCTGAGGACCATGTTCCAAATTAAAACTCCACACTGCCAGAATGAGGATGTGGCCAAGAGTGTGTAACTCCATCCTTAGAGGTTAGGTTAAGCTGTTGATTCCACTAGTATCATAAGAGGGAACTTCAGATTCCTGTGCCAACTTTATAATTGAAAAGTTGTTTTGTTTTGTTTTGGTTTTGTTCTGTGGCAGATGCAAAAACATGGAGACTCTTCAGAGCATCAGAACTGATGGACATGGTCATAGCCATATTCCTGGTATGGAATATGTCTTTCATGGTAACTTCCTGTTCTTTGAGCTGCTTTTGTCCCCAGTAAATTAGTTGAGAACAAAGCAAATTATAATTGTTAAAAGACTTGGCCCTGTAATTTGCAGCCCTGGCTTGCAGAAATGGATCTGGACATGAGAAAGAAGGGACAGAGAGCAGCCTCGGGTATCCAATAAATTTCCAGAGCACAACAGGGATCCTGGTGATGAGTTACACCTGAAATTTTAAATTGCAACTGAGTCAGGAAAAAAAAAAAGTAATATTTCAAGGGGAATATTTGTATATTTTATCTGAAAAATAAACCCTCTGTTTTTGAAGTGACTTAAGGATCAGAAGCTTAAAAGTCATTTTGGTACCTAAACAGGATGATAGCTGATTTGAAGATTTTCAAAAGCCATACACAAAACACAGGGCCCAACACAGAAGGCAGCTATAGTGCAGGATACTCACAATTTTAACCCTATACTGGAGAAAAAAGGATGAGTAAAAGCATAGACAACATATGTTCCTGAAGAAATTTTAGGTCTGGAAGGTAGAGCTTGGAAGAAAATAGAAGTTGCCCTAAATTTCCCAGGCACCTTGGCAAACCCATGGAAGCTCAGCTCTCTGAGTGCCTAAAGGCACTGGGATGAATGGCCTAAAGAAACAAACCCCAGGGGGTTTCTAAGGACTTCAGGTCCTCAACTCATTCAAAGGTATCTTTCCACAAAGGGACTTTGCTACTTGAGTCATTAGAGCAACATTCAAATATGGGTCTATTTTATCTTATATTAATTTTATTGTATGGACTCTGAATCCAATCTGGATCACACCTTTAAATGAGTTAGTTTACCAGAGGCAGCAGGACATCAGCTGTGAATGGAAAATACTTGTACAGTCAGATCTTTGTGGATCTGGGACTCTTGATTAGGAACCCATTGCAGGAGGGTCCCGTATGGAGGCAAGACCCGAGTAACGACACCACACTTCTGCGATGAAAGTCGTTCTCCTTTATTTGCCCGAATAGCGCCCAAGATATACAGAGCCAGACGGTCACGTGCTCTATGCTTTACAATCTATTGGTTAAAGGCACTTATCACGCCCCCGGAAGTGCTGTCTGATAGGTCTGTATCATTATTACGCATATACAAACTAAACCTACTTTGCGGTTAGTGTATCCGGGCATTCATCCAGGAGGAAGCACTAGCTTGACATCCTCATTCCAGACTTTTGAGGTGACCTCAAGGACAAGATTATCACGTGGCAGTTTTCTGCTCTGAGGCCCAGCCTGGATTGTCCAAACCCTGTAGGATCAGTGCATGTCCCTGATCCTCAAGAAATCCTACCACAACCCACCTTTACTTTAAGAGTAAATTACAGAAGAGCAATGAATATGAAAACTTGTTCAATTTCTAAATAACTAAATTTTTATAATTGATATGCAATTTCACTTTAAATTCTAAAAAAAACCATTAAATATCTTTAGAATATTAATTGGGAAATGTTAGAACTAGAATATACATTATCTTCTCCCTTCTCATTTTCCTGGAGAAGGTTTGCATATCTCCTGGTCTCTAAAAGTCCCTTTTACATTTTTTTCACACAAAATAAGGAATATGACTCCTTTTATCTTTTAGCACATTTCCCAATGGAACTGTTTCAGCTTCAGTCTCAGATAGATGTCCACAGTGACTGCAAACTGAAATATTCTATTGATCCAATGGTCAAACTTTGTTATCAAAATGCTAGGAAATGCTTTCATCCAATCTTTGCATGTCCTTTAACTTTCTTTTATCTCTTTTGCTTTTTTAATGACTGTTAAAATGTTAAAGGGAATCATTTGTTTATTTATGAAGCGGTCAAAATCAAGGCATTAGATTAGTAGAAACTTGTATGCTTCACTTAAAGTAGCAAATATGCAGGACAATATTTTCACTTGAGTTTTTCAGCCCAGATTGAAGACTAACAATAAGGTAGCAAGAGTAACAAAAGTGTCAGTAAAAAAAAAAAAAAAACGTATAAACCAAAGGAGAAAAAAATTTAACATTATTTCAGATGACTATTACAGCTGTAGTAAACACCACACATTTATCCATGTTTGTCATTACATGTGTTCAATCTTGCATAACATCACAATGATATAGAACATAAAGTTCATAAATTCATTCTTAGTTTAGGTGTGAGAGACTCCCATTCAAATATGAGCATAATGGCTTTCTTAGCTTCAGTTTCAGATATCTGTATGTTATATGAATACTTTAAAGGATATGCAGACTCCTCCAAGCTATCACTAATAAAACCTGTGGTAAAAAGCATGGTCCAATTAAAGTCAGGCAGGGCTTTTAAAAAGCCCAAAATGTCAGTGTTTATGTCTTTTCCCAGTCTGATATGTTTTGTTTATGCCACTCTGCCATACTGAATTTTGTGTGTGTGTATGTGTACATATGTAAATGTGCATGTGTACATGTGTGTGTAATAAATGCATAAACTTAGTGACCATAGGTGCCGTAGATTTCAAAATTAAGAGGGACAGACATAGATGTCCTGTACAGGCTAAACAAAATTCCTCTTTTTAGCTATAAAATGTTGCTAACCATTTGTTCATGTTTTATGTAACACACTAACTTGCCTTTCACTTTTTTGTATTCCCAGTTCTCATTTATATATATTTAATGTTCTACTCTCAACTTGTGTCTTCATTTCTTATACTGAAGAGCATATTCAGGAAAATCTGTTTTTTCTTGAAGCTCTGTCAGTATTTAGTCTAATTTAATAACTTTAATCAAATTCTCCCCTTCAGTATTGACTTTTACACCTCAAGTCCAAATCTGTCATTCCCCTATCTTACATCATTGGTGATGATAGTATATGTTTTTATGGGGGTTTGTTTTGCTATGCTCCTGTCATGTATCATCTGGTTCATTACTGAGATTTTAGGCATCATCAGCTTAACTCAGGAATGGCTTTTTTCCTCCAAGATGAGTGTCTGCAAGCCCACTGCAAAACTGGGTGCAGCCTCGGATACCTGTGGCTATCTAGTGTCGTGTGCATCAAGGATCTGAGCTTTACTAGTAGGGTTTTATATTAAAATACTTTGGGTGTGGGGGTTTGGGGTCTGGTTGGGGTTTTTCTGGGGATCCTTGGGATCTCAGTGGTTACCTTTCAGCATCCAACTATGAAAATTGTGGCCTGTGCATACTGTGTAATGACCACTCATTGTGGTCTTTATGTTATTTGGAGGTGGGATGAAGGGTGACTACTCTGTAGAGAGCACCCTGTTCTCTCCAAAGAAAAAAAAAAAAAAAAAACGCAACCAAAACCCTTGCTGTTGTGAAGTATGCTTAAGAATCTCGGTAAGAAGTCACTCTAGCAGAAAGGAGTTAACAGGGGGACTTATTCATACTCAACATGGAAATCTAAATTGCTTCCATCTCCTCCCTGAGCTAGTGGCAGAGTTTTAACAGCTGGCCCTTCAGCACAGTTCTGGTATCACATTAATGGAAATAAGATACTTACAGTCAAGGATTGACTCTAATCCAAGTTTAAAACACCAAGTTCAAATTTTCCAGACAATTTTATACTTGGATAGCTTACCACTTATTTATCTCTAAATGTGAATGCAAAAAAAAAAAAAAAAAAAAAAAACTGAAATAAAAGATGTTTGAATACATATATATCTTTATCCATAGTATCAGTGTTCTTTCTGTTACCGTCTATATTGGTTATTAGTTGATTGAATACAATGTGTCCGCCTGTGTATAAACCAAATCTACTATTCCTTTTCAAGAAACGTATCACAGGATAAAATAATTTCCTTGCTACAGCAGACTCATGGCCATGTCGCTCTATTCTTGCCAGTGAGCAGCAACAAATCCATCACAGAAAATTATAAGAAACCCTGTCATAGGCAAATGCAATCAAAATAATAACTTGCTTGCTTTTTTTTTTTTTTTTTTTTTCTCTTGGAGCATATTAGCCTCTAAACCAATGCTAGACGGTGAAATATGGCTAGAAGAATGCTGATGAGTATTTCTTCAGAAGAGTCAAGGATGGGTACAGATTCAGGCATCCAGGTGCCATTTTCTGCCCCAGATAAACTTTGGGCCTTGATACACGTAAAGTTACAGGAATGGTTTCCATTATTATTGGGGTTTTTTGGTTTTTTGTTTGTTTGTTTGTTTGTTTTAATACATAGGTATTTCTCCTGTAGTAAATTGTGTGCTTGACAACTTACTGTTCTAATTGCATTAGTAAAATAGTGTATAGCAGCAGATAGTTTACTCTCAATACATCATTAATTATTTACTGGAAAATGTAACTTAAGCATATCTCTTTCGATTTGTTTCATCTTGAGAATCTTATTTCAATCTTTTGACTCTCAGCTCTTACAGCAGTCTTCCAAGAAATCCAGTGCTTCACATTGCCTGCCTCAGTATTTCTGAAATACTTCTGTATTTTTTTCTATGTTTTTTCTTTCTGACAGACTGATTAGCAATTAATAGAATATTCTGGGTGAGCATCTAACTTTCATGAGCAGAGTAACATCTATTGCCTGGTCTATATTGTAATGCTTATACTTTGTGCACACTAGGACTTTGATTAGTATTTTGAAATCTGATGAATACTAAATTAAAATCTTGTATAAAATCCCAAAATTATATGTAGGTGTATTTGTCAGCAATGGATGTATCAGCCTCTGCACTACCATTTTGCCCTGTATTTTTGAGTTCCTCTAATACTGTCTGGCTTTGTCAAATATTAAGAGATTGGTATCCTACAAATGCTATGATCTCACTATTAATACAAAAACCTCATCATTGCCTCTTGCTGTGAGGATCATTTTTTCCTTTCTTTCACATGACGTCTCTCAGACAGTTTTTAATGCACAATGAAACTTTACCTTGAATCTCAGTGGCTTCCATAATGTCATCTTCTGAGGAACTTCAGCTGTGGTTTTCTCCAAAGCCCAGCAAAATAATTGTTAATCCCTTTGTTGATAGTCCCAACAAGGGCTGTTGGAGTAGAAAACCCTCACCAGAAGAACCTTTAGGGAGGATTTAAAGAAGATTTTAATAATGTACATCCATGAGCAAATCACTTATTAAAATCAATGCCATTGCACAAGTAGAGAAGTTTCAGGATCAGATTCCATATAAGTAAAAACACTGTGGGATAACAAAATTTGTGATAATGTTCTAGTCAGCAATATTTATTTTAGGCTTATATTCTTTTTGAAGGATATTTAAAAATATGAGTATAAAGTTTCTGGGCACCTAATATGGCAGAAGCCATCTTAACTGATATCAGATAAGATTTCGAATTGTTCATTTTTATTTCACTTACTCTCTCCACTCCTCTGTTGGTTGAAGTATTTAATACGTATCAGGTATATATGTTATACAGAGAGGGCTGGCAGCAAAACTGATGTACACGTGGTATTACTGGCTTTAATAGAATATAAATTACTACTTTTGCTTTCATTTAATACTTTAATTTTAACTGTCTGAACCATCTATAGATATATTTATACTTCCCAGGAACAATGAGTTACATTACAACTTAATATATACAACTTTACTAAGAAAACTGCTTTCAATATAGATCCACTCTGAAATGTGAAGAATCAAAGTGGTATTTCTCTTATTTTATTTCCTTCTGAAAAATACCAAATAACCGGAAAGATGTTCTGGATTAATTCTGATTTTTCTTATTTAGTTGTTGTCGCTCTTTCAAGGATATAGGTCTCAGAAGCACCTTCAGGACAAATTATATTTCATATATATGATTTTCCTGAGTAAGGAATTTTTTCCTGAGTTAGAGACACAGCCTAAAGCTTAGTTTTGATTCATTCACTAGTACATCTATGTGAGTAATACTATATCAGCCTTAAAATATTTAAGTGTTCCAAGGCAGATGTGTTTATTAGGGACTTCATAGACCGTCTTTCAAATCAGATACCTTAACAAAATTCTCCAAACTGACAGAAATAATAAACTTCCAGGGTTTCTTCTTGAAATACCTTAATATCTAAAGATGAGTTTATAACTCCTTCCTTAGATCATTTCAGTAAATTAGGATTGAGTTATACAACTTAATGAGGGAAATTAATTTCCTAAAATTACCTTCCGTGAATGAAACCAGACATAAGGTATATAATCAGTTGGATTTTTTTTTTTTCCCCCCAGAGGAAAGAGAATCACAGTGAACGGAACAAACTGGGATGTCTGAGTTGGAAAAACACTTCATTTTCTTTCCAAAACTATTTTACATAATAATGCTATTTTTACCCTCCCATTGCCTTCTATCCAATCTCTCTTCATTTTGAAAAGATACAATGATTGCACAGATAAAACTTTTTAGCTCCTTAGGAACCAATTCTATAATAATTAACAATAAATCTAAAGATTACCTATACCAAATTTCGTTCAGGATCTTTGAAATATCTCAAAAATACTTTTTCGTATAGGAGCTTCCAATATAGATAGCTCAGGATACCTTTACTGCTCCTGTATTATTAGTAACTCTTTAAAAGCACATCATTTTCTAGTTCTATTTTAGAAGGTACTTCCAAATACAGAGTTAAGAATTTAAAACATTAATAACCAGAATATGACCCTATTGCATTTATTTCCTGAAGCATCTTTCAACAACTTCATGAAAACGGTTATTATTGTTGTCTTGGAGATAAAAGAGCCAGTCTGAAAAAAAAAAAAAAAATAAACAAACCACACAACACAAGAAGAAAACACACACACACACACACCAAAAAAAAAAAAAAAAAAAAAAAAAAAAAAAGGAAAACCCAAACAAACAAACAAACAAACAAAAAAAACCACGAAACCCCCAAAATAAATCAACTCCAAAACCTGGTTGAATATCTTCACCACTGGCCAACTCTGTCTTCTTTCCTGACAAAGAATGGGGAGTGCTGCAGAACAGGAGACCTCCCTGACCATCTTCAGCATCCCTTCACCAAGACGGATAGCTCAGCCTCCCTGGGCTCATCATGACACCACTCAGCACCCCACACCCCATCACCCTGCCACAGGTCACAGCTGCGCTCCCCTCTGCACCACAGGACATCACAGGGTTCTCGGATCCTTCCTAAGAGTCCAGGGGTTGAGATTGTGATGCTCTGCATCTTCAGATGAGCAAAAAGTCTCTAGTTTTGCTTTTACAGACCGAGGAGTGATGAGCAACGTGCTCACCCCCCCACACAAAGCCAGAGTTACAGAACCTTCCCATGGTGTAGCGGGGAGGTGTCAGCTGGGGGAATGCATGGGAGCTCCAATGAGGGAAACCACTACAGAAATGTTAAAAATTATTAATGCTTGCAACAGCTGCCAAAAATCTCCAGCACAGCTGGGAAAGGGGAATGGTACATGCTCTCCTCCCAGTTCCTGCAGTAGGATTTCAGCGTGCTCCTGAAATGGCCCGGCGGTTGCGGTAGCACATTGCATTAGTTTTACCAGTTAATGAAAGACCTCAGGCAATCTAATTCAAGCTCTTTTCTGGGGAAGCATGCCAGCTATATTCCCAGGCCAATTATTGCTTTCACAAAGTGCTCTAAATCTGTCAACAAGCAAAAGTGTGAACTACAGTATAAAAACACAGTTAAGAAGGTGAGCCAGTTGTTATAAGAGTGTTTCTTCTTGAAGCGAGAGCAATGAAAGTTAGCTGCCTAACAGCCAGCCAGCCCACAGCACCAGTGTGTGATTAAGTGGATATGCTTATATACTGTTAGCACATGCCAAAAAGTTTTTACTCTTCTTTTTTTTAATTATTTTTTTATTTTTTAAAGCTATGCAGTTTGATGGTAAGTGAACGCTTATTCTCCTACACATCAATATGATAAACACTTTGCAAGTGGAAACACCTAGGTAGGATAAAATAACTTGTCTTACTGCTGGGAATATAACCAAAGGTAGATAATACACTTTTAGCTACAGAACAAAATCTCAAAGTACATGGATATGTTTTTTTAAAAATGAAAGTTAATAAAGGAAATGACTGAATAGAAGAGTTAGAATCAGTTTCCCTAATAAATCAATACCTGTCTCTTCCTCAAATATTCAACATTATTGCTGAGTAGATAGTCTTCACAAAAAGAAGTGAGAAAGCATCTTTGCAACTTTTATTTTGATTCAGCATCAGACTGGTCAGCATTTGAGATATTACCCACCTGTCTTATCTAGAACACGAGAAAGCTTCTTGCCACATATGTTGTAATTTATTTTCTTCAGCGGTATGTGCTGTAATAAAATGGAGTGTAATGCTATCTCAGTCCCCTTGAGGGTTGCTGGCATATGCTTAACAAGTGCCAGTGCTTTGGCTGTGCTCAGTTCCTCTGAGAGAGAATGATTTGCATCTGATGCTTCCTAGATTTAACTCTTCTGCAAAAACAGCCATTAGATGCAAAGGCCAAAAGCTATTCCAGATTGTCAATATTCCCTAAGCTTTGGCTCTAGCCTGAATCTCAGGGGTGGCTGCTGACCCACCTTGGCTGTAGCTCTGTAATTGCAAAAGTTATTCTGAGGACTCTCCAAGCAGAGACCCAGCAAGCACTTCATATGTCACGGGGTGCAATTTGCTAAGATGTTCTATGGGAAAAGGAGACAAGATTTTATAATCAGATGAACTAAAACTACAGGATTGATGGTGACTGTCAACCTAATTATGAGAATGAATCATGTCTGGCTCTGCAGTTATTAGTCAAAGTAATTCACTATTTGCTAAAAAATAACATTAAAACTTAACCAATAAAAACACTTATTGATGGCTGATCTTTTTTTTTTTTTTTTCATAGTCAAAATGTCATCCCTGTTAAGAAAACATAAAAGAAAAAAAAAAAAAAAAGTGAGAAAATTATCTTAGTCAGAATAAACCATCTTTCAACATTTAAATAAATAGAAAAGTGAGATATTATCTGATATAGGTTTAGGTATACCATCTATGCAGTGAAATATTAAAGCTTTTTTGAAAGGGCCCTGAGGGACTATAATTAAATAAGAGGGTTTGTTGTTTGTTTTTTTTTTTTCTTAAAAACTTGACTTTATTTAAAGATTAAAAAATACCTGAAGACATCAAGTCTCCCTGCATTCTTGCCGTTTAGATAACTTGTCCTTTTCCCTATGCCAGTAATGATTTCTACCCCACACAGAGGTGTCTTGATTGTTTTCTCCAGTTGACTCTGCCTTTGTCATTTTGGTAATTTTTGTCTTTCCCAAAGAGATAAGCACCACACTGGGCAGGCTTCCAAGGCATCTGGCATGGGATGGTAACCCCAGTGGGCAGCCCCATCCACACACCAGATTCCGCTCCCCCCGCCAAAATTTGCACTTACAGCTTTGTCTCACCACAGCTTCTCCTCAGCAAATCTGCAAGGGACCGTGGACAAAACAACATCTGAATCCAGAGTAGACCAGAGAAAATAACAGAAGGGGAGACAAGGAGAGCAAATCAAAACGCAATCAGAAGGTTTACCTTTCCTTCCAAACTGGGTGCATTGAGATTTACCACACAGTAGTGATGACAGCAGTGTCTGCTCTTATGTAAACACAGGTTGAGAAATGTATATAGATGTTTTTCCCCAAATAAACTGGGAATATAGATCAAAAGAGAAACAAAAGAAGAAAAACAGACAGATGCATGGACAATACCAGCTCAAATTGAGTGCAGCTCCTGGACTAGAGCTCAATGTAGTTGGATAGATTTTGACTCAGTTGTCCACTGTCTGTGTGATGCCTTTACTTAGAAACTAGCAGAACTATTCGATTGCTCACCAAACAATAAATAAGCCTTGCCGCCAAATGAGATAACTGTCTTGAAAACTGAACTCTTCAGATTTTATTAGTGATTGAATAGCTCTTGGTGTTTCTAAGCAAAAAGAAAAAAAAATCAATAGAGAGGTTAGCTGCAACAGTCTGCCACGAGATTATGGACAAGATGTCTGTCAAGCAGATGTATTCAGAGACTGATCACTGCCCTTTGGGTCGGGGACCGGGAGCACAGGAACCAGTTCCCCACCTTTCACACCGCCGGAGCATGGTGGTGGGGACCATCGATCGCCGGCTCCCTCCAGCACGTGGAGCACCACCGGGCACAGCCGCGTCGATGATCAGCTACTGCGGTGCCCAGGCACGGCTCACACCATGGGGTGTTCAGGCAGCGTTTGATCAGGTCAACAGCTCACCCCGTGCGTTTCGTCAGGCAGGATTTAATTGCCGGAGCCTCTGTTTCTGCCAGGGCTGTGCCCACGTTCTCGGCAGCCGAGCGGCTCGGATGCAGACACACCAGGCAGCTCGTCCCACCACGCTCGTGGGGCACCTAGTGCAGAGTCAGCACCTTAGTAAATGTTTGATTTTTTTTTGTCCAGGTTGGTAAGACTCTTCTTTCAACAGTCCAAGGTGATCTGGCTCCTCGTAGATGAAATAGGACTGCCCAGTCTGGGCACAAGAGAAATTAATAAATCTAAAGCCACACCTTTAGCATTTGTCCTTGCAAACAGAGATTCCTTTTCCAGGCTCCAGTCTCCAGCTGGTTTAAACCTGATGAATTTGCTATGAATTTCTAAGAATAAAATTCCATGAAAAATTTCATTGAGGAATATGTTTGGAAATACTGCGTTTTTACAATTGTTATACCTTTGGGTATGAGTAGACCTGCAATCTCCGCACCACTGTATCCCTAAGGGGATTTTTGTATACTTCCATTGCAAATACTTGTATAATTTACACTTGAAATATTTCCATGGATGGCAGAAGTCACAGCCTGTCATTCAATTTGATTTAAGTACTGGTATTTTTCCTTCAGTTGTGTGTCAGTCAATGCCCCACATTAGGAAGTAAAATTCACTGTGCATTTTCAAAATATGTAACAGGTTTTTAAGATGCTTTTAAGCATTTTACAAGTCTCTTATTTTCAGACAAAACTGAATTTTTGAATATTTGTAATGATCTCATTAATGGCTTGACAGGTATCTGTGTTTCCACGAGTAGTTTTACACATCTCTCAACATATCATTTCAGACATTTCCCTTTTATATGGTTTTGTGAAGGCTAATGAGGCTTCACCTCCCAGCAGAAATTATCTCATTCTAAAGAAACTTTAGAATCAGTTGTACTGACAAATTTGAATGCAACATCGAGACACTGAAAACACTTATTTGCAAATGTGTCTGGACTTGTGAAATTAAATTCAAAACATGAACAAAACAATACAAGAAAGGAGTATTACTATGAAAAGTTAAGGCTTCTGTGTTGGTTTTTTCCCCCCTCTTTCAGAGCCTACTCTGCTGTACCACTGTTGTCCTGGACCTTGACCTTTCCAGGGGAGAGTGAAAAGGGACAAGCAGCCTTTTACAGTGAAATCACCACCTCTTCTCCATTAAGGCCTGCGGTGTCGGCAAGTCTGATGGATAGTTAGGGGCATAAACTAGATTAACTGGTGGTGTCAGTCCAGTGACTGGTGTACAAGTGGCCATACAATAACTGACAGCATCAGCTAGGATAGCAAGAAGTCAGGAAGACTGAAATATTTGCTCACTTTGAAAAGATGCACTGAAATATTAAAAAGTAAGCTTGAGAGATAATCAAAACAGAAATGCTGGGCTTTTCTTTGCTGCTTTCCCATCCTTCTAATGACAAAGAGAACAAAACCAGTATGCTTTTAAGTTAAACTAAATATCAAAGCTGAAGTTAAAATTAAGCTAAATGTTAAACCTAAACGGAAAAGGATGTAAAATGAAATGCCCTCTTTTCAATGTTGTAAAAGTAATATCTGATGCAGGATATCTCCTGTGTGCGCCACCTAAACTGAGACTGAGCACAGATTATCCATGAAAAAGTAGATATAATTTGCCAATAACTTGTTTAATGTGATTAAAATCAAATATTCATAAAGTCACAATTATACTTTGGAAATTGAAAACATAATTTCAAAGCTGGTTCAATGTGAAAAATGAATCCTTAAAACTTCATATAAATATCAACTTAACATAAATAAGAAAAGCATCGGTCTGTTCTCTTATTTCTCCAACCATGTAGACCATTTAAAATAAAACATAAGAAATGTACTGATCATTTCTTTATATTCATAAAGCATTTCTCTGCTTTTTAAATATAACGGAACTGTATCTTGATTTTATCTTTACCAGGAACTACTCCATATATGAGGCATCTAGACAAATATTCCAGTCCAGTCAAGAAGGTCATTAACTTTATGTGCAAATACCTTCCACAAGTCTGAGGAGTTACGTGCATTTACTTTTTTTTCATCAACATCCTCTTGTTCAGCCTGTGATTGGACTATAATTTAATGACTGTGATTTGAAGCTACAACATTTGAAAAAGCCACAGTCTTCCTTTTCTTACTTCTTCTTGCAGTGACGAACTCTGTATTCACATGCACCAAAAAGTCGTTTTGGAACTGACTTGCCTGTAGGCACTCACAAATTCTGTGGTTTTATCAGAGATATGGGATGCTAATTTTTTTGACAAGAATCCATCACAGTGGAGGGTATATATAGTGAAGTATCTGGCTCCATGGTAATAGTATGAGAAAGCATTTCTGTTCACCAGTTCACTCATCCACTAAAGGTCTGTAAACTCCTCAAATTAACTCTACAAAGCAGGGTGCCGTATCAGGGTTTTGCTTTGTTTTCAGCATTTAAAACAATGTCCTAAGGCTTTGTTTGATGGAGTCAGACTTCCAAAGGAAGAAGCTCTCCTCTGGTGTCCCACCTGCTCCTCTTTTCACCTGACTCCAGACTCCTGGAGGCATCAAAGGCAAGGCAGCTTTGCTCAGGAGTGAGGTGTTGTCCTGGGGTTAAATGGTGTTAACTACCTCCCCTGTGTGCTAATCCCCTCCAAGAGTTTGTGTCCACTCTGAAGATAACAGACATTTTAAAAGTAAGAAATAACAAGGAGGAAAACAAACATTCACCACTGTACTTCAATGCCTTTTCTAAAACATTGTGGTGGCCAACAGACCTGCCATTTCTGGACCCATATGGAAGTTCACAAACTCAGCCCCTAAAATCTCAGGTCAAAACTGTCTAAGGTGGAGGAGGACATTTCGTGTGGTTGAAGGACCAGGTTTCAACAACCTACAAACATTAAGTGATACCAATAATCTGATCCTGCCTAAAACCAGCTTGTCCTGCCATGGTCCCCCAGCTCAACAGAGCGGACGAGGGATGAGGCTGACATCCCCAGTGGGTGCAGAAATGGCCAAGCAGCAGCACGTGCCTTGGGCAGCAGGTCACCGTGGCGTGGATAACGCTCCCAGCTCCAGAGCTGCTGTGGATCCATCCCCGACGTGGCTCCGTGCCTGGTGTGGCTGCGGGGCTGTTTTCTGCTATTCCAGGCCCTTGATCTGCTGCAGTGACCTACTTTCACAGTCTGGTTTGAGGAAGTTTAAGGAAAAAATACCCAGACAAAAACTCCAAGCCCCTCAACAACAAAACCATGAACGAAGAAACAAGTGTCTACTTTTTAAACTTGTTCTTTAACATTCTTAAGCTGTTATGGAAAATAAATAAGATTCAAATCCTGTAATTCATTCTTATATACCTGAGGCAATACAATATGCATTTTTGTATGTTGGATTATTGCTCCAAATAGCTTTGTAACAGTCTTATCCAAAAGATGAGCTGCAAATATCTTTTTTTTTTTCTTTTCTTTTTTTGGCATAAGATACTTTCCTCTATTGTAAACAAAGATTTAAGAAACAAAGATTTTGTTTTAAGATCTACAGCAAATAAGACTTAAATTTTAATAGTTATGTCTGAATATGAGAGACTTTAAATAATCTATCTGTGAAAGATAAATAAATTAAGCCTTAAGAACAGTGAAAACATAGTTTTAATCATGTTTTCTGCAAGACAAAGCATAAACTCTAAAATGTAGGCTGTTACTTCTGTTCTTCAAAATATCATCATGGTTGCAGAGTGAGAAGATATAAGTCTTACAAATACTGGGGCATTTGAAGAAAAAAATTAAAAATATATTAAGTATCAGATAAACTGAAGGTTTATGGCACAGCATACTCTAGAGAAGAAAGGATGATATAATTGTCTGGATGAGTCCCATAACCACAGGACATTTCCATACTAGGCAGAAGAGATGTCTACACCAGCAGTGACGTGTGTCAGAAAACCCAGTGTATGTACAGCACGTGCTATTTAGATTATACTGTCTTAGGTGCATAGCCCCAAACTAGTAATAAACTGCAAATCAAAATAACAGTTCATTCTTTGAATTCAAAACAATCCTGCCTAACCAACAAGTTGGTTCAACCACCTAGTTATGAATACTGCTCTACCATGGGTCTGATTCCCATGTCCCACAGATCAGCAATGTGGAACTTCACTGGTTTTAGTGGCTTTGCGTCAATGTAAGAGGCCCATAGAACAATGCAGTGGGATCATTTTCAGTCACAGGACATCTGGATCATCTTTGCATAATAGTATTTCATACTGTCTTACTGCTGACCAGATCAACAGTGGTGCTTTTCTGAATGTAAATGACACAGCATTTGCTTCTGTATTTCAGTATCATTTATGTGGTTTATCAGGTTGTTGGATGGTTAGTATTTTATGTTAGTTCTTTTTTCATGACCAGAGTATCCAATTATATAAAACGAATCTATTGATAACTATGCCATTCCTCCATAGGAAGTCTCCATTTTATAGGCTGAAAATAGATACAGAAATGCTAAAATCTTATTCACAGTGCAGATCTCTCTCTGTTCAGTCTTCCTAGTGTAGCTGTAAACTGATTATACCAATACTTATCCCAGTAATCATTAATTATTTTGATCAGGGAAGTCACTTATTCTGTCAAAAGAACATTTTTGCTGTTGCACCGGGATGCCTTAGTGTTTGATCATCATGACTATGTCCTAAAAATCATTTTGTCTCCTGAGATGACTGGCAAAGCATCTGGTGGTTAGAAGAAACCCGAGACATAGAAGATAGAAGTGAACCCAAGATCAGAGTTCAAAATTAGGTACCTTATATTCCAATCCACTTAACAAAACCTTCATGAGTTTATTCAAAAGGAAAGATTTTAGGAAACTCAGGAAAAAGAAAGTACATAAAAATCCAAATACATCTAATACTCTCAGTCATGATAAGAGAAACAGATGTAGAAACTTGACAAATCCTACCTCAGAGGAATCCATCATGTTCTAGGAGAAACAATACCCAGCAATCAGAATTTTTTTTTGTCGTTACTCTGTGAAGAAAAGGACAATTACAAAGGGATTCATGGAAACTGGAACAGAAGTCCAAAAAAACAAATAGGATTTGATGATGAAGCTCCTACACATAACTTACAAAATCCTCCCCCCCTTTTTAAGTCTATTAGAACGCATTATATAAAGACATATGACAAATCATCTATAATCTGTACAAATACAGTGCCTGGAGATCTGTTCATGGAGTAGGGATATGAAGAATTAGATCTCTTAGAAGAAAAGTTTCCCAGCCCAGAATTTTCTAATTGAAATAGAAGACAAAAGACAAGACAGAAGTACACCAAAACAGGAAAATAAAGGTCAGAAGGATAAGCAAATGGTCGGAGTGCATTAGCACCCTGGCTCCTCTTTTATATATAAATAATACAGTAAAAAAAGTTTTTGAGAGTTTTGGGAGAAAATAAAGAAGTAGATTTACACCTGAGCAAAGAACTCTATGACTGATTTCATGGCTGAATATCTATTAGCTGTACATGGGAGCTGTTGTTCCTGTGTAATCATAGCAGGAGTCAGACTTGGGAAGTTGAGTGAGAAATAGCAAATTCAGGAATGTATAAGCTGTTAATAGCACTAGAAAGGAAGAAACTGATATGAAGAAACTGATATCTGAAACAATTTAACATAGAAAACCTATATAAATAAATTACGTGCTCCAATAAATGGTCTAAGAAAATCATTATCAGCAGGTTGTTTTAGTGGATAAGATAGCAGTTCTCCATGTTGGAGAAGAACAAGCAATGGGGACAAAAGATGTGATGTGGACTAGAGTTATGTGTGGAGAAGTGTATTAGAAGCCTAGTACTGAAACTATGCAAGTGAATCCTGAGTATTAGATAACTTTTTCATTAATGTCTCTTTATACTGTGCTTCCATCCTTGCGTTTAATTTCTGAAATAAAATGCTTTGATAGTGGATTCTGCCATTCACCAGCACAGAAATTTTGCTGAACTTTACATTGCAAGAAATATCTTCAACTTGAATGTGTCCCAACATCCTTTTAATGCATTTCCACTATTCCCTGAAAGCACTGCGAATCGTTCTGTTGATTTCAATAGTCTTCAAATCAGACCCACGGGACTGAAAGATAAATGTATTACATACTCCAGAATGAATGGTTAAAAGGAGAGTGCAATAAGATTAATGCATTTGTAACTGTTGTTTCCACAGTGCCAATAAAGAATAAGTAGGATAACAGATTACTACTCAAGACAATATATTCTTAAAATACAACACTTGAAAAGGGCTGTGTTGTTCTTAATGACATGGATATTTTTTTTCATTTGTATGACACTCTTCAAGAAAGTACATGCATGCTCTGAAGGCCCCCAAAATAGACATTTGTTAATGCCCTAAACAGCTATCCTTAGCATAGAAGTGATGTATGTAACTTGATAAAATATAGTGCTTGATACAGAGCATATTTAAGTATTAGCACCATTATCAGCACTTTGATTACAGGCCTTCGTTCTCCTTTTCCCTTATGAATTTGAATTTATTAGACAAACTGAATACTTCTCTTCCCCTTCACCACCCATTGCCTGCCCGGCGGAGGAACAAGATCCTGCCTCAGCCAAAGTGCCACCACCACCCTTCAGTTGGGCAGGGGTTTAGAGAGAGGATGGATGGACGGACCCGTTTTTCAGAGAGAAATCAAAGTAATTACAGCAATGTTGTCAAGGATCTTTTCCCTTTTTCTGACAAATATTTCTGTGGGATTACACATATTTCTCCAAACCATGATACAAAAGATATTACACTTCATGCACTTTTGGCAAGTATCCTTCGTTATTCATTTTACTTCAGTTTTCAAAGAAACAATGTGTTGCAGTTCTGACTCGGAACATTTGTGTTGGGTTAGGGGTGAAAAAACAATTCACTGAATGAAAATTCCTCAAATAATTCAGTTCAGAATCAACACATACACACATAATGTATCTTCAGTTGACAGTGTCTGAAATGCAAAATACTCTTTGGTTATTGTTCTGAATCATTTTATAAGTAGCATTGCAGCGCTGTTTCTGCGTGCTTCTGAGCACCCCATCCCAATTAAACATCAGATCCCCACATAAGTTTAATCATCTTACCAGGAGGTGTGAGAAGCACCCATGTTGTCCAGACAGATCCAGTCTGTCCACAGCTATGGCAGGAACTAGACACATGTAATACTATTATGGATAGGAATTATTATCAGAGGTAGGAATTGGAAAGAAACAAGTCCTGTTGGAGTCTCTCAAACCTACCTTCAAGCCTGCTCTGAAAGCTCATGAGATCTTCACCTGCTGCTGTAAGTGACACTGTTCAATATTTTTCTGTTTTGCACAAAAATCCTTAACATCTTTGGAAACTCCAGCTTAGAGTGACGTTCCCTCAAGAGCAAGATTAATATAGGGATACAACTATATGTGTTATTCATAATTTATGCCACCCTACCATCAACGCACTACTTAATCAGATGCTACAAGTCTGTCCTGAGCAGCCCCAGGAAGTAAAATTTAGAAATGCAAACATCAGCAGCATTACAATGCAACGGGAACGGATCCACGAACCGATCCAGGCTGTGCTATTCTGGATGCTTTATTTTCATCCAGTTCTAACCTTTCCCTATGGATTGAGTGGCCAGGAGGGGCTGCCCTACTCCAGGGATGATGCCAGTGCTGTGGGAACACACCTGCATAGTCGTCACTGGACTGTTCATCCAGGGCTAGATGAATAGTGCCCAATCTCTTGTTGAAATACATTCACTTTAGTCAAATTTTAACTTGCTTTGCTTTCCTCCTGTGACCAAAACCAAGAAGCATTTTAATTTTTTTTAAGGCTTATTCATACATGTTCATCAAGTATTTGAAGGGGAAGAGCTGTGCTGCCAGGCAGCACAAGGCGACTCACAACTGGCAGGTCACAAATAAGTAGCAGAGCACAAAGAGCAAGTGCTTATTTAAAATTAGTTCTGGTCAATATAAGGGCTTAAAAATTTACCCAAGACAATAGTTAGATAATTTAAAATAATGGGTATATCTGAGAAAATTGTTCTCTGCTGGTGGATATTCTCTGAAGTCACATTGATCAAATGACTTATGAATTATTTATTCAGCTGTGCCCTTAATCTTAAAAGCCAGGATTATTGATTGATTTGGCTTCATATGTCATGTTATAGAATCAACATATAGGGAAAAAAATACCATGACTAAAGTGGCATGGAAATGGTGTGTATTCATCTGTCCTGTAACACAGAGAATATGTACAGAGGTTGCAACTGCAAAGTTAGAGAGTGAATCTGTCTTCTCTGGCATCTGAAAACCACTGTAAAGAGGATTAGCCTGTAGCTACAGATTGCAACATGGAGTTTAAATATCAAAAAGATGCATTTTGATTTAGATTCAAAATGTAAGTATTCTACTCTCATATCGTTGCTTTCAAACAAAGCCACTGTTTGTGTATATATCAAAGCTGAGATTTAACTATCGTAGGTGAACAACACAAAATGAAGCATTTACATCACTGGAATAGCAGACACAGTCTGGGGAAGAATACTCAAACTTGAAAGAGAATTTCCTAGGAAGAGCAGAAGATTTTGATTCTTTTTTTAGCACTGAACTACACGAAGAATGGTAGACTTTCAAGGGGAAGAAACAACAGTATCATAAATAAAACTTACAGTCAAGAAAAATAACAAATACTAAGTGCTTTGTTGTACACAAGTTAAGGTTAACAAACACTTATATTTTTATTTTCCCACTCACTAATATATTATTACGAAGAAAACACTGTGTCCTAAGATGGACAACACCAGGTCCTTTTGTGAGGCTAGGTACAAATTGAGTGTTAAGCCCTTGAAGTAAAACAGCTAGAGATTTCCTATGGGTTTCTTTGTCCATTAATCTCCCTGTCATTCCCGTCCAGTTTTTTCATATCTTCCTTGGATTTGGTGACAATAGAAAGCTTGCAAGGGTCTCAAGTATCATCACTAAACCAACAGATTATAGGGACAACACTCAGCATCACCTTGCCCTGAATGAGATCTGATCAGAAGAGCTTCTTTCAAAAATCACACTTGAAAACTGTACTCCCAAATATCATGAAATAAAAAAAAAATCTTAGTTTTGTGACTTCTTTTGACTTCAGACAAATCACAAAAACCATGACAAATGCTTGAACTTTTTTGGTTTAGTGGCTTCACACAGAAAAATTTGGGAATCACCACTCTGAAAGTGTTCTTATCTCCAGTTATCAATGTGACTGGAAAATACAGGAAAAAAAATGTTAAGGAAAAGTGTTAAACAGTGGTTTCCTTCAAATATTTCCATTATGCTTCAAATTAATACCTTTGTTAATTTGAAATAAATCCCCATGGTCCTGAAGGGAGGACTGCTCATTGCATGACACCCTACCGAGATTTGCTATCTTCCTCTCATGTTAACCTGTTGTGTAGATGAATAACACAGCTGCTGGGTCTTACAACATATTCACTATACGGAGAAAAATAGTGAAACATTTGACAAGATGTTCTCTTCTTACCAACTCATTTTAAAAATTTTAAGTTTAAAAAGAAATTCTAAAGTGAATCTGCAATGAAGCTAAATGACTAGATATTACAGAAGCCTTTGGCTACGATGAGGGCTTATTAAGAGATAGATCACGACATATAATATTATACAGAGTTTAAAAATAAACCAATTGGCGACGTATGAAGTTGTTGCATATGTGGAAGAGAACATCTCTGCTTACCGGGAGTCTTTGCTGAAGTATTGATATTGGAGAAGAACTGTGTACTTTTGTCCCCTCTCCACCTCCTCTGCTCTGGAGTAAAATCCATCTTGTGTGGAAAAAAACAAACAAACAAACAAAAAAATCAATATATATATTTCTTCTTTCAAATCACAGTTGGCAAATTAGATCCACATTTCTTTGAGAGAAATTGCTTTAGTGAGAAACATCTCTATCAAATGAGATTTCAAATATCTTGTGTTTCAAAGTTTTTCATGATTGCTTATATAATACATTTACCATATAGGAAGAGTTATCCCCTCTACTGTATTTGCTGACATAATCTAGAGGTATTTTAGCAGCATATTTCACATTTTGAAAGATATTTTGACTACATGTGCTTAGTTGGTACAGTTTGGGGATTTCAGATGTTGTATTTGACATGTAAACAGCTATGACTGATGACCAACCTTTCATATGAGATATACAAAAATAATTACATTTTCCATAGCCCTTGATGATGGACAGCAGGATATGAGAACCTTTAACCGAACTCACTGATACTTGGGAAGGTGCAGGCACCTCAGTTTACAAAGACGGGGAAACTACTAGATCAAGGTTTATTATTTTAACTGTTGAGTGAAATTGCCTCTCATAGAGAATACTTGGTGCTGTCCTGCAGCCTAGAGACACTTGGAAAGCATCACAGTGACATAGCAAAGAAGCAGCAGAAATAAGCAGGCCAGCCAAAGTCATACTTGGATCACTTTCAGTGGGATCTCTCAGCACACAGCCACTGAATTTCACAGGCATGGATGAGTCATTTAAGATTAGGTATAATTTTGAACGTATTTTCCTATAATGTGAGATTATTTTCAGCAGGTAGGGGACTATGCAGCTATTGCATTTAATAGGATTACATATTTAAAATGCTTTCTTTCTTTCTCATTTGGCAAGCGGGTAGGAAGGCACCATGCAGGACAACCTAAGGGATGCTTCTATTCTACACATCTCGTGGCAGAGTAGTCACAGCAACAAACTGCAGTTGTTTAAGTGAGCCCCTACAAGTTTGAAATGCATCCTGAAGAAGACCTTAACAGCATATTTAATCATAAAATTCTTCCTTTCTCCCCACTGCCATGAAGGGCCACAGCTGAGCCAAAGGCCTTGGTGGTGGCATGCTATCTCCATCTTCAATGCAGCCCCAATTACTGAAGATGAGCATCTGCACTGACACTGAAGTGAAACCCCAGGGTGTAGTAGTGTGGGTTTCATGTGTGAGATGAGAAGGAGGAGAAGACTCAGATAATTTTGAAGTTCCTTCAGCTGATCTGAAATTGTACCTGCTCTTTGGTTTCTAAGGTGCTCAGCTGGTAGATGACTGCTGTTAGCCCCATGGTCTCTCCCCACAGTACACGGTCACCATGAGGAATTTATTCAGAGAGAGATTTAAGGCTCTTCATCTATGAGGAGAAGATGCAAGTAGCCATCTCCTTGCAGCTAACGGACCCTGCAGACGAGCAGGGAGCACAGCGCGCTCAGCTGAAAAAGAGCTCAGTCTACACCGCACCCAAGGGCCAAATCCATAAAAGCAAGGGAAGGTATAGAGGCAGGTGCTGTGGTTTGGAGCTGCACTAAATGACCTGAGCAATTCTTACTCCCCAAGGGCGGTGAGGAACGTTCAGCGCTGAAGGAGGTTGGCAGCACTTTAATTTCCATGCTTCTGCCTCTGTTCCAGCCTGTGCTCCGCTGCCTTTTCCATAAATGACACTACCAATATACTGTTACATTCAGTTTGCTGGGGAAAGCAGATAAGGTCAGTTATAGTTACATCATTAACTATCAACAAGTTAGCGTCCTGTGTCCATAAAGACCCGTCAATGGAGGAAGAAGCTAAATTTCTTGATCTTATCTATAAAAAGAAAGCATTAGTTTTCATTTTAATATCAAACTAATAGAAGAATGAATATCTTTTGATGAAAAAATTCTCCACTGCTGTCTTAGGCCTCAAAACACATGTGCTGAAAGCCAATCTATTTCACATTAGGTTTTATTAAAATGATTTCACATCATTTGGCGGCAAGGAAGGTAACTAAGTAAAAGGCTGGCAATCTGGCTATGCTGTCTTCTGCAGGATGTATTTTGAGCAACTTCTTGAACCATCAAGTAATGTTTTATAGCTTCCAAGATTATATTATTTCTGCTTGTCAGTCACAAGTACAGGAAAAAAAATGGAGCAGTAGTAAATAGAGATAATGGGGATTTATAGGGACTTGCAATGAACATTTAAACATGGAATGAAGGACTGGGTATATACATACATCAATATTTCAGAAAATGTTTTTAAATATTTTAATAATATCCCTAAGTATTGTTTTCTAGTATCCCCCTAACTAGTCTACTCAGGTTTTCTAATATCTCTTCCTGTTTTTTCTTCTTTTGGGTTGTTTCCTAATACAGTGTTTGACTAAAAAGCTACATGTCTTCTCCTATCATTACACCATTTTCTTTTCACCTGGATATTATATTTCAAACCTTATTGGAAAAATTGTTTTCAGCTTATCCAGCAGTTACCATAAGTGAGAAGATGCCTACAAATAATGACAAGCTTTGTAATATGTGTTAATAGAAAAATATGACCTCTCCTGAAGTCTAAAAAAATAAAAGCTCATTTCAGTCTCAAGGTCAATATATGAACAATCAGAAAGCCAAAACAAATTCCTGAGAAATTAAATCTCTAATAGCTTTCAATTGGCAAACCGATTATGAAGTTAGGGCAGTGTGCCAAAAAAAGATGGCAATTATAGTGCCTTTTGAAAATTTTAAATTTTAATATTTTACTATAGTATTTTCTTCTTGTGAAGATAAAAATTTCCATAGAATTGCAATTCCATGACCATTTTGTGTGCAAGACAGAATGACTTAATTTTTATTTTCCAGATTGTCAAAAATATAAAAAAGAATCTTTTTTCCCCCTAAAGCAGAAATTATTCCTAAATGGAAATTAACACATTTGAAAATTTACGATGCACCAATATTTGAGCAGAGTTACTTCTGAATCAAAGTGTTGCTGTTTGGAGCTGTGCATTCCTTTACCTCATTTAAAATCACTTTGTCTCGGTAGGAAAATTACTTTTCTTCCTCTCCAATAGGTGGAATGGAGGCTGCTAGCAAAAAAATTCATCTGTTCAATCGTAGCAGAATTTGTCAAAGCTTGATCTATGGTTTACTATCCCTCTAAAAAACATTGGTTCATAGAAAGTTGATGTGCTTTTTCATTTACTGAGGCACCGCTATATTTAATAACAGCATTCCAATATGTGTTATTGATCTCTGTTTGTAACAATTCTTACAATTCAGTCTGTCACGTGAATATAATATATGTTTACTGACTTTGCTATGGTGGTTTATAGAGCCCAGACCTGGACACATTTTCCATAAGAGCAAGGCCATGCATATACCTAGTTAAAGCAAATGAAACATAAGAGGAACATTCTATATGGTTCTATATTGCTCAAATCTGAAAAATATTTAAAAACCAGATTAATATATTTATTGATTAAATATCTTTTAAATCACATTTCATTTGGGTTGCATTTATACTATGAATCAGAATTTAAATTCAGATTTAGAATTTTAAGGCCAAAATAAATCTGAAATATCTTACTGACTTTAGTCTGACTCCTCTGGATACACCTGTGCAACTGAGAAGAGAATTGCCCAATGAAGACAATTCCCTGCACAGTTTTTATGTGAAAGATTTAAGGGTCTCCACTTTGAACAAATTGAGAGTAAATATGATGAGAGCTCTGGGAAACAAAACTCTTCAGTGAAGGAGAGATACTTGTATTATCTATGTAGGGAGAAAAGAAAAAAGAAAAAGAAAAAAGTGGAGAGAAAACTAGGGGGGGGAAAAAAAAAAAAAAAAAAAATCAGCAGATTTGTTTCAATTCAGAAAGGTAACACACTCTTCCAGGCTGCTCAGCAAGACAGAAAATAATTCCTGAAATATCAGCAAAGTAGTAAGCTATGTCACACAACCAGAATGTGTCCCCAGCCTCCATAGGAGAAATAAAATCTGCCAGCCTGGTTTAGTCGGCGGATATGGAATTGCCCTATAAAATCACTACTGCATCTTTTTAAGGACATACATGTTAGACTCACTCAGGTGTCCCGGAGGCACTTTGGCTTGTCCCAAGGCAGAGGGAGACAAGGAGATGCTTTGGCTCTATGGACATCTCTGCAGCATCTTCTCCTTCCTCCCCTGTGAGCACTTTGTGCCCGTGGGCTTCATCATTTGTTGTGATTTTATTCCCTCTTGAGCACTACAGTAATTTCTTGGGCTGTACAGCCAGTTCATAAAACTGGTCTGGTATTGACAGGGACCCAGGAAAGCAGAAGTAGTTCAAAGCCATCATCCACCCAGCCCATCCTTTCATGGGTGCATGAATATGGAATAATTGTAATAGAACAAACCCTCAGAATTTCACAGGTCAACTTGTCAGACGTTTCTTGTTCTTGTAAACAATTTTTGAGGTACATGCTGCATGTGAAGAACTGTAAATGCCTCTGCTGTGAATCAATGTCTCTCAGGTATAAAAAGTTGTATTGTCACAGGATAATATCTCTCCTCTTTTCTATTTTTTCAATACTGTCAAAACAAATGCTTTGCTTGAAAATAATTCTTGTAATATTTTGGATTCCCACTTGTTTGACAAATATGAGCAAGTCAAAATTAAAGGGATTTGTCATCACAAAATCAACTCCAGAAACTAAACATGAGCCACATCTGATAGGAGTGCTTTGTGTGCTGGAGAATCATTTCCTAGTAGGAGAAAAATTACCCATTTGAGGATGCTACAGGTGACACATTAGACATAAGCATTCAGATTGGGTACAATAACAGAATCCCTGCTAAGTGAGAACATTTTTAGTTGCTTGGAGAACTTGAGGAATCGATATCAAAAAGTTTTATTACTATGATTGCCTTTCCTGGTACAATTCAAGGTCCCTCGTATCCCACCTCATAAGGCTGAATTCCCAGGCAGTCCTGAGCCTCTTGCCCTCTGGCATGGTGCTGGCAGTGGGGATTTACAGGATCTGCTTCTTCTGCTGTCTTTTTCCCCAGTATATATTTTAAATGCAGAATTATTAGGTTTCCCTGTATCAGAATAGCCTCAAAAAGAGAACAGGTTTACTTCAAAATCAAAGAGCGATTTAAGAGTCTAGTCTAGTGCATTAAACAAAAGTCTCCCATAAGTGAAGATTTCTGGCCTTTCATGATTAATAAATTAATTGGGGAAAAAAAAAAAAAAAAAGTAAATGGATGCATGAGTCTTAGAGTTCAGAATAAAATTTAAGCATGGGTGATAACATTAATCAAAGCAGGAAACATAAGTAAGTAGAAAAATAGAGACCTGCAGAAGACGTGATGCTGCTGCAAGTAGTCTAAAATATTAAGAGGCCTGACAAATATTTAAAAATAGTCATTCAGCACAAAATCAAGCTGCAAACTAAAGAAAATTCTTAACTAAATTTGTCTACACAGGGTCATTTTTTAAAATGGTATTAGAACAGACAAATCATAACAGAAAATAAGGTCTGTAATTTTACCAGATGATTACTAACTGCACTAATTAAGTGGCTTTAATTGACTCCATCGAAGTCAAGAGACAATTCGTATGTATATTGCTGCAAGACTCAGCAATCATAATTTCTGTGAAGTAACTTTTAAATGAGTTATCCTGCAGCTTTTATTATCTAGATAGCTGTTTTCAATCCGTGATTTGTAGATCCCCAGGGGCCATGGATTACTACTGAGGCACTGAAGGTAGCTAAGAAAAGCATGTTTACTGTCAATACATTTTCCCTGAAAGCTTTGAAGGATCCCAAAATTGAGAAAGATAAAGAAGAGAAAGGGGACAGAGGGAATACATTTTTTCTGCTTTATTACTTTATTACTACTTCCTAACTTTTTGAGCACTTTCAAAATATGTATATATATCTTCTTGCTTCCCCCTGAAGAATTCCTATTTTGCTGCCCTTCTTAATTAAAGAGAAAAAATATTAAAAATTAATTTTAAGGCATAAAACAAAAATGTTTTAACATGTGCAACCATTGCTTCTAAAAAGGAGTTTCTACTGCTTCTAACTTTACTTAATCTTATTGTTGAAAGTGGACAACTTCAACTAAAGCTTGGAGCCTGAACAATAATACTCCATCAACAAATAAATTAACCCATGACACCACTATTCAGCAAAACTTTCACTCACTGTAGACACAGTCCTGGAGCAGAAAGCACCAAGGCCTCTTGTTTTGTATTTTCTCATTTAGACCCATAACTCCTTCATTTAACCTTGAAGTCTGACAAGAGCAATTAGTCCCTCTCCTTCCTGTGAAATCGCTTTATGGATTGCAGCCTGTTGCTTTATTGTCATTCCTTTCCTCCAAATTGAGTATGTTCAGCTTTCCTGCAGTCCAACATTATAAAACTTTCACTCTTTAACTCATCCCAACTTTCTTATTTTTCTTTTTAGAAATATTGTGCTCAAAATCTTAATGTAGCATTTTAAATGTTACCTTCCAAGCTCAAACTTGAAAGGACTATATTTTTTTCATTTATAGCTAGTGTTTTACAGGGGATCAAAACCTCAGAAAGTGGAAAACTGATCTAAAGATGTATAAAAGCTCTAGTACTAGAGCAACTACTTTAACTCAAACATATGACAAAGCTGAATTATATGTATGTATATATAAAAGTAGCTCAACCATCTTTGAACAATTACCACGACTACCTTCGAATTTTTTTAAACCTACTTATTTACATTTATTTGTTGTGCAGGTTCCCATTAAAAAGGAAAAACTTTTTTATTCCCATAGCTATAGTTTGTTCTGACTTATTTTTTAATACCTTTGTTCCATTTCCTCCTGAAGGCATCCAAGAAAACAGTTTGTAACCAACGTCCTATGGTAGGCATTCATTTGTCCTCTTCTAAATAAATTGAGGAAATAATTTAATCTGAAGTCTACTTTTCCACCCCTGGAGAATGTTCTTCTGTTCAATGCCACAATGTTCTTTCTCCTTAATATTTTTTTCTGTGGGGAAAACCAAACTCATTAAATTATGGTCACATAATATTTAGCTTAAAGGAGAACATGTCTCCATTTTTTCTTTAGATATGACGATAAAAATTACATGCGTCAAGATTAACAACGCTAACAACATTTTCTCATTTTTATTTACGGGTTCTGTGAAGTGAATGTAATAGCTACAGTCAGCTGTGAGCCTGGCAGTGTAGCTGCTGTTTTAAAAAGGAAAGAAACAAAAGCACTGGCCACATTTGAGGTCAAGCTCTCAGAGGTGGTGTGTTTGTACCATAAGTGTGAAGCTTTGCATCCTTCTCTTTCCTTGCTTTATTTCCGCCCAACTCAGCCCAGGTGAGTGGGTGCAGTGGTGACAGAGCAGGAGGTGATGCTTCCTTCATCACGAGGAACTGCACAGAAAAGAAAAATGTTAAAACTACAGGGATGAGGGTTCAGGTGATGGCATTTAAGTAAATCTGTTACCAGATAACTTCTCCTTGAACAGCCTCTAATACAGATTTAGCTGTGACAGGGAAAGATAAGGTTGAGCTAAGACCATAAAATATAGTCTCATGTCAAATAAAAACAAAAACAGGAACATGGTGTATATCAAAATACCCTTGTAAAGCAATGGGGTGAAGATTTTACACAGCATGGGAGAACTTTATACTTTTCTGAACCTGATTATCAATGAGGACCCTAAATTTTTTTATTCTTTAGTTTGTCCTAGTCCCTCTCCTGGCTACAAAGCTGTGTTTTACACCACCTCGGTGCCTCGTTCTGCACATCGCTGTGCAAACGTCTTCTCCCGTAGCTCTGAGTGTCTGTGTAAGGAGCACATATACTTAAAATGTACTTCAAAGATTGCGTATATAGCTTTAGAAGAGTCATGTTGTAGTAGGTACCATAAATTAACCTCCCGGAGATAATCAACAGCTTTGTGCTATTTCTGGAGAAGGAAAAAAAGGCTGAAAAAGTTGCTAATTTTTTCGTATTTAAATCATATGAGAACAGTCATTTAAAATTTATTTTACTCTGTGTGAATTTTGTTTATGATTTCCAAACATTTGTTCACTTGGTTGTTTAATTAGGGACATAATTATATTTGAGTATAAGGTCAGTGCCTCTGCTCAGAGGTGTGGGCACTGGATTACAGAAGTTTTTGGCATATTGCAGATTGTGACAAACTAAAAAGTCTCAGGCTGCTGCAGCATTTTAAAGTTGCCAGCAGAAGCTGGAGGCTGTGAAGGGCTAGAGGGACCTGCTGGGCTCAATCCAGAGATAACAAATGTGAGATAACACACGTGGGAAGGAAAGCAGAAACCCAGCAAGGGGACAACATCCACGGTAGCTCCCCTTTCCTGGTAAATTAAGATGTTGTATACCCCATAACGTACTTTCCAGCTCTTTCTATAATATATTCTTGGAGAAATATTAAAAATGCTGCATGCCTGAGAAGTTATTGATTTAAAATAACTGACAGAAGTTTCTTCCCTTCATCCTGAGAGACTCAGACTGGGGTTTCAGCAACACATCCAACTGCAGGCAACGCTGGCAGATGGCCTACACACCACCTCCCCCAGACACTTTTTCATAGCCAAGAATTAAGATTTGCAGATCTCCAAAGAAATAACGCTTTAATTTCCCTAATCAAACCCAAGACCGCTAGACCCAAGAATTGGACATGCCCTTTGTACCAGATAGCTACACAAGAGTCCCACTAGTTCAAGGACATGAATAACTTCTATAAGTTGGACTGTATAAGTACAACCCAGTGTGCAGCTCACATGCTGCTGAAGTCAATAAGAAAGATTTCCTCTAATAGGTTTTGAATACGGCTGGAGCACAGCACCGGGCTGTCATGCTCAAAATATCGGATATGCATCAACAGAACATTTTTAGCATCTATAAAATAAGAAAACAATACAGAATATATGCATTTCCCTAACTACAGCAAAAAAGAACATGAAAATACTAATGCAATGGTGTGGAAAACACCGATTATTAATAATTTCTCTTTTGTGCTTATTCATTCTCTCAGCAAGCAGCTTCATTGCTCTTTACCATCTATATGTCCATACATGCATGTATGCAGAATTAAGTATCTACAAATGCACATGCATTTTTTGATTTCTCTGCCACAGACCAAGGTTGCTTCTCTGCTTCTGCAATAACCAGATGATGAAGAAGGAAATATGCCTTTGCAAAGGAATTGTATTCTGGCTCACTGATCATTGCTATTTTTCAGCTCGATGTCACTTCAGATTACCAAGTGCCATCCAAAGTGCAACACAAGCCAAACAGACCAATTTCTGTACTTTTTTAATACTTCTGCATTCACTGACACTGCATAAAGTATAAATAAGTACAGATATTGCCCTGATATGTTTAAGGTAATATAAATCTGAAAAAATAAACTTTCTTCTGCACTAGCAAACAAATCACATTCTGAGCTGGAGGACAAGCTAAGTATATAAAATTTGGCTAAGTAATAAGTAAATAAGTATATGAACTACATGTAAATATTTGATGAATGAGCTGAAGTAGGAAAAAAGTTATGTAGGGTTACATAACGTGGTATAACTTAAAGCGACGTGAAGAAATCTCCTTGGCAGTGAGACATATTAGATTGTGGATTAGTCTCTTGAGGGAAGAAGTATCGACCCTATGTTTTAGATAACTTAAGATATGATTGGAGAAAACACCAGAAAACTACAAGATGCAGCAAATATTCCAGGATTTAAGGGGACGATCTAGAAGACCAATGGTGGCAAGAGTCCTATCTCTAGTTTCAGCTCACAATTTTTAAGCTCTTGACAAATGAGTGCAAGACAGTTTTTCTACCCTGGACACCAAAGGGGATATCCAGTAGCCAATGGGACATCAAACTTTGCAGAGGTGCACAAAGAATGCCTGGGGTAAGGGCACGGAGATGCAACAAGGGAGAACACTTAGGGACCAGCAGTGAAGTTACATTTTGAGGATGGACCACAGCTCCCTAGAGGTTCCCTCCAACCACCATGGGTATTGGCTTTGCAATTCAGTTAGAGGAATCGACATTTAGAGTACATGTTCTACAGCTGTCTTTCCACATTGGTAACACTTATAAAGGATGACTTGCTTAAACAAGCCATGCAAAGTTGTCTGCTGCTTTTCAACTTTGTGTCTGTTTGCTTTTGTTTTGGTTTGTTTTGGTTTTGGTTTTTTTTGTTTGTTTGTTTTTTGGTTGGTTGTTTTTTTTTTTTCCCAACAGAAGCTACTGTTCAGGTTCTGGTTTAGTTAAGCTGATCTGACCAGTATAGAAAGTCCACTGCTTCAACAATAATGGCCCCAGTCTGTGAATACATTTCTTTAACCAGAAAATATCTACTGAACTCAAAAAATGTTTTTTACATACCCATCAAACAGCAGTGAACAACAAATATTGTCTAAGGCTTTCACTGTTTTTTATGTGAAATACATAGCTCATAGTCAGAGGCTCATGTGATTTTTCATGTCCTTAAGTGGATAGCATATGTTTACAAAGTACAGGTTCATGACTGAAGTGTGAGCCTGTACTTGCCCTGGGCTAACATCCATGATCTCACCCAAACGTAAATATTGATGTGACATATCTTTTTTAGATTTTAGATTTGTCTACAAGCCCACATCATTAAGTATATATAAATAAATAGATGTTATGTCTACATTTAAAATATATAATTTGTGTATATGTATCTATAACTTGAAGTATGCAGAGAAGAGGGTTCTCAAGACAAGCTTATTTAGATTCAAAGCATAGCAGACCTTTTTCTCATCATATGAACAAGAATATTTTGAGGCAGATTTGCATTTTGTAGCCAGAGGCATCATTTGCAGGTGACTGAACAATCAATTAGAATAGCTTGAGTAGGTTTTTCTGTAAGTTTTTCCATATAACCAGGTCATTGTTGCTTATTCACATGGTTAACGGCGTTTTAGACATTAATAACAGAAAGTTTTCCTCAAGATTTCCAGTACCGTCTTATGGATTTACATTTTCTTTTCCCCAAGCTGATGGAGGACTAAACATGCACCTTTCAACACAGTGTGACATTGGTCAGTCTTTACAGTATTACAGATTTGTGCTGCTATAAAAAATTTTCTAACTTACTAATTAAAATTTACAAATTCAATGCAGACCAAAGAACCATCACAGAAGGCATCAATGGCCCCTCTATAGCCTTAGACCTTTGAGTCTTTGGACTTTATCCAAAGTGAAAGACAAGTTTGTGGAACTGAACTGAATTCAGGATTGGTAGTTTGAGGAGTCTTAGTATAATCCTGTTTATCTTATAGTTTCAAAAGCAATCAGTTCTTAGTCTACATATTCTTTATAGACAGTTTTCTATGGCTATTTCCAATTTCTCTGTGCTGCTCAGTTGCACGTTTTGCTCAGCTCCAGCCTCAAATTTCAGCTCCAAGACACTATTCAGTGTGAGCATGTTAAAATAGGTCATGAACGCCACAACCACAATTACCACAGCTCTTCATTTCCATTAGTGATAGATAATTGTTTTTTTCTTAGGATATTTTTCGTTGTCTGAACAAATGCACTTCTGCATAACAGTGTTCAGCACTTCTATGATTAAGCTGTCTTTTATTTTTCTTTCCCAAGGTTAACTATTCAATCATGGAAAAACAATTTTGTCACTGGTGGTGAGTCAAACATCCTACAAAATACGTAGTTAATGCTTGGGTTTGTTTTGTTTTGTTTGTTTTTTTTTTTTTTTTTTTTATTATAAAGGGTTCATTAAACACTTGTGAATAATGAATGCATAACTTCAGATCAGACATGATATGTAAATTTAGGGCTCAATTCATCCAATAATTTATTTATCAAGAGCAATTTGTGTAGTGCTGCATAAAAGCTTCAAATTCTCTATTAATAGCCAGTGGAACTTCCTGACTTTGGACGTAAGTGTTTGCAAAACATGGGCACGCACACGCAGCCCTACCCTGACCCTGCTGCTGAGCCAGACTCAGCCCTGTGTTCACCTTCACCAGCCTCAGGGAAAGAAAAGGGATCTCAGCCTCCCTCATATTTCCATTTAAAAAATGTCAAAAACCAATAACATTACAGCTAGTGGAAGCGAAATGTCATGCTTTGCATATCCCTTACAAGTTTGTTCAGTATGCATATGGTTTTCTTGACTTAAGATGCAATCTATCAGAGTATATTCATACCACCACCTCCAGTATTGCTCCGGTGTAGCTAAGGTTCAGTTATTATTTTCATTATAAACATTTGCAGTGGGTTGGAATAATCTGTTGCAGAGCATACCAAGCTGCCTGCTTGGATGCATTGGATTTTTCCTCCATGAAGTTGACTTAAATCTTATGAGACATTTTTGTAGAGAGGCCAAAAAATAAAACTGCACCTCTCAACATTTTCTTTAATAGTTACACTTCAGAAGAAAAACTAAAAAACTTTTGTACATAAATTATTATTTGGCAGTTCTCACAAAAGCAATGCAAAAAGCAATACTGGCTGTGTAAGTTTTATCAGCAATATATTTCAGGTTTTCAATAGGGTGATAGTAAAGTGTATCACAATGGGTAAAAATGTGAAATCACCCAAATCACCAGACTTTTCTAGAAATGTAAGGTTATGCAATCTACTCTGCTTTCTAAATAAGGCTGACAAATGTCAAAGAAGATATGTTTCACAGATGAGAAAAAAGACTAAGTAATTCAGGCTTAAAAGACTGTAATTTAGGTCTTCAATGTGCAAACCTTTACTTAATCCCTTTGAAATCAATTGAGCTGGCTGGGTATTTAGGGATACCTCACACAAAGGAAGGATTTCTTTCTTAAATAAGCAGTGGTCAGGAATAGAAAGAGTGAAGCCTCAGATTCCATGTTTGGGTTGTTCAACTGATTCCAAGAAACTTGCCAAAATTCTGAATTTTGTAATGTAGATGCTCTGCTTCAATAATTATAATTTAATAATTAAAATCTTGTCCTTGCATTTACAAAATATAAGCAATTAAAGCCCCTTTATTTAGTTATGTCATATATTGCACATGTAGAGCAATCAAGTGAATCACTGGTCACTTAGATATGCAATAACAAGTCCAAAACTATTCCCTTCATGGTTCATAAGAAAAAGCTGGAATTAAAAACATTTTTATAAATCAAATATCTCAGTTAAAAATGTCAATACGTATCAATTGAAATATTTTATCCAGGATTTGACAAGTTTAAGTAAGATTTGTATGTCTGTTGGGTCATATTTGAAACCAAAATTAATTTTGAACCAGAAAATCTGATTACAGTTCTTTGCAGAATGTCAGAGTATCACTCTTTTGCAACTCTGCTGCCAAAAAAAAAAAATAAAGTAAAAAACCTAAAGAAATTGCCAAAGCAGACTCTTTTGTGCAAAGAGTCCACAGATTTGAATTTTTTAAATTAAAAGAGGAGTGACTATTTGATGTGTTTCACCTGAGTACATTGTATTACTTATAAAGACTCAGCAAAGCACCTGATGGTCCCCTCATCCTTGTCTGTTGTGGAGCCGTCTCAGGTACCCAGCTCAGAGAAATCGTCGCCTCTCCACATTATATGACCTGTGTTCAAAGCACAACACGTAGCTACACGAGGTGAGAACTAATAGTGCTGAGAGCTCTTATAAGCAACGTTACCTCAGTCTTTCTTTGGGTGGAAGAAGAAGGAAATCTTCAGAGTTAAAGTTGCTATAATTAATTTTCTGTGTGTGCACTTTACTCATACAGTCAATTTGTCATTGAAGGGTATAATTTACTCTTCCCTCCACGGACTTTTGAACAGCAAAGTAAAAGACTTTGGATATTGCTACATGTGCAATACTGATGATAAGGCAGAAAAAATCAGCGCTCTTATGAACCCTCCCACCACTTTGAGTCCTTTCTTCCAGCTGGGCTCTAAAGGAACTTTCCATCAAAGCCAGAAGAAAACTATATACAATTTTAAACCTTTATCTGACCTCTTGTTTCCAAAGGGTTATGCGCCTTAAACCTCTGGGTTCTTCCAGCTTTCTTTTTTCCTGTTAGAACTTCCCTTTCAGGTGTCCTCCGTACCCCCGAGTGGCTCAGCTATCTCCTGCTCTGCTGGGAGCCCCCACAGACAAGCAGCTCTCTGACCTTACCATCAAACACAAAAGACAAAAGGAAAAGGATAAAACCAACTGAAGCAAGAGAAAGAGTTGTACTAGTCATCAGAGGAGAGTGGAGGACCGTGACAATAGAGTATCGGAGGAAACTGCAAGTTACAGCAAAATACAGTGCACAAAAAGCATTTTAACCCTATCTCTGCAAGGCCAGCCAGAGGAGCTTTTGTCCTTGTCATGTCTTATAATAGCTTTCTTATCCTCAAGTGGACATATTATAAAGCCCAAGCAAAAATGTACTGGAACAAAGAGAAAAACAATCAAAATCCCAAGTCACTGGTCTGTTAAGAGAGGCTTTACAAAGTTTGGTTCTCTAAATAAGGAGCGAACTGACCTTGAAAGTAGTAGAATCAAGGAATATTGCTGAAACTACTGCTAGAAAGAGATATCAGTAGGAGTATTTTCATATCTATTCAGCTTTATTGCATGAGCCAAATGACATTTTTGAGCCATTCTTTAAAAACCAGGGCTCTTAGAAACAAGACTGAATACAAATACTAACTACAATATTAAAATTGATACCGTATTTAACATAGAAGCATCTCTGGTACATCTCAGAAGACATAGAAAAAAGATCTTACAAATAAAATCTTAATAATGTTTAGCTGTAAAAAGAGGGTAGGAAAGAAAGGATCAAGAAGATCTAGTGAATCACTGTGGGGATATATGCATCATAGTGTCTTCTGAAAGTGAATCCATTTGTAAGAGCACAGGCTTATGGAGATGTTTAGAAATCACAGCTCACATCTGAATACTTGATAACGTTCAAATACGAGCATAATAACCCAGCTCACAATGATGAGTTCTCCCTGCTCTTGACTGTCTTTTCATTTTACAGCCTGAGTTAAGCACCATTTCTTGGATCTGAATGTAGTTTGATGTTTTTACTGCAGTTTATTTTCACAGTTATAATGCAGGTTTTTTATTTGTAACATAAGTTCATTGCTGATTAGGGAATATAACAAAAAATAGGATGTGTGGAGGTGCATTTTAGTTTTCAATTTATACATTTGCTTTTAATTTATCAGAAATCTGTCATGAGAGAAAACAGTTGAGGAAGAACTTGCTTTCCCAGATGTATAGAGCCTTTGAATGGAATTACTTTGAGTTCTGCATTTCTTTCCCCATCCTTTGAACCATTGTAGTCATGTTCTCATTTCCACTGTCACTCTGCCTTATTTTTACCTCATATGACTTGAATCGGAGATGTTACATAGCACAGTCTCTGTTGAACATTGCTGGAAGAGCAAACATTGGCCTCATGAGGAGCCCCGAGAAGGCTACAAAGGGTTTTGCTTCACTCACCGCAGCAGAGCTGTGGGCTGAAGCACCCAGGGTTAAAAGTGCAAATTTCTCTGGAAGAGCTCCCTGGATGCAGATACGTGCATAACCATACATGTGCACATGCACACAAACATGTATTTGTCTGTTTCCTATAGTCTTGCCTTAGTCATGAAAATCTTTTGTGCTTTTTATTGAACACCCAGGTTGGTTAGCTGTCAAAAACCCTTTTAAAATCAACAGGGGTCCTGACTGAAATGAATATTTGCACTTAAAATTGAATGTTGTCCTTTTAGGGCTTCTATTGAAAAGTAAGAGACCATTCAGAGAGAAAATGAGCTTAAGATCAATTAAATAAATTTACCAAAAACAAAAGTGAACGAAATTGTAGAGCATGTAAGTATTCAGTTAAAGTTTTCTAACCTCCTTGAATGCTGACCTTTGAAATTACTTGTAACCATCTGCTCATGAAATCTATATATTTCTCGAGATCAGGGAATAGGAGTTCAGAGCATGAATTTCCTAAGGGCTAGATTCTTGGGAGAAGCATAACTAGGGAAGCATGACCAATAATTTCCCAGCCTGAAAATCTCTGGAGTTATCAGCAAAGATAGCGAGGGGAGGCTCTATGTTGTGGAGGCCATAGCTGATTAGAAAACTCACTTTAAATGGCTGCTAAAACAGGGAGAGAAGGATCTTGGCTGGCACTCAAAATTTAAATAGAGCATAAAAAGCTGTTACTTTATTATTTCACAAGGAACTATAGCAAAGTAATCAAGAATACTTGTATACAACTTATTGTAGTAAAGAAAAATAGAGGGACTGCAATTCAGATTTTGGAATCCAGCAGTTTTACGAACTAAAGCAGTAATAAATCCAAAAATAACAAAATGAAATAGAATTTAGAAAGCTATTTAAAAACAATTTGAATTAAACACTGTATTAGAGAACATTTGAACAAATCTACATATTTTTATATTGCTATAGCTCTTGGTTGGGTACAACCAGCAGGATAAAATAGGAAAGTAAAACTCCTGGAAGTCACAATTATTGCATTTTATGATGGCAATTTATATTTACAGTATTCATTGCTCAAAGATGAAATTGTGGCAGCTCAGTAACGACTGTCTCTTTGAAACCTGTTTACTATAAGACACATTTCCTGAAGGCTTATACCCAGTCCCCAGTAAACCTATCACTCACGGATGGCACCAATGTTTCATCAAGACACATAGTTTCGTCCCTTTTCTCCAAATACAATGGTATATTTTGCTATCCTCGCCACTGTAGTGCTGCAGGTTATGTTCAAAGGGGAAATGCCTTATATAGGATTATCTGTGTTATTATTTATTATTTACACAGAAGAGCAGACAAGCGTAAAGAGCAGTTAAATGAAAGGTCCCTCTCAGAGGAATGTATGAGCTCGAGTCCCAAGGATCCTGAATGTGCTTACCTCTAACCGCAGCAAACAGGTCGATGAGAGAGTCTCCATAGAAATGGGGTCCTGACTGCACATTAAATAGAGAGCAGGTGAAAGAGATGCAGGGAAGGACAACAGCAGAGCGGGAGGGAATTTAAATCTCCTCCAGAGTGCTGAACGCTGGCTAACATGCCATGTCACAGAGGCACAACAAGATGATTGCAGCTGTTTGCTTTAGTTACCAAAGGAAACAGATCATTAGGGAGATTTTATGGAAAATGACATTTTATGGGTTTTTCAACAGCAAAAAAAAATTGTCAAGCTTACCTTAAATATAAATGTTTTCTCTTTCTATCATACCTTCCATGCGGATAAAAAGACATATCAAAACCGTTAATAAACTAAGCTCGCAAACTGCCTTTAGGTAGATGCTGTGTGTGCATCTGACCACAATTCACAGAGGTGAATTGGAACAGAAATGGTTAATCGACTTGCTTTTATAAACTTTATAAAAGTAGCATGCCAAAAGCAAGGAGCGTATCGCAAGTGCACTGTTTCGCTCCCATACTTTAATCTAAAATCTTTCCATCAAGATAAACAGGTAGGTAGATAGGTAGGTATCAGTATGTCTTGCACCTCTAGCAGTAATTTCAGTCTGTGGAGGGAAGGTGTAAGACATCAAACAAAATTCTCTTCTGATGTTGGTAGTAGCAGTCCACACCTAATTTGACATGTGTAATTAGTATCTCAAGGTGTGAGATAGCGAAGAATCTTAGCTACAGCCTTTGTAAGAGAGAACAAAGAGCTGGAGATATGTTTATATTTAGCCTTGATGTACTTTCAGTTTTTAAAGCAAACAGAAGTGTTAAATAAATCACTATGAATTGATTTGAAATAAAGTGGGATGCCAACCAGAGCTAGCAACGCTAAGCCAAAGGACTGAGAAATAGACTGAGTTTATTATTTTTCATTGTACTTTGATTTCTTCTTCCTTCCCCTCTCACTGCTTATTAAGCTCTTTCTACCTCCCATTTCAGCCAGGTTCCCGCAGTACTGCTGTCTGTGCACAAGGCTTGGCTCTTCATTCTGCCATAAACAGCCTCTCACCTGCCTTCTCCTCCTGGGCTGGAGGAGCAGACCCTTGGAAGGCAGCTCTGCTCCTTCAGAAGGGGATTCAGATGGAAGGTTCGTGGCTGAGGGCATGTCCTACAACTCCAGAAGCATCAATGTTTATTCCCTTTGAACACAATGAGGACCTGTCCTGTCTTCTATGTGCACTTGACAGCTACTAACTCTACGAATGAGAGTGAAAGGAGCAGGCAGAACAGTAGAAAATTCTCCCCACTTCTTGCTTTCATAGTGTATCATTGGATTTGCTAAAACTAACAGTGGACAACAAATGCTTATACACAAAAGAGCCCTACAAAACCCACTGAGAAGCCGACAGTTGTCATATTAATTTGTCTCACATTGCTCAGCCAGAAATAGTGCCTTAAAGCAATTCCAGGGACAACAAGACCATAGGTCTGCACTTTTTTTTTTTTTCCAGCAGTAGGAGGAAATTTATTGTGTCTTAAGATTTAGAAATAAAACTCTCAAAACTTTACATGAGACTTCCACAATTAGTTACCTTCTTTCCAGAAAGACTTCTTTCCTGCAAGTATTAAAGGTGAGTGATTCTCTACTTTCAAGCTGCAAGTAAGTAGAAATGGGGGAGAAGAAAAAAAGGTGATGAAATAAGGACAATGAAAATTTAGGCTGAATAACAGGAGAAACTTCTGTCTCTTAACAGACTGCTACAATGAACTTTGTGATAACAGACTGGTCAAAACACTAGAAATAAGCTACAGAGAACAGCTTCTGCATTGACAGGAGATGAACTTGTAATCAAGTAGCTTTTATCCATCTCTAACTTCTGATTGTACCAATAGAAAAAGGAGAGGGTGTGGATATCAAAGAAAATTGCTTTAGGGAATTTAGTCTCACTATTAGCTCTTTGTCCCCAAGGATGTTGTTATGAAATGAAAAACACCTCCTAGAACTGCCATAATGGTAAAATGAAAAAGAAATTCTTATTGGGAAGAAAAGGTATGTCAGATGTTTATAAGATAAGAGTAGAAAATAACATAAGTCAGATTTTAGCAGACAGACATGGCTCTTGTGTAACTGGAGACCAGCAAGAACCTATGACAAGCAATATATCTTTGTTTAAGGATTAATTGCCACCTTTCAGCAACACAGGGTTTCCATCAGTAGAAAGCTTGAAGAGAGAGATTTCTTGAAAGGGAGCATTATCCTTGTGATGTCCCAGTGGTTTCAGAAAGGTAATTGAGCTTTCTTAGAAGAGAAGGAGCTTCTGTAAGTGCCACTGTATTGCCAGTAACAACCTTTTATGCATCAGTAGTTCATTTCTGTGGAAGTATTGTGTCATTAGCATATAGGGATATTTAATGTGCACAGAATATCAAAACAAGGCTACTTCTAAGGGCTTACCTCGGAAAAAAGGAGCTCAGTTTGTCTGGAGGGGAAAAGTAGTGTTGGCTTATGCATTAAATTGCATACTAAAATACTATGGTGTTTGGAAAAAGGCAGAATATCACTGAGATACTCCTAAACGTCTTTTGGGTATTCTCTTTTTCCGCCCTCACCTTAGAGCTAGCTTGTAAAGCCTGGGGACAGGCCTTCAGAAGGGACATTACTAATTTTCCCAGATTTCCAGTGCACGGCCATACAATAAAAGGTCTCACAACACTGAAGACTTTGCAACAATAGTCCAGTTCCCTTGCAGAACTATGTCAGCATATGTTCTCCATATACGTAGTACCCTAAACCAAAATATATAGATGCACATATGTATAAACACAAAACATACCCGCACACAGAGACAGAAATATTTGGATTCAGTGAAATATGTAGACACCCACACTTGTGAAGGCAAATGTGCGTATTCAAACACAGAGAGGTGGATGGAAGATTTAATGTAGACTATACATTAAAATTCCCCTCTTCTGGATATATCGGCTCACAATATATCAGCATTCCTCAGCGGGTCTTAACTGAGCTTTGAGAAGTCTGACTTCACCCTGGCCTTTTGTCAGTTTTGTGGTCAGATGATCTTCAAACCTGGAGGAATCTGTGCCTGAGAGACATCCCAGCTCAGGGGAGATGGTGGTCACAGTCCCCTGCCATCCAGGAGAGCTCAAAGCACGGTGACCAAGGCTTAGAATCGCTATTTATAGGACCCACAATAATCGACTTTCATCAGGTGCTTTTCCATTTCAGTTCAACTTAGAAAGGATATACTCTGGTACTTTCCACCAGCTGTGCAGGCCCAGAACTTGCTAGATCTTGAAGTTCTGGTATCACTCTCTTTGGACCACAACCCAGGTATGGATGTACTGGGCTGTCAGGAGGTCATTAATTGTCATTACTGTTCCCAAGGGTTAGGGTAGGCAGGAGTCAGATACACTAAGGGGTTGCTATAATGCTCTGCTCTGCTGCCCTTCCCAATCCATCTTGGGTTGGAACATGATCCAGGGAGGGGAATCTTGCCAAACATTGAGAGGCCGAAGATGGAGGATATTGCACCACCACAGGGGAGAGGACCCTGAAGTTGCAGGACAGAAGGAACAAGCTCTCATGCAAAAGGGAAAACCAACAAAAATATTTCTTGTTCTCATAATCACGTCTTTAAGAAACAGAACTTCCATAGAGGTGGTGCAGAAGATAGAGGCTACAAAGATAATTTACCTAAGCCAAAGCCAGAAACCTTAAAGAAGTAACTGGAGATGAAACCTATGTTTAACACTTCACAGCCGATTTAATTTAAAAGAATATCCCTTTCAGAAATGTCTCTAAGATTTCTCCTAAGAAATGAAGTCACTCAGATACCCAGGCAATTTTACATCAGTAAAACAATTTATGCCTTTCCTGCAACTTTCATGATTAGAACCACATCTTTTTCATCTTTTTATTCCTTTCTGCTCCTCCAGCAACGCCAACTCTGTAATCCTTTAAGACAAAAGCAGAAATATGAAGATTATATAGGTATGTAGGTCTAAACTCCACAAATTCCTCATCCTTCTCCTTGCCCCCATATTCTTGCTACTGGGATCTCCACTCAAGAGAATATTCTCTGGATGAAATCTGAGCATCAACTGTGTCAACCTCCTAGACTTTGAAAATGCACTATGTGTTGCATTGAGATAGATATCTCTCCTTTGACACACCTGTCATGCAATCTTCCCATGTAAATACCTTAATTCACTTTCCATTTACATTATTCCCTGCTGAAATGAAAAACAAGATAGAAAGCACAGAGCTGATGTGCTGTTTGGTGACCCAGGCCCCTGTCAAGAGCTAAGAACTAGACTAAGACCACAAACTCATTTCATATAACCAACTGAACAGCAATCATATTATAATGATTTTCACAGCTGCTAAGAGCCCCAGCCTTCAGATTGTATACTGAATTTAATGTTCTCTTATGCAGATCCGTTGTCAATTTTTAAGCTCAGAAATTTAATATCTCCCAACACTGGAGTAAATTTCCTGTGTTGTGAATACTGTAATGATCATGATCTGCAGCTTGTATTCCAGACTCTCATCTATCATTTTGTGGCCCACTTTATTGAATTTTACATATACCCAAATTGAACCAAAGTCTGAAACCCAATGAATTGTAGCATCCTGTTGACCGTGAAGCTAAACTTTTCTATTAACATAATACTAAATTGAAATATCATATTTATAAGTTGATATACATTTATAAAATATTAGCAGCAAATTTTTTTAGCAAGTTAAAATCATGGTCCTAGCAGTGAAGAGGTAATTGGTTTGTCATTCCACAGAAAGCCAATGTGCACTGATTGTGCTCATGCCACTAGAAGTGAAACAGCTATTAAATTCCTCACCTTTCTTATATAAAAAGCTATTCTGAAAACATGCATGAAGGCTCCTAGTACAAGTGCTGTAATTCTTCCAAGCATTACACGTCATTTCAAGAAACATTAAACTATTACCCTCCCATTTTTAGTTCTCACATGTTTCATCAAAAAAATGATTTGGAGTAAAACAGTGAACAGCAACCCAGGTCCTATGGAAAGAGTTTTCAAAAGTACGTAGTGGAAAACCAAAGCATAAGATATAAACCACTACAGCTGTGAAATATTGTACTGTGTCTTTAGAATATGGAGCAATGCAATGAAACAGTAATTTACAAATAAATACCACATTTAGCATGCTGTGTATTCAGAATAACAACTCAATAATATAATGCAATAATAACTCAATAATATAGTATCCAATACATTCCTCGGTAATGAATGTTGATGATTAGCTTGTTTATTAATGGCTAAAAATGAAACTGCTATAAACTTTCACTGTGGTAGTCAGTAATGATGCATTACTCATATTATTTCCCATTAAAAAATTAATTGTTGTTGTGCATTGTACCTGAAGTTCCCAGAGGCATATTTTTGTCCTCAAATGGATTAGTAGAAATTTCTGGAAAAAAAAAAAAAAAAAAAAAAAAAAAGAACAAGTTTTGCTGTATTCTAAATTCACATATTGCACTGCTTTGTTTTAGAAAATTATTTCCAGAACTGCTCATCACCCACATGGGAACCAACTGTTCAAAATAGCTCCCTGGCTGCTTCTAGCCTGCTTCTGCTCCCACCTCCGAAACCCTCACTGTACCCTGACTGAGGATGAAATTTTCAGAAGGTCTTTTGAAAAACATTTTATTAAAAGGTTTAAATTCCAGTTCCTGTTTTATATCTTCACTACCAGAACACCCAAAATCCAAAAAGAGATTTTATCAATGACTAACATCTGCCCAGTGCCACTATATATCATGTAGAGCCTTTGTTTCTATATCTATGTACCAGCTGTAATTTGTGAAGTTTGGTGTAAAAATCTGTGTTTTGGTCTAAAAGGAGCAACTGTTAAGTTTTGTAGTCATTTTCCAGCCCTGTTTCCTTAATATGTACATTTTATATCTAGTTTGTCTATATCATATCCCATTGCCTACAGGTCTTCCTGCCCACACCCTTACAACTGTGAACGCATTGACTCATTGCGACCCAACTGATTGCTGAAGAGTGGAGAGAAATCCTAAAAAGGATCCTACTGAGGTAAAGACTGGAACTGTGAGAAAATTTGTATGAGAATAAGACCATAAGAATTTTCCCAACCATGGAATAAAAATCAATTGGGAGGTACAGTTACACTCTGCTTGATATTGAAATCAGTCACAAGACTGACAGTCTTTCCTAGTTTAGCTTTTGTTATTGAAGAGTATTCTGGGGAACCAGAGAGAGAAAGAGTTTGGATTTCCTTTTTCCAAACCTGATGTTTTTGTCTTTGCCAAATTACTAAATTCTCATGCTTTATGCTCTTTTCTTTTTTTTTTTTTTTTTTTTTTCCCTAAATAATGGAGATGAATTGTCATCTTAAAATCAAGTCCTGAAAGGTGCAGTGGGGATTAAAAACACAGTTGCAAAACTGAAGGAAATATTTTATGGCATGAGAGACACTACAGATTTCAATATATCCTTCATATATGCTTGTGGCCATTTAGTAAATGAGAACTTCAGTAGAGCCTTTTGTTTGGACCAACCTGACTGATCACCTCTTGGTGGGAGTATGCAGCAGAATGAGGGGAGTGCAGAATCCACTACTCTTCCTGAGTATCACAAAATGAGGTGCAAATTTGGCCTCTTCTGCAGCTTTGTAGCACAGTGTTATTTGGGAAAATAAAGATTTTGATTATGGCAGGCTGTTGTGTCTGATGCAGATTGGCACCTTTCCATCCATTCCTTGTCTATCTCAACTCAGAGACTGGCACAAACAATATTGTATTAAAAAAGCAGTTTGAATTTTACAGCCTGTGTATATTCAAATAGAAAGTATTTAAGTGCTCAGTTCTTGAGTTATCCTTGCTTAGAGTTCATTACAAATCAGTTTGTGCCCTTCATCTGAGATATGTAAAAATTAATCACAAGGCTGCAATGCCATATTTCTTCCAGCTCCTGTGAATTAAAACTTTTCTATTGCTTTTTTTTTTTTTTGGTTTACACCTTGTGCAACATCAAATTTATTCCTTAGGAAACAGCTGAAGGGAAACCTGGAAGCAGCATTTTTGGGTTTTAGACTAATTCATTACTTCAAAACATAAAAACTATAAGCTAAAGATAACAAGGGAAATACCTGCATTACTAAAAATACAAGTTTTCTACAAGGGGAGATTCTAGTTGTAAAATGTTGAAAATGTAGTAAATCCAAAACTGAATTCGCTACGAAGATATTAAGTTCAATGAAAGCTACAGTTAACAGCGCTTTTTCCACAACTATGTTGCCTCTTGAAAACATATAGAATGCATGAAGAAACACAAAGATATAAAGAACTACAACCTAAAAAATAAAATCTACTGATAGTCCATGTTATTTCCCTTGATCCAAAATTAAATTTGAAGATATGATTATAAAAAGCAAACAATAATTTCAACAACTAGAAATGAGACCCTCACCTTTGCTTTCAATCAAATCTTCCTTCTGCCCCAAACCTCTCCATTCTTTTCTTCCAAAAACATGGTGAAAGAGGTTTTCATAGATGTCCAGATACGCCCCAGAGCCAAGTCAACCCTGTTGTGTGAGCAAAGCCCCGCGGTGCCAAGGCTGACTAGAACAAAGGAATATACATATGGAGAAGGTTGCGGTCATGGCTGATACAGCGCACGAAGGGAATAGCAAGCTTCCAAGAAACCTTATTTGGGGTGTGCATGTGGGGGATCAGACTGACAACCCCACCCGTGCATCACCTTGCACAGCTATGCCAACCCAGAAAGATAAATTTGCTTTGTTGTGAACATAAAGGTAACCAAGGGACCCTTTATGATATGTGGCAGTTCTGTTTTGTTGCACTGTAGTAATTTCTTGCCTCTTTCTGAAGAACGGTTCACAATACAGACCAAAGAGAGTAATAGTTGCAATAACTCTCCTGAAAAGACAGTTTTATGCATTTTAATACCAGTTTCTTGGAGCTCAAACTGATGGACCTTACTCACACCGTAATCTCTTACCTACAACACCATTTCCATTGGCTTGTCCATGGTAGCATGAGCACCATGGCTGCACACCATGGGTGCAGCAGCTTTGTTTCTTCTGCCAGTAATGCCAACACTTTTCAGTTAGCTAGGAACATCACACCAGCCCTCTCCCTCTGCAGATAGGATGCTGCATTTTTCTGTGCTAGAAATACCCATACTGAAATACCACATTTTCTGAAAGTTTCTGTAATAGAAATCCTTATTTTCATGAACCCAATTTTTCTTTTATAGCCTTACTTTTAAATAAAGTCTTCAGATAATTCCATTACAATAGTCTCACATTCTCACTTCATCCCTTGTCTTCCTTCCGACTGCTGCACAGCAGAACATATTTGGAATTCAATCTTTAAATTTTTATTTCCACAAACACTTTTCTTTTTTTGCTGAGCACATCATTGCATTGCTTCTAACTCAGTGCACTATTTCTGCAGTTGGCAATATTCGTGTTTTTCAATAAGGGCATGGTTTCTCTACAAATAACCAAGCACAGTTCCAATGATAATGATGTTTTCCTCATGTCATTTCTCACTTGGGGTGAAGGTGAGCATGTAAACCTGATGTTTTCAGCAAAACCAAATTCCTAAACTCATGACCTAGGAAAAGCTAATTCTGTGCATCTTACAATCTGGAGAAATATCCTGCATGATTTATAACAGCAGATACAGAACAACAAACAGAACATTATATAAGAAAACAAGCTATCATTAATTTAATATTGTTATTAATGAATACCTATACAATATTCACAAGTGTTCCTCCATCTACTCAAAACAATAGCTCTAATTATTTTATTTGTTACTTTTTTTTTTTTTTTTTTTTTTAATTCAGGCATACATTGCAATCCAGTCTGGTTTTGTGATTGAAGTAGGGGAGGAGGAAAACAGATAAACGGTCATTTTTTATGTGTTATTTATGGAAATATATTACACTAACCGGTAGACCCACTGTTTACAGATAATGCCTTATTCTTGCAAGTAAGAATGTAGTCAAAATGCTAGGAAGTGCTTGTTTATCTCATCTGCAAGTCAGATCAAAGCATCAACTGTTTAAAACAGCTTACTTAGCACAGTGAAACAAATTACGTGTGGTGTTTCGGCACTGTTCTCATCCATGCTAAAATATAATAGTTTTTCACATGTGAGTATATAGAGAACACATTTCAGTGGAAGGAAAAACACTGCCTTTTAAAGGACTGTAGTAATCTCTTTCCCTGTGCCCAGGAATCAAAGCATAAAGGATTAAAATACTCTCAGTACCCTCTTTCACACAGAGAAAAGTATGAAACATCATTGCAAATGACAGCAAATGCAACAGAAGCCTTTAAGGCACTGTTTTGTGCTTGGCCACTGATTTTTTCCCCTCATTTTTTATTTATTTTTTTTTTTCCAAGCACAGTGCTCCCTCTTGCTCAGGCCACTTGTATGATTTGTTTGTAGTGTTTTGGACATTTTAAAAAATGGAAGCTGTTTTCAGCAATAATACAAAATTAAAGTGCTGTTTTGAAGAGTTTATAATTTCAGGTCTTAATCACGTAAGACTATATGCACAGAAATAACTTGCACCCCTTGTATTTTAAATCACTGGAAATCACCACATGAGAAATTAATTTGTAGGCTGCAAGCTTTGAGAAACCATGGCAGATGTGTACATTCAAACTACACATCTGAAGAGTGACATTATTGCTAGCGGCAGCCACCCAGTGTGTTTGGGAGAGTTCATGGATTTTCAGGAACTAAAGCAAAAGTTAGCCTTGAAGGAGAAGTTGTCCTGAATGTCATCATTTACCTACAAAATAACTGTTTTGGGAATCTTTTTGGTCAAAAGTGCAGAAAGATATGGGTAACCAAAAAGGGAGGAGGTTGAAGGAAATTTGTAGAAATAACACATACATTTTAAAAGCAATACTAAATATAATTTGTACTTTCTAGGAAAAACAACTCCACCCCTAGTAGATATAATCCAATTACTAAAGAAACTGAGATTAAAGAAATTTCTCAAGAAAAATAAAGGTTTCATGTGATAAGCAGATCTTACTTAATCAAAATTATTTTTCCTAGTCTTTCACAATGTAGGAAATGCAAACGTTATATGTTGATGTTGCCAGAGGACAACCAAAGGTTGTAATTTATTTCTCCCTTCATACCCATTATAGAAATTGCACCAGTACCCCTAGGTGAAGTTTGTCTATCCTGATCTCTTTTGCCAATTGAAGGGGCTTCTGAAACCTGCCTGAGAGGATTAAAAAAACCCTTATCTAATTCAGATGATGGGCCTTTCTTGAGTGTGAGAACACAGTTCTTTCCTTGAACATCAAAACCACCAAGGAGAAGTGGCCTCAAAGGACAGTCATGAAGACCTGGACATAAACATTTTTTACATTTCAGAAAATAATCAGAGCATGAGATATTAAAAGAGGGTCTTGCTAGAGATAAAAGGAAACAAAATAATTCTCAGCCATCATTTCAATACATTTCTAATTTGTGTCCAGAACCCAACTGTATTCAAATTACTTTTATTCCGTTAAGGTTTCGGGACAGCTCTGCCCACAGAAGGCAAGCAGCATACCTTAAGTTTTAAGGAGGTCAAGATACAGTGCTATATGCCCAGAGGGGATTACACCCCCTATTTCCTAGACTGAATGTCTTATTTAATTCCAGAAGAGATCTAGGACTGCACAGCTTAACAAATATTCCAGAATATCTGTCCCTTCTTCTCTGTTTTCAGACTTTATACAAATGAGGCATGGAACAGTTCCCCAATAACTAAGACCACAACAGACTTAGAGGCTGTAAATTCTATTTCCTACCCTTCAGAAAAGATGAACCGTTGCTTTACTTTTATGATTCCAGAGAACAGGATGATTAACTGAATCAAAACATGTTTTATCAGGTGAGTGTTGGCAGCTGTAACAGTAAGGGTTATTTAGGAGCACCTGAAAGTAGCATCGTGGAACAATAAAATTCAGTATTTTGTCAGGTATGTTACTTTACTATAAACAGGATGACTGACTGACACATGAAGGGGTCAAAACACTTATTTTCATGCAGCTGCATATTTGTCTTCACCCACCAGGTGCCTCTCTCTCAGACTGGTGACATTCCACATCTGAATGACAATCCCCCATAGTCTCTGTTTTTCTGTCTCATGTTTTGAAGATTGCCAAAATACAATGGGTAATCAATATTTTTAAATAAGCATTTCAAAGATAACGTGTATATAACTGTAAAATACATATAATCATTTTATGTTTTTCTCTGGTTATGCTGCATTGTGCACAACTGTATTTATAGCAATTTTCAAGATTTTATAAAGCCAGAGTGCAAAGTACAAAAATAAAAAAAAAATGCATTCCAGGCATCAGCTTTCATCATTACTGAACCCTATTGAAAGTCCAGACAGATTTGTTTCACTAGTTCAGAAGCATGACATTCTGCTAAATATAACTTGGTGAGTTGATTTAGCTGGGAGGAGACACCAGAATGAAATTTATTCTACAATTTTACATTCCTCCTGAAACACAGGATGTATTTGAATGGAGCTCAAAGATTCAATTAAATAAATGAGTTTAATCCCTTTTGAAAGACAGCTCAAGAAGAGAGAGTACCAATTATTTATGTCACGCATTCACACCTATCCGAGCGTTAGGATGGTCAAGGGGCCTGTGAAACTTGACTGATATTAATTATTTCATTGTTCCTATTAAGTTTTCACTTTCAAATCATCAAACATGATGAAAGCCTTATATTTACTACAACAATCCAATATGAACCTACTGATTCAATATCCATATTCAGAACCCTACATGTTGATTCATATTCCAGAGGGATCTGCTAGTATACAGAACACTACACATTTCAATGGTTTTTAATATATTGATTTAAAGTCCTTTAAATCTGATTGGTAAGAAATAGGATGACAAGAGGCCAAGGAGAATATAATCAGTGGTAGAAGCTTTAGTGTGTATCCATTTACGTTACCTTGTTCTAAAATCAGTTGATTCTGCAACAATAAACAAAGCAACTAACACGAGCTGTCCAAGCAGCAATCAGGTGTTCATAACAGCTGCTCCCTTAGGAAAGATGCCAGGGAATGAATAAAAACATACAGTTTTCACCAAAACTAAAGAATATCCACTCAACCCAGGCAAATTTAATAGCAAAATGTTCTGATCAAGAGCTGACACAAAAAAAATTATCCACAGTGTATTAAACATAACTTTTCCTGATACTGACAGATTAACTCTTTGGTTTGAGTCTACAATTATAAAACCCATTTCCTGGCATTTTCTGTATTTGCTATACTGAATCTCTAGGGATGTTCCAGGATGAACGCTAAAGTCTTTGAGAACAGTCTGAAAACAACAAATGAATATATTGTTAGATCTCATGTTGCAGTTTATCAGTAAAGCGTTTTCACTTGGAGTTTAAACCTGATTTCTTTCAAAGGCTGATCTTAAACTGCAATGTTCACTCCAACCACCTCAAGAAATCACTTTTGAAAATGCCAATTTTTTAACTGCAGTATGAGAAATTACAGTTCTGAAACAGTAGAAAGTAGTCAGGAAAATACCAAGATATGAGTCATGACTCTTATTGATTGTTAAGTCTAGAAATCTGGTAAGCAAGATCATGTGGAACATTTGACCACAATAGCCGTTAGTAAGTCTTCAGATATCACAGCTTCTCTTTATCCATTTTTACCAGCTCACTGGAAGAGCAATCATACCTCAAAATCAGTTGCCACCACTGGACCAAAGAACAGGAAAATCTGTAGCAGCCCAAGAAATGTGGTATCTTTGCATTCTTATCAAAACAAAGGTCTTTTTTTTGGCAAAATATGGTGTCAAGGTGTGTGAGAAATAGCCACGCCCACAATATCAGATATAACAATTTGTCTTAATGGGGATGCTTGATCTAATTCGTACCGCTTCCAGCTGGATCCCAACATGACCTGGTGTGCAGGTGCAAATTACTCGCTCAGGTCATGAGGTCGTGACAAATCCTGGAAGAGGCAGCTGAGGCCAAGAAATGGAAAAAAAAACCTGGATCCTTTCCCTGACCTTCTGTGATGTTGCATGTGATCCTGAGAATGTTTACTTGTCCTAGATTCAAGGGTGGGTTTTAGACACAAGGATTACGAATTTGTTTCTGACCTAAATCTGTTACATTTCCCATTGCTGTATCACAGGTTTATCTTTTAATCAATTTTACTTCTGCTGTCATTCAGCTTGGGTCTCCTTGGACTCCTGAAGTATGAAACATAGCAAGTATGACAAACTTCACTTCTTTCTTCGTGCCATAAATACCACCAAAATCATCTTTCCCATCTTTCGTAGTTGTTTCTGATTTACAAAGGTCCAGTCATTGATTCACAAATTCTTCTATAATAATTGAGGTATTATTTCCTTTCTGTAATTTAAAAACACTTAGTCCTTTGTTTTTCTAAGCAGCACTAGAATAGGCAAAAATCCTTATTTGGTTTTGCACCCAAGCATTGTTGAATCGTTTTCTCTTTCCACATTCATTAAGTATTTGATAACCTTAATAATACATCTGCATGTTTTATCTTTTATCTCCTACAATTTCATCTAACACTTCTAGATCCCTGTAACGTTTTTCCCTATTCAGACAAATAAGTGAAAAATTTTATAAGACCTGCCTAATTTTACTCCTATTGTTTAGTACTCTCCCTTAGCTCATTAAAAACACATTTAAACCCAGACACAACAAAACCGGAGCCTATCTCTCTGAGAAACCTTCACCATGTAGAAAAATGATCACTTCATTCCTAACTTGTTCTGTCTTTTAGTAGTTTCTTAATCAAAACTTTTCTTTAGCCATCTTTGACATGTTGCACTGAACACCTGGAAGCGTTGCTGAATACAACAAATGTAGTAGAAATTAAAACCCCAGACTTTCAAGTGTTCAAAGCATGCATTTGTTATGCAAAATCTATTCAAAGATATTTATCATTATTATTATTTTCATAACTGACTAAAATTTAAGGAGAGCTGAGTCACATATGAATATTTTCTATGAATAATTTGAAATTAAGAGGTTTTTATATGAAAAATATTAGATTTTAATAAAAATTACTGGGTTTAGTGTTCCCATGAAATAAATGAGTTCCTTTGCCTTTTGGGGATGTAACCCAAATGAAGGGTTTTGAGGATACAAATGGTGAGTTATTTTAAATGTACAACTATATGGCCACCAGCTATCATGGAAAAATATTGTTTTGATTGGATTTAAATATGCTAGGCATCTCCATTCAAATATTCAGACCTTCTAGTTCACGTGTTATATTCTGACACAAGACTGAAATTTTCTGAGATCCAGTAGTAACTGTCAAATTTGTACTTCCAATTCATACAACTTTGCATTATTTTCAATAATTTTTTTAAACTAAAATATAGAGAGACATATTCCTAGTTTTCCATTTTTCAAGAGCTATATAAAATTTTTCTTCTTCTCATTCTCAGAACTATCATTCCTATTATTGTAGCAAATTTTGCTTTCATCAAATACAATAGTCATAATTTTCTATGTTTCATACTGCAAATAGTCCCTAAACATTACCTTTAGATTGCTTGGGGTTTTTTGGTGGTGGTGGTAGTGTGGAGTATTTTTTGTTGTCTTTTTTTTTTTGTCTTTTCTTTTGGTGGTGGTTGTTGTTTTTTGGTTGTTGTTGTTTTTGTTTTTCCCTTTAATTCTTTTTTTTTTTTTTAAAAAAAAAGGTATTACATTATTTATGTGTTTCTTATTCTTTCTTTCTTTACAGTTAACTCAATGAAAAAAACATTAATTACATGTCCAGGCCAAGCTCTTATTTGAAGATAAATTGACACTACATCAGTTTTCTTATGCTGACACCACATTCCTTACTAGTATACAATGTCTGACCTGAAGTTGTTTTGAAAAATTTGAGCTGAAAAGGAAAAATTACAGGAAAATCTATTGTACAGAAAACATAATTCTGATTATCTGAACAGACCAGATTCCATGCTCAGAAAATAATATGTAATATTAAAAACAAGAATAATCCTGACATCGGCTAACACTTTGGGCGATGTACTTAGAGTCCAAAAAAAAAAAAAAAATCAACAAGCAAAAAAAAAATAAAATAAACAGCAGCACTTTTTCATAAAGCTTGATTTGTACCCACTCACCAAGATCTAAAATAACTATTTTCCTTGATATCTTATGGTACCTTCAAAGGTTAGAACCTTAAAACATGTAAAAAGAACACTTTAAAGCCAGCCAGAAACTGATCATCCGTGTATTGCTATTTGGGATGTAAAAGTACATATAATTTGTTCAAATACAGAAAGTACACATAAAATAAGTATGAACATGAAATGGAGTCTAAGACAATTTTCCAGCTATTCCTATATGGGTTCTTCTGGTCTCTTTAACTTTCAATGCTTTGTAAAGAGTCATTTTTATATTTCACAGTAGCCAGAAGCTTGGAGAAGTCTATTCTGTTTGCTGCTTCTTACTCAGTTGCTTTAACAATAAGATCAAGTTTAATTTGTCTCTTGAAACATAGGTCAAAGTTTGGGGAGAATTTCTGAAATATTTTAAAAAGACTTGTATACTATTGTTAGCAAGTACTTCTGAAATTTCAGAACACTACAATTTTCAGTATTTTTCTTCTCTGAGCCAGCAGAAACTGAGAGTCCTTGAGAGCTAAATTCAATCAAGAAAAGAAGCTTAATCGAAAAGCTGCCTTTGCAAAATAAACGCCTTCTTCCCATACTATGGATATTTTTAAAGGCTTGCAGAATGCAAAATGAAAAGCAGGCTGGGGACAAATGCAACACTATATATTTTTTGACTTAGTAGTCATATGGCTTTTACCACACATTTTTCAGAGGGAAGTGAAATTACCCAGATTTCCAGCAAAAGAGAGAAAGAAGTTTACAACAAAATAAAATTAGATAAAACTAGCAATAGTCACAGCAAAAAATAAGTTAATCACATACACACACATATACAAATCTAAGTTGGACAGACAAGGAAAGGCCTTCCAAGAATATTATGGAGTAATTTGAGCACTTAGGTGCCACAGATACAGCACTGCAAATCTTTTTTTATAGAATAGATATTTATGGACTGTAGGTAGGAACAAAGTTTTATACAGTTTTATACATTCTCTGAACATCATAACACACTGAACTTTTCACAGATGTTAAGACCAAATTCACATATAACATTGATTGATATATAAACTATTTTTGTGGGATAGCAGTAGCCAGTCTTTCCTGCTCACAAAAAAGAAGGGGAAAGAAGACTAGCAAGATACGACAAATTACAAGAGATAAAAGTACATCAATCAAGGCAGGCAGTGTTACACTGATGACTGACAAATACAAGGTATGCATGCTACTACAATCTCAGTGCCAGAAAACTCTAAAATATAAAGTGGAAAGTTGCTATCTTATGGAATATGACAAAGTTAGCACTGGCAAAACTCGAAAGTTGGGGAAATAATCAACTAGGAAAGGAATAGTGAAACCACGTATTGGAGGAAATGCTGGTATCTGAGATGGCAGGTGCAAGAAGAGATGGGATTGGTATTTACTGATAAAGTAGAAAAAAAAAATATCAAATCCAGCATCAGCTGTCTTGTAGGAGTAACTCACCGTAATATCATTAGTTTTGTCAGAGGCATCATGTGGAATCAGAGCACCAGTCTGCAAGGCACCACTATAGGTGCACACTGAGAAACAGATGAGGAAGGACAATAGGGAGTTACTGGGAAGTCATGCAGCAGAAAGTCACCTCACAATTATATATGAAGAAAACTTTCTCATCCTGCTGCACCATTTATATTCCCCTCTGGGTAGTTAGCCTGAAAACCTACAGTATCTTCCTTCAGAAAAAACCTCAGGAGAGTTCTGTTGCAAATTAGGTGAAGATCTCTCCCTTTAGAGTCAATATTACCCCTGTTTGCAGAAAGATCACGGGATATCGCAATGTTATTAGTGTCAATTGCTTACATCATGAGTCCTGAAATATGAAATTGTGCAGGTAAGCTACAGCACTGGTGCAAAGGAACTCATGCCTGGGCCATTTCAATCTCCCTGCTCTATTACTGCAATTAACACACACATGCCTGAGCCATTTGTGCTATGCTGCTTCTTTAAGAGATTCAAAAGCATATGCTCAGCTGCACATTATGAATTGAAATGAGAATTAGAGACACTCCAAAACACATGCCTGACCAAGTTATCTCAGGAAAGAATTCACTGCATATGAAGCAACAATGATAATTAAGTCTTGGGAAGACAGTGTCAACTCAAGTAGTTACTTCACAACGTCCTGAAGCTCACTTGTGTCTAACACACATGGGTCTACTCCAGAGAGGACACCATCACCTCACTGAAACCAATAATAGAAATGTCATCAACATCAATGGGGTGCAAATTTTCACAGTAATTGCTGGGACATTTGCATTTGTGATGTCTAAGAAAAGCACATACTATATATGTTTGTAGATAGGTAATTCTGTTGTTCTTGTAAATGAGAAGTATTTGTCTTGATTTATTACTTATACCACTGTTAATGCCATACCTGTATAAAACATCCTAACTTATTCCTCATTAAGAAAAAACAAGTAGTTTCTCTTACTAAGACAGTGACTTCTGGTACTTGTATGTGAAGGATTGTTCAGTGTATACTTATATCCACTATTTCATTAATCATAAATATTTTATAGAATGAAATTCAAGTATTGTTTTCTGTTGTCTTTTAAGCATTCACTTATTTATTAAATCATTGCATCTAACCATCAAGAAATTGTTTGGGTTATCTTTTTTTCTTTTTTTTTTTCTTTTTTATGGTTATGACCTCAAAATTTGTCTGGTGAGACCAATTTGCTGTTTGTAATTAATTACTTGTTGCTCCTTGCCAAAGCAATGCCCCTTGTCCCGAGAGGACCACTCGTGTGCTTCTGGTGCTTTGCAAACGCTTCCTTCCTCTGTCTGCAGGAACATTCTGCTCATTTTGATGCATTTCAAAACCTGGTGTAAACAGCAATACCACTTTCTGTCCTGGTAAAATTAGATTTCATGGTCCAGTTGTCAAAGGAATAACGGGAATCCATTTGGCACATGCAAAGACCTGCTGGTGTGGGAATTACCTGTGACTGTCACAGATGACAAGTGTTAATTAATGGGTTTTTCTGAAGAAAGTATCATACCGAATGGACCCCTTTACCTGTCAGCTTTATGAGAAAATCCTTTTCACTCCTGACAAGTCTCTCTCAGACTTCAGCTCCTTTTTGGTCTATAGGAGTCCTACTTCCTCAATGGCTACAACTTCAAAGATAAAGTAAAAAAAAAAAAAAAAAAAAAAGACACACAACACCAAAACAAAACAACAAAAACCAAGAAACCAAGAAACCAATTTAACATTGGCAGTGAAAAAGAATTGAAACAAGATGTACAAGGGGAGGAAAGCACAATGCAATTGCATTTTAAAGATGGGCTGAATATCCTGAGTACTGACTGAATGCCTTTGCAGCTCAACGTCTCCCAATCAAGCCCAGAGAGATGATTGATAGATGAAAACAATATATTGCCCCCGTTGCCATGGCAGCTTTCCTATCAACCTGCTGATCAATGCAGTGAGTCCAATTTCCCCACGCTGTTAATCTTGTCAGAAGTGTTAACATCCCTCAGGTTTGGCAGCACATCAACCCGCTATAGCTTTTTAATGGCATCTAAGCTATGCTGACATGTTATATTAAGTAGATGTACCTATGTGGGTTATACAGCCCGGTGGTAAGAAACGATCACTCTTGCATGCACACTTCTGTAAATGTGGGGTTTGTTCCAGGAATGACTTAAGAGCAATTTCCACCTGATGAACTTACAGCTGGGTATGCATCCTCACACATTTTGTATTGATCCTACAGCATCACAGGTTGGTACTCAGTAAATGGGTCTAACTCCTGGGCGAAGTCCAACTGAACTGAGCTGGGGCCGAGAGGAGCAGAGAGTCCGTGCTGGCTTGTACAGGACCCTCTTACTGCCTGAATAAAGCACACAAGAGAGCTGCAGGAGGGGCAGGTAGCAAAGGGCTGCTATAACCAGTGGTACGAAATATAAAGGGGAAAACTTTGGACACGAAATCAACGACAATATTCCTATAAATTTCAGAAATGTTATTTTCACCTAGATAATTAGAGCCTTAAAAGTGATTCTGTGACTAAAGGCTTTATTTTCAAAGCTACTGAGGAGTCTGAAGGTACCCATTAGTTGACTAGGAAGATTTCCACTAGAGTTTTGGCATCTTTTAGGTGCAAGATTCAATTTCTGGTATAATAAAAGTCCCAGGGTTATGACTTTGTTTCAAGTGAGGCCCAACTTGGTACTCACTGGTCCAACAGATATTTATGCATTGCATCTACTGGTTAAAATAAATTATTCTGAATTATATCCATCACTTTTAGAGTCAGTTCAAAATCTTTTTTCCTTTACAGAGATGAAGATGCACATGATCGTTTCCATTGCAAGAGACATATGGTACCTGAGCACAATCAAAGAACTTCCAGTACAGTTATTTAAATTCAAGTGCAGTTCCCTGTCTAAACTTAAGCATAGAATTTACTTATATGTGCATTTATTTATGTGACATTTATCTACAAAAATACCATACATAACACAGGCCCCAAAATTGCATCTTGTAACATATTTCTGGAACAATGCCAATCACACTATTTAGTAGTAGTTCATAGTTCAAAATCCATATTTTTCCAAGTTTCTCCTGAAATTCTTTGAATATATCAGAGGCTCTAAATCCTGAGTTTAACAATGTTGAATGCTTGATTTAACCACTTTTACACCATTTCTTCAACACTTGCAATATAACAAATTAATGATTCTTAGGGTCTTTCCTTGTTACATGCTAGCTTAGATTATCTCCTGAAAGAAGCTGGAGATGAGATTTGAAAAAAATAAAGGAAGGAAAAAATGGAGAGCGAAGAATGGACACACAATACAAAATTCAGGAAAAAATATTTTAAAAGGAACATTTTTTTTGAGAAAACAAAATCATAAAAGGGAAGTTTTCAGATTTAAAAAAAGGGTAACTTTTTGAATGAATTTTCAAGCAAATATAAAAATAGATTTTTGCTTATAATTTGTGGAAATAACTGTCATTAGCATACACGACAGTGTGAACGCCTACCAAACACTGACTCAACATCCTGTACGTGGGACAGCATCACATTCCCTTACGCACTGAATGAACACACCTTCAACCCCTGTATGACCAAAATTACAGCAGCAGATAATTCAAAGACAGAAAAGATGCATACTTCAAATGGAAATTTAGAGAGAAATGTTACAGTTGATTACGGCAAGTGGCCTACACATCCTTCACAAGTTAATGCTTGCAGCAGACAATACAGCATGCATGAGCAAACTCAGCAGAGGAACCTTAAGCCCACTCAGGACATGAAGCAACAAAGGCACGATACCATTAAATAAAGAGATTTGTCACGGTAATAAAAAAATATAAGCAAAAATAGATACAGCTTCAAAACTGTAGCCAAAATGAGCAATTCTTCTCACATACAACAATGAGTCTAAATAGCAAAGACAACAACAAAATGAAAGGAAACAAGGAGATTAGCTTAGGAAAACAAAAGACAAGAAAATAAAACCAAAGATAACAAATCTTTTGGGGAAAAGAATACAAAATCAGAACAAACGGAAGTGCCTTACCAAGCACAAAGAAAAAGATGATAGATGAAAGAAAAAAAAGAGGAAAAAAAAAAAAAAGGACTGCAAACATGGAAATACACAATTCCAAATAGCCACCCAGTCGAAATAATTACAATAGGTACTTAAAGAGTAAACATTATTTAGCAGGAATACGTCCAAGAACAAAATATGTCCCTCTCTTGCAAAAGTAGTTAGCCAGTTCCCGTGTCCTTTACCAAACTTTTCTAAGGGGACTTGAATGTACAGTTTTATTTTCCAGACACTCTTATTTGGTTTTAGTTCCCATCAATATCATTAGTCACAATGCTTTTGTATTTTTCCCTGCAATGGCATTTTGTGAGTCAGCCAACACAGCAGCCCGGAAATAATTGACAGGCATCGCTCAGAAAGCACATTCCAGACTCAGAAATAGCAAATCAGACCACACAGATGAGTGTATGGACAGGCAGACATTATGTTCTACCCTTTATAATGATATTATAAGAAGATTGACATGATATTTAAGAACAGGTCATTTCTTTTTGTCCAAAAGAATTATGAAAGCTGGTTTCCTGATGTGAAAGTCTAAGAGTCTAAATCTAAAATCTCTTGAAATCAGTAGGAAAAAATAAGGTAAGTGGCATTTTTTTGTGTTGTTTTTAGAGACCTGTGAATCACTTTCCAACACATTAATCATAAAGCACAAATAGAAGTAGGAGTTCTGTGTTGTATTAATATTTTTTATGGAAAGTTATACAAAAGCCAAACAGGCTTAGCAACAACATAAAGTTAACCTTCCAAAATAATATCTTTCTCCCTTGTCCTAACCAGATATATGTAAAAAGATGGCTCAAAATATTAGAGCTGACCCAAAAAAAGTAACTGTACTTTGTGCCAATCCTCACTGTTTGAACAAAATTTGGTTTTATTCAGTGTTATACCTGAAATATTTTCATGGAGGAATAGTGTATCCACGCACAGTTTTAAAGAAAATTACCCCAGTCAGCAGTTCAGGAAAATGCTGTCCTGATGGTTAAATTGGAAGAAGACAGAAGAAATGGTTGAGATTCCTCTATTCACATCTACATACACACGCTCACATGGAACCGTACTTGAGAAATGGCTGCTGAAGAGACTGGCAGAGGATCTGCCCTTTCCACCTGCATATAAATATTCTTATTACTACCTAGAAAGGAAAGAAATTGAAGTAACCAAATCTTCAAGCATTTACATTAATTGAATCAAGATTTAAAATAAAAACGAAACAAAACAAAACAAAACAAAAAAAAAAAAAAAAAACCACACACACAAAAAAGGTGGAATTATAAGAGCAGATGATAAGCTTTCCTGAATCTCTCTATAGATTTCCACAGCAAGCACCTAGTTTCTCCAAGCTTTTGTAAAAAAAAAAAAAAAAAAAAAAAAAGAGAAAAAACAAATATATATATCCTATCAGAATAGCACGATGAATTACATCTTCATAAGGATTTTCCCAAAGTATTTTAGAGTAAAGAAATCTTTCTGGTATTTATTTTCTGTGCATTTCTTATTGGGCCAAGAAATCTTTTCGGTTGCTGAAGGCAATGTATATTGTAATGAAATGGATATTTCATCCTTTGTAAATATCAGGAGACAAAACACCTGTGGTAGGAATGCTCTGAGCAACTGATGCCAAACTCAACTGCTGTCTCCAGACAGACTACTCCCTCCCAAGAAAATGTGGAAATGGAGTTTCCTTGGATATATTTCTGGTGCCAAATTCCTTTTATAAGCCTAGCACTCTAATTTCTTTGAGGCTATCTATTCTAAATAGCTCGACAGGTTTAGTTTAAAGGCTTTAGTTTCAGCTACACAGCCTCTTCTTGGACTCAGGAGCAAGAGGATGGAGGTTTCCCAGCCACTCTGAGGCTGTCTGACATCTGTTCCACAGCTTGAGACCCTTCAGGTCCTTTCTCATCTCTTTCTGGATGGCCAGTGAACCATCTCTTCCCAAACAGATGCATGAGAGAAACTCAGCTGTTTACTTTTGTTCAACCACTTATTTTTACAAAAACAATAGCTGAAACACTTTACATTTACAAAAATAAAGCATGTATTCGCACATAAACCCTACAGTTAAGTGCCTTCTGTCACATGCAAAATAAATTTACCAAAAATATTCTTCTGCAGAGCAGGCAAGTGAATTAATAGTGTTGCCAGATTTGAAAAGAAAGCCCTAGGACTAGAACTGTGTGAATAATTGATTGTTTCGGTTCACTGCCAATTGTGAATTTTAGCAGGTACCTTGGTGAACATCCCTACCTCTCTAGTTTTGCCTTCTCTTTGGGAAAAAAAAAAAAAAAAAAAAAAAAAAATAGTCTTCTGTTCTTATAAACAGTGGTGCAAATGAGAACATGGCAGTGCCTCAAGTTTCTGCAAGGGATGCACGACTGCAGAAGCTGCTGCCAGCATCTTCCCTCTCTCATTTCTAAACTTTAATGACCACCACAGCCTGGTTTTGAATTCTGACTCTCTTACTTGATAGAGGAAAAAGGCATAGGTTAGGGAAGACAGATGGTGAACCCTCTACCACCTTGCTGACCTTGTGATGGGTAAGGCGGCAGCAGAAAGGTGGTTGCAGGAGAAGGGTTTGCTGTGAAAGAGGGCTCTGAGGGACACCCCGACTGCCTCATGCCAATGCAGATAACCTGTGCCACTGGCAGCTGGAAGGAGAGGAGGAAAGATTTTGCTTTAACTGATCATCCCTGGTTTATAATACAAAAATACAGCTGCTAAACTAGGTTGGTTTTGTTTTGTTTGTTTGTTTGTTTGTTTGTTTGTTTTTTCTGGGGGGGATGTTGATGTAGTTTTGTTTTGTTTGGTTGGTTTTTATGCCTTCTTTTTTTTTTTTTGCACCAAATGGATATCATTTAATGTGACTCATAGAACACAGGTTCTGCTTACATCCAACAAATACATGCATTTAAAATTCAGAAGTTATTTACTCCTTGCACACAGTTCTCTCCCCTCTTTGCAAAACAGCAATTTTGTCCTGTGCAAGGACATCATCTTCTGAACAACTGCTTCATCCATTCTGAAGGTGGTTAATTTTAACTAACAGATTTTATAAATTGCATGCTAAGTGTTCTTAATGACTAGTGTAAAAAACAGGTACTGAAAACTCACCATTCTTTCTTGGATTATTTACTGAATAGGTTCTGTATGTAGTAGATGCAGTACTCCATGAATGCATGCAGTCCGCCGGCATTGACTGTTCTGTCACATGGCTGAAAATATATAAATTAAAAAAAGACCAGTGCTTCTGAAAGTTACTCTAGGTCATAAAAAGAAATACATACTTATCAGAACTAACATCAAGAAAAAGATAGGGAGGAGCTGAGTTATCTTTAGAGTGATAACAGCAATGGAAAAACATTATCTGCTGAATTTCAAAATGTGCATCAGGCATTCTTCATGAGCTGAAAAATCCTCAGGCTCTCCTAAATATGCAGGGTTGCAGGGTTTATTCCATCTAACACTGATCACAGAGTGAGAGCTGAAATTACCGCTTTTTTTTTTTTTTTAATTTAGTTGTTCAAGACCTTCCTTGTTTATGGCGATGACAATAAGTGTGCAATAACATCGTGTTTCCATGTACTTTTATGTCCCTGATGGGCACTTTTTTAACCGTATAGAGCAATGGCAGGTAGAGCCATATAAAGGTATGCAAGAAGAACATCTCCTGGGCCAGAAAACTCCCTCTCCGCTATTTTACAGTGGGAGGTCTTGGAAAACAGTCCTGTTTAATGATTATCACTGCAATAACCTCAATTCTCTCCTCATCTACTTTTCTATTCCTCCTCCCTCCTTCAATCTCCCCCTTCCTTACAAGCTTATCTGGTTTTCCACATTTCCCAGGAACATCTGTATAATCCATCCTAAATGGTTTTTTCTCCTGTTTATTATTTGTGCAGCACCCTGTTTCAGACAAGTGTCAAACCTCTCTCTTAGTGACAGTTTTGTGGATAGCATTCAGTTCTACTCTACTCTTGCATTGCCCCAAATTACAGCTTCCACCTGCAGCAATATCTAAGTATCTCCATTCCCAACCTCTTTTAAAAGTTGCCTTAAGTAAACGAAAAGCCTGCTGGTTGACCTAATTGGCTACTGTTGGGTTGTCACTCAGCTCCACCTCCCACTATCTATGAAGCTACAGGGCAACGTTTCTTGTTAATTAATAGGCTCAGTTACAGTACCTTTTATCTGAGTTTCCTTCAACTGTGTTGCAACCAAGCAAAACACAGACAGACCCAAACACAGACTCTTGGCCAAATCATGATCAGCTTAGTTTAATTTACAACCTCTTACTTATAGAGATCTATTTCTCAAAATGTGATTTCCTTCCATATGGCTTGCAAAAGAACTCAGGGGGAGTAGAGCACAAAAAACTGCTTGGTCAACACATTTATTACTTCCATTTTGGTGGCCCAAAGCACTGATTCATCATGAAATTAGAAAAGCAAGGAAGCAGCCAGCCAAAAAACAAAACTGGAAATACAAACAACAATGGGAAAAAAAAAAAAAAAAACTAAAAGATTGTTAAGCAGACTATATTTAAGATCCACTTCGATCTTGCTTCTGAATTCTGATGTTCGTAAGAGTTAAGTTGCAACCTACATAAAAAATTAATTTGTTATCAATGGTGACGAGAAAACCTTAAAAAAAAAAAAATCTCCCTGGGTAGAGTTTCTGCTTTCTAAATGTTATTGAGCACTCTCCTCTTCGCACAGTGTAGACTTGATTTGTCTGCCTTCCCCGGTGCCCTCTTATCTCCACCTTCGATCAAAAGCCCAAGAGGTGCTGAGGCAGGCCTAAGAATAGGCTGCAATTAAATCTTGATGAGGCTCTATTCACACACAACTCTGCAGGACAAAGAATAGGCTCCCATGTACTACAAACTTTACTCTCAAGTATTAATTCCTGAGAAGAAATAACTGATCAGTGAATCAGTATAAGAAAAGGAGCTTATTCTTTGCTGTGGTAACAAGTGAAGGGTCATATTACGGAATAAATTGTTTCTCTGGGAGACTACAAAGAACTGGCAAGAACAGCAGCCTGGTTTGAAGACTGAAGGCAAGCAAATATAAGAAAAATGCTATCTCTCGAAAAAGTCACATGCAGTACAGAAAAGACACCAGCTCCTTAGAAAGCTCGTCTGAAGTATTCACAAATGCTAAGACCATGTACAATTGTTTTAATTGAATCATAGAATGGTTTGGATTGGAAAAAACCTTAAAGATCATCTAGTTCTAACACCCCTGCCATGGGCAAGGATAACTTCCATTCAACCAGGTTGCTCAAAACCCTGTCCAACCTGGCCTTGAACCCTTCCAGGGAGGGGGCAGCCACAGCTGCTCTGGGCACCCTGGGCCAGTGTCTCACCCCCCGCACAGGAAAGAATTTCTTCCTTATATCTAATCTAAATCTACTCTCTTTCAGTGTAAAATCGTCACCCTTCATCCTATCCCTACCCCCTGATCCAGAGTCCCTCCCCACCTTTCCTGTCCCCCCTTTAAGCCCTGGGAGGCCGCTCGAAGGTCTCCCCGGAGCCTTCTCTTCTCCAGGCCCCTGATCGTCTTCATCTCCCTCCTCTAGACTTGCTCAAGCAGGTCCATGTCCTTATGTTAGAGGCCCCAGAGCTAGACCCCTGAGGAATGCCACTTGTCAGTGCTCTCCACTCGGACATCGAGTCTTTTACCACAACCCTTTGACTGTGCCCATCCAGCCAACTCCTTACGCACCAAGTCATCCATCCATCAAATCCATCTCTCTCCAATTTATAACCACACACTGTCTGTTTTCTGCCTACGCAAGTGAAGGACCATCAGCAGCCCCAAAGTCTGAAGTGACCAGGAGGTTGTATTTCTGCAGGTGTGTAGACAGAGGAGCACCCTTCAGAAGTCTTATTAGCAAGGCCGAGATTAATTCACACTAATGAGACTGTGCTGACCCTCCCAAGAAGGTGAAGCTTTGGGTCCAGGTGGCCAGACACTGATCAGCACAGCCTGGAGAATGGTCAGGCACCATCCTCCTTGATGTGGTTCAGTGGCAGTCTAGGCATTTTGTAGTGGGATAATTTACTGGGGTGGTTTTCCTCTGCTAGAGTGATGATAGCCTCCATAACCTCACAATATTGGAGACCATCTTTCCAATAAAGAGACCACTTATTTGTTCCACTCAGCAGGAAAAGAACCAGCAGTATAGGACAGACATGTACCCTGTGGTCTGGGTGTGATGGGAGCAGCAAAAAAAAAAAAAAGAAAAAAAAAAAAAAGACCCCAACCACCCAACAAAATTGAAGAGCGGGCACCTTTGAGAGGCTTTGTTTTCCCTAAGCACTGAGCTGGCTGGATACACAAACCATGACTGTGTCCATGCCAGGGAAAGAAGTGCAGGGGGCAAGTTTCTTTATGCCCATATGTTACGTCCTCATCCCCAATTTGGTAAAATCAAGGTTGAGGCATAGCTCCTTGTTATGGGTAAGTAACTGTAATATGCACATGTTCCCTCTGTAGAAAAAAAAAAGAAAGAGACCCTTTATGAATAACATAAGCCCATTTGTTGCTTTTCTCAGAAGCCAACACCATCTATCCTTTTGTTCATTTATTGTGCAACTTCAATCTCGTTTTGATCAAGTATTTTCTGTTTCTGCTCTAAGTGCACATTTTAAAACAATTTCCTCTGTTTTGTTTTGTTGTTGGGTTTTTTTTTGTTTGTTTGTTTTTTGGTTTTTTTTGTTTTGTTTTTTGTTTTTTTTACTGTATCTTTTAATTCAAAAACTACACATCAGGAGCAAATACAGTTGATCACCGTGCTTACAGTTTTATGGCAGAAACAAAGTGTTGGGTCAAGAGTACATCTGCATTAATGGATAGTACAGACTTTAATCTCCAATGAGAAATGGATCTGAAATGCTATTCCAATGCATTTGCAAGGATTGCACTGAGTGCATTTGCCTTGAAGGTGACAGAAGGAAATGCACTTGCACAGACACACAGTTGCACAACACACAGTCTGACTAGCAAGCAGCGTTAATAAAATACGTATTAACACAGGTGAATATGGATCAGGGAATGCTAAAATGCTGTATTCGCAACAAGTCTCAACTCCTAATGCATAGGTGGCTGCAAAAATCAGGACTGCCAATTTTATTTACGCTTCATTCTCTGAAACAAAAACTGTGTGATCAGGAATCATGACACTGTGGAGCTGTGAACAGCCTTATCCCCAGCAGCATAATCTTATGGTTATTACCCTTAGCTTTTCCTCCCGCCCCTCAACAGCACACGAGCTTCACAGGCAGAAAAACTATCACTGGGATAGGTACTGTGTTCGACAAATCCTCACATACTTTCAGTCATCTGTCACACTATGATATTATTCAGCATTTTGATGGGTAGCGACTGCATGTGCTGTTGCTGCATCCATGACGCAGTTGCCTCTTCTCCAGCTGGAGCTGCTGGGTGCTGCCATCAATTCAAATGAGTGATGCTAATGCACACAAGAGCTGGCTAAGTCAGTGGGAAGAAAAAAAGCATCACTGAAATAATTCAATCTGCATAAACCACCTTTTCTGGAATGGCAATATACCCACTTGTAGTTAATTATGACATCTTCAGCAATTCCTTCATTGATTTGAAGGAGGGCATCATACATTTGGGGTTCTCGATCAATTGTTCTCCTTTTGATACATTTAACTGCTGCAGAATGCAGCAGTATTTTGTACAGCTATTTTGTTGTTCACAGAGAAACGGTCCTTGAAAAACACCTCAGACTCCAATTTATTTCAAGTCATTAGAGCACAATCTTTCAAATGGACAATATGATTTATAAAGTCAGAGAGATACTTTTATGAACTATCATATGAATTCTAAACCTTCAATATTTGTTATAGCTCTTTATTCATCTAGTCTCTGAAAAGAAAGAAAAAAGCTCACCACCGAATAAAGAGGAAAATGATTCTCAGATTTTGAACAATAAGCACATCAAATTAAAAAATCATTTATTTCAGTGCCTCTCATGCCGCTTAGTCACAAACGCACACAATTGTCTAGCCGTGCTTTTCAGCCCGCACACAGCTATCCTGTGTCTTTGAGGCATAAATTGAAAGTGAGCAACTCTGACAGAGAGCTGAGAGGAATACACAAACTCTGAAGTGGAACTAAACCAGAAAACTTCACGTTTTAATTCATGACCCCTTCTCAAATGTATGCACAGTTTGCATTCAGCTACCTCCACACTATTAGATACAGCAAAATCTTTACCCATTTGGGTAAAAAAAAAAATAAAAGTGCCAGTCCCACATACATCCAGACAGCTCTATCCCTCTGAAAGCACAGCATCAGCCCAGATATTTTAATGATCAATCCCAGCCACCTAATTGCACATACACTTCTCTTTTGGCACAGAACTCAAGGAACACAGCTCCCTGCCTCGAGATGTGCCACTCTGCAAAGATAACTCTTCGGTCCCACCAACTCCGAGATATTGCTGCTGAAGAGATAACACAGCCTGTTTAACCCTCAGATAATCCGGCCTTCTACAGGAATCCCTGCTGCTGGGATAGATAATCCCGTAGCACGTATGGTTTGCAAACAGCCCAAGGACACCCGATTCTAGAGCCTCGCAGCGCGGGAAGAAACATCACACAAGCTGAGAAGATTAAAGGCTCTTACCACTTCTCACTGTATTAGCACTGATTTCTCTACCGGAGGAGGCAAAATAATATGAAAAATCAGAAAAAAAAGGAAAGGATGGAACAGAGAATTAAGTGAAAACCTATGTAATCTCATAAATACAAGCTCTGCTTTCCATAAATTGCAACCAATGTCTTCAAACACCAAACATCTCCAAGATGCTAAACCACGGCCACTTTCTCTGGGAAAGGGAACACAGTTACACATCATGCTTTTGTACTTGAATTCACATATTTATTCTGACTCTTTACAGATCCAAATATCCCAACCGCATCCATATTTCTCTAGAGACCTGCGACAACTTGTTAAGTTGTCACAGACCGATGCTATTCATTCTCCCCCTCCGAGCTCCTGGACAGGTAATATTGCTGCTGCGTGAGTCTAATACCAAATCCAGCTGGTGCTTTGCCATTTATTTTTTGTTCTTTGCCATTCATCCTGTTTCCTATTTCTCCCCTTTCATTTACTGGATAACTCTTACTCATCCTTTTTCTTCCATCCACAGTCATGACTTTTTCTAGAGTTTTCTATCCAAGTTATTTTAATCTAATCTTTCATGGGACTACTGGCTCGCAACGATAGCTCTCCTTTCAGATCTCATTTATCACGTTACCATGTGGCAGTATTACTTGATTACTGGTAAGGATTTGAATTTTCTCTTTACTGTTAAAAAAATCTCTTATGAACCTCTAGACTCTCCTGTATTGCCCAAAGAAAAATAATTATGAAAAGTACCCGCTCTCTTTAATATCAGTTTGTCATATACTGTGAAATTTTTTATAGGCATAATAGTAATCTGACTCACTCGTTATCTTGATACTAAATAGAGCAATTTTTCTGTCTCTTAGCCAAATATTTCTAATATTAATGATACTGTTTGCACAACAGCAGTTCTTCAGATGCTAACAGGAAAAAAAAAAAAAAAAAAATACAGCTGCACACAAGCACAAGGAAAAAGGTTCCCTGCTGATTTCAAGGGGGTTGGTGGGATGAACAGTACATCCCAGGCAGGGAAATGCCTCCACCACATCCCCGCCTGGCACATCTCACCATTAGGGCCCCATCACAGGGCCGGGAAGGCCATCTTCTCACCTCAAATTTCTTGCATTCCTTTGCCGGGCAAAGTTAGAAGCCTCTTGACCGCCTACAGGCATGAGGTGACATCGCTTTAGCTCTTCCTCGCTTGTTGGCTCCTCGGGGCGCCGAGCTGGGGAAGCACCAGACACCATCAACAGCTCTGTCTCTCTCCAGAGAAGTTGTGTGCAAAACCACTGGCAATATCACACCTCCTTCTTCATTATATACAGTGGCACACTTCACTTCTTTAAGGTATTGACTCCGTAGTGCGATACTTACAAAACAGCTATACATTATCAAGAAAAATGTATTCTTAAAGTTGTTGGGTTTTGGGTTTTTTTTTTTTTTTTCATGGTTTGATTCAAACACAGCTGAAATGCCGGTACTCCCTTTAGCCCTCACTAAAAACTTGTCAGGAATCACTGCAACTCTTCCCCCTTTACTAAAATGCTGTCAGCCCTCCTGTTAAAGATGAGAGCATAGTCCCGAGTTGTTTTTTCACACAGAGGTGGGATCCAGGACACAAGCAGGAGTCCCTGGAAATGGTCATTTTTAGCTCTGTTAGGGAAAACTGCTTTTATTTCTTTGTAAAACATTTATGGCTATAAACATCATAGAAACAAGGAAAAAAAGTCTGTAAAATCCTTGGCAACCCTTTCTGCCAAAAAATAAAATTTAAAAAATTGTATTAATACATTGTGATTAAATTTCCTGAAATGGTCTTAAACCTGACAAACACACCCCAACAAAATTAAACCCTTCAAGAGCAAATCACCATAGATTAAAACTCCAAGCAGTATTTGTCTCCAGTAACTCTCCCACACATATCACCAACAGTTGAACGAGACCAGGACAATTGCATAATATTCAGAAGTTACTCTAGATTTTACTCAGCACTCAACAGGGATGACTGTATTTACAGCACTGTGGATTCATTTTGAAAGGTGATACTCTCTAGCACATTTTACAAATGAAGTAAAATTTTAAAAGCCCTAATAGCGCAGATGATGAGCACTAATGTTAGCCTTCAGCCCCAGTATCACTGGAAGTTTTTCCCTCCTGCCTGAACACCACATGTTCAGAATAGATCCAATTTTTCCATCTTTTATTTGCATAGGTAGGGACAGTTTATTCAAGCCAATTATCTCAGCATGATTCATCATCATGATGCTCTAAAATAAAAGCAATCACACTAGATTGGGCGCAATTAAAAAGGTATTTTTACATTTGGAGAAAAATTACCTGTTGAACCAGCAACTTTTCTCCAAACAAACTCAGGATACCTGTTGAACTGGTACGCCACATTTTTAATTCTCCCTGAAGCTCAGATGCATAATCTCTGTTCTGTACTTTCCCTTTGTTAAATATCTGTAAAAATGAAGTGAAAAGTTCTGGTCCATTCATTAAGCCAATATAAATTTTTATTGACCCATTTTAATCAATAAAGCTACCCTGATATTGCAGCCTCACGAAGCAGTGCTCACACACAGCACTGCCAGTAAAGAAACTAAAGTGAATGAGGTTCAGGGACCCATAAACCACTCCAGAGAAGAAAAAGGGAATGACTTTCATCCAACAAAATTTTTCCCAGAGCCTCTCTCAGTCATGCACTTCCAATTGCTAATTAAACATTGCGTAGTTGATGCACTCAGAGTTGGGCAGATTGGGAGAAGCATGTTTATAGGTGGAGATTCAGATGAGATAATGATAAAGACTAAGTAACTACACAAATTAGGATTGGCTACTTTTAGAGACTATGTTCATTGCAATACACCTCATCTTTATTCTTAGTGACGGGAGATGGAATATATAGAATATTTCAGTTGGAAGGGGCCTACAATGATTATCTAGTCCAACTGCCTGACCAATTCAGGGCTGACCATACATTCAAGCATGTTGTTAAATACATAGTCCAAATGCTTCTTAAACATTGACAGGCTTGGAACATAAACCACCTCTCTAGGAAGACTGTTCCAGAGTTTGACCACCCTCTCAGTAAAGAGATGCTTCCTAGTGTCCTGTCTAAATGTCCCCTGGAGCTGCTTTGAACCATTCCCACAAGTCCTATCACTAGATACCAGGGATAAGAGTGTGTGTGTGTATATATATATATATACACATATACATATATATAATACATAGATATCATAGGCAACTCCATGTTGCTACAGACAAGTACCTCTGCCTTCTTCACTGAAAAGACTTTGCAAGTGCAACTTCCAGAGAAGGCTGCAAACAGAATAAGAAAAAATCATTGCTCAAATTTCTCTTTGATTTACAGTGAAAGCAATTTGTAGAGGCACTGGGCAGAAGGAAATGCAGACAGCAGACTGTACAGGCTGAAAAGGGAGCCTCTGTCTACAAAACAGCAGTGTGCAACTCGCCCAGCAATAGAAACAGCAGTTTATGTAAAATTTCCTGGGTGGCAAACATATTTATAGTCCAGACAATATGCTTCCAATGGGAATTGATGTACTGGTTGCAAAGAAATGAGACTGTCTCCAAACCAAACCACAGCTGCATCATCTTTAAATGCCTGAAATGTTCAGATACCTGATGGCTAAGTGTCACTCCATCTTTGATCTTTGCGGAATATAAAACACATTATTGTTCCCACAGCTGATTCACTCTATTAGTTTCTTCTTTAATAGTCCTGTTTTCTAGCAGAGCTGAAACAACTTTTAAAACAAGATAAAAGCCCAAATTTTGCAGGCTGCTGTATCCACACAAGTGAAGATCCTGCTGTGGAACGTGCACGGGTGCTGCTCCTGCACTGTCCTGCCACGGCACAGTGGGCAGCAGCGTCAGCGAGCATCCGCGGTGCACAGAGCAAACTGCTGCCGCCGCCCCACATCACACAAAACCACTTTTCCTGCTAAACAGCAAAGAAGCGCTTCAACAGCGAGGTAACGAACTGCTTCAGTCACTCTTCATGGCATTCACACAGATTACATCCTGGTTTTATATTTGCTTGTTCTTCTTCTGACCACGCGGGTGATGGAAAGTGGATTCGGGACATTTCCACGTGGCAGCTTGTGCCCTTTGCCTGTGTCATTCTCACAGCTGGGAGCACCAAGAGGACCCATGCAGAAGAGTTGATCAAGGCCAGCTCGGGGAAGACACACAGCCACATGGAAGCCTTTAGCACACTCAGGCCCCACCTCCGAAGGCTTCTTTTTCCCATCAAAAATCAACATTACCGGAAGAATTTGGGTTCCTTGTCCCACATGGTAAAATGCCTGCTGATGGACATCATCAGCAGATGACGAAGGATATCATTACCTATGACCCATCTCACTGTGACCAGCCATCAGGCATTCAGGTATCCAGACAAATGCCAAATATTGGCTTGTATCTAGTTATCATCCTTCACCAGTGTTTGAAGAAAGCAGCCAATATTGACCAAATACATTATTTCAAATTATAGATTCATAATAAAAAATAAAAATAGACAAAGTACTTTTTGTCCTTGAGGCTACCCTAGGATTTTATATGAAAAATCCATTTATAATGTTCCTATTTGTTATTGATATTATTTGTATAGTCTCAAATTCATAATGGTCTGAAGAGAAATAAATCCAATGAAAATCAATGCCATAGGTATTCTCTTTAAGCAGCAGCTGAGGCAGAAATCTCTATAGGGAGGGGAGTCATTGTTTTTTCTTACTTGTCAGTATCAGGAGAGTTAAAACATAGGAAAAACCCAAAAGAGTTTCAGTTTTTCATTCCTGGGACAAGGTCTGACTCAGTTTCCTTTTGCTATACCAGCTCAGAGTAAGTTGGACTTGGCTTTACATCCTCTGAAAAATAACATGATTTAAGTCTTGAAAATGAGGACTTTTTTTTCCCCTCTAAAGAGCCATGAATGAGATATTATGGAAGTCCCGCTGCTGACTGGGTGGGCACACACAAGTGCCCTGATCTTCATCAGAGCACTGTGCAGGACCACACCGTAGGAGCAGCTTACAGAAACATCATTTCTTGATTGAGCTCTTTGGATTTCTCCTCCACCTCCTCCAGGATGAGCAAGAAAATAAATAACTTAAAAATTAATGTTCTTGTTTCCCCTCTTCCCACCCTCACTTTATTTGTTCTTTGGAGCTGGCAAGAAAACAAAGCTACTAGACTATTTACTACCACCTTAAATTTTGATAATAGTTAAAGTCTGATGCACGGCATTAAAGGGTACCAGTTTCCATTATCCAACAGTAAAGTTAATAGCAGGGCCATTGCAGTGTCAGATTCATATATAAGCATACGGACACACTTGGGTTTCTGAGATAAAGCCTCTGACACAGTAAAGGTTGAGCTTGTTGAATTAATTGAGGCAGTAACTACAAATTAACACAAATTACACACAGTCATCAGAAGGAAACTTTCTAATTTTTTCCCCTCAAAGCTTCTAGAACAAAAGCTGGAAAAGCTTCAGAAATCATTACTCCCAAGAAGGAAACAACAGCACATGATCTTATATAGCTTTGCAAGCAGTGAGTTAAAAGACAGCTCAAAGAGTAAAAAATACTTCGAGGCTAAAATTATTGAGCAGCATTATACAGAAGGTGTGATATATGGTAGCTTTGGGTATTGTGCTCTGCCAAGCTCAGTTACAACTTCTGACACTCCCTGAAAGTACAAAGCCAGCACTTTTTACAACAGAATTAAAGTTCTTGAAGAGTGATGTCTATCCATCTCCATCTCTGATTTTACTCATGCTTGCATTGTTCCATATATTTGTCTGAGAAAACAGAGGAGTCCAAGCTGAGTCCACCAAGAGCAGAGATCTTTCTTGAAACCCACCAGGAAACTAGTGGCTGAATCTGTAAATTAATCAATGTTTTTGCCTCTACTTTCAATGATATCACTAAGTTCATGAGATTCATCATTTCTGACAACCGCTTTAAAAATAAGCAATTAAAATGTTTAGTAAATATTAAAGACAATATGGGTTTATTATTATTATTATTATTCCTATTCTGGAATGCCTAAGTCTCCAAAGGTTCTTAGGTTAACAGGCAAGGACTGCTTGCTTTCCAAACTACTAGTCATTACAAAATCAGGTTTACAAGCAAAATGTACTTCCTTTTATACATATATGAATTAAAATTTAAATTTATTTTTGCCTGTCCCATACATGTCACCTGGGGAAACCAGAGAACTTGCAGATAATTTTCACACTAACAAATCTCCCCCCAGTTTTAGTAGAATGATTTCATCTAGGTGAGCTTCTAAGAACTACCTTTGGAGTCTCATGAGAGAGTTTTCTGCTCTAGCCTGAGAAATACTCTCTAAATTTTATTCTATTTCTTCCAAAGAAAACTCATGTCTTTCTCACATCGTATCATACACAATTTGCTCTATATTCCACTGGCTAGTTTTTTCCCCTAATTCCACTGGCACAAAATCTGTCACCTTGTGAAGAAGTTGGAAAGCTATGGTCCCATCCAGGGTGCTGCTGCTAATCCTTTCATTCGCAGAGATTCCCTCCTCTGGGGCATCTTTTCAAAGTCCACAGATCTCGATACCTGAGCGTGATGTGACTGATGTAGACATCTAAGCCCTGGTGTTATAGTAATTGCCATTTCTATCACTGTATCTGCAGGATTTCCTCTCTGTTATCTCAAAGAGCTCCAGATGTCTGAAACTGTAGGACTGTAAACAAAAAATGCAAAACAAAACAAAAACAAAACACACACACAAAAAAAAACACCAAACAAAACAAAAAAAAAAAAAAAAAAAGAGAAAAGGAAAATAAAAAGGAAAAATTTATGCATCTCTAGGCACAGAGATTGCTTCTTATTGCTTTGTTGAAAATGGTTCGAGACTACGCTGCAATCTTCAAGATTAACAGTAAAACCTCAAGCATAAGCTTCCCCTACCTTTTTCAGTTGGGCCTACTGTTTTCTTTGCAAGAAAAAGCCTTTGGCTGGAAAAGCAAGCTGCAGCCCCAGCAGCTCAAACCATTTCCACAGCTGGACTTTTCACAATTACTTTTTCTTGTCAACGCTGATGATCAAAGATCACTAGAAGTTAACACACACCACATTTTCTGAGAAACCAAATACAAGCAGCCCTTTCTCTGTAACCAAGCATGATAACGTCAACTCTTTCATTAAAAAAAAAAAAAAAAAAAGTAGTGAACTACTACTTTCACCTTTATCTTACTTTTTACAGAGCCTTTCTTAAAAAACTCTGAGGTGTCTGCAGTTTATACAGTAAGTTATTGCTTCAACCTAATATTTATCACAGAAAATATGATGTTATCACTTTTTCTTAATAAAATTAAAAACACAATGTAGATTAGTATTTACAGGTTTTTCTTTCTGATATACCTCTTAAATAATATTACCAAAACAACATGTAAAAGATAAAAGCATTCACAAAGTCTTATAGCAAGAACTAGTATCTGATGCTCTGTGTTTTAAATGGATATCTTTTCACTAATAAGGTAAATTGCTAACAACAAACCCAACAGTTACAACTGCACATAAAACACGTTTGCACTACAAAGAAAAAAAATAGAGCTTTTGCTGGACCTATTTCCATCTAGTCTTAGATCTTGAGCAAAACCTGACCCAAGACTTATTAATTATTTAAGCAAGAAACTTCAGAATTTTTTTCCACTTCTTTACCCAGTCTTTCTATGACTAGGAAAATGTATTTAATCTTATATTATTTGTGTATTAACATTATGACCATAATTCCCCCTGGCCAGATTACTGCTTTTAGCAAAATGTCCCTTATCTCCATACCCTCTCTCCTCCAAGTTGTCTTTTGCTTTTTCCAATAGCACAAATTTAATTTAAAATTTAACTATTTTAGGAGTTCTTCAAAATTCCCTTCACAACTGTTTTAATTTTTTATTATTGCTTTTACAGTAACTTTAGGAGAAAAGGAGTACAGTAGGGAACGCTTTTAAATCAATCTTCATGGCACAAGTCAGAGAACAGGCCCTTACAGACACAAATGCCAATAGTCTTTTTCTGCATTTTATTTCCAGCTACCACTTGATGTTAAGTACAGGTTTTGTAACTTTTGTAATTTAAAGTAGGAAATAAATATATTTTCATGCATACATAAGTAGAAATTAAATAAATTTAATATTAATTAATAATTGTTAATATTAAAACCTTTACTATGTTTTCAGAAATCACTTCCTTTGTGACTTTAGCATAGCATGGAAGGGGGTAACTTCTCCAAATTTTTCAGCAGTTGCAAATATGGTCACCACAAATAAACCATCAGCCAACTCCCTGGCAGCTTGGTGACACCAGAGGGCACGTCCCTGACTAGTAGGGTCTGGTTGTGGGCCTGTTCATGTTTTGGGGCAATCCCCTTTTGAACTTGCCAGAGGAATGAGCCTCCACGGCCTCCTGCAGCAGCAAACTGTGACGCTCACTTTGCACACCGGTGCTGTTTTAAACCTTACCTTTATGATTTTACTGCATTTACTGCTCCCTGGTTCTTAACGGCAGAGTTTGATGAAAAGCAGACTGTGCACTGTTGCCTGGTAGACCAAAATCTCTGCTACAATAATGACAAATCACAGCAATTAGGCAGTGTGGATCCCAGCAAAGCTCCACAAGGCAACCAGGTTGTTAATTTGCTCAGGCACTACCTGACCTCTGCCTGTCTACCTCCTGTTTCAGGAGAATGATATTTAAAATCGACCATATTGGACAACATGAAGATCTCATTTGTAATCAATCTATTCAGTTTCCCCTTCCGTGTTTCTAATATTGTTTCTGAAGTATCATGACAATTTAAAATAATTATATTTTAATTAGCACTGATTTTCAGTGGAAGTCGTGCACAGCCACTTAACAACTTCCCCATTAGTACCCAAATAAGTTCCCTGTGATTATCTGGAGACTCAAAAGCAGAAATAATGAGATATTGGTATAATCTTTGTTGAGTTCTTTGTAAAGAAGATCTCTAACATCTCTATGAGCAGCACATACATATCAGAGCCAGAGAAATAAGCAAAATTAGCACAGACAACAAAAACTTCAAACATGTAAACTAGAATTCACAATGACTAAAACATCTACTTCACATTTTACATTATCATTTTTAGTAAGAAATAACAGCACTTTAAGCATGATGGTATACAGTCAAACAAATATTTCAGATCTTCTTGCAAGCACACACCTAAAGGTTTTATTTAATATCCTAGGAGTTATTTTATTGAATGTACCTAATCAACATTTTAAAAGGTATTGAGTATCACACCCGTTAGTCCCTAAATGCCCAGTGATGTTGCTGCTCTTGCCTTCCTCAGTGAAGCAAAGCTGGGACAAACAGGGTGAGTTAGCACAGCAAATGGGGGTCTTGGGTAACGAGTGTCTTGGAATAGAAATGAGTATTGCTGCGACTTAGGACCGATAACGTATTGCCAGATTTTCTGAAGATCACACTGAAAATTTATGAAATAGTCTTTGTAATTGTTTTCATCCCTCCTGTGCAGTGCACTAAGTCCCCGCTTCCCAAGCATGGCAGCGATTCCCAGCAGCAGCCTCAGTTCCTTGCAGGTCGGGATTTCCAGCCCCAAACCCCACTGCAGCTAATGCTGCTTTCCTCCTTTAAAGTGTTTTTAACGAGGGATCCCAAAGCATTTTTACCACCTCTTTTATGAGTTACTTGGATATAGTTGCATTCATTTCACGGATGCAGAGATTCACCAGTCATGGGTATTCACTGGGAATGAAAGTCAAACGTCTTAATTAGTCACACAGTCCACTAATCATTGATTATCTTAACTTCGAGAAGCCAAAACAATTTAATTTTAAGTTTTGGGGGTATTTGTGCACAGCAGGATACTAACTTGAATTAGGATACATAGTTAAAAAGGAAGTGCATTAATTTCCCTAGAATAGCTTTTTGTTTTGAATACCATGGCATAAAGAACCCATGGCTAAGCAGCAGTGGTACATTGCTGACATACCTACATACTACTTTTGACAGCCTGAATTATGGAAGTGCTTTTTCACCCAAAAGGAAGAACAGTCATGTTGCTCCTAGACTAAAACTGTCTGTGAGCAATACATTTTGCAGAAACAGAGCAGAGCTTTAGAGAGTGGGTTTTTAAATGACATGGCATTACTCCTAAAGGAAATATTACTGACAACAGCATGCAAATGTTTGGTATAGTGTTTGGCACAAAGAGAGAACATATGGTATTTAATGCAAGCAAATTAAACAGCTCTACGCTACAGTCAACTGGAGATGCATCCTACTGTAGCAAACCTAAATATGGTATAAACGATTTCCCTCCAGATTTGCACCTGTATGAAATTGATTGAACATATGCATGGTTCAAGCAAGTATGCATTGTTAAATTTCATCCAGGCTTTCCAGATGCATGTAAGTGATGGATTCTAGATAAAATTTACAATAAAGTATTTCAGTAACTCAGAGTTTCTCCATTTCTCTTCCCGAAATCAAGTGACTGATACGTAGTCTCACATTGGCCATCTGCACATGATCAACGGTCTCCTCTTCCATCAGCAGTGAGTTTTTCTATTCTTTAATTAATTTCAGCTGAATGGATTTAAATTACCCTCATTCAAATGCACCAACAACTATCTACAGACCAGAACTAACTACCCAAAACCATATGCTGCCAAAGAGAAGTCTAGAAGAGCCTCCGCAACCACAGCAACTTGTATCACATCAACAAAATCAAGGTTGCTCAATACCACACTGCACCCTGAGTTACCAAGATGATCCAATCCTGCCAAAAACTCTTGAATGTAATACATGCTGCTGCATCACTGCTGGGGAAGACTTTCCACCTCTTGAGCAGTATCCATGATCTAAGCATGAAATGATTTGCATCAACCACAGCCCAGCTCTTCTCTTTCAATGACAACACCATGCTACAGGCTTCATTTCTTCTCCACTAAAATACAGACATTCTTTATCCCATAATTTCAACTCCCTATTTCCTTCGGCTTGCTATTTCAACTTCACCTTACTAAAATCTACCATGCAGTGCAAATAACCCAAACTAAATTTCCTGTGTAATGATATTATAATCACCGAATCTTCAGTTTCACCATGTTCATCAGATTTGGCTCCTTTTCTAGGAGGAAATCCAAAAAAACTCTGTTCACATCGGCTGCTCAGTAAACTGTTCATGAAGATAATTTTTTTTCACCTCCAGAAAAACTTGAAGCTATTCCGAAAATATTCTTGGGATCATTCTCAATAAAGTAAACTAACCAAAATCAGTGCTCCTGACTTCTACAAAATTCAAACATCTGTCTTGACTAATGTTTTCCTTCGCCCTACCCTACAGACTTATAAACATCTAACTCATTTGTGGAAATTTGCATTACAATATTCCTTTTAACCCATCCTGGATGTAACAAATTAAGTTACATGTCACAATTCATAGAGAAGTTGTCTTTTATTATTTTAAATAAAAGACAAATGTTGTTACCTTCATGTGTTTCATTATACAATTTATCCTGTTGAAATGAAGGCTTTATTTCTATACTATAGTATTGCTTAGGGTTAGTAATTGTATTAAAATAAGATGGTATGAACTATAGTCTCAGAATCAATGTCAAAATGTTTCAGCTATTTTTATGCTAAACATAATCTCTATGGAAACACCAGAGTTAAATTTAATAGGAATTATCACAGATTTTTCTAGTAATACAGACCAGCATTAAAGAGTCCAGGCTAGTTTTAAAGGGAACAAACTAAAAATTTAAGTGTCTAAATTGACCTACTGGATACCTTAACTATAATTATTTTTATCTCTGTGCATTAACCTTCTCTCTTGCAAAAAGAATTGCCTTTATGACTATAGTATGAATTATCAGTTGCAGCCTCCAAGTTCTCCACAAAAAAAAATAAGTCTCAGAAAATATTAACAGAGCCCCATCTACACTCTGTTTGATTAATGAATTACCTGCTCCTACAGGCACTTTCATCTTTAACTTTGAAAGACATCTCATAAGAGCAAATAGTATTATTTCTAGCTTTCTGTATTTAAAAAGAGGAAACACAACATACATTAATGTGGAGAGTTTGGGAAGGATAGTAAAGCAAAGGGATGGTGACATGCTCTGTTATTTTTTTCATGTGAAAAGAAGGAAGATCTACAAGCAATATTTTAATCAATCTGACCTCAAAACCTCTACATAAGAGTTTTACCCAGTAGAAATTCTATACAAGTTGAGCCACTTCCATTTACAATTTCCTGCTGGAAACAGCTTGAGTTGTTGATGATGGTTAATGTAGTAAACTGGTCACACAGTTCTCTGCTCATGTGATATTTTAGTCCAGTTTAGTAAATTCTTCCCCTCTGCTGGGAAGAGCAGCACCTTCCCAAAGACTGTGGGACTCTCAGCTGTTGGAAACTCACCTGCACAAGTTGGTCTGACAACATTTGCCAGAGCAATGGGAAGGGGATATAACATAAAGTTGTCATTTAATATATTCAATGTACTTACTGATAAGCAATATTAAGTGAACCCCCTTAATATACATGTATTTCCTTTTTATGTTTTTATTATTATGGCCTAATAATTTTCTACTATGCCTAGACTATTTTAGTGATAAGGACTAAGTTAGACTAACTTAAGTGTTAATGACTAGCACTTAGTTAAGTATTGGTCCTATATTAAACAGGAAAAATTAATTCTACTGAGACCATTAATCGCTTAGAGCATCCTGAGAAATCCTGAACATCACTTAGAGTCACAGCAGAGGAGAAAGCATCTTATTCATGCATTTCAAGCTGGGAGACAGTTCACACTAGGTTATGCTACTTAAAACAAATGTGTTGGCAAGTAAAAGGCACAATCAGTCTAAAATTTTCCTAAAAGTTTAACCTGACCAAGAATTGAGCAGGGCCTTACCTTTTGGGCTTCCTGGTAAATGAGATTATTCAAGCTTGTAATGAACAGTCAGCTTGGTGGTCAATTAAGAGCAGGCCAACCCACTTTTTATGTGGCTTTACACTACCCTTGAATTACTGCATTCAGAGATAGAAGTGACTCTCAGCACATTGTCACAGCACATCTGTCCTGAGTTGAGTGAGTGGTGGAGTTTTTTGGTGGCAGGGGAGGGGGCTATCGGGGCGGCCCCCTGTGAGAAGCTTCTCGTAGCTCCCCCAGCTCCATGTCAGCTCCACTTCTGTTTGGGAAATTGAGCCAATCAGCTGCGCCTCTGCAATAACGTATTTAAGAAGGGACGTGGTGACGGGCAGTCGGACTTGTGAGGAGGAGTTGCTGCAGCTGCATGAACACCAAGGTCAGTGGAGGAACGGAGGAAGAAAGGAAGGGGGAGGTGTGCCGGAGCAGAGACCCCCCTATATCCTGTGGTGAGACGGCAGGGCGGCCCCCCCTGCCACCCATGAAGATCTACGGTGGAGCAGACATTGATTTACAGCCTGTTGTTCCTGCTCGGCTGATCAAGGTTCTGTGCCTGAAGAAGGCCGGGGTCTCATGGGAAAAGGCAGCTCCGCTGCTGTAATTCAGTGCTGGGAGGATTGCAGCATGCGGGGGAGTCCCACGCCGGAGCAGCTCGGGAAGGGCTGCAGCCGTGGGAGAGAATCCAGTCGGAGGAAGTTAGTGACCCATGACGGAGCAGTGTGGGGAACGCTGCGGCCCATGGGAGGAATTCATGTCGGAGAAAGTTTGTGGAGGACTGTCTCCTGTGAGAGGGGGACCACGATGGATCAGGGGGTAACAAGTTTTGGACACTCCCCTCACCGAACATGAAGGAAGTGGCAGCGCTGACTGCACCCCCCATTCCCTGCCCCTGCGCCACTGGGGGAGGAGGCAGAGATATCGGGAGCAGAGCTGAGCCCGGGAAGGAGGGAGGGGTGGGGGGAAGGTGTTCTCAAGATGTGGCAATGCTTCTCACTGTCCTACTCTGTTAAGTGTTGTTAGGTCTGTAATAAATGTATGTTCTTTTTTTCTTCCCCTAACGAGTCTGCCTTTTGCTCGTGATCATAAAGGGGAATTTTTCCCCATCCCAGTCCTATCTCGAACCCCAAGCCTGGCTCTCTGTCCCTTCTCATTGCTGGAGGGGAAGGGAGAGAGAGGTGCTGCATTGTGGTTGGCTGTCAATCAGGCCTGAACCACGACAACATCCCAGTAAGATGTATAGCAAAACCTAGAAAATATCTTTAAATACCCTTAAAATTAAAGTGCACAAAAATCGTGCATGTAGTCTGGGCACATGCCCTGCAAAACACTGAGCAGCCAGCTCCAGGGTCTTCATGTGTTAAGGTGAAACTCAGTATTTTTGGTGCTTACTTTTACAGGTTAATTTGTATTTCAAGATTTTGAAGACTCCTAGGGAGCACGGGGGAGGCGAGTAAACATAGAATCTCTGTCCCATCCCGGGGGAACTTTTATTTTTTCATTATCATTGGTGTCTTGTCTCACCTGATTTAATCAATAGGCATATTATATGTCAACAGTCAGCACCTCTGTGTCAGAACTAACAATAAATCAAATCAGCACTATAAATACGCTGAAGATTATATAGGTCTGCCCAGTTTTTTGCTGCCAAGATAAAAATCCCAGCAGTGACAGCTAAGGTGCGGCAGTTTGCCAAAGGCACTGTATCAGCAATGCAAGTCCTGGGGAATGGAATTAGCAAGACTTAAAAAAAAAAAAAAAAAAAAAAAAAAATGAAATGGCTAGGGATTGGAACAAGAAAAAAAAGAAATGTTAGTCTGCTAACTTACAAGTATATCAACTATTCTGAAAATGCTGGCGCCTGGTGTAAGAGTAGATTTCAGAAGAGGAAAAAAAAAAACATTTTGGAGAATGAAGCATCAAAACCAAAAGATTCAAGAAAAGAAATGTATAGGTAATTTTTACACTGGCATGATAATTGTTATTAATTCATGTGTATTTAAAGAATGGAACCATTCTACATAACATTTTCATGAGATATAGACTAACAGACTTTACAGCCTGAGACAGAGACCTCAATGTAGAAAAAGTCTTAACATGCTTTTTCTTTGATAAACAACAATAAGTTCTACAGAAACTCCTTTTTTTGTTTTTGTTATAAATCATATTAGTGGAAAGTCTCTAAGAAACCCCATTCTCTACCTGAAAACTTTATATTTTGATACCTTTTGTCACTCAATAAATAACTTTTATATCAAGGATCAACAAACTTGACAAAAGATAATCGGTAAGAACCGATTCCAAAATCTGCATCTCTGCAGAAAAACCATCACCATGTGCAGAGCAAACCTGCATCCAGACAGATGCAGGAGAAAGGCACAATTTGTTCAACATCGGAGCTACTTTGCAGATCTTGGAGTTATTTAGGATCAAATTTTATTTGCCTTTCCTCACAAAAGTGCCTCAGGGTGTCTCAGTAGCAGTTTATAGGGATAAGAGGTGTTTGATAGAAACCATCTATCAAGTTAATTACTGAAAGTACCTTCCTCTAGGACCATGCCAGCACGCGCGGGAAGGAACCCCAGGTGAGGGTGACACGGCCGCAGCAGGAGCCTAAACAAGCCAAGCAGCAGCAGTGACAAAGCTTTGCCTTCAGCTGATCATGTTAACTGGAGGGCATGGAGAGCACAATGAGCTTCCCTCCATTAAATTTGGAATTACGTAAGTTCACTAAAGTTATGGAGAAATAAATAAATAAATAAAATCGGGTGGAAAAACACTACAGCTTCCTGAAAAATCTGGTACTTACATAAAACTATAGGGGTTTGGAAATATTTTATGCAGTTTAGTTTTTCAGAAAATAAAAAAATACCTCTCCCTCCCTCCAGGACTATTCATTGTATGTGTTATTTTTAAAGTGACTGCTACTATCCACCTAATAAGACACCTACGCATCCAGCTAATGCAAGAAGCCTGGTGACATAAGATTATAACATTAGCATACAAGGCTTCTCATGTATAATTTATGGATACCGTGGTTTAAGCTATTTTTTCCCCCTTCTTGGACACTAGGCGTAGTGTTCAATTTCAGTTAATGCTTTCATCTTTTCCAACCTAGACTGTGAAGATCAAACCAAATACAATATTTCTTATATAACCCAAACCAAGGTCAGCCTTTAAATTTTATGACGAAAATGTCTTTCAGGAGGATAAAGTGGAAGGTAGCAATCGGTTCACATCCCAAAACTAACCCTAGCTAATTACTGAACCCTTCCATATTACAATGTCTCTGTTGAAAATGAAAATAACACTTGTACCATATTTTTTATGGGCTCAAGGGCAAAGTTGAAGGAATTGCACAAAACACATGATGAGACCTTCCCTTTAAACTGCATCCTGTTTGATTTGAAAAGGTGGCTACATATGCTATAAAACTAGTTCTTTTGCCTTTATTTGCTTGCTTATTCCCTAAACATAGATTGAAGTACCTACAGGCCACACACGGCAATACGTTTACAACAATACTTTGTGTATAAATTCAACATTAGAGATCTTCTAGGAGGGGAAAGCATCCTCCGTGCTTATGTGCTCTCACTCGCAGCTGACAAAGTTTGAGAGGTGAAGGATCAAAGTACTTGACATTTGAAAATTTCAGCCCGATTGCTTGCAGCCTGTGGCTACAAACACACGCCTAGGCAACGGAAGGGGAGAAAACCCTTTGGGTGGTGCAGGCAAGGACGTGACAGCGGTGCTGCCCGGGGGCTCTCACATCTCACACCTCCCAGACTCACGGTTGCCTACACCGAGCTGCTCTTTGCTTCACAGTTAGGTGACTTCCCTGCACCACTGCAATTTCGGCATGGAAACAGGAGGGTTTCCACACGTGTGTTCATCCTGGAGAGCAATTCCTCAATCGTCCCTCGCACACTTGGTTTGGTCATGCTTACGATGCCCACTGGTATTAACGTTCTCCAAGTAGCTGCAAGAAGCGTTAACAAGCTACTGTCTGAAAATGGAATCAAGCACCGCCCAGTATTTTTCATTTTCCTCTTAAAGTATGGTCTAAAGGAACAAGATTCATCTATTTAGCATGAGTAGAGTCTGGGGGAGCCCTAAACGGCCGCCCCGCTCCATGACACATTTCCAGGCCTCCTGCATTTTGTGCCCCTCAAATCTCTTAACGTCAGCCATAACAGGAAAGTTTGGGCCAAGTTCCTTGCCTGTTGCAAACATACACCATCACACATTCACTTGTAAACCGCCTTAATTTGACAGACACATCATTAGGAAAAAATGGCATGCTAGTCAAGTGGTAAGTTAGCCGTAAACAGATTTCATGCTTTTGGTTTCTTCCTTCAGTGAACACTTCATGCACAGTTACTGTTTCATATTACCTTGAGTCAATACTTTCCATGTCTTGAGCTCAAATCACAAATACCAGAGTAAAGATTAGTTCACGTCGTGCATCAAGCACAAAGTGTTTCAGACTTATAAACAGGAGTAAAACAGGAGCGAGAGAGTCTTTTATGATTTCCAGTAAATCTTTTTTGCATTTTTTTTTTTAAACTTCAGTATAGGATAAATAATTTGTAAGCTTTCCAAGAATGTCCATACAGCAAAAGTAAAAAAGGAAGGTGGCTTTTTGATATTTTTTTCTTTTATTTTATTTGGAGGGATTTTTTGTTTTGTTTTTTGTTGTTGTTGTTGGTTTGGGTTTTTTTTTGTTTGCTTTGTCTGTTTTTTTAAAAGGTGTTCTCAAGAGAGCATTTGTATAAACTGTTGTTAGACATAGTGGTGTAGGAGGGACTGGAAGAACATTTCTATTTGGAAATACTCTTTGCATATCACCAATGAATAAAACATAACCCTTTGTGTGCAAATTATATCATGTAGCATGACTAATCTTGGAATACTTGATGTCTTTTCTAAATTCCAGAAAATTAGCGGATTAGCTCAAGTTGCCATTAAGAAGAAATAGACTGTCACCTTAAGACTCAGTTAACAAGAAATAAAACATACAGGCTTCTGAAAAATTCTGCTGTTGGTCGCCCAGTCCTTGTCAATAATAATGCCATCTGTAAACTTGATGGCTCCATTCTACTAGACTATTTTTTGCACTATCATTTACCACTATTTTTGTTGGTAGTCTAAGAAAAAAGATACTCAGATCTTCTTGCAACATCTCTTTTACACTCCTTAATTAATAATAATAATACTTACCTAAATTGGATCTTCAAGATAAGGATCACTTTTAAAGGACATGGTCTTAGATCTTTCTTTTCTGGTTGGAAAGTTGGACAGGCTACAATTTAAAGAGAAGGGACAAGCCACTGAAAACGTTCTGCTTTATCATCTCCAAAGGCTGAATATTTCATAAACTTAGATTGTAAAACCTCTGCAGAAGGGTCTGAAATTTGGATGGGCAGTTGCATGCTGGCCACCACGAGTCCTCCTGGTGAACTCTCAGGGTCCAGGTCACAGGAGCAATACGAG